>NC_089253.1:62598640-63228974 GCF_963930625.1 Muntiacus reevesi | reverse complement strand
ATGGTACAATAAAATCATTGCAATACTATTAAACAAAGTCAGTGGAATCTAAAAACTATCATGCTTACATAGCTGTCATCACTCCTTTTTTCATTTAACTCAAATTTCTAATTATGCACTATCAAAATATTATTCATCTTCTATTATATTTCATGCAAAAGAGTATATAAGTTGAAATTTTATTACTTTTTTCCACTTGACTTTAGACTTTTCTGCACTCAGCTATCTTGTAACTATTATTAGCAGTAATTTATCAAAATAATACATTCATTATAACACATAAATATATAATAATTCAACAAATTTTATTTAACAAAAAGTATACTTTTATTAAAATAAATCTCTGAATGAGATTGATATCCTTACCCCTAATATACCCATTAATGAATATTACACATTGATGGACTGAGTAAACTTTCATCAGACAGAAATTATTTATCCTTTTAAAGAAAAATTAATTTTAAGTGTTAAAAATTTTATTCATATAAATAAATAGATGACAATATATTAGTTTTGTTATAAATTGTCACTGAGTTACTTGAATTTTTCAATTACATGGAAAAGTTGCATAGTGATTAATTAATACATTTATTTTATAAGATATTAGCTGACAAATAAGATTTCCCTTTAATTTGTGGAAAACAAAGATTTGAAAATCAACTGACTTACAAAAGACAAAATTTTTAGTGTGCCAACAGATCATTCATGCCCCGAATTCTGGGAAGTAAACCAAAAATGATTTACCAAATATTATCAACTGACTATTAATTACATCTGTTATGTTTTCACCTAGAGACATGCATTTAATCTTATGTATTCAAAAAGGATAATGAAAGCTGGAATACTTTTCATGCTAATTTACATTTGCCAATGCAATATTTGTTAGTAATGATTTGATCCCTTCACATAACCCAATTAAGAAAGCCAGTCTTCACGGTTAAACTAATTAGGCATATCATAGTTGGTTTCTGTCAGAATAAAAGCTTGCCTTCATTGTACAGTTCAAATACATATGCTAATACAAAGTTCAAGATATCTTATAAAATCACTGAGAAAACTAATTTTGTATCAGCAAGAATATCACTGTGCTATTTCCAACTAAGAGGTATAAAATATTAAGCATTTAATAAAGCTTATTTCAAAGAAAAAAAAGCTTTATAAAATGCTTTGCACGTTAATCTGAACAAACTCTGGCAGATAGTGAAGGGCAGGTTTGCCTGGCATTCTGCAATCCATAAGGTGGCAAAGAGTCAGACATAACTTAGTGACTGAACAACAACAAAAGCATTATTTCCCCTTTAGGATCAAGTAATGCTTCATTTAATGTTTACTATTAATATACTACATGTACTTGAAAAAAAGATTTTCTGGGTCAGGGGTGAAGGGTTTCTTTTAAATAACACAGGCTGCCATGATATAACACTAAGGACTGGGTGGCTTAAACTAGGATTCCCAGATGGTGCTAATGGTAAAGAATTTACCTGCCAACGTAGGAGGTACAGGCTCAATCCCTGTGTCTGGAAGATCCCCTGGAGGAGGAAATGGCAACACACTCCAGTATTCTTGTCTGCAAAAACCCATGGATAGAGGAGCCTGGCAGGCTACAGTCCATGCAGTTGCAAAGAGCTAGACACAACTCAGCAACTGACCATGCCACCACGGGTGGCTTATAAAGCAAAAATTTACTTGCCATGGTCCTATCAGCTAAGAAATATAAGATTAGGGCATGCACAGGTATGGAGGTGGTCTGATGAGAGCCCTCTTTTTTATTTCCAGAAGATCTTCTCTCTGTACCCTCAAATGACAGAAAGACAGCAAGAAAGTTCTCTGTTTTTGTTTGCTTTTAACAATGATAATCCTATTCACGTGGTCTGAATGATTGAACTGTCTCCCAAATCCCTGCCTCCTAGAGCTGTCACATTAGGGTTAAAAATTTCAGCATACAAATTTGATGGAACACAGACATTGAGTATATGACAGTGCTCCTTCCACATTTAGTATCGGAGTACACTGATTACATTGCTCAGATCTTCAACGGCTCTCTTTATTTTTAAAATTAAAACCAATTTTTTGGTCTACTTCATTTATAAATTTCTTCCATAGCTACCGCCTTTTATTCAAATTTCCAGCTAGAATTGATGATTTATAATCCTTTATTTTCCAACATGTATGTACTAATGTTCCATCTTTTATTTTTGATATTAGTAATTGGTGTTTTTTGTTTCTTTTTTTTTTTTTCTTTTTTTGGTGGTTGGCCTTGCTAGAGGCTAATCAATTTTATTGATCTTTTCAAAGAACCAACTTTTATTTTTATTGATTTTTTTCTACTGATTTCCAGTTTTCAAATCCTGTTTCATGGATTTCTGCTCTAAATCTTATGACATATTTTCCTTCTGGTTCCCTCAACACAATTTCTGCTAGAGTCTGTTATGAACTCATGACTCTATCTCTCCAATCTTCGAGTCAGTGGTATCCCCTCTCATAGAACCAAGAAATTTTGGTGATTTTCCAGTCTGTCAAAATGTTTGCTCGCTGTTAGGAACATAGGAGGAACTTCTAAGCTTCTTCCATGTGGAACTAGAAACTGGAAACCTAGGGTCTTTTTTATTGTAATTTTTGTTTTATGTTGCTAGTATTTTACCTACACCCTTAAGAAATGGGCTTCCCTTGGTGCTCAACTGGTAAAGAATCAGCCCGCAATGCAGGAGACCCCCATTTGATTCCTCAGTCAGGAAGATCTGCTGCAGAAAGGATAGACTACCTACTCCAATATTCTGGCCTGGAGAATTCCTCGACTGTATATTCATTGGGTCACAGAGTCGGACACGACTGAGTGACATTCACTTAAGAAATAATCTTACTTTTAATTATTTGTCTTTCTCTTCAAATAACTCCCTCTTAGTGGAATATGTTCTTTCAGTTCAGTTCAGTCGCTCAGTCGTGTCGAACTCTGTGACACCATGAATTGCAGCACGCCAGGCCTCCCTGTCCATCACCAACTCCCGGAGTCTACTCAAACTCATGTCCATCAAGTCGGTGATGCCATCCAGCCATCTCATTCTCTGTTGTCCCCATCTCCTCCTGCCCCCAATCCCTCATAGCATCAGAGGGTCTTTTCCAGTGAGTCAACTCTTCGCTATCAGGTGGCCAAAGTACTGGCGTTTCAGCTTCAGCATCAGTCCTTCCAATGAACACTCAGGGCTGATTTCCTTTACGACGGACTGGTTGGATCTCCTTGCAGTCCAAGGGACTCTCAAGAGTCTTCTCCAACACCACAGTTCAAAAACATCAATTTTTTGGCGCTCAGCTTTCTTCACAGTCCAACTCTCACATCCATACATGACCACTGGAAAAACCATAGCCTTGACCAGACAGACCTTTGTTGGCAAAGTAATGTCTCTGCTTTTTAATATGCTGTCTAGGTTGGTCATAATTTTCCTTCCAAGCAGTAAGTGTCTTTTAATTTCATGGCTGTAATCACCATCTGCAATGATTTTGGAGCCCCAAAAAATAAAGTCTGACACTGTTTCCACTGTTTCCCCATCTATTTGCCATGAAGTGATGGGACCAGATGCCATGATTGTAGTTTTCTGAATGCTGAGTTTTCAGCCAACTTTTTCACCCTCCTCTTTCACTTTCATCAAGAGGCTTTTTAGTTCCTCTTCACTAGTGTATTATTTATCTTTAATGAATGTATAATTTTTAGATATTTAGTTTTGGTCTATGAGTTTGTGCTCTCCTGGTTGAATAAGTTATTTTGATGATGAGACTGGCCCATGAGTTTGAAGAGTGAAAAGCCCCAAGCACCCCTCCAATCCATCTGATCCCACCTACATGTTTCCTCACCTTAATACTCCTCCTCCTTCACCTCCACATATCAGGTTAACCCCTTTATTCTTGATTTCATCAGCAAATTATTAGCAGTAGTTGCTTTTGCAGAAGCTTATTTATTGGGTATAATTTACCCTGGAAGACTAGAGAGAAGTGAAAACTCAAGAAACCAAAGCTCAGGAAAGAGAATATATTTTTAAATCAACTCTTTCCTCCACCCAAACCTTTGCAAAGCCTTGATATCCTGTGGGCACCAGCATCATCTGTTTTTGCCAGTTTCTGCAGCAAAAGGGCAGGCAGTTTTGTTGCAAAGCACTGTTGAGAGTACACACAAGAGTCAATTTTTAAAATCTTAGGGCTTCATCTAGCTGCTCTCAGATCCAGGTCTATGGCCACACTTCCACACACACCGGTCACCCTGCATTGTTGGTATATATATTTTATTGTCTTTATTAGTTTCTTGAATCTGCATTCTAGTCTTGTTTCTACAATTTATTCAGTCTTGATTTAGGTAAAGGAGTCCATATTCTATGCTATATATCCTCTTGATGTATATGTGTGTGTGTGTGTGTATCAGTCATATACATATATGACTGAAGCTATATATATATATATCTGCTCAGTCACTTCAGTTGTGTCCAACTTTATGATCCCAAGAACTGTAGCCCTCCAGGCTCCTCTTTCCATGGGACTTTCCAGACAAGAATACTCGAATGAGTTACCATTTCCTGCTACAGGGGATCTTCCTGACCCAGGTATTGAACCCATGTCTCCTGCAGCGACTGCACTGGTAGATGAATCTTTACCACTGTGCCACCTGGGAAGTGTATATATATATATATATATATATATATATATATATATATATATATATATATATATATACACAGGGATAAGTAGGTTTTGAAATGAGCAAAGACATTTGTAAGACAAAATACCAGAATCAGGCAAACAAAACACTGGTAAAGTAACAAAATCCCAGTGAAGAGTTAAGGCCAAATACATACCAACAAAAGAACTGACAAGTGTTTATCACATTACATATATTATGCAATAAATTCATATTTAATATTGTTAAAGTGTACAACAATTACATCTAGCAAATAGAAAGAGGAGTTAAGATTCACAGGTTACAAATGTGATCTTTTACTATTACAAATATTTATAAAGTAATTTTTAATTCCTTTATCCAGAACACTCTTTAAAAATGCAGTTTATCTTTTACCTTGGCTGTGAAATTTCAGCTTTATAAGCACTGTGGTTATTTCCATTTTAATGTTTTATATACAGGCTGATTCATATATTTTTTCAAAGCAGGTGCACTTTAATGATAAATATGACGTACACACAATGCACATAGGTTTTTTGTTTGTTTTGTTTTTATTGAGCAACACATTCAAGTAATGCTAAATGTCTTGAAATTCAATTTGTATGATAAGTTGCTGCATTCATATAACAGGTTGCAGAGGCAAAAATTATTTCTATTTTATACCATGGTGAAATTTTGTCTATCCACGATCAGATTAGTAAATTACTTCAGAGATGAAAAATATTTCATGGTTTTCCTAATGAAAATCCCAAGAATTAAATTTCAATAATAATGCTAAATAGACTTAAAAGTCACAACTCTGAAATAATTGCAGACATTGAGTTCTCTTAACAATTTGCTTTCTTGATAATACCTCAGCTGGACATTTCCCCCTGTACTTTGTACTCCACACAGCACTTAGAGCAGGCATTTCATCTAAATTGTCACCTAATTAGAAAACTCACCTGAGGTTGCTTAATATGGATCAATCACTCCTTCTTTTGAAGATATCACTGCCCCTGGAACTAAAAATATAGATCAGATGGTGCATCCTATGTTTTCAGCACTAATTCCAGAGAAGACTATGTTGTCTTTGAGTTAGTTATTATAGTTGTAGTTCTTTCAGCTTCAAAAGATGCATCAGGTTAAATTTATGGAAAGGACAGACTGGAGTACAAAAATTGACAGGCAATGTAAAGAGTCACATTCTGTTTTGGAGAAATCTATCACACAAAGTTGTCTCTGATTGACAAACATGGACTTCTGTAATCTGTGTATCCAGGGACATCTGCCTCTGAAGTGATTTGCATCTATGTTTTAAATTTTATGTTACCATTTCTACAGTCAGTTTTGAAAACTGGCTTTCAAAATGTTTATTTAAAAAAAAAAATTTCTCAGAGAACACTTGGATTATCCTACTTAAAACTTGTTGGAATTAACAACTGCCTGTAAGAAAACAATCACATACCACATAAATGCCAAAAGCATATACCAAGTATTGACTTTTTCAAGCTTACCAACTTGAGTTGAATTTGTCTCATGACATATGGTACTAACCAAGAGGAAAATTTCTTTGTTGAGGAAGTCTGCCTCCTCAAGACATGGTGGTCAGTTGATTAGTAATTCAATTTAGCTGTATCTTTTTTACTTTTGTATGTGGCCACAGGGGAAGAATATTTATGATTTTGCTTTTACAAAAGAAAAATTCAGTAAAAG
Organism: Muntiacus reevesi; assembly: GCF_963930625.1. Lineage (NCBI taxonomy): Eukaryota > Metazoa > Chordata > Mammalia > Artiodactyla > Cervidae > Muntiacus > Muntiacus reevesi. Next base: position 63,222,619 of record NC_089253.1, on the reverse strand, counting down.
CACCAGGTAGAGTGTTGAGTTGAACCCTGCTTTCTTTCATAAAATGGTAAAAATGTGAGGGGTGTGCTAAGGCTGACACTTGTTGAAGAAATTGACCTTGAAACAGTGGGAATTTGTGAGAAACCTAGTGAGCCTCAGGAACACTGAAAATCTTTGACACATTTTATCAACTTAATTTCTTAAAATATTTTGATTATTTTCTAGAAATTTTAAAAGTCACTCTGTTATAAATAAGAATCCTTCAGCAATTCATGACTCTCACAGAATTTTGGTTTTATTAAGCAAGTATTATAAAAATGTGTCTAACCTGTTCTTCTACAGGCATTCTTTCTGAAATTTGATAAACATTTAAAAATAATCACTAATCATGGTGACCTAAATGGGAAGGAAATAAAAAAAAACAGGGGGGATAGATAGATAGATAGATAAATTGATCGATCTATATGTGGTCCAACTCTCACATCCATACATGACTACTGGAAAAAACATAGGTTTGATTATAGGGAACTTTGTCAGCAAAGCAATGTCTCTGCTTTTTAATACACTAAGTTTGTCATAGCTTTCCTTTCAATGAGCAAGCATCTTTTAATTTCATGGCTTCAGTCACCATCCACAGTGAATCTGAAGCCCAAGAAAATAAAATCGTTCACTGTTTCCAATTTTTCCCCTTCTGTTTGCCATGAAGGGATGGGACTGGAAGCCATGATCTTTCTTTTTTGAATGTTGAGTTTTAAGCCAGCTTTCTCACATTCCTCTTATACCCTCACCAAGAGACACTGTTTCCTCTTTGCTTTCTGCCATTGAAGTGGTATCATCTGCACATCTGAGGTTGTTGGTATTTCTCCAGGCAATCTTGATTCCAGCTCTGATATACTCTGCCTATAAGTTAAACATGTGGCAATATGCAGCTATGTATATGTATACACACACACACACACAAACACAACTCTCTCTCTCTCTAACTGTTGCTTCTTGACCTGCATACAGATTTCTCAGGAGGCAAGTCAGGTGGTCTGATATTCCCATCTCTTGAAGAATTTTCCACAGTTTGTTGTGATCTACACAAAGGCTTTGGCATAATCAGTAAAGCGGTAGTTGTTTTTCTGGAATTATTTTGTTTTTTCCAATCCAAAGGATATTGACAATTTGATCTCTGGCTCCTCTGCCTTTTCTAAATCCAGCTTGAACATCTGGAAGTTCTGGGTTCATGTACTGTTTAAACCTGGCTTGGAGAATTTTGAGCATTACTTTGCTAGCCTGTGAAATGAGTGCAATTGTGCAGTTATGAACATTCTTTCGCACTGTCTTTCTTAGGAATTGTAATGAAAACCGACTTTTTCAGGCCTGTGGCCACTGCTGAGTTTTCCAAATTTGCTGGAATACTGAGTGCAGCACTTTCACAGCATCATCTTTCAGGATTTGAAATAGCTCAACTGGAATTCCATCACCTCCACTAGCTTTTTTCCTAGTGATGCTTCCTAAAGCCCACCTGACTTTGCATTCCAGGATGTCTGGCTCTAGGTGAGTGATCACATCATCGTGATTATCTGGGTCCTGAAGATCTTTTTTGTATAGTTCTTCTGTGTTTTCTTGCCACCTCTTCTTAATATTTTCTGCTTCTGTTAGGTCCATACCATTTCTGTCCTTTATTGAGCCCATGAAATATTACCTTGGTATCTCTAATTTTTTGAAGAGATCTCTAGTCTTTCCCATTCTATTGTTTTCCTCTATTTCTTTGCATTGATCACTGAGGAAGGCTTTCTTATCTCTCCTTACTATTCTTTGAAACTCTACATTCAAATGGATATATTTTTCCTTTTCTCCTTTGCCTTTAGCTTCTCTTCTTTTCTCAGCGATTTGTAAGGCCTTGTCAGAAAACCATTTTGCCTTTTTGCATTTCTTTTTCTTTGAGATGATCTTGATCACTGCTTCTTGTACAATGTCACATAGTTCTGTCCATAGTTCTTCAGGCACTATGTCTATCAGATCTAATCCCTTGAATCTATCATTTCCATTGTGTAACTGTAAGGGATTTGATTTAGGTCGTACCTGAATGGTCTGGTGGTTTTCCCTACTTTCTTGAATTTAAGTCTGAATTTGGCAATAAGGTGTTCATGATCTGAGCCACAATCAGCTGCTAGTCTTGTTTTTACTGATTGCAAAAAACTTCTCCATCTTAGGCTGCAAAGAATATAATCAACCTGATTTCGGTGTTGACCACCTGGTGATGTCCATGTGTAGAGTCTTCTCTTGTGTTGTTGGAAGAGGGTGTTTGCTATGACCAGTGCGTTCTCTTGGCAAAACTCTGTTAGCCTTTGCCCTGCTTCATTCTGTACTTCAAGGCCTAATTTTCCTGTTACTCCAGGTATCTCTTGACCTCATACTTTGCATTCCAGACCCCTATGATGAAATGGACACCTTTTTTGGGTGTTAGTTCTAGATAGGCAGGGATTTATCAGCTATTATTTTATTAGTCTGGGTTGTTATAACAAAATACCAAAAATTTACTACCATATTAACAAAATCATGATGTTAGTCCAGCTATGTTTGGTGAGAGCCCTTTTCTGGTTGTACATGGTTGACTTATTGCATCCTCAAATGGTAGAGATCAGGGCAGAAGAAACAAGTTATCTCATGAACCTTATACAGGCAGTGATACCATGCATGAAGGCTTCACTACTATGACTTCATTGAATCGAATTGCCTACCAAAGACCCGACTTTCTGATACCATCACACTGGTGGATAGAGTAATTGAGAGCAACAAGCATTCAACAGTAGTCGAGGGCAATAAGCATTCATTCCCCGATGATTAGATATAAAAATAATGATTTTTTAGGAAGTCTGTGTTTTAAATTTTTAATATCTGTATTTATTAATATTTTCCTGAATGCAAACACATGGTTTCTGCAGCAGAGAAGATCGTTTTTTACTTACAGTCAATAATGTTGCTCATTTTTCAAGGCCATATTTTCCCTTGCAAGCTATACAATAAGAACAAGATAAGAGATTATCCTCGTGGGCCAGAGTTAGTCCTGCAAGCAAGACCTTAAAATATGAATCTAGGGGATTATTATATAGGAAGGAGGGTCATTTATACCATCATTTCTTCCTAAAGATGGGGAGCAGACTTTTGCTCCTAGTATAAACAATTCTTTTGGAAGTTCAAAAAGTAAGGATCTTAGAATATACATTTATGCTTTCGGGAGAAGATCAAATTAGTATTTTAAGGTTTAGAGTGTTTGGTCATGCTCAGTCATGTCTGATTCTTTGTGACGCTATGGACTGTGGCCTGCCAGACTCCTCTGTCTCCTCTGGGATTTTCCAGGTAAGAATACTGGAGAAGGTTGCCACTCCCGCCTCAGGGGATCTATCTTCCCAACCCAGGGATCGAACCCATGTCTCCTGCATTGGCAGGTGGGTTCTTAACCACTGAGACACCTGGGAAGCCCATAAGTTTTAAATCTCCTGGGATATCTCATTGGTCTTGTGCCATACCCTCCTTGGGATGTAAGCACATACATCTCTGGAGGTAAATTTCTTTTTTTTTTTTTTTTATTTTATTAGTTGGAGGCCAATTACTTCACAACATTTCAGTGGGTTTTCTGGAGGTAAATTTCTATCTAGACTTCTCTATTTACCCCATCATAAGTTAATTTTCATGATATATTTTAAACCAGCTCCAAAGTTTCCACAAAATTTAAAAGAAAGCCCTAAAATAAAAATATTTTGTCCATAGTTGAAGAGATAATGCATGCTTTGTTGTTTTGTTTGCAAAAGAGACAAAATTTGATATAACAAATGAAAAGCCCTTAATAAATAGAAACATATCAAATAAAATGCATTCTTAAATGACATAATATCATTGTAAAACCCATTCCAGGGAATTGAACAAGTAAAGATGTGATCATTTATTTACTTTTGTTTCTTTCCTAGAATAAGGACCTCTTCTAATAAAAGACGATTCATAAAATTATTTTCATAATTATTTTAAATATTTTATTGTTTGATGGATAATCTTAAACAAAAATACAGTCTCCTAATACTTAAGTGTAGAATTTGCTATTTTAACTTAACTCTGGGAGATAGTGAAAGACAGGGTATACTGGCCTGTGGCAGTCCACAGGATCCGAAAGAGTCGGACTCTAGTTAGTGACTGAACAATATTCATTAATGGTTAGTATATCTTGTGGTTTAGGAACAGAATATCCCTCTTTGGGGAGTCTTAATTCAGTAAAGGTCACAACATTTATATGTCTGCATTACAAAGAGGTATTCATATGTATTACTATATGTTACTGACATTGCTAACCAAAAAAGAAGGCATCTAAATTTAAAAAATTTTAAAGACTGTCCTTTGAAAAACAAATTTCAAAAATGTAAAAAAATTCAATGAAATAGAAAGAAAAAAAACACACTAGATTTATATAACATTGATGCATTTTTGTGTGTGTGTTTGTATTCAACATTATCTTAGTAACTCAAACTTGTTATCCTCAAGCATTTCATTAGATTTTTTTTTTTCTGTGTAATATCTAGCTTCCAAGGAATGGAACCATTGCAATGAGAGTAAATAAAATTCTAAATTGTACTTTTATTCTTCCAAGATGAGTATTAGAACAAATTTCATAAGGAGAGACAATTATTTTTAAAGCATTTATTGTGTAAGTGTGGTAAAAAAAAAAAAAAAAAAAACTTGTATACAAATGCACAAGAAGGGGGGAAAAATGTATCTTATGCAGTATTGCTTAGGAAAAGTAGCCAAACTTCAAATAGCACTATATAATTGCATTTTTATTATAGTGGTATTGATCGATAGTCTTATTTTACTAAAATAAAGAATTACACTAATGGGAAGATCCAGATATACACTATTCTCTATGAATAATGCAGATGAAATGTACCAGAAATTATGATACACATGACTAAGTAGAAATAACTATCTTTCATTAAACTATAATTTAAAAATTTTAAAATAATCCTAAGTATGCACTATGAGGACCCCAGTCAACACACTCTGTTCTTCCTGTACATACAGATTTCAGTATTCACATATTCCTTATCTCAACTGCACTTTAGCATACTGAGAAGTCAGCTTCTCAATCTTCCGGAAAGAACATTGCTGTAAGTGTTAGCAAGCTAGCTTCATTGCCTTTTTATGTTTTTAATCGGTTAGCTTGAATAGCTTCATAATGTCAATAGTCATTGAGAAAATGGGGTTGTTTGGAGAGAAAGTAATCTCCCTTTCCCTATTGGCATCTTCAGGCCAGACTTCCACAGCCAAAGGGATGAGGAGCCATAAATCAATTAAACAATAAATGTGAAGTCAACCTCTTCGCTTTTACTCAGAACTGCACTAATTCCATCAAACTGATTGGGACAAACACCCACGAAAGCCAAAGCCAGAGGCAACAATTCCAAAGAAAAGGAGGTGTTGTAAATTTCCAGGCATATGCTCTAGGACACAGGCCAAAGGGAGAATTTTCTAATGGTTGATGTGAAGGTACAATCCTATTTTATTCTTAAAATGATTGCCTTAGTCATCTCCTCATGTCATCTATTCACAGAAAATAGGATATACAGGCTCCTCTGTCCATGGGATTTCCCACTCAAGAATGCTGGTGTAGATTGCCATTTCCTTCTCCAGGGGATCTTCTTGGCCCTAGGATCAAACCCCTGTCACCAGCCTTGAAAGGAAGACTCTTTACCACTGAGCCACCAGGGAAGTCTAGATATGCTTCTACAATTTTCTCCAATTGACAATCCAAATCTAAGTTAAATATGAATGATCAGAATTATAAACCAGAACTATATAGACAGGTAACATATACATGGGGCTTCCCAGGTGGCCCAGTGGTAAAGAACCCCCCTGCTAATGCAGGAGACATAAGAGATACGAGTTCGATCCCTGGGTCAGAAAGATTCCAAGGAGGAGGGCATGGCAGCCCACACCAGTGTTCTTGCCTGGAAAATTTCATATACAGAAGAGCCTAGAGGGCTACAGTCCATAGAGTTACAAAGAGTCAGACATAACTTAGTGACTGAGCATGCACACGTACAATGTAGACAAAGTCATCATTACATTTCCTAACCTCTTTTCACGATCTATCCTTTCTCTAATCCTTGGATGTAGACACACTAATACTGTGCCTTCAAAAGTTGTAACCTCTGAGCAACCTCTGAGAAACCTGTTTTACTCTGTCAAAGTTAATGACGTCTTCTTATATATTATTCCTCTTACATTTGTAATGAAAAACTTGTGCTTCTGTGGAAATCTATGCATTGTCTGAGGCATACCCTTCCAGGTCACCTCATTCTGATATTATGAGAAGCATTTCATAATTTTGTGAGTTATAGGTAACTGATAGCAATGCAAAAATAATACTTTTCTATGGATACATAAGGACTTTTGTTTGTGGGGGGACAGTCTGTGGAGAAAACATTAAATAATAAAGAACTTTTAAGTGTGTTCCACTTTAAATTTGTTTGAGTGTCATAATTTAATCTTTATAAAAAAACATTTTGTCTGGGGACTTCCCTGGTTGTCCAGCAGTTAAGCCTCCACCATTCCAATGCAGGGGCACAGGTTTGATTCTTGATTGGGGAATTATGATCTCACATGCCTTGGGGCATGGCCAAATAAATCAATAATTTAAAAGTTTTTTTTTTCCTCTTAAGTCTGTCTGTTTATGTTACTGGATATACTTTGGCCAGTAGCCCCAATTTTATGCAGCTAAATTCATCAGGCCCACTGCAAGTAGAATGAAGGACACTTGGTATTAAATATAGTATTTCATTACTTTCCATGGTCTTCCACCCCTTTATGTAGGAATAGACATCATTATAAAGTTTCATTAATTGCCTGTTATAGCAGGATATTAAGTTAGTCAAGTAAAAAAATAGCTTATAAGCCTCAATGTAATGAAAATGACACGAACAAAGTTAAAGGAGTTCAGAGTGCAACAGAGCAACAATTACATCAGATTAACTGGAATTCTAAGTAACTAAGAGAAACTGAAAAGCAAAATGTCAGAAAAATCTAAACAAAATGTTTTGAGGAGGAAGAACGGCCAGTTATGTGCAATACTTTGTCTTAAAAATCCTTTTTAGTTTTGCATTTGAATAATAGAAATAAGTATTTCTTTAAAAAAATTAGAGATACCAAGGGAACATTTCATGCAAAGATGGGCTCAATAAAGGACAGAAATGGTAGGGACCTAATAGAAGCAGAAGATATTAAGAAGAGGTGGCAAGAATACACAGAAGAACTGTACAAAAAAGATCTTCTCGACCCAGATAATCACGATGGTGTGATCACTCACTTAGAGCCAGACATCCTGGAATGTGAAGTCAAGTGGGCCTTAGGAAGCATCACTACGAACAAAGCTAGTGGATGTGATGGAATTCAAACTGAGCTATTTCAAATCCTGAAAGACGACGCTGCGAAAGTGCTGCACTCAATGTGCCAGCAAAGTCGGAAAACTCAGCAGTGGCCACAGGACTGGAGAAGGTCCGTTTTCATTCCGATACCAAAGAAAGACAATGCCAAAGAATGCTTAAACCACCACACAATTTCACTCATCCCACACGCTAGTAAAGTAATGCTTAAAATTCTCCAAATCAGGCTTCAGCAATATGTGAACTGTGAACTTCCAGATGTTCAAGCCGGTTTTAGAAAAAGCAGAGGAACCAGAGATCAAATTGCCAATATCCGCTGGATCATCGAAAAAGCAAAAAATTTCCAGAAAAACTTCTATTTCTGCCTTATTGACTATGCCAAAGCCTTTGACTATGTGGATCACAATAAACTGTGGAAAATTCCGAATGAAATGGGAATACCAGACCATCTGACCTGCCTCTTGAGAAACCTGTTTGCAGGTCAAGAAGCAACAGGTAGAACTGGACATGGAACAACAGACTGGTTCCAAATAGGAAAAGGAGTATGTCAAGGCTGTATATTGTCACCCTGCTTATTTAACTTATATGCAGAGTACATCATGAGAAACGCTGGGCTGGAGGAAGCACAAGCTGGAATCAAGATTGCCAGGAGAAACATCAATAACCTCAAATATGCAGATGACAACCTTATGGCAGAAAGTGAAGAAGAACTAAAGAGCCTCTTGATGAGAGTGAAGGAGGAGAGTGAAAAAGTTGGCTTAAAGCTCAACATTCAGAAAACTAAGATCATAGCATCTGATCCCATCACTTCATGGCAAATAGATGGGCAAACAGTGGAAACAGTGGCTGACTTTATTTTTCTGGACTCCAAAATCACTGCAGATGGTAATTGCCTCCATGAAATTAAAAGACGCTTACTCCTTGGAAGGAAAGTTATGACCAACCTAGACAGCATATTAAAAAGCAGAGACATTACTTTGCCAACAAAGTTCTGTCTAGTCAAGGCTATGGTTTTTCCAGTGGTCATGTGTGGATGTGAGAGTTAGACTATAAAGAAAGCTGAGCACCTAAGAATTGATGCTTTTGAGCTGTGGTGTTGGAGAAGACTCTTGAGAGTCCCTTGGACTGCAAGGAAATCCAACCAGTCCATCCTAAAGGAAATCAGTCCTGGGTGTTCATTGGAAGGACTGATGCTGAAGCTGAAACTCCAATACTTTGGCCACCTGATGAGAAGAACTGGCTCATTGGAAAACACCCTGATGCTGGGAAAGATTGAGGACAGGAGGAGAAGGAGATGACAGAGGATGAGGTGGTTTCATGGTATCACCGACTGGATGATCATGGGCTTGTGTAAACTCTGGGAGTTGGTGATGGACAGGGAGACCTGGCATGATGAGGTTCATGGGGTTGCAAAGAGTCGGACATGACTGAGCGTCTGAACTGAACTGAACTGAATAGAAATAATAGAAATAGGTGACTTTAGTTTATACTTTTCTTATATATGTAAAAATACTGTAAGTAAACTTAATATCCAAATATGTGTTTTGACTTCTCAGATTTTCTATTAGCTATAGCATTTCAGTAAAATACATTTATATTTAATTAGTATATAAAATATGTTATCCAATGATTTTGACAAGAGTTAGGAGAATCATACACAAATGGCTATTTCAAAGTACATTGAAAATCATGCTTATTTACATTTTTCCTTATTACATTTCTTGAGTAATAATTACTACTCACACTACTGTTCTTTAGTAGCATATATTTCTCAATTTTCCTAACTCTGCAATGTCTGCAACATATAGTGACTCTACAGTGCGGCATAGGGTTGTTTGTGAAATGTTGCTTTCAAAAATGACAAATGAGGGGGAGGAGCCAAGATGGCGGAGGAGTAGGACGGAGAGACCACTTTCTCTCCTAGAAATTCATCAAAAAAATAACTGAATGCAGAGCAAACTTCACAAAACAACTTCTGATCGCTAGCTGAGGTCATCAGGCGCCCAGAAAAGCAGCCCATTGTCTTCGAAAGGAGGTAGGACAAAATATAAAAGATAAAAAGCGAAACAAAAGAGCTAAGGACGGAGATCCGTCCCGGGAAGGGACTTAATAGAGGACGTTCCCAGACACCGGGAAACCCTCGCTCTGGCGGGCCTGGGGGAAGTGTTGGAATCTCAAGAGTTTGAATCTGACTGGGAGGGATACAATAAATAAAACCCACAGATTAAGAGCCTAAAAGCAACTCCCAGCAGAAAAGTACCCCAGACGCCCGCATCCGCCACCAGCAAGTGGGGACGGAACGGAGAGGAGCGGGCGGCTTTACTTGGGGCTGGATCCGGGCCTGAGCACCCTGAGGACAATCAGAGGGAGCTTTTGTGAGTTGCCAACTTGAACTGTGGGACAGCAAAAGAGACAGAAAATTAACCGGCCCGAACACACTGCCGGCCGTTCGCAGAACAAAGGGACCGAGATTCTGGGCGGCCGAAGCCCGCCGGGAGGGTCGTGGCGAGACGGAGGGCGCGGGCGCCCGACCGGCGCGGGCGGGAACTGCGGCTGGGGACACGGAGGGCAGAGGGCGCGCGCTCCCGACTGGCGCCGGCGGGGACTGAGACTGGGACCGCGCAGGGCAGAGGACGCGCCGCACCCGGGGAGAGAGCGCCCGTCAGGCGCCTGGCTGCCTGGGCCGCTCGGGCGGCGTGGGGACGGAGCGCGGGCCCGGCTTTGTGTGCCGCGCTTTTGTGAATCGCCCGAGGGCTGGAGCCGCGCGCAGCGTGGCGCGCGCTTCAGACGGAGCAGCCCGGAGCCTGAGCAGCGCAGACCGAGAAAACAGCGCAAGCCTCTCCCGGGAGCGCCGGTCCCTCCCCGCACAGCCCCTCGCCGCAGCGCGACGGAACTAGCTACCTGAATAAGAATCCACCTCCGCCCCGTGTGTCAGGGCGGAAATTAGGCGCGGAAGAGAGACCGGCAACAGAACCCAAATAAACAAAGGGACCGGTGTAACAGATTAAAATCCCTGAAGAAACCACGGACTGACTACACCGGAAGGGCCTGTAGATATCGAGAAGTGTAAGCTGGAACGAGGAGCTATCTGAAGCTGAGCCGAACCCACACTGACCGCAACAGCTCCAGGGAAACTCCTAGATATATTTTTTCTTTTTCTTTTTTTTTTTTTTTTTTTTTAAGTAAGGAAAAAAAAAATTTTTTTTTTTCTTTCTTTTTTCTTGGTTCTCTTTTATTTTCCTTTAAAAATTCCTTATTACTCCCCCATTACTCCTTAACTTTCATTTTCATAGATTTTTACGATTTTTTATAATTACGCAAAACAATTTTTTTTCTCATTCTTTTTTCTTTTTTTTTTTTTTTTCTTTTTTCTTCTTTTTTTCTTTTCTTTTTTCTTCTCTTCTATTTTCTTTTTCTTTTTCTCTTATTTCTTTTAAAGCCCTCTAGCACTCCTTTTACTACGCCTTAATTTTCATTTTCAATCCACTATAACCTTACAGAAGAAAGAGAAAGGGAAGAAAAAAAAAAAAAAAAAAAAGAAGAGAAGCCCTATTTTTATACCAAACTTCATATATATTTCTAAAATTTCTTTTGTGTGTTTTGGTTTTTGTTTTTAATATAGTATTTTTAAGAGTCTAACCTCTACTCTAGATTTTTAATTTTTGTTTTTCAGTATATGATATAAATTGTGAACATTTAAGAATCCAATATTCAGCTCCCATTTTTATTCACGAGTGTGTTGATTATTCTCTCCCAATCTTGACTCTGTTTTCTACCTCAGAACACCTCTATTTCCTCCTTCCCCCTTCTCTTCCCAATCCAATTCTGTGAATCTTTGTGGGTGTCTGGGCTACGGAGAACACTCTGGGATCAGACAACTTCGTAGATCTGTCTCTCTCCTCTTGAGTCCCCCTCTTTCTCCTCCTGCTCATCTCTATCTCCCTCCTCCCTCTCCTCTTCTCCATGTAACTCGGTGAACCTCTCTGGGTATCCCTAACGGGGGAGAAACTTTCCACCATTAACATAGAAGTTTTATTATCAGTGCTGTATAGTTGGAGAAGTCCTGAGACTATAGGAAGAATAAAACTGAAATCCAGAAGCAGGAGACTTAAGCCCAAAACCTGAGAACACCAGAAAACTCCTGACTACATGAATCTTTAAGTAATAAGTGACCCTACAAAAGCCTCCATACCTGCAACGAAACCAACCACCACCCAAGAGCCAATAAGTTCTAGAGCACGACATACCACGCAAATTCTCCAGCAACGCAGGAACATTGCCCTGAACGTCAACATACAGACTGCCCAAGGTCACACCTAACACATAGACCCATCTCAAAACTCATTACTGGGCACTCCATTGCTATCCAAAGAGAAGAAATCAAGATCCGCACACCAGAACACTGACGCAAGCTTCGCTAATCAGGAAACCTTGACAAGCCAATCGTCTAACCCCACCCACTGGGTAAAACCTCCACAATAAAAAGGAACCACAGACCTCCAGAATACAGAAAGCCCACTCCAGACACAGCAATCTAAACAAGATGAAAAGGCAGAGAAATACCCAACAGGTAAAGGAACATGAAAAGGGCCCACCAAGTCAAACAAAAGAGGAGGAGATAGGGAATCTACCTGAAAAAGAATTTAGAATAATGATAATAAAAATGATCCAAAATCTTGAAAGCAAAATGGAGGTACAGATAAATAGCCTGGAGACAAAGATTGAAAAGATGCAAGAAATGTTTAATAAAGATCTAGAAGAAATAAAAAAGAGTCAATTGAAAATGAATAATGCAATGAATGAGATCAAAAACACTCTGGAGGGAACCAAGAGTAGAATAACGGAGACAGAAGATAGAATAAGTGAGGTAGAAGATAAAATGGTGGAAATAAATGAAGCAGAGAGGAAAAAAGAAAAAAGGATCAAAAGAAATGAGGACAACCTCAGGGACCTCTGGGACAATGTGAAACGCCCCAACATTCGAATCATAGGAGTTCCAGAAGAAGAAGACAAAAAGAAAGGCCATGAGAAAATACTCGAGGAGATAATAGCTGAAAACTTCCCTAAAATGGGGAAGGAAATAGCCACCCAAGTCCAAGAAACCCAGAGAGTCCCAAACAGGATAAACCCAAGGCGAAACACCCCAAGACACATATTAATCAAATTAACAAAGATCAAACACAAAGAACAAATACTAAAAGCAGCAAGGGAGAAACAACAAATAACACACAAAGGGATTCCTATAAGGATAACAGCTGATCTATCAATAGAAACCCTCCAGGCCAGAAGGGAATGGCAGGACATACTGAAAGTAATGAAAGAGAATAACCTACAACCTAGATTACTGTACCCAGCAAGGATCTCATTCAGATATGAAGGAGAATTCAAAAGCTTTACAGACAAGCAAAAGCTGAGAGAATTCAGCACCACCAAACCAGCTCTTCAACAAATGCTAAAGGATCTTCTCTAGACAGGAAATGCAGAAAGGTTGTATAAACGTGAACCCAAAACAACAAAGTAAATGACAACGGGACCACACCTATCAATAATTACCTTAAATGTAAATGGGTTGAATGCCCCAACCAAAAGACAAAGATTGGCTGAATGGATACAAAAACAAGACCCCTATATATGCTGTCTACAAGAGACCCACCTCAAAACAAGGGACACATACAGACTCAAAGTGAAGGGCTGGAAAAAAATATTTCACGCAAACGGAGACCAAAAGAAAGCAGGAGTCGCAATACTCATATCAGATAAAATAGACTTTCAAATAAAGGATGTGAAAAGAGACAAAGAAGGTCACTACATAATGATCAAAGGATCAATCCAAGAAGAAGATATAACAATTATAAATATATATGCACCCAACATAGGAGCACCGCAATATGTACGGCAAACACTAACGAGTATGAAAGAGGAAATTAATAGTAACACAATAATAGTGGGAGACTTTAATACCCCACTCACAACCATGGATAGATCAACTAAACAGAAAATCAACAAGGAAACACAAACCTTAAATGATACAATGGACCAGCTAGACCTAATTGATATCTATAGGACATTTCACCCCAAAACAATCAACTTCACCTTTTTCTCAAGTGCACACGGAACCTTCTCCAGAATAGATCACATCCTGGGCCATAAATCTGGTCTTGGAAAATTCAAAAAAATTGAAATCATTCCAGTCATCTTTTCTGACCACAGTGCAGTAAGATTAGATCTCAATTACAGGAAAAAAATTGTTAAAAATTCCAACATATGGAGGCTAAATAACACGCTTCTGAATAACCAACAAATCATAGAAGAAATCAAAAAAGAAATCAAAGTATGTATAGAAATAAATGAAAATGAAAACACAACAACCCAAAACCTATGGGACACTGTAAAAGCAGTGCTAAGGGGAAGGTTCATAGCATTACAGGCACACATCAAGAAACAAGAAAAAAGCCAAATAAATAACCTAACTCTACACCTAAAACAATTAGAGAAGGAAGAAATGAAGAACCCCAGGGTTAGCAGAAGGAAAGAAATCTTAAAAATTAGGGCAGAAATAAATGCAAAAGAAACTAAAGAGACCATAGCAAAAATCAACAAAGCTAAAAGCTGGTTTTTTGAAAAAATAAACAAAATTGACAAACCATTAGCAAGACTCATTAAGAAACAAAGAGAGAAGAACCAAATTAACAAAATAAGAAATGAAAAGGGTGAGATCACAACAGACAACACTGAAATACAAAGGATCATAAGAGACTACTACCAGCAGCTCTATGCCAATAAAATGGACAACTTGGATGAAATGGACAAATTCTTAGAAAAGTATACCTTTCCAAAACTGAACCAGGAAGAAATAGAAGATCTTAACAGAGCCATCACAAGCAAGGAAATCGAAACTGTAATCAGAAATCTTCCAGCAAACAAAAGCCCAGGACCAGATGGCTTCACAGCTGAATTCTACCAAAAATTTAGAGAAGAGCTAACACCTATCTTACTCAAACTCTTCCAGAAAATTGCAGAAGAAGGTAAACTTCCAAACTCATTCTATGAGGCCACCATCACCCTAATTCCAAAACCAGACAAAGATGCCACAAAAAAAGAAAACTACAGGCCAATATCACTGATGAACATAGATGCAAAAATCCTTAACAAAATTCTAGCAAACAGAATCCAACAACATATTAAAAAAATCATACACCATGACCAAGTGGGCTTTATCCCAGGAATGCAAGGATTCTTTAATATCCGCAAATCAATCAACGTAATACACCACATTAACAAATTGAAAGATAAAAAACATATGATTATCTCAATAGATGCAGAGAAAGCCTTTGACAAAATTCAACACTCATTTATGATTAAAACTCTCCATAAAGCAGGAATAGAAGGAACATACCTCAACATAATAAAAGCTATATATGACAAACCCACAGCAAGCATCACCCTCAATGGTGAAAAATTGAAAGCATTTCCTCTGAAATCAGGAACAAGACAAGGATGCCCACTCTCACCACTACTATTCAACATAGTGTTGGAAGTTTTGGCCACAGCAATCAGAGCAGAAAAAGACATAAAAGGAATCCAGATAGGAAAAGAAGAAGTGAAACTCTCGCTGTTTGCAGATGACATGATCCTCTACATAGAAAACCCTAAAGACTCTACCAGAAAATTACTAGAGCTAATTAATGAATATAGTAAAGTTGCAGGATATAAAATTAACACACAGAAATCCCTTGCATTCCTATACACTAACAATGAAAAAACAGAAAGAGAAATTAAGGAAACAATACCATTCACCATTGCAACAAAAAGAATAAAATACTTAGGAGTATATCTACCTAAAGAAACAAAAGACCTATACATAGAAAACTATAAAACACTGATGAAAGAAATCAAAGAGGACACAAACAGTTGGAGAAACATACCGTGTTCATGGATTGGAAGAATCAATATTGTCAAAATGGCTATTCTACCCAAAGCAATCTATAGATTCAATGCAATCCCTATCAAGCTACCAACGGTATTTTTCACAGAATTAGAACAAATAATTTCACAATTTGTATGGAAATACAAAAAACCTCGAATAGCCAAAGTAATCTTGAGAAAGAAGAATGGAACTGGAGGAATCAACCTGCCTGACTTCAGACTCTACTACAAAGCCACAGTCATCAAGACAGTATGGTACTGGCACAAAGACAGAAATATAGATCAATGGAACAGAATAGAAAGCCCAGAGATAAATCCACGAACCTATGGACAGCTTATCTTTGACAAAGGAGGCAAGGATATACAATGGAAAAAAGACAATCTCTTTAACAAGTGGTGCTGGGAAAACTGGTTAACCACTTGTAAAAGAATGAAACTAGAACACTTCCTAACACCACACACAAAAATAAACTCAAAATGGATTAAAGATCTAAATGTAAGACCAGAAACTATAAAACTCCTAGAGGAGAACATAGGCAAAACACTCTCCGACATAAATCACAGCAAGATCTTCTATGACCCACCTCCCAGAATATTGGAAATAAAAGCAAAAATAAACAAATGGGACTTAATGAAAATTAAAAGCTTTTGCACAACAAAGGAAACTATAAGTAAGGTGAAAAGACAGCCCTCAGATTGGGAGAAAATAATAACAAATGAGGAAACAGACAAAGGATTAATCTCAAAAATATACAAGCAACTCCTGAAGCTCAATTCCAGAAAAATAAACGACCCAATCAAAAAATGGGCCAAAGAACTAAACAGACATTTCTCCAAAGAAGACATACAGATGGCTAACAAACACATGAAAAGATGCTCAACATCACTCATCATCAGAGAAATGCAAATCAAAACCACAATGAGGTACCATTACACGCCAGTCAGGATGGCTGCTATCCAAAAGTCTACAAGCAATAAATGCTGGAGAGGGTGTGGAGAAAAGGGAACCCTCTTACACTGTTGGTGGGAATGCAAACTAGTACAGCCACTATGGAAAACAGTGTGGAGATTTCTTAAAAAACTGGAAATAGAACTGCCATATGACCCAGCAATACCACTTCTGGGCATACACACTGAGGAATCCAGATCTGAAAGAGACACGTGCACCCCAATGTTCATCGCAGCACTGTTTATAATAGCCAGGACATGGAAGCAACCTAGATGCCCATCAGCAGATGAATGGATAAGGAAGCTGTGGTACATATACACCATGGAATATTACTCAGCCGTTAAAAAGAATTCATTTGAATCAGTTCTAATGAGATGGATGAAACTGGAGCCCATTATACAGAGTGAAGTAAGTCAGAAAGATAAAGAACATTACAGTATACTAACACATATATACGGAATTTAGATAGATGGTGGCGATAACCCTATATGCAAAACAGAAAAAGAGACACAGAAATACAGAACAGACTTTTGAACTCTGGGGGAGAACGTGAGGGTGGGATGTTTTGAAAGAACAGCATGTATATTATCTATGGTGAAACGGACCACCAGCCCAGGTGGGATACATGAGTCAGGTGCTCGGGCCTGGTGCACTGGGAGGACCCTGAGGAGTCGGGTGGGGAGGGAGGTGGGAGGGGGGATCGGGATGGGGAATACATGTAACTATATGGCTGATTCATGTCAATGTATGACAAAACCCACTGAAATGTTGTAAAGTGATTGGCCTCCAACTAATAAAATAATATTAAAAAAAAAAAAAATAAATAAAAATAAAAAAAAAAAAAAAAAAAAAATGACAAATGAAAACACACTGCCAGTGATACAGATTTTAGTATACCATGGTGAGTGCCCTGTCTGTCTGTGACTCTCTTTTTCTCTCTTTATTTAATGGACTCTGCCCCTGGATACTGCTCAGAGAAGGAGCAGTCAAAATTGCTTCTTCTTCCTTTGGCTCAAACATCTTAGAAAAACTGAGAACCCCGCAGAGTTCAAAGCAAGAGCACCCATAGGGTTGTGGAACTTTCTCATTTTTAGTTTTCTTTTCCTTTGTTATGAACCTTTAAAGACTCAGATTTGTTGTAGTTTAAAGAGGAAGAACTTCAAAGAAGAGCAAAACATTTGTGAAATGATGTTGTGTTTATACCTTGTTAGTGAGCTTCTTGAAAGTGCTTACAACTTTTAGGGAGGGTAAAGAATATTGGGTAAATAATATTTCCTGCAGAGCAAAAGTCATGCATAGAGAGGCATCAAGCACAGAAACTTAGAAAGTCTACATCACAAGAAATGCTTTTCAGTAGGGAAGTCTCCCTCTGAACTTACCCATAGGTCGGTATGACATAAAATGCTTTTTTTTAAAAATTGATAATGAGAGAAGTTTAAATAAATTCCAGGCAATATCTATACAAAAATTATAAATTTAATCATAATTCAAAATTTCAGTTCAATCCAGTAATCTTACTTCTAGAACATAGGATACTTTTGGTGTGATAAATCAAAATGGAATACAGAGTTCACACAATTTTCTCATGAAATATTGCATTTTTCTCACAGCACTGCTATTTATAAATAGGTTAAAAATCTAACTATATTTGACAAAACTATTCAACTTACATACCTATTATGTGTAGACATGATTCTAAGTGCTGGGAATACAAGAAGAGATATAATACTTGCTCTTATTCAGTACATTCTACTGAGAGGGCAGGCTATAAATATACAAACAAATGTATACATAATGCAATTTTAAAAGAGTGGCAAGTGGGTTCCCTATTTCGTCACACTCTCCAGGAAACAGTACAGATGGACCCAGCTGCAGGGCAGGAATAGAGACACAGACATAGAGAATGGACTTGTGGACACACTGCGGGGGAGAGAAGGGGAGAGCGGGATGAATTGGGAGATTGGGACTGGCATATAACACCACCTTGTGTAAGACAGCTGCCTAGCAGGAAGCTGATTACAGCAGTGGGAACTCAGCTGGGTGCTCTGTGATGACTTACAGGGGTGGTGGTGGGAGGGAGGTCCAAGAAGGAGGGGACATATGTCTATGTGTAGCTGATTCACTTCATTGTACGATAGAAAATAACACAGCATGGTAAAGCGACTATTAGTTCAGTTCAGTTCAGTCGTTCAGTCTTGTACGACTCTTTGCGACCCTTTACGACAGAAAGGCCAGGCTTTTCTGTCCATCAGCAACTCCTGGAGCTTGCTCGTATCCATGTCCATCACGTTGGTGATGCCATCCAACCAACTCATCCTTTGTCATCCCTTTCTCCTCCTATTCAATCTTTCCCAGCATCAGGGTCTTTACCAATGAGTCAGTTCTTCACATCAGGTGGCCAAAGTACCGGAGTTTCAGCTTCAGCATCAGTCCTTCCAATGATCACCCAGGACTGATTTCCTTTAGGATGGACTGGTTGGATCTCCTTGCAGTCCAAGGGTACTCAAGAGTCTTCTCCAACATCACAGCTCAAAAGCATCAATTCTTAGGCTCTCAACTTTCTTTATAGTCCAACTCTCACATCCATACATGACTATTGGAGAAACCATAGCTTTGACTAGATGGACCTTTGTTGGCAAAGTAATATCTCTGCTTCTTAATATGCTGTCTAGGTTGGTCATAATTCTTTTTCCAAGGAGTAAGCGTCTTTTAATTTCATGGCTGCAGTCATCATCTGCAGTGATTTTGGATCCCAAGAAAATAGTCTTTCGCCATTTCCACTGTTTGCCCATCTATTTGCCATGAAGTGATGGAACCAGATGCCATGAATTTAGTTTTCTGAATGTTGAGTTTTAAGCCAACTTTTTCACTCTCTCACTTTCATCAAGAGTCTCTTTAGTTCTTTGCTTTCTGCCTTAAGGGTGGTGCTATTTGCATATTTGAGGTTATTGATATTTCTTCTGGTAATCTTGATTCCAGCTTGTGCTTCCTCCAGCCCAGCATTTCTCATGATGTACTCTGCATATAAGTTCAATATGCAGGTTGACACTATACAGCCTTGACATATTCCTTTCCCTATTTGGAACCAGTCTGTTGTTCCATGTCCGGTTCTACCTGTTGCTTCTTGACCTGCCTACGGGTTTCTCAGAAGGCAGGTCAGATGGTCCGATATTCCTATCTCTTTAAGAATTTTCCAGTTTATTGTTATCCACACTGTCAAAAGCTTTGGCATAGTCAATAAATCAGAAGTAGATGTGATAAAGCAGAAGCAACTCTACCCCAGTACCCCAGTACAATAAGAGAAAGAAGGAGAGAGAAAAGTGACAAGTATTCTGAAGAAAAGCAAGTAGAGTAGTTGTAGGGAAGAGATAGCTAGAAAAATTGAGGATGGGGATTCTTTGGCTAGAGTCCCCATAAAATATGACAGAATGGGAAAAAATTGAACAGAGATCTGGATGATAAGAATGATTTAAGTATATGAATATCCAGTGTAGGCATATTCAAATAGAGGGAAAGTGATGCACAAAGATTTTGAGGTTACAATGAATTTATATATTTTGGAGGTGGAAAAAATTCCAGGATGGACTGAGCATCATGAATATTGAGAAAGGGAGAAGTAGAAATGAGGGCAGAGTTGGTTTTCTCCGGTAAAGGCATAAGCTGCCAAGAATGCACACAGAGTGAAAGAAATAGGTCAAAAAGGCGGAACTTGGCTAAACCCCCTTCAAAAATCATACCTACTCAAAACTAGGATACAGGCTAAAACCTGTGCTGACCTATATGGGATGGTTAATTTTCTGTGTCCACTTGACTCGGCTAAAGGATTCTTAGATAGCTTGTAAAATAGTATATCTGAATGTGTCCATAAGTATGTTGCAGAAGTGATTAACATTTGAAACAATAGACTGAGTAAAACAGATCTGCCCTTACCAAAGTGAGATGAGACACCATTCAAACCGTTAATGGCCTGAGTAGAACACATAGGTAGACCAAGGGCTAGCTCTCACTCCTTTTTTTTTTTTTTCACTCCTTCTTTTTGAGCTGGAACATCTATCTTATCTTGTGCTCCAAAATTGGTGTTTCTAGTTCTTGAGCCTTTGGTGTCTGGGACTTTTTTGAGAAGTGGTTTAAGAACCATTGAATCAGAGCTGAATACTGAAGAATCTAAAAACTTAGTGTGGTAAGTGTATTCATAGAAACAATAGTGTTTAGAAGACACTACTTTGAGGAAGATGAAAGAAACTTGGAAGAGAAAGGCACCACTCAGATTCTTGATGGTGTGTGGGGAAAAAGAAGAACAAATAAGAAGGATGAAAAGTAATAGTCCCATCACGAAGTCAGCCAGTTCACCAAAACTTCTTAATCAAGAAAAGGTGCTCTGTATTTAAGAAACTGCATTTAACTACCAACAGAAAAAGGTACCTAGAATATTGGCCTCTCTTTAAAAATACTTGTAACTGTTAGTCCAAAAAAAAAAAAAAAAAGCATGAAGTAAAATAAATGGGAAATGGCAGGCATCATACAGTAAGAGTGAAGCTGAAGGAACTAATCAATACTAATTAGCTAATAAAAACATGACCCAAAATCCAACCACAAAGGTGAGAACAATAATAACACAATATTTCAACATTAATTAATTTTAATTAAATAGGCAATTAAAGATATGACAGGATACTGAACGTCAGAATTCAGAACTTAGAATAGAAATATACAAAGTTGTGAAATCAGAGTAGATAGCACTCAGGGAAAAAATTAAATATGAAAAATTTAACTGTAGAAAAAGAGCAGTATCAAAATATACCAAGGGGATCATCTTTAGTGAGGTGCAGAGAAATATTCTAGAGTGTTGGAACTCTCAATTGTGGTGACAATTATAGGAGTGCACATGATTGTCAAGACTTTTCAAAGTATATACTTAATTGAGTGAATTTTATTATTGCCAAAGACGACTTAATCATTAAAAAAAAATATTTTTAACAACCTGGTCAAAATTTAGAATCCAGCAATAATGTCAAGGTCAAATATTATGCAATTAATTAATTCAGTGTTTGCTTCAAGGTAATTTTATAATCTCTGTGTGTGTGTGTGTTAGTCACACATTCGTGTCTGACTCTTTGCAACCCCATTGACTATAGCCCGCCAGGCTCCTCTGTCCATGGAATTTTCCAGGCAAGAATATTGGAGTGGGTATTCTCATTCCTGTCTTCGGGATCTTCCCAGTGCAGGGATCAAACCTGGGTCTCCTGCATTGCAGGCAGATTCTTTACTGTTTGAGCCATCAGTGGCACCAGAAACCTGAGTTTAAAAAGACTGTAAGTGGTCTAAAAGGGAGAGAGACTGGTAACATATTATAGAATATTAGATAAGAGATTCCACGTTAATCTGGGACTATTAAAGAGTAATGGTGTCAATTGTAAGAGAAATAATAATGGGACAAAGTGTACCTTGGCTGGTATGGCACTCTAGCTTTGACAGTTATTTCTCTCAAAATATTTGAAATATTATACACTCATTCTTACTTTTCTATTGCTGCTCCTGAGACATTCATTATCAGTCTGTTGACCCTTAATCTATTCAGTCTCTTCTGTGGCTATTTGTAAAATAGTTTTTATTGTTTTAATTTGCTTTAAGTTCTCTATAGAAACTGTGTGTGTCTAGATGTGAATTTCTATTCCATTAATAGTCTTCCTGCTTAGGATTTTTTGAACTCTTAAACTTTTGGGTTAATACCTTTTATCTGTTTTAGAAAATCTCAGCTCTGATTTTTGCAGACATTATCTCTGCTGTATTCTCTATCTCCTTTCCTTAGGCTTCAATTAAATGGATGTTAGGGCTTTACTGCATCTTCCAACTTTATTAATTATCTTCTATATTTACAATTATATTATCTCTTGTGTTTCATTCTAGATATTTTCTTCAAATTATCCTTTGATATAATATTTTTATTAATTTCTATATAATATACTGTTGAACTACTAAATTCTAATTTTAGTCACTGAAATATTAGAATTTCTACTAATTCTTAATTTCTGTTAAGATTAGAATTTCTAGGGATCTTTAAAAATCTGTTGCAACTTTTCTGCAGTTTCCAGGTTCTTGCTAGTTTTATAGATTAGCTTTTATAGTCTTTGTGTGTTAATATGCTACAGCATAAGTCCACTTAATGTGCTGCTTATTATTCACTTTTTTTTTAATCACACTATACTTAAATGTCTTTTTGTGATAGACACTATGTTTGAAATATAAAATACTTGCACAATTAATTTTAGTGTAAAACATGTAATGTTTCTGAATTTATTTTTGAATGGCATTTGGCAGCACTTTATCACTTTAATCCAGTTTTAAATTTTGAGATTTTTGGGGGGGCAAGGACAGTGACTCAGTTTAGTTCAGTTCAGTCATTCAGTGGTGTCTGACTCTTTGCGACCCCATGGACTGCAGCACTCCAAGCTTCCTTGTCCATCACCAGAGCTTGCTCAAACTCATGTCCATCGAGTCAAGGATGCCATCCAACCATCTCACCCTTATCCCCTTCTCCTCCTGCCTTCAATCTTTCCCAACATCAGGGTCTTTTCCAGTGAGTCAGTTCTTCACATCAGGTGACCAAAGTATTGGAGTTTCAGCTTCAGCATCAGTCCTCCCAATGAATATTCAGGACTGATTTCCCATAGCATGGGCTGGCTGGATCTCCTTGCAGTCCAAGGGACTCTCAAGAGTCTTCTCCAACACCACAGTTCAAAAGCACCAATTCTTTGGTGCTCCTTTCTTTATAGTAGCTCTCACATCTATACATGACTAATGGAAAAACCATAACCTTCACTAGACAGACCTTTGTTGACAAAATAATGTCTCTGCTTTTAAATATGCTGTCTAGGTTGGTCATAATTTTTCTTCCAAGGAGTAAGCGTCTTTTAATTTCATGACTACAGTCACCATCTGCAGTGATTTTGGAGCCCTGAAAAATAAAGTCTGCCACAGTTTTCACTGTTTCCCCATCTATTTGCCTTGAAGTGATGGAACTAGATGCCATAATCTTAGTTTTCTGAGTGTTGAGTTTTAAGCCAACTTTTTCACTTTCCTCTTTCACTTTCATCAAGAGGCTCTTCAGTTCTTCACTTTCTGCCATAAGGGTGGTGTCATCTGCATATCTGAGGTTATTGATGTTTCTCCCAGCAATCTTGATTCAAGCTTGTGCTTCATCCAGTCCAGCATTTCCCACGATCTACTCTGCATATATGTTAAATAAGTAGGGTGACATTATACAGCCTTGACACACTCCTTTCCCAATTTGGAACCGGTCTTTTGTTCCATGACTTTCAGCAGGATGGAAAGTCTTATCAAGGAGAGTTTGTTCTGATTTGCAGTTACTACTTTTAAAGTCCCTCACATTGATTCCTGCCAAAGTTGCCTTCTATCTCAGGCACCTGGAACATTCCCAAGTGCTTCCTATTAATTACTGGGTTTATCTCTTGAAAATTCTGTCTTTCCTCTCTACTGTGGCCAGTGATTTTTCACTATTTTGTTAGTTATTTTGTACTTAAGAAGATATTTAGTTAAGAATCAGCAATTCAATTTTAGGTCAAGCACTATACAAATATGATTTTTATAAGACAATGTAAGTTTTATCATCTTCGAAAAGCACTTGAAATACCATTCAATTTCAGGATTTTGTTCAATGGAGTTTTAATTGGTTTAACTCTGTTCTGTTATAAGTGAACTCAATTAAAGGAGACTATTAATTGCTACATTTGTGCCATTTCATTTGCAAGGAATTACCAAAGCCTGTACAACACTAAAGAAAAGAATTTTTTTTTTTCTCCTCAAAGCAGCTGGTCATAGAGAAGGATTGTTCCCTTAAGAACCATAAAATTCTTCCATTTGACAGCCAAGCAGAAAGGTGAGAACAAAATAAACAGCACTGCTAACCGGAGTTGTCACCATGATGAATGCTGATGAGCAATAATTAACGTGGATTCTTTTAAGCAAAGCCCAGAGGTCTAAGCTGTTGTCCACTCAGTGATGGGGAAGCAGGAAGAAGGACCAAACAGTGAAGAAACCAGGGGAAATAAAGCTCTTTTTTAAAACAGGAAGCAAGAATATTAGAGCTGTGTAAATGGCTGATCTTCTTGCATCGTTTGAGCTATTGAATACTATTCAGTTCCAGAACCAGTGCTCAACAAATATTACCTATAATGTATATGATTACTCTGCCTGTATTTACTTATGTGTTCACTGTTTGTCTTACTGATACATTGTCTGACATACACCTACTAATCATAAAGTAAAATACAGCTTTGAGGAAAAAAAAATCTTCTTGTTCTTTTACCTAAATACTATTTAGATTTTTTATCATGTGAAAATGTTTTCAAACTTACATTAAATTATTTCAATAATAAAATAATTCTGAAGGAAAATAATCACATTTTAAAAGAATAGCCAGTATTATTATGTCAGTATTATAGTATAAATGATATCAACTCATTTATATATTTAGTATAAATGATAGTATTTAATTAATGTAGTTAGTCTAATTTAGTATAAATAATTATAAATGTTTTTATAATCATTTTGTTCAATGCCAGAGCTTAGAAATAAATACCATCATGCTTCTTGAGACATTATCAAGTCATTTAATTTCCTCAACAAATCATTCATTGGTAAAGAAACATTTTCTATAAATTATCCACCCCAGATTCAGATTTAGGTCTTGGATTATTAGCATGATCCCCATTAATCATTGCCATACAGGTATGTGTGATAAGTTCAACAGTCAGGGTTCATACACAGAGCAGGGTAGCATATTCCAGGATTATTTTTCTAAACACTTTTTGCTAACTCCTTAAGAAAAGCAGTCTCTGTGCCTTTGTTGTAATCTCTGAGACACCTGCAAGGAATTTTCAGCAATCATCTCTCAGGTGCTGGAAATGTTACATCAGAAAAACACATTTATGATGATGAGTTCTTTTCAGCTTTGGGGCATACTCCAGAAACCACCAGGCAATCCTTCTCTGGAAGCACAGGGCACAATTTTCCAAGGACTGATTTTCACCAGGGGAATTCATATGATGTAGTTTCAAGTTTTCTTCTTTTTATAATTTTTTCTTCTTAAATTAGTTCTTCTCTAATGACAAATAGCATGGTTATTTTAGAAAGACTGTTTGATTCTTGGCTTCTAGTTTGTAAGCTAGTTTTTAATACTTTAGTTAAGGTGCTCATTTTCAAAATGGCAGGAGAAGAGGACCTCTGCAGGTAAGAGGAAGGGAAAGGGCCAAGACATCTGAGTTAGCTTTTACAAAGATACCAGAGTCAAAGGTCAACTCACAGTCTCTTCCAGGAATAGCTGAGAAGTTTCTCTTTGAGCACTTCCCTGATACCATAAATTGCCCTCCACTGATCCAGCCTTGGCAGAATCCCTTCTGGGTCACTGCAAGTACAAAAAGGAAAGCTGAGCCATAAAACTTTTAAAATAATTGTCTTATTCTCTCTGAGAGCCATTCTTTCCAAATATTTTTATGTGCATGAACGCATACATACCTCTGTGTGTGGGTGTGTGTTTGCAAAGTGATGCAGAGATATTTTATATGTGTATTTGCCAATTTAGTCTTCTTTTCATGAATTATCTATTAATATACTTTGATTATTAGAACCATTTAAAAAGACCCTGATGCTGGGACAGATTGAAGGGAATGACAGAGGATGAGATAGTTGGATGGCATCACTGACTCAATGGACATGAGTTTGAGCAAGCTCTGAGAGCTGGTGATGGAAAGGGAAGCAGTCCATGGGGTCACAAAGAGTCAGACATGACTGAGTGACTGAACTGAGCTGAACTGATCCTTTGACTAGTTTTTCTTCTTTTGATATTGTTTATTTTTTCTGAATGCTATTTCTTAAAAAAAAACATTGGAACAAAGATTGAGACATATGAGTATACCTTGCGTACTGTTGGTGGGAACGTAAATGTGTATACAACCACCACGAAAAACAGGACGAAGTTTCTTCAAAAAATTAAAAATCGAACTGCCACATGATCTAGCAATTCCATTTGTGGCTGTACAACCAAATGACGCAAAATTACGAGTCCAAATAGATATCTGTATCCCCATGTTCACTGCAGCTTATTCACAATAGTCAAAATGTGAAAACAACCCAAGTTTCCATCCATGGGTGAATGGATAAAGAAAATGTGAAATAAACACACACACAATGGAACAATATTTAGTTATGCAAAGGAAAAGCACTGCCATTTGTGACAACATGGATGGACTTTGAGAGCATTATGCTAAGTGAAATGAATCAGACAAAGACAGATATTGTATGATATCACTTAAGTGTGGAATCCATAAACAAACAAACAAACAAATCCAGAAAAACAGAGATCTGATTTTCAATTATCAGAAGTGAGAGGTGTGGGGTGAGAGAATTGGGCAAAGGTGATCAAAATGTACTTCTAGTCATGAGATGATTTCTGAGGTAATACAAACAATGATGACTATAGTTCATGACAGTAAATTATACATTTGAAAGTTGTTAAGAGAGTAGATCTTAAAAGTTCTCATTACCAGGAAACAAAAATTGTAGCTATGTGAGGTGACAGGTATTAACTAAACTTATTGGGGTGATCATTTCATAATATGTGGACGTATCAAATAATCACATTGTACACTTGAACTTACACAATTTTATATCTCAATGAAATTGGAAAACATAAAATAATAAGAGAAATATAGAGACTCCCCTGGTAGTCCAGTGGTTAAGACTGTTCTTCCAGGACTGGTGGCCTGGTTTTGATCCCTGGTCAGGGAACTAAGACCCCACAAGTGGCACAGCATGACCAAATTTAAAAAAAAGAAAAGAAAAAAGAAAGAAATATAATTTAAAAATATTCTATTGAAAAATAATTTTAGAGTAAAAGTAAATTTTTGTGATACAGTTTCAATGTAAGTGATGACAAGCTTTCAAAGTAACCATAATTGTTATAAAAAAATTAAATTGTGAAATTACAAATATTTGGGGCTGAAACATCCCAAAAGTGAGAGTGCAATAGCTTCCAAAAAGGAGAGACATGAGTGCTTTTTAAAGAGATTATTGTGATCTTTTGTTTGTTTAATTTGATATCCTAATAAATCAGTTTGGAAGAATGCACAGCATGTTAATAGTGTCAGTTACATCTGGGAAGGAAAAAGTGGGGTGTGGAAATGGGGATTTTAAGGAGCGTTTTCACTTTTCAAAAGTGTTGGAATATTTGACAACAAAAATGTATGTATGTCTATTGTGCAATAAGTCAGGTGAAAAACCACCTAACCATTCATTGACAGAAGGATGAATTCAGACAGTGGGACACTATATACTGTGTAAAATGAATACACTATAGCTACATGTATCATCATTCCCTGGTGACTCAGCTGGTGGGGGATGTGCCTGCAAAGGGGGAGACCTGTGTTTGATCCCTGGGTTTAGAGGATCCCCTGGAGGAGGGAACGGCTACCCACTCCAGTATTCTGGCCTGGAGAATTCCATGGACTGTATAGTTCATGGGGTCACAAAGAGTTGGATACTACTGAGAGATTTTCACATGTATCATCATAGCTAAATCTCAAAAACAGTGATGAGAAAAAAGAAAGCTACAGAGATATCTGTCTATTGTGATGCCATTTATATTAATTTTGAAAGCATAAAAATATTATATGTTATTTATGAATACACATGGTATTAATATAATTATGTACATGAAATAGTAAATTCAAGATGTGTATTTATCTGGGGAAGCATGAGATTAAAACTGGGAAAAGATACACAATGAGTTTCAGCTGAATCTGTACTTTAAAATATTAGAATAAAATGTGGCAAAACACTAGGTTAAAAAAATTAGAATAAAAGTGTGTTCATTATGCTTTAAAAATATTAGACATCATTGTGATGTAGCTAATCATTGATTGTATATATTAAAAAAAAAAAAAAAAAACTAGCATTGGAATTAAGGCACTAACCACATGTGCAAACCAAGCACAATATCCTGATCCAGGCCTTAGTAAGAGTCCATTTTGGTTAGATGATGGTTGATATTGTTCAATGTAGGTCAGTCATTGTTTTGAGGACAAGCTTTGAATAGTTCCATTCAATCACTTATGAATCAATGTAACAAATCATATCAGATCCAAAAGTCAACTTGTAAGTGATAAATGACTCCATGTTTTCATAAAAATTTTCCAAATACAGATAATTTTCATACAGCAGGGGTGTAAGCTTGAACATTATTTATGTTTACACTAGGCTTCAGTAATGTTCAGTTAGTACAAGCCTACCATTGTTTCATATAGAACAGAGCAACCTTAGCGGACATATGACAGAAAGATTTAAAGGGCACAATTAACTTTTAGGAGTCTGGGAGATTAAAAGTGCAGAATAGTCCAAAAGGTACTTGCTAACCTGCAAAGCTGTGCTTTATACGTAGATGGAAAAAAGCAAAAAAAAAAAAAATAAATAAGTAATCACACACACAGACAAACACATACACTCAAAAAAGAGTAAAATTATGAAATACTAGATACATGCCATCACCTGCAGTTTTTAATGGGGCTTCCCTGATAGGTCAGTTGGTAAAGAATCCGCCTGCAATGCAGGAGACCTGGTTCAATTCCTCAGTTGGAAAGATCTGCTGCAGAAGGGATAGGCTACTCACTCCAGTATTCTCGGGCTTCCTTTGTGGCTCTTCAGACATAGAAAACCTGAAATAGATATTGGCAGATGCAGGCTCACATACAGTGGTTTAGTGGAAAAAGATAATGGAAATTGGTGGTTTCAATGCAACCCATCATGACATGATATAGTAGTCATCTCAACTCAAAAGTCAGAGAGAATTACAAGTAGTAATATCTTTGTGGGATAACAGTAAATCTGTTGTTTTTTTGAATTGGAAGGAGTAGAAATATATATACATACACAAAAAACAAAGCAAGAAAGATAGCAAATGATAGGAAGGATAATAGAACCAAAAGGACCAATTTGAGCAGCATACAGGGACACTTCTAGACAGTAAAATATGAACTTGAAGACATTCAAGGAGGATTGGTATATGGTGTTGAAGTAAGAGTGTTTTACAGCTATGGGAGACTGTGGTTTTGTTTTGGTTTTAGCAATGTATGCGACCCTTTTCTTTCTTTTAGTTGAAATATAGGGGGTATACCTGGTGGCTCAGACTGTAAAGAATCTGCCTGCAATGCAGGAGACACGGGTTTGATCCCTGGGTTGGGAAGATTCCCTGGAGAGTGCAATGGCTACTTACTGCAATATTCTTGCCTGGGACATTCCATAGACAGAGGAACCTGGCAGAAAATAGTCCATGGGGTTGCAAAGAGTCAGACATGACTGAGCAACTAACACTATAGGTGATGTACACTATATAAGTTACAGGTGTACAAAATAGTGATTCAGATTTTAAAGCTTATATGTCATTTATAGTTAATATAAAATATTAGCTATATTTCCTATGCTATACAATACATCCTTGTAGCTTATTTTATGCATAACTGTTTGTTCCTCTTATTCCCTTACACCTGAATAGTCCCTCTCTAGTCTATCTTTACAGGAAAATGTGATACTAGAACTTATCAAAGAAGTTGGTTGTGTACACAAAATGGGTGAAAATTTCACCCTGATTTTGCTTCCCATAAAAGAGATTCAGTGAGTAATTTAGTTAAGCACACATTTAGTAACAGGTTAATTACTGGTACATTCTATCAGAACAGTTAAACTGATTTGCATACATAGATGCCATCAATAATTGAATGTCTTTAGATTTTTAAAATAAATTGAATAGAACTCATCTGAATAAACAGAGTTGGCGTTATATGCATTCAACAGGATTTACACAATTATTAAGAGAAAACTCTCATTACCATCTTCATTAAGAAACATAGAAACCAAAACAATCTTGAAGAGTTTCCTCCCAAGACCTTAAGAGAGAAAATAAAAACTTGACAGGGAAAATAATCATCTCATATCAGTTCAAGAAATAATATTTCAAAGATTTTTTTCCTAGACCAGTTAAGTAAAGCATTATACATACACGAATTTTTTTATGGCTCAGCTGTAAAGTATCCGCCTGCAATGCAGGAGACACGGGTTGGATCCCTGGGTTGGGAAGATCCCCCAGAGGATGAAATGGCAACCCACTCCAGTATTTTTGCTTGGAGGAAGACATGGACAGAGGAGCCTGGCAGACTACAGTCCATGCGGTTAAATGACTTATCATACATGCAAAAAGAATTGGATATGTGAGGAATTTGGTACCAGTGATGAATATATGCATCCTTAATTTTTGAAAAAGAGAGTGCCAAATAGTATTTCACTTTGCCAGGTAATTTTTGATTGATGTTGTGAACTCCCTGAAGAACCTCTTTATTTTGAATATTTACCTCCATATCTCTGTGCAACATTTTTAGATCCCATACACTCTATTTACAGTTCTCCCCATGTAGCCCCATCCTATATGTGCTTCATTTGAAATAATTTTCTGCTTGGAAAATAGGCTGCAGAAAATAGAAAGAATAAAGTCATTGCCTTGGGTGTTACAATGGCTATTCTATGAGGTATAACTCAAAAAGGAATTAAAAAAGAGTTTAAAGGGTTGATGTTTCTGGAACTTTTCTTGGAAAATAATCAGGTAAATATCTAAAAGATGTAGGCAGATCTGATAAAAATATTATATGATAGGAGCCAAAACCAAAGGAGCCAAGTAGATATATGTTAATATATTTATATCTATTTTGGCTCCTTTGGTTTTGGCTCCTATCATATGTTTATATGCTAAATAAACATATCAATAAGTGCCTGTTAGATGTTTGACTTTAAATATCATTGAGGAAAATCTGATCTAACCTTTTAATTTACCACTGACAAAGTTGAGTAAATATCTATGATAGATATTTCTTTATATGTGTTAAACAAATGTTAAATAATTTAAAATATATGGTGTGCCAGTACATAACATTTTATAAATATTAGCTCTTTTTAGCATGCATAGATGACTTTATAGTCTTCATGAAGTAGATACAATTACCAAGTTTACTTAGCAGATAAGAATATTGTGATAGAAAATGGTATAAACAAACAAACATTATTCTAGGTCATACTGCTAGAAAGTGGCAAGGCTTTTTATGCAAACCAAGGTTATCTGCCTCAAAGCCTATCCTGTACCAATTTGCCAGGAACCCTAAGGAAAATAGTAGAACCAAGAAAGATGAATTGGAATCTAGTAGATTATTCCATTCTATTCACCCAATGCCTTTGCATTTCTGTATCTTATAGACATTTGACTTCATTCATCCTTACACATCCATCTTCATCCAGTACCAGTATGTGATAAGAGACTTTTTTTTTTTTAAATCTATGATATGATCCAGCTATCCAACTTTCGGGTATTTATTCAAAGAAAAGAAAAACACTAGCTTTAAAATATATGTATATCTTTATATTCACTGCATCATTCTTTATAATTAGTTTTAGCTTTTTTTTTTTTTTTTTAAGACTAGCCAGGACCATTGCATCCTTTCATTACCCAGTAAATAACTTGCTGAGAAATTGATTTCCACCAATAAGGCTGGTATTTACATAAGGAGACAAGTTGCTTCCTACATAGATTGTCCCAGTGAAAACAGACTGCAGCTGAATAACTTTTAGTAACAATATACTCTGGGATTTTTACTTTTCAGTTACTTTTTTAAAATCGAGAGACACAACTAAAACTACAGGCTACTTTATATTATTCAGAAATGAAATCCAGTCCTGAACAGTTTCGGAGAGAAAATACACACATCCTTTTTTTATGGGCACTGATCTAGATATTAAATCCACATTGTAGACTTTTGGATAGCAGCCATCCTGACTGGCGTGTAATGGTACCTCATTGTGGTTTTGATTTGCATTTCTCTGATAATGAGTGACGTTGAGCATCTTTTCATGTGTTTGTTAGCCATCTGTATGTCTTCTTTGGAGAAATGTCTGTTTAGTTCTTTGGCCCATTTTTTGATTGGATCATTTATTTTTCTGGAATTGAGCTTCAGGAGTTGCTTGTATATTTTTGCATAAGCAATAAATGCTGGAGAGGGTGTGGGGAAAAGGGAACCCTCTTACACTGTTGGTGGGAATGCAAACTAGTACAGCCACTGTGGAAAACAGTGTGGAGATTTCTTAAAAAACTGGAAATAGAACTGCCATATGACCCAGCAATACCACTTCTGGGCATACACACCGAGGAAACCAGATCTGAAAGAGACACGTGCACCCCAATGTTCATCGCAGCACTGTTTATAATAGCCAGGACATGGAAGCAGCCTAGATGCCCATCAGCAGATGAATGGATAAGGAAGCTGTGGTACATATACACCATGGAATATTACTCAGCTGTTAAAAAGAATTCATTTGAATCAGTTCTAATGAGATGGATGAAACTGGAGCCCATTATACAGAGTGAGGTGAGCCAGAAAGATAAAGAACATTACAGTATACTAACACATATATACGGAATTTAGAAAGATGGTAATGATGGCCCTATATGCAGGGCAGAAGAAGAGACGCAGAAGTACAGAACAGACTTTTGAACTCTGTGGGAGAAGGGGAGGGTGGGATGTTCCGAAAGAACAGCATGTATATTATCTATGGTGAAACAGACCACCAGCCCAGGTGGGATGCATGAGTCAAGTGCTTGGGCCTGGTGGGCTGGGAAGACCCAGAGGAATCGGGCGGAGAGGGAGGTGGGATGGGGGACTGGGATGGGGAATACGTGTAACTCTATGGCTGATTCATATCAATGTATGACAAAACCCACTGAAAAATAAAAAAGAAAAAAAAAAAAAAAGAAATGCAAGGCAAAAAAATAAAAAATAAAAAAAAAAATAAATCCACATCTGCAAAAACACAGGAGAGTTTGCTGTGCACATTTGCCAACTTACAATACATTATCCATAAGGAGAATGCTTAAAGCAGACTCATGTTTAAGAAGTGAAGACAAGGTAATCCATAGGCCTATTTTTAAAAATAGGTCTGTATAGTGTTTTCATCATTCACAGATGTATAAACAGGAAAAATGGGGAAAAAACAAGAATGAATACCTACAAAATAAAGTGTAGCTTTCACACCATCAATATACAATTACTGTATTTTGAAATAGATTTAACATTGAACATAGAATAAATACTAGAAAGCATCTACTTTTCACATTGTGAAATTTGAGAAAATGGATTATATGAAACAAGAAAGGAAGAGAAGTAATAAGAAAACAGCTGAACTTAAAGGGAAACTAAGACTCAAGAAAAAAAGTCACTTAGAAATAGACCCACATAAGTGTACTCTTTGACAAAGTAGCAAAATGATACAATAGGACAAAAAAAGATTCCATGAACACGGGATATGTCTATACTTATTGTTTTCAATTCCGTCCATCAATGCCTTATAATTTTTACCTCCTTCCATAAATTTATTCTTATTTTTGATGCTACTATAAGTGAGATTGTGTTCAATTTTCAGTAAATCAATTGCTAGTGTAAAGAAATGTTACTAATTTTTGTATGTTGATTTTGTATCTTAAAAATTTACTGAACTTACTGATTAGACCTAACAGGTTTTTAGTGGAGCCTTTAGGATCTTTTATGTGTAAAATTCTGTCAACTGCAAATAGAGACAGTTT
The DNA here is from genome assembly GCF_963930625.1 of Muntiacus reevesi. Classification (NCBI taxonomy): domain Eukaryota; kingdom Metazoa; phylum Chordata; class Mammalia; order Artiodactyla; family Cervidae; genus Muntiacus; species Muntiacus reevesi. The sequence continues at coordinate 63,188,661 of NC_089253.1, read as the reverse complement.
TACTTCTCTGGTCTAATTCTAATGACTTTGCTTTTCCTTACATGATTGCTTGGTTATAACTTCTGTACTATGTTGAATAGGACTGGTGAAAGTGTGCACCCTTGCCTTCTTCCTGGTCTTAGTAAAAAAGAGCTTTTAATCTTTCGCCACTAAGTCTGATGTGAGATGTGTGCTTGTCATCTATGGTCTTTATTATGTTGATGTGTGTTACTTCCAAATCTAATTTGTTGAGAGTTTTTATCAAACATGGATGTTGAATTTCCTCAAACACTTTTCCAGCAATAATTAAGATGATCATATGATGTTTATATGTCATTCTATCAATATGACATATCACATTTTTCTATTTGTGTATGTTGAATGAATTGACTTTCTTTTCTGGATGAGGGCACAGAACAGATGCCTAGGCTGAAAAGGATTTCATTCTTTGAGTCACTGGTTTACTGGCTGGGCTCTCTGCTGGAGTGATGTGGGTCACACAGCTTCCCTGGCGGTCTGGCCAGGTTTTCTAGTTACACAGGGCTGAGGACTGAATTCAGCAATGGACAGGGATATTAACTACCTTCCCTTTCTGGGTGAAGAGGCAGACCAGGCTCCAAGGGCAGCAAGGTTTTTTGTTTGGGCACCCGAGGGACTATGCACCACATTCCCTGGTCAGATGAGGCCATCATCTTGGCTCTCTAGATGTGCAAACCTGCTGGCTGGGATTTTGCCTGGGTGCTGCTGTGAATTCAGTCTGCCAAGGTCTGAGTTCTAGATGTTGTGTGTCCAATCTTCTTTCCCATCGAAATCCGATCTCTAATATTCAAACTCCATAAATTCCTGCCCCTCTGATCCTCATGAAGCAAGACCTGCCTGGGCCCCCTGGGAATTGAGCCACAGCGTGGAGGGAGCTGGATGCCTGCCCGGGGCCCTCTCCTTCCCACTGGAGAAAGAATGGCCCTCTTGGGGTTGCTGGCGCCAACCTGGGGGCAAGAGAGTGTGGCCAGAGAGTGGCCATTCCTCTTACCTTGCTAACACAGTCCTTTGTGGTCTCTGTGGTCAAGGGAATGCTTCAACTTCACTCCATACTCTAGAATTTTCACAATGGCGTGTCCTCTAGTAATAGATGCTAATTGATCTTATGAGGGATACTGAAGGTAGGATCAACCTTTATTGCTGTCTTGATGATGTCATTCTTTAAAGGTAATGTACTCTAAAATTTTATTGTTGCTCTAAAGATATTTTAGTACAAACAATAAATAACTGCCCACAGCTGAATACCTGGAAATAATATTAGTCTTCAAATGATAAGATAAGACTTCAGTTCTTAACCTACCATTTAATTCCTGTGAGGATCATGAGAAAGCCATTTAATTCTGAGCCCAGTTGTTTTTGCGTGTAAGAGAGGAAACAGCGCACCACTGCTCTGCTGATGATGACACGACCACACACCAAGGGAGTCTGAGAAAATAGAAAGAGTATTCAGTTCTGTAACTGCTTTGTGCTCACTTGTTTTAGTCATGTACTGACTCTTTGTGACTCTATGGACTGTAGCCCACCAGGTTCCTCTGTCCATGGGATTCTCCAAGCAAGAATACTGGAGTGAATTACCATTTCCTCCTCCAGGGGATCTTCCTGACCCAGGGATCGAACGCATGTTTCTTGCACTGCAGGCCGATTCTTTACCTCTGAGCCACCGGGGAAGAATATGAATAAATAGGTCTCTTGGGTCTACCTTTTCATGTATATATTTTACTTGTCTTTTCCCTAGAGTCTCTTTGTTCTAGCCTTTGGTGACTTCTGAATAAATATGCAAATGAAGAAAGGCAATGAATTGTTACAAGCACTTGTGAATAAGCATTTATTCATTTCTATATTGATGAATGAATGAGCATGTGTGTTTATGTATAAACACATAAGGCAGTGCTCTGTTTAATATAAAGCAGTATTCTAAAGATAACAAAATTTTAATCTATACATTTTACATTTATTCTTTGATATATTTATCTGATATTTTAAAAAGAAATATTGAGTGTCTATACATTCAGACTGTGAGATGTGAAAGATATTGCTATCATTGTCTTAACTTTCCTACTAGGCAAATTTTACATATAAGACTATCAGGACCAGTTCCCACAAAAAATACTAACTACACAGCACTCAATCAAAGCTGCTTTTTAGTATATATCTACATGGAATTTTAAAGAAAAGTATTCATACAACCTAGCAAATATATAATTTATATGAAGGAATTCATAAATTCATAATAAGTGAATGAATGCATAAAAGAAAAGGCTCTATGTAATACTCTATTCTTGAGATAAGAATTGTTTTTTAAAATTTAAGGCAGTAAATGATATACTTAATCTTAAGTACTAGAGTATTTTATAAACTCATTTCTCTTAACAAAATATGTGTGTGACTAAATTCTGGTTAGTAACTGATGAATTGGGAAACTGACTCAGGGATTTAGACCTAGTGATGATGAAACAGTCAAACCAATACATCTACCTTGGGTTAGTCATCCATAATCAATGAGAGTATTTAGTTATTTTAATAAGCAATGTATCAAAAGCACCATGATATGTTTTGTCTCTAAAATGTGGGTCTCTGAGCATACACACAACATCCATGTGTTTTACCTGATGGAATTAGCTGTAATAGTCACTTCTCATGCAGAGAAATAGCACTGGTGTATGTAATACAAAATATGGAGCAACTGCTCCAACAGATTTCCTACTTGTCAAATATGGCAGTCCATGTGTAGAAGAGCTATATTCCAGCAGAAATCACAGGGCAAAAATATAAGCTTAAAACAGAATTAAATTAGATACAAGAGGGAATCTTTAGCTGGGAATGCCAACTCTACAACATACATACTTCTGTTGGTAAATACACACAGACACAAAATTTTACTTGTTTCCTTTCAACTAGCATGCTCAGAGTAACATATTGAAAGAAAATGCAGTAATATTTCAATCTGTCTCTGTTCATAAAGAGATAACATGCTCACAACCTGTGTGCTAAATTATTTCAGTTGTGTCCAACTCTTTGTGACCCCATGGACTGTAGCCTGCCAGGCTGCTCTGTCCTTGGGATTCTCCAGGCAAAAATACTGGAGTGGGTTGCCATTCTCTCCTCCAGTGGACCTTCAAGACCCAAGGATAGAACCTGCATCTCTTATGTCTCCTGCATTGGCAGGCAGGTTCTTTACTACTAGTACTACCTGGGAAACCCTATTTTCACAATTAAAGTGAAAGTGAAAGTCAGTCAGTTGTGTCCATCTCTTTGCAACCCCACGGACTATATGGTTTATGGAATTCTCCAGGCCAGAATTCTGAAGTGGATAGCCTTTCCCTTCTCCAGGGAATCTTCCCAAGCCAGGGATTGAACCCAGGCCCTCTCACAGTGCAGGTGGATTCTTTACCAGCTGAGCCACAAGGGAAGTCCAAGAATACTGGAGTGGGTAGCCTATCCATTCTCCAGGGGATCTTCCAGACCCAGCAATCAAACTGGAGTCTCCTGTATTGCAGGCAGACTCTTTACCAGCTGATCAACCAGGGAAGCCCCCAATACTGTATATAAAACATGTTTATAATTGATAAACTTTATCTTGAAAGGCATATAAACATATAAAAGGTATCTTGAAAGGCATCACATATTTTGTTGCTATTCAGGGCTAGAGAAAAATAGTAATAACAAAATGTCAACTAAATTATTCATGAATTTCCAGTTTTAAAATATTTTATGTCTGTTTTTTCACTAAATAATTGAGAGCAAAAGGAGAAGTGGGCAGCAGATGTTGAATGCTTAGATAGCATCTACAGCTCAATGGACATGAATCTGAGCAAACTCCAGAAGAGAGTGGAGTAGGGGATAGGGGAGCCTGGCATGCTCCAGTCCGTTGGTTGCAAAGAGTGGACACAATTTCCCATCTAAACAATAATTTTTTCATAGGATGCCCCAACCCACAATGTGGATGGGGAAATTTACAGTAGCTCTCATTTTCTGGTGAGGATACTAAAGTTTTAGAGGGTGTGTATCAAGACCACACATTACAAACTCTCTGGTTAAACTACTTATCTTCAGAACCATGTTGAGTAATTAACATTAAAATTTAGTACCATGTCACTAATTAAAACTTTTGTAGACTCAGAGGGATAGGGTAGAGAGGAAGGTGGGAGGGGGGATTGGGATGGGGAATACAGGTAAATCCATGACTGATTCATGTCAATGTATGACAAAAACCATTACAATACTGTAAAGTAATTAGCCTCCAACTAATAAAAATAAATGAAAAATTTAAAAAATTAAAAAATCTTTTGTCTTATATTAAAACAATATATTTAGCATTAATACCCTTTGTTGTTCTGGCTCCTTGGGTTTAGAATTTGTATTCCTTTTTAAAAAATCTGTAATTTGAAATACATCATCATTTTTTACTGACCTTATGCTGATTTATTAATGTTTTATATAAGTCAAATGTCTTTCATGTACATTTTATCTTAATTTAGTTTTCATTGTCCCTCTCCACTATATTTATTTATTGTAATGTGGCATTAAATCTCTTTGTAAATTAAATCTAACAGAGATGCTTTCACAAAGAGAGATCGTGTGACAATCTGAACTTCAGAAAAGTCCATGCAATTGGATTTTAAACTCTGTGATAATGTCAATTGCCTTTAGCTTAGCCTTGCCTTCTACAGTCTTTGGGAATCCATACCATTCGGTCACGCATGAGCATCTCAAACTTCAATGCTCTTTTGGTCCTAACAACACAAAACAATAATTTATTCAGTGAAGCCTGTGCAGCTGAGCTTTTAAATGCACACAGGATTTGTGAAATACATCATAAATGCATATATATATTTATCTGTGTACGTATAATTCAAATTATATTATAGAAAAGCTTATTCTCAGTGAAGGTGGAAAACACTAAATATTTCATCAACTGAACTTCAATTTTCTTCTAAATATTCCCTGTGATAAAAATTTATGCTCTAATCTGATTCCTTCTTCTTCTTCTTCTTCTTTTTTTTTTTTTTTTTTTTTGAGTGTATGTGGCAGGGAAGTCTATAGCTGTACTCCAACCTTTAGTTGTCTATGTTTTACGTTTTAGAGTGCTTCATTAGGTTTGAAGTTTTTCCACTAAGTTTTATTAAACTAATTCAGCTGAGAGAGTAAATGTAAGTTTACATGCAAAGAGCAAAAGACTCAGAGAAACTTCATTGCAAGACAAAAAAACCTATTATCATTATCACCTATGTAGTTACTTTTTTTTTTTTTTTTTAGCAGTGAAATAAAAATTAGAATCCCAAATGCAGAGTAACTAAATGATTTGTCAGAATGTTTCATTTGCTCAATTTGGCAAGTATATTATATTTGAAATGTTTCCACAGGTAAACAAGTTGGAACCTTTTGGACCTGCTTTTATACATAATGTTTAAGGCATTTCATTGAGATATTTAAAAATAATTTTAGTCATATGTTGTGTCTTCAAACATAACAGTTTTCCCAATCATCAAAAATTTTAGATACTGTAAGTACAGTTAATTTTGTAATCTTTGAGATAGTATAGGTGCAAAAATAAGTTCTTACATCTTCATTTACACAAATGTCTTTTTGACATGTGTGACTTTGTTCACTGTATCTTTCTGAAGGACAGAATCGATCTTCATGAGCTAAAGCAATATATTATGCAGTCTAATTTTACAATGGAGAACATGTGCTGGAATTATTGTTGTTCATTTCTTTTTATGAATCAGCCTGAAAACCGCTAAACTAAGGAGATAGTCTAATTCAAGTTTTACAGGAACACCTGGGTAGATAAGATAAAATCCTAAAAGAAGAATGTTTAATTCTCTAGAAGAAATCACAAAAGAGCATAAACTTGCAGAATCCCATATACTATAGGTTTCTTAAAAATTTAGGATACTTAGTTGGGTAAATGGGTTTCCCTTTGGTTCCACTGGTAAAGAATCCTCTTGCAATGCTGGAGATGAGTAGAAGGATGTGGGCTCATCTTCTCCTGTGAAAACCCCAAAAGTACAACTCGCTGCTGAACAACCATTGACAGGAGAATGTTGGATCACACCGAGAAAAGATACCCTATGCCCAAGGGCAAAGGATAAGCCCCAGCAAGATGGTTCAGTTCAGTTCAGTCACCCAGTCATGTCCGACTCTTTGTGACCCCATGAATCGCAGCACGCCAGGCCTCCCTGTCCATCACAAACTCCCGGAGCTTACTCAAACTCATGCCCATCGAGTCGGTGATGCCATCCAGTCATCTCATCCTCTGTCATCCCCTTCTCCTCCTGCCTCCAATCTTTTCCAGCATCAGGGTCTTTTCTAATGAGTCAACTCTTCGCATGAGGTGGCCAAAGCACTGGAGTTTCAGCCTCAGTCCTTCCAATGAACACCCAGGACTTATCTCCTTCAGGATGGACTGGTTGGATCTCCTTGCAGTCCAAGGGACTCTCAAGAGTCTTCTCCAATACCAAAGTTCAAAAGCATCAATTTTTAGGCACTCAACTTTCTTCACAGTCCAACTCTCACATCCATACATTACCACTGGAAAAAACATAGCCTTGACCAGACGGACCTTTTGGCAAAGCAATGTCTCTGCTTTATAATATACTATCTAGGTTGGTCATAACTTTCTTTCCAAGGAGTAAGTGTCTTAATTTCATGGCTGCAGTCACCATCTGCAGTGATTTTGGAGCCCAAAAAAATAAAGTCTGACACTGTTTCCACTGTTTCCCCATCCCATGAGGTGATGGGACCAGATGTCATGATAGTTTTCTGAATGTTGAGCTTTAAGTCAACTTTTTCACTCTCCTCTTTCACTTTCATCAAGAGGCTTTTTAGTTCCTCTTCACTTTATGCCCTAAGGGTGGTGTCATCTGCATATCTGAAGTTATTGATATTTCTCCAGCAAAATGGTGGGAGGGGTGAAATCGAATTTAGAATCAAACCCCATAACCACCAGAGACACTCAGAGGGTTCAAACAAAACCTAGTGTGCACCGGGAGACCCTACAGAGACTGAGACAGACCTGCCTTTGAGTGTCTGAGTGTCTCCTGTGGAGGTACGGGTCAGCAGTGGCCTTCCTCAGGGGCAGAGGCTCTGGGTGCAGCAATCCTGGTTGTGGCATAAGCCCTCTTGGAGGAGTTCGCCTTTAATCCCACCATAAAGTTGCTGAGCAGACAACCCACACACTGCAGAACAATTCTATCAAAGAAATTCTTGCACTGCTAAGAAAGTTCTAGGGCCCACAACAGATTTCCCAACCTGGGAATCTGGCAAAGTGACTGAGACTCTCCAGGGAGTTTGAATTTGGAGGCCAGTGGGATTTGATTACAGAACTCATACAGGACTGGGGAAAACAGTAACTTGGAGGGCACAAACGAAACCTTGCGCACACCAGGACCCAGAAGGAGGGAGCAGTGGCCCCACAAGAGACTGACCCAGACTTGCCTGGGAGTGTCCAGGACTCTGGCAGAGGCATGGGTCGCTGGTGGCCAGTTGCAGAGACAGGATCACTGGGTGTATCAGTGCCTACGTGGGACCTTTTGAAGGAGGTCATATTGTCTTCATTACCTCCACCATAGTTTGGTAGCAGGTCAAAAATCAGGGAGGGAACACAGCCCCGCCCATCAGAAAATCCAGAAAACTGTATTAAAGATTTACTGAGCATGGCCCCGCCCATCAAAACAAGTCCCAGTTTCACCCACAGTCTGTCTCTCTCAACAGAAAGCTTCCATAAGCTTTTCCTTATCCCTAAGAGGGCAGACTTAATGAAAACCACAGTCACAGAAAATTAATTAAACTGATCACATGGACCACAGCCTTGTCTAAGTCGATGAAACTATGAGCCATGCCGTGTAGGGCCACCTAAGATGGACGGGTCATGGTGGAGAGTTCTGACAAAATGTGGTACACTGGAGAAGGCAATGGCAAACTACTTCAGTATTCTTACCTTGAAAACTCCATGAACAGAATGAAAAGGCAAAAAGATGTAACACTGAAAGATGAGCTCCCCACGTCAGTAGGTGCCCAATATGCCACTGGAGAAGAGTGGAGAAATAGCTACAGAAAGAATGAAGAGATGGAGCCAAAGCAAAAACAATACCCAATTGTGGATGTGGCTTGTGCTGGAAGTAACGTCTGATGCTGTAAAAAAAAAAAAAAAAAAAAAAAAAAAAAAAAAATATTGCATAGGAACCAGGAATGTTAGGTCCATGAATCAAGGTAAATTGGAAGTGATCCAACAGGAGTTGGCAAGAGTAAACATTGACATTTTAAGAATCAGTGAACTAAATGGACTAGAATGGGCAAATTTAACTCACATAACCACTATATCTACTAGGGTGGGCAAGAATCCCTTAGAAGAAATGAAGTAGCCATTATAGTCAACAAAAATTCCAAAATGCAGTACTTGAGTTCAATCTCAAAAATGACAGAATGATCTCTGTTCCTTTCCAAGGAAAACCATTCAATATCGCAGTAATCCAAGTCTCTGCCCCAACCAGTAATGCTGAAGAAACTGGAGCTGTGAGCAGTGGCTTTGCGATGCTGGAGCGGCGAGTGGCCAAGAGGAGGTACCCTATGTCCAAGGTAAGAGAAACCCCAGTAAGACGGTAGGCCCTGAGCGATGGCATTAGAGGGCAGACTGAAACCACAATCACAGAAAACTAACCAATCTAATCACATGGGCCACAGCCTTGTCTAACTCAATGACGCTAAGTCATGCCATGTAGGGCCACACAAGACGGTCGGGTCATGGTGGAGAGATCTCACAGAATGTGGCCCACTGGAGAAGGGAATGGCAAACCACTTCAGTATTCTTGCCTTGAGAACCCCATGAAGAGTATGAAAAGGCAAAATGATAGGACACTGAAAGATGAACCCTCTAGGTCAGTAGGTGCCCAATATGCTACTGGAGATTAGTGGAGAAATAACTCCAGAAAGAATGAAGAAACAGAGCCAAAGCAAAAACAGCACCCAGGTGTGAATGTGACTGATGATAGAAGCAAGGTCTAATGCGGTAAAGAGCAATAATGCATAGGAACCTGCAATGTTAGGTACATGAGTCAAGGAAAATTGGAAGTGGTCAGAAAGGTGATGGAAAAAATGAACATTGACATTTTAGGAATCAGCAAACTAAAATGAACTGGAATGGGTGAATTTAACTCAGATGACCATTATATCTATGATTTTGGCAAGGATCACTTGGAAGAAATGGAATAGGCGTGATAGTCAGCAAAAGAGTCCAAAATGCAGTACTTGGATGCAATCTCAATGACAGAATGACCTATGCTGCTTTCCAAGGCAAACCATTCAATATTAGAGTAATCCAAGTCTATGCCCCGACCAGTAATACTGAAGAAGCTGAAGTTTAACGGTTCTACGAAGACCTACAAGACCTTTTAGAACTAACATCCAAAAAATATGTCCTTTTCAATATAGGGGACTGGAATGCAAAAGTAGGAAGTCAAGAAACACCTGAAGTAATAGGTAAATTTGGCCTTGGTGTACAGAATGAAGCAGGGCAAAGGTTAATAGAGTTTTGCCAAGAGAACGCACTGATCATAGAAAACACCCTCTTCCAACAACACAAGAGAAGACTCTACACGTGGCCCTCACTAGATGGTCAACACCAAAATCAGATTGATTATATTCTTTGCAGCCGAAGATGGAGAAGCTCTACACAGTCAGCAAAAACAAGACCGGTAGCTGATTATGGCCGAGATCATGAATACCTTATTGGCAAACTCAGGCTTAAATTGAAGAAAGTAGGGAAAACCAATAGACCATCCAGGTATGACCTAAATCAAATTCCTAACGATTATACAGTGGAAGTGAGAAATAGTTTTAAGGGACTAGGTTTGATAGAGAGAGTGCCAGATGAACTATGGATGGAGGTTTGTGACATTGTACAGAAGACAGGATCCAAGACGATCCCCAAGAAAAAGAAATGTAAAAAAGCAAAATGGCTGTCTGAGGAGGCCCTACAAATAGCTGGGAGAAGAGAAGTGAAAAGCCAAAGAGAAAAGGAAGGATATACCCATTTGAATGCAGAGTTCCAAAGAATAGCAAGGAGTGATAAGAAAGCCTTCCACAGTGATCAGTGCAAAGTTATAGAGGAAAACAACAGAATGGGAAAGACTAGAGATCTCTCCAAGATAATTAGAGATATCAAGGGAATATTTCATGCAAAGATGGACTCAATAAAGGACAGAAACTGTATGGACCTAACAGAAGCACAAAATATTAAGAGGTGTCAAGAATACACAGAAGATCTGTACAAAAAAAAAAAAAAAAAAAAAACTTCACTCCCCAGATAATCATGATGGTGTGATGACTCCCCTAGAGCAAGTAATCCTGGAATGTGAAGTCAAGTGGGCCTTAGGAAGCATCACTATGAGTAAAGCTAGCAGAAGTGATGGAATTCCAGTTGAGCTATTTTAAATCATAAAAGATGATGCTGTGAAAGTGCTGAACTAGTATGCCAGTAAATATGGAAAACTCAGCAGTGGCCACAGGGCTGGAAAAGGTGAGTTTTCATTCCAGTCTCTAAGAAAGGTAATGCCAAAGAATGCTCAAACTACCACACAATTGCACTTATCTCACACGCTAGTAAAGTAATGCTCAACATTCTCCAAGCTATGCTTCAACAATATATGAACCGTGAACTTCCAGATGTTCAAGCTGGTTTTAGAAAAGGCAGAGGAACCAGAGATCACATTCCCATAATACATTGGTTCATTGAAAAAGCAAGAGAGTTCCAGAAAAACATCTACTTCTGCATTATTGACTATGCCAAAACCTTTGACTGTGTGGATCACAACAAACTGTGGGAAATTCTTCAAGAGATGGGAATACCAGACCACATGACCTGACTCTTAAACAATCTGTAGGCAGGTCAAAAAGTAATAGTTAGAACTGGACATGGAACAATAGACTGGTTCCAAATAGGAAAAGGAATACGTCAAAGCTGTATATTGTTACCCTACTTATTTAACTTCTATGCAGAGTACGTCCTGAGAAATGCTGGACTGGAAGAAGCACAAGCTGGAGTCAAGATTGCCAGGAGAAATATCAATAATCTCAGATATGGAGATGACATCACTCTTATGGCAGAAAGTGAAGAGCACCTAAACAGCCTCTTGATGAAAGTGGAAGAGGAGAGTGAAAAATTTGGCTTAAAGCTTAACGTACAGAAAACTAGATCATGGCATCTGGTCCCATCACTTCATGGCAAATAGAAGGGGAAACAATGGAAACAGTGGCTGACTTAATTTTGGGGGACTCCAAAATCACTGTAGATGGTGACTGCAGCCATGAAATTAGAAGAGGCTTACTCTTTGAAAGAAAATTTATGACCATCCTGGCATCACATTAAATAGCAGAGACATCACTTTGCCAACAAAGGTCCATCTAATCAAGGCTATGGTTTTTCCAGGAGTCATGTATGGATGTAAGAGTTGGACTACAAAGAAAGTGAAGGGCCGAAGAATTGATGCTTTTGAACTATGGTGTTGGAGAAGACTCTTGAGAGTCCCTTGGACTGCAAGGAGATCCAACCAGTCCATCCTAAAGGAGATCAGTCCTAAGTGTTCATTGGAAGGACTGATGTTGAAGCTGAAACTCCAGTATTTGGGCCATCTGATGTGAAGAGTTGATTCATTTGAAAAGACCTTGATGCTGGAAAGATTGAGGGCTGGAGGAGAAGGGGAAGACAGAGAATGAGATGTTTGAATGGTTTCACTGACTCAGTGGAGATGAGTTTGAGTAAACTCTGGGAGTGGGTGATTGACAAGTAGGCCTGGCATACTGTGGTCCTTGGGGTTGCAAAGAGTCAGACACACCTGAGTGACTGAACTGAACTGAAAAAATATTTCAGCAAAGATGGGCACAATAAAATATAGATGTGGTATGGACTTAACAAAGCAGAAAATATTAAGAAGAGATGACAAGAATGTACAGAAGAACTATACCAAAAGAAAAAAAAAAAAAAACTTCATTACCCAGATAACCACAATGATGTAATCACTCACCTAGAGCTAGACATCCTGGAATGCAAAGTCAAGTGGGCCTTAGGAAACATCACTATGAACAAAGCTATTGGAGTGATGGAATTCCAGTTGAGTTATTTCAAATCCTAAAAGTTGATGCTGTGAAAGTGCTGCACTCAATATGCCAGCAAATTTGGATAACTCTGCAGTGACCACAGGGTTGGCAAAGGTTAGTTTTCATTCCAATCCCAAAGAAAGGCAAAGCCAAAGAATGTTCAAACTACTGCACAATCGCACTCATCTCACATGCTAGCAAAGTAATGATCAAAATTCTCCAAGCCAGGCTTCAACAGTACATTAGTCATGAACTTCCAGAATTTCAAGCTGGATTTAGAAAAGTCAGAGGAACCATTAATCAAGTTGCCTATATCTGTTGGATCATAGAAAAAGCAGGAGAGTTCCAGAAAAAATATCTACTTCTGCTTTATTGACTGTACCAAACCTTTTGACTGTGTGGATCACAACAAACTGGAAATTTTTGAAAGAGTTGGGAATACCAGGCCACCTGACCTGCCTCTTGAGAAACCTGTGTGTAGATCAGGAAGCAACAGTTAGAACTGGACATGGAACAGCAGAGTGGTTCCAAATAGGAAAAGGAGTACATCAAGGTTGTATATCGTCACCCTGCTTATTTAACTTATATGCAGAGTACATTATGAGAAATGCTGGACTGTATGAAGCAGAAGCTAGAATCAAGATTGCCAGGAGAAATATCAATAACCTCAGATATGCAGATGACACCACCCTTATGGCAGAAAGTGAAGAAGAACTAAAGAGCGTCTTGATGAATGTGAAAGAGTAGAGTGAAAAATTTGGTTTAAAACTCAGCATTCAGAAAACTAAGATCATGGTCATCCAGTCACATCATTTCATGGCAAATAGATGGGGAAACAGTGGAAATAGTGAGAGATTTTATTTGGAGAGGGGGACTCCAAAATCACTGCTATGGTGACTGCAGCCTTAAATTATAAGATGCTTGCTTCTTGGAAGAAAAGCTATAACCAAACTAGAGAGCATATCAAAAAGCAGAGACATTTCTCTGCCAATAAAGGCCCATCTAGTCAAAACCATGGTTTTTCCAGTAGTCATGTATAGATGTGAGAGTTGGACTATAAAGAAAGTTGAGCACTGAAGAACTGATGCTTTCAACTATGGTGTTGAAGAAGACTTTGAGATTCTCTTGGATTGCAAGGAGATCCAACCTGTCAATCCTAAGGAAATCTGTCCCAAATATAGTTTGAAGGACTGATGCTGAACTCCAATACTTTCGACCTGATGTGTACAAGTGACTCATTGGAGAAGACCCTGATACTGGGAAAGACTAAAGGTGGGAGGAGATGGGAATAAGAGAGGATGAGATGCTTGTATGGCCTCACTGACTCAATGGACATGAGTTTTAGTAAGTTCCAGAAGTTGGTGATGGACAGGGAAGGCTGGCATGCTGCAGTCCATGGGGTCTCAAAGAGTTGGACATGACTAAGTGACTGAACTGAATTGAACCAATTTGCCTCTGTTGGCAAAATAATGTCTCTGCTTTTTAATATGCTATGTAAGTTGGTCATAACTTTCCCTCCAAGGAGTAAGTGTCTTTTAATTTCATGGCTGCAATCACCATCTGCAGTGATTTTGGAGCCCAAAAAATAAAGTCTGTCACTTTTTCCACTGTTTCCCCATGTATTTCCATGAAGTGATGGGACCAGATGCCATGATCTTAGTTTTCTGAATGTTGAGCTTTAAGCCAACTTTTTCACTCCCCGCTTTCACTTTTATCAAGAGGTCCAGTTCTTCTTTGCTTTCTGCCATAAGGGTGTTGTCATCTGCATATCTGAGGTTATTGATATTTCTCCCTGCAACTTTAATTCAATTTGTTCTTCATCCAGTCCAGCATTTCTCATGATGTATTCTGCATAGAGGTTAAATAAGCAGGGTGACAGTATACAGCCTTGACATATTCTTTTCCCAATTTGGAACCAGTCTGTTGTTCCACATCCAGTTCTAACTGTTGCTTCCTGACCTGCATACAGATTTCTCAGGAGGCAGGTCAGGTGGTCTGATATTCCCATCTCTTGAAGAATTTTCCACAGTCTGTTGTGATCCACACTGTCAAAGCTTTGGCACAGTCAATAAAACAGAAATAGGTGTTCTTCTGATACTCTTTTGCTTTTTTGATGATCCAATGGATGTTGGCGATTTGATCTCTGATTCCTCTGCCTTTTCTAAATCCAACTTGAGCATCTCGAAGTTCACAGTTCACATACGGTTGAAGCCTCGCTTAGAGAATTTTGAACATTACTTTGCTAGCCTCTGAGATGAGTGCAATTGTGCAGTAGTTTGAACATTCTTTGGCATTGCCTTTTTTAGGGATTGGAATGAAAACTGACGTTTTCCAGTCCTGTGGCCACTGATGAGTTTTCCAAATTTGTTGGCATATTGAGTTCAGCACTTTCATAGCATCATCTTTTAGAATTTGAAATAACTCAACTGGAATTCATCACCTCCAGTATCTTTGCTCATAGTGATGCGTCTTAAGGCCCACTTGAATTCACATTTCAGAATGTCTGGTTCTAGATGATTAATCACACCGTCGTAGTCATCTGGGTCATGAAGATCTTTTTTGTATGGTTTTTCCGTGTATTTTTGCCACCTCTTCTTAATGTCCTCTGCTTCTGTTAGGTCCATACCATTTCTGTCCTTTATTGTGCCCATATTTGCATGAAATATTCTCTCTGTCTATAATTTTCTTGAAAAGATCTCTAGCCTTTCCCATTCTATTATCTCACCACATTTATTAGCCTTTCAAAAACAGCCCAGTCCTGACTATTAGACACTTTGGAAAAAAAATAGCTCCATTGTTTTCTCAGACTAATAAAGATTTTCATTCAAGTTGTCAGCTAGGATAGATATAATAAGAAATCAATTTTAGCTGTAAAATTATAGTTTCATCTTGGCAGTGGTCTAGTAATATCACTTACTTTATTTCTAATTTTGAGATATATAGAAGATATAAGTAGGCATTTGAAATTCTATAAAAAATTTATACCAAGGAAATACTTGAACTTAGATTTTATGAAAAAAATCTAGATTTCATATTATGTTTCTGTTTCCTCAGTAACATATAATTACTCATTTCAATTAACTGATTTGAACCCAATCACCACATTGATTAAATTAATTGACCATATTAAATTATTAACTTATCTTCTAGCTCTATAAATTTGTAATTTTTAACATTTATGATTTTATAGAATTGCAATTTTTCAATTATGAAACAATAGACATTATTGCAAAAGTTTGTGTATAAATTTCACTGAGGATGAGAAATACATTGATGCTGTTTTTTTGCAGGCCAATTTTTTCCCATACATCTGCGAAGTCATTAATATATTCATTCCTTTTGATCTGGCAATTCTATTCCTAGAAATTTATTTTAAGGAAATAATTAGAAACCCTTGGAAAGTTTTGTCAACAAGAACTTTCACCACATGTTTTATGTGTGTTCATGTGTGCTAAGTCGCTTCGGTTGTGTCTGACTCTTTGTGAGCCTATGGACTCCTCTTTCTATATGAGTTTCCAGGCAAGAATACTGGAGTGGGTTGCCATGCCCTCCTCCAGGGAACCTTCCTGACCCATGGGTCCCCGAACCCACGTCTTTTATGTCTCCTGTGTTTTGGCAGGCTGGTTCTTTACCACTAGCACAACCTGGAAGCCCCACTAAATGTTTTATACTATAACATAAAAAGAAAGATTAATGTAAGGCTCTTAACTGATAGTGTATGAAGTCATTTTATAAGATATTCTTGTCTAAAAACAGAATAAACTTGTGTTTAAAAACAATGTTAATTAAAAGAGATAACGTAGAATTTTATTTCTTTCCAGGTGATGTAACTCTAAATTCAAAACATGTAATATAGCTGTTAGCTTAAAAGAAGTACAATAAATATACAAAACATCCCGAAGTGAAGAAATGTGGGAGAAATAGGGTAAATGAATAAATGTGCTATCTGGAAGGGGCAATATTAAAGCAGTTACCGAATAAAACATTTAACAATTGTTGTAACAAATTGTTTTTTTAATAATACATACCCTACTACCCCTATGTTTATTACCATTACCTGATTCTCAGATCACTTGCTGCATAAGTTTCTGCCTGCCACCTACACTAATCTGGACTCTGCAGTGCCAGTCTTTTAACCTAACAAGCTCCTGTAAGTGCTTTTAGGCTAGGAAATTCCATAACATTGCAAGTTAAGCCAACAGCTTCTATAATCCTCTCAAAGTTTGTTAAATATAATTCTCCTTATTTTATGTGATGTTTTAAAAATGTGCAAAGATCTTAACTTCTGTAAAAAGTGACTTTATCCCCAGATCCCAGAAATGTTCTCTTCCACAAATGTTTATCATCATTACCGTAGAGACATACACAGGAAATATTAGCAGTAATCAACTATTTCCACTCAAAACTCAAGCTAATTTCACCCAATTACCTGTTCAATCTATTGCTGAATGAACATTGATGAAAAAGAGAAAATGAGAGTGGGGGAAAGATAAGGGAAATCAAAAGAGACATTATTAACCAAAAAAGAAATAAATTCTCAAGCCTGAATGCCATGCCACTGAATATTGTAAAAGATTTTCAAGTTCACAGCACCATAAGAAAGAAAAATTAACATGAAATTTCAGAGCACTATCAATAAAGGTTTACAAATGAGAAGAGAGAAGAAAAAGAGAGCGAGAAAAGGAATATCCTCCAGTTCTAAGCTTATGAGAATCTCATAAATCCCATACAATCAGGCATGTTAATAAAAGCATACCATTTGGTGATACAAAGTTCATCAGGAAAAATCTTAGCTTTGATGTAATAGGTGCAGATGTAGAGATAGAATTCTTCACATTTGATAAAAACTGACCAGATAAAAGCCATTCTTCAACAAACTGTTATGGTGTACAAAGTAATTAATCAGAAAAACTTGTGCCAATGAAAAACCTCTGGACACAAATTACTGGAAAAATATTATTTCAAATGATTAATAGAAATGCGGGTCATAGTAAATGAGCTTTGAGGGGCATTATATGTATGAGTGTACTTGTGTGTTCATGTATACGTTTAATTGCTTTGAAACTGATATCATTATTATTAGGTCATATAACGTCCTTAATTCTTGTAAACCATTTATTGATCTTTACAATTTCTATGTTGCACAACTCTTTCAGATATCATCAAATGTAAAGTAAAACCTGAAAGGATTTAATACTTGGCATCAAGGTAAATTATTAACAATATTTATTCTTCAGTAAAAGCCCCTGATGCTGGAAAAGATTGAGGGCAGGAGGAGAAGAGGGTTACAGAGAATGAGATGTTTGGATGACATCACTGACTCAGTGGACATGAGTTTGAGCAAACACAGGGAGATAGTAAAGGACAGGAAAGCCTGGTGTGCTGCAGTCCATGGAATCTCAAAAAGTCAAATATGACTTAGCTACTGAACAACAATGAACAATTTTTTTGGTAGTGATGTCCACATAAGTAAGGAGATTTTCTGATTTGTTTATATAATTAACTTAAAATCCTTGTTTAAGTCTTCATCTACGTGTGTAAGAGTGAGACTGCTGCTGCTGCTGCTAAGTCACTTCAGCTGTGTCTGACTCTGTGCGACCTCCTAGATGGCAGTCCACCAGGCTCCTCTGTCCCCGGGATTCTCCAGGCAAGAATACTGGAGTGGGTTGCCATTTCCTTCTCCAATGCATGAATGCATGCTTACATGCTAAGTTGCTTCAGTCGTGTCCAACTCCCTGCAACCCCAATTTAGACTAACTTCTATTTTTCTGGCCTTGTGGGAAATACTATTTGGAGTCCTTGGTTATTCTATATTATGTCTTTTATCTATACCACTGATGTATCAGTGTCCTCAACACTTTGCTATCCTGAAGTGGAAGTATTAGTTTCTCAGTCATGTCCAACTCTTTGCAACTCCATGGACAAGTAGCCTGCCAAGTAGCCCGCCAGGCTCCTCTGTCCATGGAATCCTTGAGGCAAGAATACTGGAGTCAGTTGCCATTTCCTTCTCCAAGGGATATCCCCAACCCAGGTATCAAACCCAGGTCTCCCACATTGCAAGTGGATTCTTTACTTTCTTAACCACTGGGCTATCCTAGGGAGTATAGACTATCTTCACTGGGCTGTGTTGGATGGTGTAACTGGTGGCCTGTTCTATTGGAACAAGCCATACATGGTGATTGCTTAGCCATCCTTGACAGTGTTATTTCCATCTTCATTCTAGCTGGGGCTGCTGAATTTTAAAGAACAATTTGCCTTCTCCATTGGCACAATCACTTCACCTCACACCTCAGGCAGGCACATGAAGTTTATTCCTCAGCTGTCACCATTCTTTCTCAAAGAATTATTTGAGAGTTAATATATGTTTTCAAATGGATAAGTACCATGAAGAATAAGAAGGTTGCTGGTCTCTGATTCACACATTACAGAGCTATGTCTAACTTAATTTGACCAAGATGATATTGTTTTAGGGCTTCTCTGAGAAACACGCAACCTCCAAAATCTATGTCAAGATATAAAGCAATAGGTCCTGTGTCAGTTTGCTTGGGCTTCCAAAAGTTTTACTATAGACTAGGTGGAGTAAAATATAGAAATGTAACTTTTCATAGTTCTATGGGCTGGAAAGTCCAATAATGAGGGGTCAGCAAGTATAATTTCTCCTGAGGTCTCTGTTCTCAGATTGCAAATGTCTGTCATCTTTCTGTGCCCTCACATGGTATTTTCTCTGTGAACATGTTTATCTGGCTATTCTTCCTCTTCTTATAAGAAACCACCATTATATATTTCTCTCATATCCTTATGATTTCCAGGTGAATCAGTAGTAAAGCCAAATTCAGACTAAATTGAAGAAAGTAAGAAAACCCACTAGACCATTCAGGTATGACCTAAATCAAATTACTTATGATTATACAGTGGAAGTGAGAAATAGATTTAAGGGATTAGATCTGATAGATAGAGTGCCTGAAGAACTATGGATGGAGGTTCATGAAATTGTACAGGAGACAGGAATCAAAAATATCCCCAAGATAAAAAAATGCAAAAAAGCAAAATGTCTGAGGAGACCTTACAAACAGCTGTGAAAACAAGAGAAGTGAAAAGCAAAGGAGAAAAGGAAAGATATACCCATCTGAATGCAGAGTTTCAAAGAATAGCAAGGAGAGATAAGAAAACCTTCCTCAGTGATCAGTGTAAAGAAATAGAGGAAAACAATAGAATGGGAAAGACTAGAGATCTCTTCAAGAAAATTATACATACCAAGGGAACATTTCATGCAAAGATGGGCTCGATAAAGGAAAGAAATGGTATGAACCTAACAGAAGCAGAAAAGGTGGCAAGAATACACAGAAGAATTGTACAAATAGATCTTCACGACCTGGATAATCACGATGGTGTGATCACTCACCTAGAGCCAGACATCCTGGAATGTGTAGTCAAAAGGAACTTAGGAAGCATCACTAGGAACAAAGCTAGTGGAGGTGATGGAATTTCAGCAGAGCTATTTCAAATCCTAAAAGGTGATGCTATGAAAGTGCTACACTCAATGTGCCAGCAAATTTGGAAAACTCTGCAGTGGCCACAGGACTGGAAAATGCCAGTTTTCATTCCAATCTCCAAAAAAGGCAATGCCAAAGAATGTTCATACTACTGCACAATTGCACTCATCTCACACACTAGTAAAGTAATGCTCAAAATTCTTTAAGCAAGGCTTCAACAGTATGTGAACTGTGAACTTCCAGATGTTTAAGCTGGATTTAGAAAAGGCAGAGGAACAAGAGATCACATTCCCAACATCCGTTCAATCATCAGTAAAGAAAGAGTTCTAGAAGAACATCTACTTCTGTTTTATTGACTATGCCAAAGCCTTTGACTGTATGGATCACAACAGACTGTGAAAAATTTTTCAAGAGATGGGAATACCAGACCACCTGACCTGCCTCTTGAGAAATCTGTATGCAGGTCAGGAAGCAACAGTTAGAACTGGACATGGAAAAACAGACTGGTTCCAAACTGGGAAAGGAGTACATCAAGGGTTGTATTTTGTCACCCTGCTTATTTAACTTATATGCAGAGTACATCATGAGAAATGCTGGGCTGGAGGAAGCACAAGCTAGAATCAAGATTGCCAGGAGAAATATCAGTAACCTCAGATATGCAGATGACTCCACCGTTATGGCAGAAAGTGAAGAAGAACTGAAGAACCTCTTGATGAAAGTGAAAGAGGAGAGTGAAAAAGTTGGCTTAAAGCTCAACATTCAGAAAACAGAGATCCTGGTATTCAGTCCCATCACTTCCTGGCAAATAGATGGGGAAACAGTGGCAGACTTTATTTTTTTGGTCTCCAAAATCACTGCAGATGGTGACTGCAGCCATGAAATTAAAAGACACTTAATCCTTGGATGAGAAGTTATGGCCAACCTAGACAACATATTAAAACCAGAGACATTACTTTGCCAACAAATGTCTGTCTAGTCAAAACTTGATTTTTCCAATAGTCTTGTATGGATGTGAGAGTTGAACTATAAAGAAAACTGAATACCAAAAAGTTGATTCTTTTGAACTGTGGTGTTGGAGAAGACTCTTGAGAGTCCCTTGGACTACAAGAAGATCCAACTAGTCCATCCTAAAGGAAATCAGCCTTGAATATTCATTGGAAGGACTGTTGTTGAAGCTGAAACTCTGATACTTTGGTCTCTTGATGTGAAGAACTGACTCATTTGAAAAGATCCTGATGCTTAGAAAGATGGAAGGTGGGAAGAGAAGGTGACGACAGAGGTTCAGATGGTTGGATGACATCATTGATTCAATGAACATGAGTTGAGTAAACTCAGGGAGGCCTGGAGTGCTGCAGGCCTGGGATTGCAAAGAGTCGGACATGACTGAGTGACTGAAAAAGAATCCACCTGCCAATGTAGAAGACACAGGAGAGCTGGGTTTGCTCCCTGGGTCGGAAAGATGCCCTGGATGAGAAAATAACAACCCACTCCCGTATTCTTACCTGGAGAATCTAATGGGCAGAGGAGACTGTATATGGTCTCAAAGAGTCAGACATAACTAAGCATGCACTAACAACCTTATTTACTTTTTTAAAGATCTTATCCTTTAACATAGTGATATCATAGTTTAAAGAAATTAAAGTTTAAACATATGAATTGCAGAGCAATGGGATTTCAGTCTGTAAGTTTCAATGTTCTTAATTAGTCAACACAATTCAATATTTTGAAAAACCAGTGGATACACCCAGGGACCTGACTCACATTTTCCTCAATGAATAGCCACTTCTGTAAGTCCAGTGAAAACTCCAAATGTTCCAGCAGCCTAATCTTTTCTCCAAAATTACCTGAATACTTTGTGCCTCAGTAAATGAAACTGCAGCTCTGACTGCTGGAGGCCTCCTTGACCCTGTTCTGATTCTATGACAGGCTTGGTTTGTTAGGATTAATCATATTTTCTCTATTTCCTATGACAAGGATTTTAATAAGACTTTTAGATGATCCATACTGCCTAACATGACAAATATTTAAAGGTATTAAAGTATTAGTATAATAAGTAAAATGTGATTTAGCCAATGTTTATTGGTGTTCTTATTGCCTATTTGAACAAAGACTGAAGTTAGAATTTCAAATTAAGTAAGTTGTTAATTAACATGCCATATATATAGAAAGAGTGGCTTAAAAAAATTATAGACAAGAACTAAAGTATGCTGCTTACAAGAAACTCAATTTCACTTAAGAAACCATGAAGTGGAAAGTAGTCAAAAATGATATTGTAAACAAAGAGTAACCAAAAGAAAGCATGAGAGGCTGTATTTATATCACACAAAATAGATGACTGTAAATGCAAAACTTTCACATGGGACAAAAAAGGCCACTAGATAATGAGAAAAAGGTCAATTCATCAAGGAGATATAATGGCTGTAAAAATATATTCACCCAACATTGAAGTACATAAATATATAAGGCAAATGCTAACAGAACTGAAGGAAAAAAATAGACAGCAAGCAGTACAATAATGATGGAAACTTCAATATCCCACTCTCAACATTGAATCATCCCAACAGAAAAATCAATAAGAAAACAGCAGACTTGAATAAGCCTTTGATCAAGTGGAACTGAGAGACATATACATAAGATTACATCCAACAGCAGTAGAATAAACATTCTTTTCAAGTGTTCACAGAACATTCTCAGGATAGATCAGACATTAGACTACAAAACAAGCTGTAGTAAATTTAAGAAGACAGAAATAATATCAGAGATCTTTTATAATCACAATGGTAAAGAACTAGAAATCAATAATAGGAGAACAATTGGAAAATTCACAAATATTAAACAAGACAGTGCTGAATAGTCAGAGGCAAAGAAGTCAAAAGGAAAATAAAAAAATACCCTGAGACAATACCAAAACTTATGGGATGCTGCAAAAGCAATTCTAACAGGGACGTTTATAATGATAAAAGCTTACACTGAGAAAAAAGAAATATCTCAAGTAAACAACCTAAATCAACTGAAAAATGGATGAAATATTTAAGCATCAGATCTGCAACTGTCAGCCTATTAGAAGAGAAGAGAGGGTTAAAGCGCCTTGATATTCGTCTTGGCAGGGTTTTTGTTTTTTTTTTTTTTTTTTTTTTTTGGTCTGACACCAAAAGCATAAATAATAAAAGAAAAAAGAAACAAGTAAGGAATAGTAAGGTAACATCAAACTGAAAGCTTCTGCACAACAAAGGAAACAAGCAGCATAGTGAAGACACATCTATGGAATGAGGAGATGTATTTGCAAACCACCTATCCTATCTGATAAGGGCTTAACATCCAAAATATATAAGAAGCTCAAATAACTCAAAAGCAAAAAAGTAAAGGAAAAAAAATTATCAAATTTTACAAATGGACAAGAGATTTGAATATACATATGATCAACAAGTATATGTGCTCAGCATCTTTCAATCATAGAAACGTAAATGAAAATCACAATGAGATATCACTTTACAGTTATTGACATGGTTATTATCAAGAAGAAAAGGTAACAAGTGTTGGCAACAGGGAGCATTAGTACACTGTTGCTGACACTATAAATTGGTGTGGCCATTATGGAAAGTGATACAGAGGTTTCTAAAAAACTAAAAATAGAACTACCATATGACCTAGAAATCCTACTTCTGATTATCCACACACAAAAAAATGAAATCAATATCTTTAAGAAATATATACATCCTCATGTTCACTGTGGTATTATTCACAATATCCAAAGAATGAAAACAACCAAAATGTCCATTTATGGGGAAATGGATAAATAAAATGTGACATATATATCCAGTGGAATATTATCCAGCCTTACTAAAAGTGGTATTACCATTCGTGACACAAGGATGAATCTGAAAGACATTTTAGATGTCTTTAGATGAAACAGAAAGACAAATACTGCATGATCCCACTTATATGTGAAATCTAAAAAAGTCAAATTCATAAAAGCAGAATTGAGGGGTTGTTACTACAGGTTGAGAGGTGGGGTAAAATGAGAGATGTTGGTCAAAAGTTCCAGTTATGCAGAATGAATAAATTCTGGAGAAATAATGGTGATTATTGTTTAAGATACAATAGTACATGCTTGAAATTTGCAAAGAAAATAGATATTAAGTGTTCTTACTACCAAAAAAGTGTACTGTGTGAGGTGACGGATATGTTACTTATCTGGTTCGTAGTAATTATTTCACAATGTACTTGTATATCAATTTTCATTTTATACATGATAAATATATATAATTTCTGATTGTCAAATATGCATCAATAAATCTGGAGGGGAAAATAATATGGTCATTAAGTCCACGCTAGTGCTATAATTTTTAAGTGAGCCAAAATAATGATTTAACTGTTTAAAACAGTTAGTGTTTATTGCTGTTACTAATACCTAAAATAATCTTAACAGATGCAATAGAGGCATATGATAACCAGGAATCAAAAATGACTTCAATATTTCAAAAATATTATTCATTAAAGTCTTATTAAATTATATGTGAGGGTGAACACAATAAACCTGAGAACAAAAATAATCTTTTCAAGTCTTTGTGTGTGTGCTTGTGTTCAATCACTTAGTCGTGCTCGACTCCTTCAACCCTATGGACTGTAGACCACCAGGCTCCTTTGTCCATGGTATTTTCCAGGCAAGAATACTGAAATGAGTTGTTGTTTCCTACTTCAGGGAGTCTTTTCTACCCAGGGATCAAATCAGCGTCTCTTGCATCTCCTGCATTGGCAGGCGGATTCTTTGCCAGTAACACCACAAAATGTGTTATGTTTAACAACATGAATTTATGAAACAAGAGTTTGGGTTACAATCTACATCCTCTATAAATTATTTTGAAAGAGCATAATATTTTGAAATTTATTTAAAAACTCCAAACCAAAAATAAATAAATAAAATAAAATAAAGACACCAAACTATCTATCCACAATTTGGAATTTAGTTCTACGTTTTCGTTATTTCTACTTGTTTCACTATTTCAACCAGTATCAATTGCTACTTAATTTACCCTAACTCTGCTTTCCTCTTACTCCTATTAGAATTTCCTTTGAAGTTTCCTGGTCATTGAAATGCAGCCCCAGGTGTTGGCTTCTATGTAGCCAATAGTGATTCAGATATCAATACAACAGACTATGAACCATCAGAGTTTCATTAGCTTGAAAAAAGTGATTTATTTAGCTTGCCTTCTAGCAAGTTTGAACATTCAATAGCTGCTAAAAATCTGCAAATAAAATGTCATTCTCTACACTGTGAGCCTTTAAATACTTTTTAACTCAATAGGGTCAGAAAATAGTTTCCTCAAACTGTATTTCAAGCTTTTATAGAAAGTATTGGCTTTTAAGGGTCTCCCTTGTAGTTCAGTTGGTAAAGAATCTGCCTGCAATGCAGAAGACCCGGGTTTGATCCCTGGGGAGAAGGAAATAGCAACCCACTCCAGTATTCTTGCCAGGAGAACCCCATGGACAGAGGAGCCTGGCAGGCTACAGTCCATAAGGTTGCAAGAATCGGACATGACTTAGGGACTAAACCACCACCACGGACTATTACAAAATGATAAAAAAAGATAGACCCAAGGAATTATCGTATATCTGTAGTTAGAGTTACAAATTTTCTGTTGAAGGGTGAGGCTGTGTTCCTTCCCAGTTATTTGACCTGAGGTCAAACTATGGTGGAGGTAATAAAGATAATGGTGACCTCCTTCAAAAGGTCCCATGCATGCGCTGCTACGCTCAGTGCCCCCAACCGTGCGGAGGCCACCGCAGACCCACGCCTCCACCAGTGACTCCTGGACACTCCTGGGCAAGTCTGGGTCAGCCTCTCATGGGGTCACTGCTCCTTTCTCCTGGGTCCTGGTGCACACACAGTTCTGTTTGTGCCTTCCAAAGTCTATTTCCCATCCTGTGTAACTTCTGGCAGGTCTATGGTGGGTTAATAGTGACCTTCTCCAAGAGGGCTTATGCCACACCCAGGTCTGCTGCACCCAGAGCCCCTTCCCATGCCGCAGACCACTGCTGACTCAGGGGACACCCAAACACAGTTCTGTCTCACTCTCTGTGGCATATCTGGGTCCTGGTGCATACAGGATTGTCTGAGCCCTCTGAGCATCTCTGGCAGGTATGTGGTTTGACCCCAAACATAATTTCACCCCTCCTAATTTCAGTCTCTTGCTGGGGCTTCTCCTTTGTCCTTGGATGTGGGGTATCTCCTCAAAGTCGCTCCAGCACCGCACAGCCGCCCTCCAGCACTGAGCAGCTGCATATATATTACCATATATAAAAATATAATTATGACTGCTTTATTGACTATGCCGAAGCTTTTGACTGTGTGGATCACAACAAACTGTGGAAAATTCTGAAAGAGATGGGAATACCAGGCCACCTGACCTGCCTCTTGAGAAATCTGTATGCAAGTCAAGAAGCAACAGTTACAACTGGACATGAAACAACAGACTGGTTCCAAATCGGGAAAGGAGTACATCAAGGCTGTATATTGTCACCCTGCTTAACTTATATGCAGAGTACATCATGAGAAATGTTGGGCTGGATGAATCACAAGCTGGAATCAAGATTTCTGGGAGAAATATCAATAACCTTAAATAAGCAGATGACAACACCTTATGGCAGAAAGCGAAGAACTAAAGAGTCTCTTGATGAAAGTGAAAGAGGAAAGTGAAAAAGTTGGCTTAAAACTCCACATTCAGAAAACGAAGATTATGACATCTGGTCCCATCACTTCATGGCAAATATATGGGGAAACAGGGGAAACAGTGTCAGACTTTATTTTGGGGGGCTCCAAAATCACTGCAGATGGTGATTGCAGTCATGAAATTAAAAGACGCTTGCTCCTTGGAAGAAAAGTTATGACCAACCTAGACAGCACATGAAAAAGCAGACACATTATTTTGCCAACAAAGGTCTGTCTAGTCAAAGCTATGGTTTTTCCAGTGGTCATGTATGGATGTGAGAGTTGGACTATGAAGAAAGCCAAGTGCTAAAGAATTGATGCTTTTGAACTGTGGTGTTGGAGAAGACTCTTGAGAGTCCCTTGGACTGCAAGGAGATCCAACCAGTCCATCCTAAAGGAGATCAGTCCTGAATATTCATTGGAAGGACTGATGTTGAAGCTGAAACTCCAATACTTTGCCAACCTAATGCGAAGAACTGACTCATTGAAAAAGACCCTGACGCTGGGAAAGATTGAAGGCAGGAGAAGAAGGGGACGACAGACTATAAGATGGTTGGATGGCATCACTGACTCAATGGACATGAGTTTGAGCAAGCTCCGGGAGTTGGTGATAGACAGGGAGGCCTGGCATGCTGCAGTATGTGGAGTCACAGAGTCGGACAAGACTGAGCGACTGAACTGAACTGAGAGATACAAATGTTTTGTTCTTGTGAGTTTATTTAAAAATCGATTCAAAGTCATCAATAGATTTCCATCCACTGATGGTATAACATTTTGCTTAGCTAAAGAAATAATAAGCAATATGTATAAAATAAAAGTGAGCAAGGTCCTTTCTGTTTCACTTTCACAGTCAATTTAATAGGAATTTAGAAAACAGTGAGCTTCCTAAGCAAGGAACATAAAAATCTTTCTATATTTCCATTCACATCTCATTTAAATATGACATACAATCTTAGTTGAGAGTTTCCAGTTTTCACTAGAGTTTGCAAAGACATATGCCACATGCTGCTTACACACACACATATATGTGAGTATATACAGGATGTCTCTGCAAAAACAAATTCAGACATTTTTGCTCGGTTCTTTTGAAAATATACTCTCATGAAAGTTTTATTCATTTAGAAATTCTTGCACATTCTGATATTACACCAAATTATTGACAAGTATCTCATAAAAATTTGACTAGGGAGAAATACGGTTCAAGCCCTTTTTAAAATCTTTTTTTTTTTTTTTCTTGGCGGCAGGGGGGTGGTGTGGGTGGATTTTCTAACAATGCTTGTTCATATCAATGAGAAAGAATGGTTTGAAGTAATTTACATTCATAACTAAGTCAAAAATAACCTAAAGTATCCTTTAATACTATTAAGATGATTCTCCCAAATCCAGTCCTGCCTTTTTAAAAAATAATTTTTATTGTAGTATATCTGATTAAAAATATTGTGAACTGAGAGATATAGTTCTCTGTATCTGTTAGTTACAATGTTGTGTTAGTTTTAGGTATACAGCAAAATATATCAGTTATACATACATATATCTACTCTTTTCCTTTTTTAGATCATTTTCCCATATAGGTCATTATAGACTGTTGAGTAGAGTCCCTGTGCTATAGAGTAGGTTTTTATTAGTTATCTGTTTTACATAGAGTAGTATATATTTGTCAATCTCAATCTCCCAATTTATTGAAACCAAGCTTGTCTTTTAATAGCATTGATTCTTGATAAACAACTCCATCTTCCTCAAGATCATTCATGATGTACCCATATGTGTTCACTTATATTGTGGTGGTTTCCTTGAAACTCCTAATTTTACTGTTTTTCATCTCAAAATCTTGTTTCTGTATGTAGTTAAACCAGATTTAACTACATACAGTTAACTGTATGTAGTTAAACCAGCAATGTTAATGTTTACCATCTCACCACCACACATCTCTTTATTTCCTTTTTCTCCTTCATGGACCCTCATTCATCCCACTAGTTCCTTATCTCAGTATATGCATCTGACTATGAGCCTTTCAGTCTAAGGCACAACTTTAAAATAGCAATTTTACCATGACCCCTTTTCTATTGATACACATGGGATCCATTCTAAACTCCTTCCTAAGGAGCTTTTAGAGCTAAACTTTCTTCTTTGTACTTTACTTTCCATGATCTTCCTAAAGACTGAGAAGCAGAGAGGCTGTCCCAATAAAGCTAAAGACCAGAAAAGACAT
This sequence comes from Muntiacus reevesi, assembly GCF_963930625.1. Classification (NCBI taxonomy): domain Eukaryota; kingdom Metazoa; phylum Chordata; class Mammalia; order Artiodactyla; family Cervidae; genus Muntiacus; species Muntiacus reevesi. The sequence continues at coordinate 63,160,136 of NC_089253.1, read as the reverse complement.
TAACATTGGTACAGAGTGGTAATAGAAGTTAACTTACGATGGCAAATGTGCAGATACTCATAGATGTTTTATTCCATGTGCTGCCCTTGTTCAGCATTTCTCAGGAACATATTTCAAAGCATCTTCATGCTTTATATCTTTGACAAAATATGTAAAGATATTAGGAGGCCAATGTGCAGTGACCCCCTAGCCCAGATAACATAACCAAGCTTTTAAAAAAGATGCTGTGTTTTCTTACCTTTATTTTTTCATCATACAGCCTCTCCTTAGATAATAAAGAAACCCATCAGATTATTTCATAGACTTTCTATAGCTATGATTGTTAAGAATGACATAGAGAACAGACTTGTGTACACAATGGAGGGAGGAGAGGATGAGATGAATTGAGAGAGCAGCATGATAACATATACATTCCATATGTAAAGTAAAGTAAATAAATGTAAAGTAAATAAATAGCCAGTGGGAATTTGTTGTTTGACTCAGGGAGCTCAAATCAGTGCCCTGTGACAACCCAGCGGGGCAGGATCCAGTGGGAAGGAGGTTCAAGAAGAAGGGGACATTTGTCTGCCTATGGCTGATTCATGTTGATGTATGGCAGAAAGCAACCCAATATTGTAAAGCAAATTATCCCCCAATTAAAAATAAATTCAAAAAAAAGAATGACAATCTCTGTCCTAGCTGCTACCCATGGCCTTGACTCTACTGAATATTTTCTCCTTTTATCTATCAGTTTGTAGGCAGAAACCTAGTTTTTCGGTTTTTTTAAGTTATTTGTTAGCACTTCTTTGTTCCCTCTGTCAGTGTCTCTTTTTTATATTTATTTGTTCAGAGTTCCATTCATGATACATTTCTGATGATTCATCCTTGTTCTGTAATATTTTGTCCATGCCTCAGGCTCTACACTATTCAAACATGTCTGATATCTAATATATTTCTTACTCAGGTTGAGATATAAATCTATATCCTAAGATACTCCTTAGATAATTCCACTTGAAAGTTTCCTCAAAGTTTAACTTCAGTATGCTTGATACTAAATCCCTTATCCTTTTTGCCAATTTTGCTTTTACTGCCAGATTGCCTATCCTGTTGATGGTATATACTATTTTTGATCAGGTAGCCATGGACATTATGTTAAGTGATATAAGTCAGTTACAACAAAAGACAGATACTGCACAATTCCACTCACATGAAGAATCTAATGTAGTGAAATCATAGAAACAGAATAGGCTGTTGGGAGAGGTGGAATTAATGTTTATTAAGTAAAGAGTTTTAGTTTTGCAAGGTGAAAATTTCCTGATATCCCTTGCACAACAATGTGAAATACTTAACCCTTTTGTACCGCACACTTAAAATAGTTAAGAGAGTAAATACAATATATGTATTTTACCAAAATAAAAAAATAATAAATGAATTACTTGATAATTCAGAACTAATGCTTAAAAACAAAAAAGACATTCATATTTACACATGCATTTTATCTCTGTAGGCATTTAGAAGCCAGTCTAGAAACCATAATCCTGATCTCATTTGAACTTTAATTTTGGGTAAAGTGATTTACTTGGGGTTTTCCCTGTGGCTCAGCAGTAAAGAACCTGCCTGCCAAGGCAGGAGATGTAAGGTACATGGGTTTGATCCCTGGTTCAGGAAGATCCCCTGGAGAAGGAAATGGCAACCCCCTCAAGTATTCATGACTGGAAAACCCCATGGCTAGAGGAGCCTGGTGGGCTATGGTCCATGGGATTGAAAGAAAGTTGGAGACAACTGAGTGACTGAAACATTCAAGAGATACTTAGACACCAGGCCTATGTTCATAAATCCTCTTTTCAATTTGCAAGAAAAACATGTGTTAATTTTCTAGCAACTCCTCTTCATTATTATAGTAGGTTACATAATAACTTACAAAAATGTCAAGTCCTAATTCCTTCAAATGTTATCTTACTTTGAAAATGGGATTTCAAAGATGTGATTACATTAAGCTTTTTGAGATGATGAGATTATCCTAGCCTTGAAGTGCTGGCTAGTATGCCTCCTCAGTCTTTCAGTGTCTGACTCTTTGGGACCTCACAGACTGTAGCCCACCAGGCTCCTCTGTCCATGGAACTTTCCAGGCAAGAATACTGGAGTGGGTTGCCGTTTCCCTCTTCAGGGGATCTTCCTGACCCAGGGATCAAACCCATGTCTCTTGCGTCCCTGCCTTGGCAGGCAGATTCTTATCAATGAGTCACCTGGGAAGCCCTAAATAGAATCATGAGCTTCTTCTCAGAGCGGGTTCAGACGAAGACCTGACTTCAGCGGAGCACAGCGGAGAAGACAATGTAAAGTCAGAGGCAGAGAAAGGAGAGATGTTCCCAGGAGCTAAAAATGCAGCCACCAGAAACTCAAAGAGACAAGGAATGAATTCTCACCACGAGCCTTGGCAGGGAGGGCAGCCCTCCTGGCACCTTGATTTTAGCCCAGTGATACTGACTTCCTACTTCTGGCCTCCAGAAATGTGAGAAAATAAATTTAAATTGTTTTAAGCTACCCAATTTGTGGTAATTTGTTACAGAGGCAACAGAAAAATAAAACAGTGACTAACTTCATAGGAACCTGAGTTGTGCTTTGAATGCAAATAAACAAGTAAAAGCCATGAAATAAACTATACTGACTGAATCAAAAAGACCTAGGAAAGAAAGAAATTAAGAATTAAGGACCCATGGGATATGGTTAGTATCTGAAAAATTAATTTGATTATAATATTAAGTATGCAGTAATTTGCATATAACTAAAGCAAAATTAATTTGCAGGGTTTTCATACTATCATGTGTAAACACTCTATCATTTTAAAAAAGCATAAGCACAATAATTGAAGTAATTGAAGTGAATGGATAATTATTAATATAGTTTTAAAAGTTGTTAAAATTATTGTTATGAACCTAAAGGCATGAGTCACTTATAGTCTCCAAGTTTATCTTACAGTTAATAGGAACAATGAATCTTAAGATGCTAAAAAGTTGTTCATATGATATAACATCTTGTAGTTTTTAAAAGTGATCAAAAGTATAGTCTTTAAGACCATAGCGTCTGGAACTAAGATTCTTCTGTCTAAGTCCCATTTGTAAAATATTGTTACCAGTTGTGAGAATTTGGGCAAATTATTTCACCTTTCTGAACCTTGGTTTATTCAATCTGTAAACTAGTGATAAAAATAAACTTCACTAAGTCTCTCTGTGATGAAGTGGGGTTGATGTAAGTATAAAACTTAAAATTATGCTTGGTATTCAGTTCTTATAACATGTCTGTTAATAAACAAAAGGGACTATAGTACTTCATGACCACTCAGAACATAAGCTAAATTTATGATTTGTAAGACACCAATGATTTTAAGTATTTTCACCAGTTTTATAAAAGTCTTAGTCTGCTCTGATTGTTACAACAAAAATATCTCAGACTGCATGGCTTAAATAAGAAACATTTATTTCTTACCAATCTGGAGGCTGCGAAATCCAAGATACAGGATGATTCAGTCTTATGAAAGTCCATATACCCGTGCACAGAAGACTGTCTTCTCCCCATTTTGTCACCTGGTAGAAGGGGTGAGGGAACCTTGTGGAGCCTCTTTTTTAAAAGGGTAGGAGTCCCATTCATGAGGGCTCACCCCTCAAGAACACCTCCCAAGGGCCATGCTTCCTAAAATCATCACTTTGTGAACTGGATTTCAACAAATGAATTTGGTGAAACATGGACATTCAGTCAATAGTAATAACAAACTGCTAGTTTTGGAAACTAAAAGAAAATAAAATAATACTTCCGTATTAATGCTATTAGGAGTTTCAAAAGTGTTAACAGAGAAAACAAATATTTAAAAGAGGATATAGCCTGATTAGGGCATGCCTGCCTCAGGATGGTACTGGAGAACTAGAGATGAATTAGGAATCTTGGATCCCCTTTCTTTAGAATCCATGTAGGCAACTTTACTTTTGTTGAGATATTCTTCCATTGTAAATGGTAATGCAACTGATAGGTTTCTTTTCCATTGATCTATTTTGAAGGCTTTTTTAAAAAGAATTAACCTTTATGAATAGGCTGGTAAATCCCTTATGTGTTGATTTCAATGATTCACCTTTTTGAAAGGCAGCATATCTCTAAATTTTAGGTATACTTTTCTGTAATCTCTGTATTCAACATGACTAACATAAATTTTCAGGAATTTAATCTATTGTAGAAAGTGAGCTAATCTACAGAATTGGATTTTCTTTCTGTTCCATCTCACCCTCAGTCATCATGGGGCAATAAACATTATGATTTTAACAGCTGCTGTATTGGCAGTTCAATTGTGGCTTTGTTATGACAAAGGCCAAATATATCTAATTGTGCATATGAACTCTTGCCAGTGAAAAGTGGCATTAATTTTTAAATCAATCTGAACAACTGAGTATATCATTGTGTTCAGCGATGTTTTAAAAAATGGTTTACCCTTCCAAAATCAAAGTGTTTCAATCAAAAGTGAAAATTAAGCTTTCAAGCATTGATAAACACCTAGATATTTCTAGTTGCCAGCACATATACTTGCATTCCTAAATTATCTGGAAAGTCCTCTCAAACCCTCTTAATTTATTAAAGCCCTACCCATATTTCAAGGCTCAGCCAGCAGCCACCATCACCAACAATATTTTCCAACCATTTTTACCCAAATAGAGCTATATTATTTGAATTATTTGCACATGAAGTCATAAAAAATTTTAAGTTGAAAAAGAGTTTAAAACACAAGCAGATTTAAATTTATATGGGAGAAACGCAGTTCTCAGGGGAGTTAAGTTCTTCCTCACTGCAACAAAATGCTTAGCACATGCACACAAACAATTAGAGTTCCTGGATACAATTTATTATTAAAACAGTGTTTTTTTAATATTATATTTTTTTGTTCTTAAGGGTCCATGAAAATCAACCAAGTGTCTCAAAAGAGATCAGTTGTGTTGTTGAATGACCAAGGCTTCGCTTTTCACATGATACTTCAACCTGATTTTACCCAGAGTACAAGGACCATTTTAATCGGTATTGCTTACATGGGTTTCTGTTAAAAGAGAAGGTCTTCCTGTTAAAAATTAAGCTACTACATTAAAATTTTCCTCCATCTCATGTACTTTTTATATAGTATTCTACCTATCATTTATATATCCATTCCTCTGTCCATCTTTGTGAGTAGATAAGAGTGTACATTGGTGGCATTTGTGGTAAAGAACTCACCTGCTAAAGCAGGTAGACATAAGAGACTTGGGTTCTATCCCTGGTTTGGGAAGATCCCCTGAAGGATTGCATGGCAACCCACTCCAGTATTCTTGCCTGGAGAATGCATGGACAGAGGAGCCTGGCAGGCTACGGTCTATAGGATCTCAGATTTGGATATGACTGAAGTGACTCAACACACAGCCAGCACACAAAAATGTATATTTCCTATCACACAATTTAAATGTCATTGTTGTCAGAGGGTATGGCAATGCCTTCTATCATCTCTCACTACCCAGATTATTTCCAACTGCCTACAATAAAGTATGTAATCAGTATACTTTCTGATATTGATGATAATGAGAGTAATGCATCAGTTGAAGTGGAAACAGTATGCAAATTTTATATGTATCAACAGTTTGACATAACTGAACACCAACATTAATTAATGAAATTAATGATTCACTAAGTGAAATTAAATTATCAGAGAAACATGCTTTATAAAGTGGGATACAGTAAACATATGCTAAACTCTATTAAAGTTAGTTTAAGATGACTTAAATAAGTAACACAGATCTAGTAGACTTATTAGAGAGTAGTCCCTGTTAGAGAGTCCCTTGGACTGCAAGGAGATCCAACCAGTCCATCCTAAAGGAAATCAGTCCTGAATATTCATTGGAAGGACTGATGCTGAAACTGAACTCCAATACTTTGACCAACTGATGCAAAGAACTGACTCATTGGAAAAGACCCTGATGCTGGGAAAGATTGAAGGTGGGAGGAGAAGGGGATGGTAGAGGATGAGATGGTTAGATGGCATCACGGACTCAATGGGCATGAGTTTGAGTAAACTCTGGGAGTTGGTGATGGAAGAGGAGGCCTGGCGTGATGTAGTCCATGGGGTCACAAAGGGTCGGACACGACTGAACTGAACTGAGAAGACCTATTCAGCTTTAAATTATAAATCTAGAAATTAAACATAAGGAAAATGAAAAATTAGCTCTTAAGGTATTGAAATAACACAGTCAAATTGATCAAGTGGCCTTCTGAAAATGTCTGTATGTAACTTTGGCATTTGTCTATGGTGAAGGGACTAAAACCTACAAGAGCTGATATAAGATTTCTATTTCATCTCCCATAATATTGATGGGATATGTAGGTAGTCTGAGGATAATGGGTACCTGTTCCATTTTTCATTACATGGCTTTTTTCTTTGGATCCACAGCTCTTCCAAGGAACTATAGTCAATATTTTATATAAACTATTACAGAAAGAAGAATATAGACATAAACATGTATACATGTAACTGAGTTACTTTGCTGTACACCTAAAACTAACACAATCTTGTAAATCAACTATGCTTCTATAAAAAAATGAATATTGCCTATACCTAGTGAACCCAATTACACAGTCTGCATTTTTCTTTATCATTTCCAGAACCTAGTGATATGACAGTCATGTGGTCAGTGCTTGGTAGTTGTTGCTGAATAAATGAACATGTGGATCAATAACAGAAGCAACTGAACAGCAACAAACAAATTGTTCAGTTTCAGGTAGATGCATGCATGCAATCAAGGACACTAAGACAATGAGACCAGTCTGATCTAATAATAAATTAGGCATCATATAATGTTTTAGGTATTTCGAAAGATTAAAAAATACTTCCAAAATTTTCGGCTTTTGATAAGCAAAAGTAGATGAGTTGTAGTCCCGCGGGGTTCTATTTTCATAAATATAAATTATATCTGATCAAACCATATGTTACAGAGGTTTAAAACCTCATAAAACCCATGTTCTCTAATTATTCAGTGTGATATATTATCCTGGACAAAGAAAACTTAATTCAGACACATCTGAGCTTCCTAACTTCCTTTCTATAATCACCTTAACCAAGAAAAACACATTTCTAAAAAAAGAAGGTTAAGACAATGGCTAGGTGGTATTAGGTTTTCAAATGATAGGCTGATGCTCATGAAACAGACATAAACACAAAAATTATAGCAATGTATAGTGAGTTACTATAGAGTAAAACAAGCTTATGTGCCAAAATGATCACTATGTTTTACATCCTGTTACAACAGCATGAGGAAGCTAAAGGTCATTTTGATTACTTAGCATATTTATATATGAAATTTAGAAAAAGTGTCATCAAAACAATCACAGCAAAGCAGTGAGGACATAAAAGGGGTATACACCTCCCAGAATACTGGAAATAAAAGCAAAAATAAACAAATGGGACCTAATGAAACTTAAAAGCTTTTGCACAACAAAGGAAACTATAAGTAAGGTGAAAAGACAGCCCTCAGATTGAGAGAAAATAATAGCAAATGGGGAAACAGACAAAGGATTAATCTCAAAAATATACAAGCAACTCCTGAAGCTCAATTCCAGAAAAATAAATGACCCAATCAAAAAATGGGCCAAAGAACTAAACAGACATTTCTCCAAAGAAGACATACAGATGGCTAACAAACACATGAAAAGGTGCTCAACATCACTCATTATCAGAGAAATGCAAATCAAAACCACAATGAGGTACCATTACACGCCAGTCAGGATGGCTGCTATCCAAAAGTCTACAAGCAATAAATGCTGGAGAGGGTGTGGAGAAAAGGGAACCCTCTTACACTGTTGGTGGGAATGCAAACTAGTACAGCCACTATGGAAAACAGTGTGGAGATTTCTTAAAAAACTGGAAATAGAACAGCCATATGACCCAGCAATACCACTTCTGGGCATACACACTGAGGAAACCAGATCTGAAAGAGACACGTGCACCCCAATGTTCATCGCAGCACTGTTTATAATAGCCAGGACATGGAAGCAGCCTAGATGCCCATCAGCAGATGAATGGATAAGGAAGCGGTGGTACATACACACCATGGAATATTACTCAGCCATTGAAAAGAATTCGTTTGAATCAGTTCTAATGAGATGGATGAAACTGGAGCCCATTATACAGAGTGAAGTAAGCCAGAAAGATAAAGAACATTACAGTATACTAGCACATATAATTTAGAAAGATGGTAATGATAACCCTATATGTGAAATAGAAAAAGAGACACAGAAGTACAGAACAGACTTTTGAACTCTGTGGGAGAAGGTGAGGGTGGGATGTTTCAAAAGAACAGCATGTATATTATCTATGGTGAAACAGATCACCAGCCCAGGTGGGATGCATGAGTCAAGTGCTCGGGCCTGGTGCACTGGGAGGACCCAGAGGAATCGGGTGGAGAGGGAGGTGGGAGGGGGGATCGGGATGGGGAATACGTGTAACTCTATAGCTGATTCTTATCAATGTATGACAAAACCCACTGAAAAAATAAAAAATAAAAATTAAAAAAAAAAAAAAAAAGAATTGTCTACAGTTTGTTAGGATCCACACAGTAAAAGGTTATAGCATAGTCAGTGACTGTAGCCATGAAATAAAAGATGATTGCTTCTTGGCAGGAAAGCTATGGCAAACCTTGACAGTTGTGAAAAGCAAAGACATCACTTCGCTGACAGAGGTCCATAGAGTCAAGGCTATGGTCTTTCCGGTAGTCATGTACGGATGTGAGAGCTGGACAATAAAGAAGGCAGAGGGCCAAAGAATTGATACTTTCGAACTGGGTTGCTGGAGAAGACTCTTGAGAGTCCCTTGGAAAGCAAGGAGATCAAACCAGTCAATCCTAAAGAAAATCAACCCTGAATACTCTTTGGAAGGACTGATGCTGAAGCTGAAGCCCCAATACTTTGGATACCTGAACAGTTGACTCATTGGAAAAGACCCTGCTGCTGGTTAAGATTGAAGGCAGAAGGAGAAGAGGAGTATAGAGAATGAGATGGTTGGATGGCATCACCTATTCAAAGGACATGAACGTGGGCAAACTCCGGGAAATAGTGAAGGACAGGGAAGCCTGGTGTGCTGCTGTCCGGTGGGGTTGTGAAGAGTCAGACAGGACTTGGCGACTGAACAACGGCAAATTATAGTGCTGTTGGGCGCCTTTTCATGTTCTTATTTACCATCTGAATATCTTCTGTTGTGAAGTGACTTTTAAGTATTTTGTTCTCTTTTTAAAATTAGGTTGTATATATTTTATTACTGAGTGAAAGGAATTTTTTAAAGTATTTTGAATATAATTTGTGTCCCATATATATGCATTGGGAACTTTTTCTCCCAGCTCTGAGGGTTTCATTTTTATTTTCTTAAGGGATATCTTTTATGCAACAAAATGTTTTAATTTTCATGAGTCTAGTTTATTTTTATTTTTTCATTTATTTAGAATGTGTTGGGGCTATAGGAACAAGAAGAAGTAGGAAGGCCTGGACCAGCTATGAGTCCTTACCTGAAGTATTGATTCCCCTTCCCTCAGAGTCACTAATCACAATCTTGAACATGAAAAATGATAAAAGCCTGAACAGATTCAATTTTGATTCTTTTGGCAAAGCTGTTGCATAACTACCTGTGGTGATCTGGAAGGCTTCTCACTAGAAGTGATGTTTGTGTAGGAGGGTCTAAATGATGAGTAATAATAAAAAGCTATTTTTAAAATAAAAATAAAATAAAAGGGGTATAACACTTTCATTTCAAATAAAAAACAGTTTAGTTCCTGCTAAGTTCCTGAATAAGTTAAGAATTACTTTTTGTAAATTACAAAATTTGTGCCCATTACTATAAAATACATTAGAATAATTAGGTATTTAATTGGAGGATACACTCAAGGTAAAGTAATATATAAGATACATTACTATATTAAAATGAAAACTGAACAAAAAAAATTTTTTAAATCCTAAGATAAAATAAATAAGAAAGAGATACATTCATTTCTCTTATGTAATGTGTAGGGTAGGTATGAAAGGCCTCCTTATATTATTCACATCAGGAATAGATAACTCTCTGTCATCCTTGGAATGGGCTTCTCTGGTGGCTCAGTGGTAAAGAATACCCCTTCCAACGCAGGAGATGTGGGTTCAATTCCTGGGTCGAAGATCCCCTAGAGAAGGAAAGGGCAACCCACAACCAATGACACTGTGGTCTTTTCCCAAAAACACATAGCCCTAGTCTAATCTCAGTAATATGTGTTCAACTGCATTGGATGGAAAATTCTGTCAGTGTTAATTACAACAACTCGACTGATATGTCTAGATGTAAAAGTTTTTTTTTTTTTAATGTGTATAATATTTGTTGCTTTCTAAGGTTCTTGGGTGGAGAAGGGCATGGCAACGGACTCCAGCATTCCCACCTGGAGAATTTCATGGACAGAGGAGCCTGGTGGGCTACAGCCCATGGGGTCACAAAGAGTCGGACACGACTGAGCGGCTAAGCACAGCACAAGCTTCTTGGATCTGTGGCTCGGTGTTCGTGGATTTTGGTGACTTCTTCACCATGGATACTTCAAATAAGCTTCTGTTCTTTCTTCTTCTGTTATTCTGATTATCTCTGTGTTGAAGCCTTTGAAATCGTTTCATGGTTAGATTAGTTTGATGTGCTCAGTCACTCCGTCGTGTCTGGCTCTTTGCAACCTTATAGACAGTAGTCTGCTAGGATCCTTTATCCATGGGATTTTCCAGGCAAGAATACTGGAGTGGGTTGCCATTTCCTCCTCCAGGGGATCTTCCCGATCCAGGGATCGAACTTGTGTCTCTTGCTTCACCTGCATTGGCAGGTGGATTCTTTGCCACTGTGCCACCTGGGAAGCCCAATAATTTGATAGGGCTGCCATAATAAAGTACAGCAAATTAAGTGGCTTAAAGAATAGAAATTTATTTTCTCATAATTCTGGAAGCTAGAAGCCTGAAATCAAGGTGACTGTAGTATTGGTTTCTTCTGAAGAGTCTCTCCTTGGCTAGTCGGTGGTATTTTTCACCAGTCTTCACTGTGTGTATCTGTGTCCTGATCTTTCTGTCTCATAAGGACATCAGTCATATTGTATCAGGTCCCACCCTAATGACTCTCATTTTAATTTCATTACCTCTTTAGAGTCCCTGTCTCCAAACACAGCCACATTCTGAGATACTGGTGGTTAAGATGTCAACATGAATTTTGGGGGAACACAATTCAGCCCATATCAACAGTTCTTGGATCTTCTGTTGTGTTGTTGTTCTCATTCTTTTTTCTTCTTTGATTTTAAGTTTGGGAAATTTCTAATGAACTAAGTTTAAGCACATAGATTCCTTGATTTCCTTTTCAACTGGATACAAACTACTAATAAACTTGCCAATAACATTTCTCCTTCCTGCTGGTTGTTTCCACACACACCCCCAACCATTTCCCTTTGGCAATTTATTAAATTTGTTTTTTCCTGTTTATATTAATATGTTCTTGGTGTTGTGTATTTTTTTCCCTTAGAGGATTTAGCATATTAATCATCCTTATTTTAAATTCTTAAAAAATTCTAATGTAGTGTCATAGTGTCTCTCTGTCTTTTTTTTTTCCCCCTCTCTTTGGCATGCCTTATAATTTTTTACTAAAATAGACATATAGTAGGACTTCCCAGGTGGTGCTGGTGGTAAAGAACCTGCTTGCCAGTGAAGGAGATGTAAGAGATGCTGCTTTGATTCCTGAGTCAGGAAGATACCCTGGAGGAGGGCATGGCAACACAGCCTGGTATTCTTGCCTGGTATTTTTCCTCATGGACAGAGGAGCCTGGTGGGCTACAGTCCACGGGGTGCAAAGAGCTGATAATGACTGAAGTGACTTAGCATACATACAGGCATATTATACTAGGTAAGAGACACTGAGGTGAATATTCCTTAGTGAGAAGTGCCAATGGAAATCTGCCAGTTGAGCTGAGTTTAATGCTTGCTAGAGCTATAGGTGCTAGAGGCTTCAGATTCCTCTATTTCCCTTGTTTCTGTCTCCCCTTTCACTTCGTTCCTTAGTACTTCTCAGAAAGAGTCTGTGACTTGCAGTTTCAGCTGCAATTTCAACAGTTTCAACTGTGATCCACTATTGTATTATTATATTGCAGTAATATCGGAACCCTGTTGGTGTGAAGGTAGGGTATGGGAGAAATAGGGAACGTATTCTATAATCTTTTGATTAAACATTCATCTTGTAGTGGCTCTCTGGCTCTGGTTGTGAATGAGTGTTTTTCTTTAGTGGTATAGCTGTCTTGCCACCCCTTCCACAAGACAAGAAGTTTCTGTGTGCTATTCTAGTGGGAGTTAAAATAAACAAAATGCCCTTACACTGGGTGAAATAACTCTGATAAAGGAGTGATGCAGTCTTTGGGATCACAAAGAATCAGACACAATTTAGCGACTGAACAACAAAAAAGGCTTTTCACCTGGAGAGCAATCCTTTGTTACAGAGAAAATTCTGGGCATATTTCACAATGACTTCTCTTCCCCACCCTCTGTCAGATCTATGTGGTTATTCTTTCTGATATCCACCATGAGAACCTGTTGGTGTTTCTAAAGGTAAAATTCACAAAAGTAGAAGTGAGAGGAGCTAAAAATGTCCCTAGGAGATTCTCAGCATTGTGCTGGACCATACTCAGCTTCCAGCAATTAATCCAAGTTACCATTATAATTTTCCATCAGTTTATGACCCCAGCAACTTCTGCTCCATGGATGTATACCTTGGCTTTTCTTCTCTAGATTTAACTGTTTCTCCAGATTTGGAGGTGGTAGTTTGTTCTGCAAACTCAGTTCTCTAATAGAGTCAATGAAAGTCTGTGGAAGAAGGTGAGGGTGAGATGTTTCGAGAGAACAGCATCGAAACATGTGCACCAGCTCAGGTTGGATGCATGAGACAAGTGCTCCGGCCTGGTGGGCTGGGAAGACCCAGAGGGATCGGGTAGAGAGGGAGGTGGGAGGGGGAATTGGGATGGGGAATACATGTAACTCCATGGCTGATTCATGTCAATGTATGACAAAAACCACTGCAATGTTGTAAAGTAATTAGCCTCCAACTAATAAAAATAAATTAAAAAAAAAAAAAGAAAATCATTGATTTTAAGTTAGATTCATTAATGACTTTCAAGCTCTTTATATGTTGATACTGAACCTGAAAGGCAAATTATAATGGCTTACTTTGTATATTTAGCATATCATTATTTTATTGCATATCACTTTGCTATGAATTTGACATATAAAATTTAATTATAATCATATTTGTTTGGCTTGGTGATGCTATCCAACCATCTCATTCTCATATTAACAAATACTTATTTGATAATCAATAAGAGATTGGGTAAATACTGATAACAATGGAATGACAAATGCAAGAAAAGATTAATAGTAAGCAATAATTTGGAAAGTTAATGATTATCATGACTTTGATGCTCTATGTTAACCTAAATTAATTTTGACTTATTCAATTACAATTTGAATAAGTGTTAGATTAATCATGTTAGAATGAATTTAGAATTCATGTTAGAATTTTTAAGTTAAAAGCAAGCATTTTATCATTTTAAATTAAATTCATGCTATTAAAATCTGTAACAGAATCTTTCTAGGAAAAGTATTATAGATGGTAATGTAGTAAACTGAATAGAGAAATTTGTTGTGTGTTTTTTCCCTTATTTCTCTTTTTTAAAGTCTAACACTAAATAATAGCTACAAAAATAACAAAACAATATTTGAATTCCTTTAGTGGGGCATTACTCTACAGTCTACTTCCTGCTATTATTTTGCCTCATATATTTTAATTTCCTGGTGAAACTGAATGTCTTTGTGGATTAGTATAACAGGTTTAGATTTTTGTTATTTCAAAAAATAATAATACTTAGATGTAGTGCAAATTGATGAAAACACTTCTATTATGAAGAGGCATAAACTGCGATCTTAGTGTCAGAGATAATAGACTATCTGGTAAAGTTGTTTAGAAGAGATGAGGAACATAAAAATGAATTTAAAATATTATAAAATATATACTTATTAAATTACTGTATTGCTTATTAGAATTTTCTGATCAAATGAAACAAGACAATCTAATACACTAAAGTGTAGATGTCTTCAAATCAAGATCATAATATTTTTTGTATGTATAATTAAGATATTTAACATACTCAATCCTTCCTTATAACTAATAAGTAAAGCTCCTTTTAAGTATGTTAACTTATCTCAGGCATTTTATAGCCATAATATGTATTTAAATGATTTAATATAATATTTTTTTCATTAATTTTAATGCTTAAAATCTTCTTTTAAAGAAAGATATGCCTTTATATTTATCAAGCTATATATAATCATAATATTCCAGTCTGAAAACAGAAAATTATTTGGCATGGCTAAATTTTATTTTAAAAAATACATAAGCATTGTGTTTCTTTTTTTTTTTTTTTTCATTTATTTTTATTAGTTGGAGGCTAATTACTTCACAACATTGCAGTGGGTTTTGTCATACATTGACATGAATCAGCCATGGAGTTACATGGTGCTGTTGGCCTGTCTGTTACTTTAGTATCCTCAAAGTGGAGGAGGGTTTTCCATTACAGGAAATAGTATATAGCCACCATTTATTTTAAAAGTTTCATAAACTAATAATTAATAATAACCCAACTATTCTAGTTATTGTGGCTTTCCACCAAAAATATTTTATTTAAAATTTGAATATATTAGCTCTGTTGTATAAAACTCAAGGGACTAAATTTCTTGAGAAAGTTACTCATGTTCCATCTTTTTACCTTTTGTGTTGGGGAGTGTAGGAGCTGTATAAAAGAAGGGCATATAAGTTAATATTTGAAATAAATGTTTAAGTCATCAATTTAAATTAAATATTAAAATACAGTGTGTCTTAGGTGACCTTTAGCAGTGGAAACAGTCATATGTTGCCAACAAAATGACCAATAAATACTATCAAAAGGATTGAATGATGATGTTTAAATTTAGAGCAAAAATGGTTATCACTCATGTAGTGTTGACTTTTAACTATGATGATTTCAAGTTTACTCTAATAGAAGGAATATAGAAATCAAAGCAATCTTGAGAAAGAAAAACAAGCTGGAGGTATCACACTCTCTGATTTTAAGTGATATTACAAAGCTAAAGTAATCAAAAAATCATGATGCTCCCACAGAATCAGACATACAGCTCAATGGAGCAGAATAGAGAGCTCAGAAGTGAATTCACACTTATATGAAATATTTATCTATGATAAAGAAGGCAGGAATATGCAGTACAGTGGGGGAAAGACATCCTCTTCAATAGGTGGAGTTGGGGAAACTAGACAACTACTAAACAATCACTGGACTACATTTTCACATCATACAAAAATGAACTCAAAATGGACTAAATACTTATGTAAGACCTGAAACCATGAAACTTCTAGAGGAAAATGTAGCCAATATGCTCTTTGACATAAGTCTAAGCAATATTTTTTTGGATATGTCCCTTCTGCCAAGGGAAAAAAAATGTGACTACATCAAACTAAAAACCTTCTGTAGAGTGAAGAAAACTAGTAACAACTTACTGAATGGAAAAAGATATCTGCAAATGATATACAGCTGACCCTTGAAAAACAAGCATTTAAACCGCGTGGGTCCACTTACATGCGGGCTTTTTCACTAAACTTGCACTACAGTGCTACACAATCTGGCATTAATTGAATCAGAGAATGTGGAACCAGAAATGGAGGGGTCAACTGTTAAATTATACACAGATATTTTACCACACAGAGGATCATTGACCCTAAACATTGCATCATTCAAGGGTCAACTATATTCTAAAAGGGTTTAGTATCATGTGTGTGTGTGTGTGTGTGTGTGTGTGTATAACTCAAAATTTAAAAAACAAACAACTCAGTTTTTAAAAATGGGCACAAGACCTGAATAGACATGTTTCCAAAGAAGACATATAGAAAGCGCATGAAAAGATGCTCAGCATCACTAACAATCAGGAAATGCAAATCAGCTCCACAATGAGATACTACCTCACACCTGCCAGAATGGTTACAATCAAAAACGCAACGAATGACAAGTTTTGGTGAGGATGTGGGGGAAAAGAAAGCCTCATGCACTGTTGGCGGGGTTGTACATTGGTGCAGTCACTATGGAAAACAGTACAGAGGTTCTTCAAAAAGTTAAAAACAGAGCCATAAAATCTAGCATTTCCACCTCTGGGTATTTCCCAAAGACAACAAAAACATTAATTTGAAGAGATGCATGCACCCAAATATTCATTGCAGAATTATTTACAATAGCCAACATATGAAAGCAACCTAAAGTTTCATGGGTAGATGAATGAATAAAGAAGAGAAGATGCGAGATATACGGATATATTTTTTTCCTTAAGAATATCTTGCCTTTTATGACAATATTCAGTTCAGTTCAGTTCAGCCTCTCAGTAGAGTCCGACTCTGTGACCCCATGGATCGCAGCACGCCAGGCCTCCCTGTCCAACACAAACTTCCAGAGTTTAATCAAACTCATGTCCATCGAGTCAGTGATGCCATCCAGCCATCTCACTCTCTGTCGGCCCCTTCTCCTGCCCCCAATCTCTCCCAGCACACAGTACATCTGAAAATAACCTAATACTGTATGTCAATTATATATATATTTTTTTCTCAGATGATATAATTTATTGTAGTTAGCACACAGCTTTAAAATTTACCAGCACACCAATAATACAAAACTAAACATCATTATAAGGCTTCCCAGGTGGCACAGTGGTAAAGAATTTTCCTGCTAATTCAAGAGACTCACAGAGACTCAAGAGAATTAGACCCCTGGATTGGGAAGATCCCCTGGAGGAGGAAATGGCAACCCACTCCAGTGTTCTTGCCTGGGAAATCCCATGGACAGAGGAGCCTGGTGGGCTACAGTCCATGGGGTCACGAAAAGTCAGACATGCTGAGCACATGAGGGTGTGTGTGCGCATGTGTGCACACACACACACACACATACACACACACACACACACACACACACACACACACACACACACAGCATTATAAGTTATTCCTCCCTCAGGAAATACTAGCAACAACAAAGCAAGGCTGCACAGGCTTAAAATAATCACAAAGAGGAACTTTTAGAAAGAATCTTTAAATTTAGAACCACCTTTCACATTATTCATTCACTGAACCAATCAATTATAGAATGCACTGTGTACCAGAAATTTTGATCTTAGGCTTATCTCTTAACAGCACATATTACAAGTTAAAACTTAAGAATAGAATGTATATGGTTACTGTTTTTTAGGGATCTACAATCTGGTAGATATATAAAAATTAAGTTCACTAAAATATCAAAACTTTGTTTACTTTTATCATTTTTACCTTTTTGTAATTAGGGTGTAAAAGGTAATGGCCCCTTTTCACTAATGGTAAGATGAAGATTAAATTCAAATATGAGACAATTTTTCATCTGAACCATGAGTGAGAATTACAGTTGTAATTTTTTAGAAGGCAATCCAGGGTGGAGGATGAAAGAATGTCACAGGCTGAATGGAGAAGAAAAAGTCTGTAGGCATGAAAAAGGATGCCATTTTTGCACCAAATACACATTTATATAGGTATATTATAGTTCCATGTGAAACAAATGCTTCTGAAGACATAGAGAAAGAAATAGGCAAGGACCCGCTTAAGAAAGAAATCATATGCCAGATAAAGGGTTAGTTAGATCCCTCTTCTGCAGAGATATGTACAACACTTTCAAGGTAAAAGTTTTATAATTGAAGAGTTCACTCTGGTGTCTAGATATGTTTGTAATGGTATAGAGGAGAATAGTGGGGGAAAATGAATGGTAGGGTTCCTTCAATACAGCACACACAGCAATTTAAAAGAAAAAAAAAAAAAACCTCCCAAACAAACACTTAAAACTGACAAATTAAATAAACAACTATTTAACCATCCTTTTAAGCAGAGCTAGCAAGTAAGGAAGCAAGAGATATTGTCTGAGGTCCCAAATTAAGCAAAAATAGAAAAGTAGAGACTGCTGTCAACCTTGAGATAATGGGTGAAGTGTGGAGTGGATGATGATAAAGGAGAGGGAACAATTTTGCTAAACTATTAGTTTTGTTTGCCCACAGTGGAAGAACATGAGGAGGAACCTTGAAAATATATGAAGAAAACCTTTGAAAGTGCAGATAGCAAAGTTAAATCAAGATGGCAGGATAGTATCTCATCTAGAAAACGTCACTTTGGAAGTGAAGCTGCTCAGGAAAAATAAGAAGTGGAAAAGGGACACAGCCTGGGACTGCAGCGTTAAAACAGCGGCAACGTGGGACTTTTAAGATCGAAAATGTGACTGGTCCGAACTGAGAGGGGTGTAAATGTGAAATATTAACCGTATTTCCAAGACTTGGTACCAGAAAGCAATATAAAATACCCACTTATTAACAATGGTTCTTACTAATTACTTTTGAAATTATAATGTTTTAGAGATACTGGCTTAGCTAACATGTTAAACTCTACTTCTCTTTTTCTTCTACTTTTTAAAATTATGACTACAGAAAAAAATTTAAATTACATATATGCTTGCATGTATGGCTCAAATTATCTTTTTATTGGACTGCTCTATCCTGGGGAATAATCTTTTAACACTGAAGACCTTCCTGGCTAGTCACTATATTAGTCTTTGTTGATAGTGTTAACTCTCTAGGCAACTAGAATTTAGTTTCTTCTTTGCTTTTGCTTTAATTATTGAATCTCCTTTTCTAAATAGAAAATCAAATGATCTAGCCTGTATGAACCATCACCCCTTTTATTATTTATGAGAATTTTATCACAAATGCCATTTTCACAACTACCTCACTGTGCTTCTGGATATTTTATTTTTCTACTATTTATTTTAATATTATTGTTGTTAGAAGTTCCCATTAACTAGTTTTACTTACAAATTTCATTTGTTTGTTTATATAATCACTTGTTCTTCCAAACATATTTGATTCTTTTGTCATATTTATAATAAAATATTCCATTAATATATTGCTTGATTATAAATTAATTTAAAAATGACATTGAGATAGTTTACATCTTTTGGAGGCTTCCCAGTTGGCTCAGTGGTAAAGAATCCACTTGCTAATGTAGAAGATGCAAGAGACTCAAATTGGACCCCTAGGTGAGGAAGAGTCCCTGGAGTAGGAAATGGCAATCTACCCCAGTATCCTTGCCTGGAAAATCCCACAGACAGAAGAATCTGGTGGACGATAGTGCATGGGGGTCACAAAAATCAGACAGGACTGAGCACATGTGCCTGCGTGTGTGCACACACACACAAACATTACATTTTTTTAAAATATTGATCCAATCTTCTGAAAACATATATGCATTTCCCAAGCAATAGGTTTAGTTTTGTATTTTTCCTTGCAATAATTTTATTTCTCATATCTACTGATTAGCTCCTGTCCTTTATATTATAGTCTCTTCATTAAGGATTTTTTCAATTTATATTGAGAGAAATATCCAACTATATAAGAAATTAGATTTTAATAGCATATTTTTTTTGCTATAAAAATTGAGGTTTTCTTTTTTTTCTTTTTTTTAAATTCCCATTATAAACTCATAATTGCTGGTTTATTTAGAAGCATTTACAACATTTATGTTTTTTTTTATTTTATAATAGCTTTTTATGTTAATGTACCTGGATTTTTTAAATACTAAGCATATAACATACATGGGCTTCCTTGGTGGCTCAGATGGTAAAGAGTCGGGAAGAACCACTGCAGAAGGGAATAGGGAATGACAACACAGCATTCTTGCCTGGAAAAGTTCATGGACAGAGGAGGCTGATAGGCTACAAGCACAGGGTCGCAAAGAGTCAAACATAACTAAGCCACCAGTGAAAGTGAAGTCTCTCAGTTGTATCCAACACTTTGAGACTCCATGGACTATATAGTCCATGGAATTCTCCAGGCCAGAATACTACATGCCATTGCAAACTTAGAAGATGCAGGATACTCAGGCTGGATCCCTGGGTGAGGAAGTTCCTCTGGAGTAGGAAAAGTCAATCCACCCCTATATTCTTGCCTGGGAAACCCCACAGTCTGAAGAGTCTGGTGGGATCACACACACACGCAACATTACATCTTTTCACTATCGATCTAATCTTCTGAAAGCATATATGCCTTCCCCAAACTATAGGTTTCAGTTCAGTTCAGTTCAGTTCAGTCGCTCAGTCATGTCCGACTCTTTGGGACACCATGAACCACAGCACGCAGGCCTCCCTGTCCATCACCAACTTCCAGAGTCGACCCAAACCCATGTCCATCGAGTCAGTGATTCCATCCAACCATCTCATCCTCTGTCATCCCCTTCTCCTCCTGCCCTCAATCTTTCCCGGCATCAGGGTCTTTTGAAATGAGTCAGCTCTTCACATGAGGTAGCCAAAGTATTGGAGTTTCAGCTTCAGCATCAGTCCTTCCAATGAACACCCAGGACTGATCTCCTTTAGGATGGACTGGTTGGATCCCCTTGCTGTCCAAGGGACTCTCAAGAGTCTTCTCCAACACCACAGTTCAAAAGCATCAATTCTTTGGCGCTCAACCCTCTTTAAAGTCCAACTCTCAGATCCATACACGACCACTGGAAAAACCATAACCTTGACTAGATTGACCTTTGTTGGCAAAGTAATGTCTCTGCTTTTTAATATGCTGTCTATGTTGGTCATAGCTTTCCTCCCAAGGAGCAAGCATCTTTTAATTTCATGGCTGTAATCACCATCTGCAGTGATTTTGGAGCCCACAAAAATAAAGTCAGCCACTGTTTCTACTGTTTCCCTATCTATTTGCCATGAAGTGATGGAACAGATGCCATGATGTTAGTTTTCTGTATGTTGAACTTTAAGCCAACTTTTTCACTCTCCTCTTTCACTTTCATCAAGAGGCTCTTTAGTTCTCCTTAGTTTTTCTTCACTTTCTGCCATAAGGATGGTGTCATCTGGAAATCTGAGGTTATTGATATTTTTCCCAGCAATCTTGATTCTAGTTTGTGCTTCCTCCAGCCCAGTTTCTCATGATGTACTCTGTATATAAGTTAAATAAACAGGGTGACAATCTACAGCCTTGACATACTCCTTTTCCTATTTGGAACCAGTCAGTTGTTTCATGTCCAGTTCTAACTATTGCTTCCTGACCTGCATACAGATTTCTCAAGAGGCAGGTCAGGTGGTCTGGTATGCCCATCTCTTTCAGAATTTTCCACAGTTTATTGTGATCCACATAGTCAAATTCTTTGGCATAGTCAATAAAGCAGAAATAGATGCTTTTCTGGAACTCTCATGCTTTTTCCATGATGCAGGAGATGTTGGCAATTTGAGCTCTGCTTCCTCTGTCTTTTCCAAAACCAGTTTGAACATCTGGAAGTTCACAGTTCACATATTGCTAAAGCCCCGCTTGAAGAATTTTGAGCATTACTTTACTGATGAGTGAGATGAGTGCAATTGTGCAGTAGTTTGAGCATTTTTGGCACTGCCTTTCTTTGGGATTGGAATGAAAACTGACCTTTTCCCATCCTGTGGCCACTGCTGAGTTTTCCAAATTTGCTGGCATATTGACTGCAGCACTTTCACAACACTGTCTTTCTGGATTTGAAATAGCTCCACTGAAATTCCATCACCTCCACTAGCTTTGTTCCTAGTGATGCTTCCTAAGGCCCACTTGACTTCACATTCCAGGATGTCTGGCTCTAGGTGAGTGATCACACTATCATGATTATCTGGGTCGTGAAGATCTTTTTTGTACAGTTTTTCTGTGTATTCTTGCCACCTCTTCTTAATATCTTCTGCTTCTTTTAGGTTCCTACCATTTCTGTCCTTTATTGAGACCATCTTTGCATGAAATATTCCCTTGGTATCTCTAATTTTCTTGAAGAGATATCTAGTCTTTCCCATTCTATTGTTTTCCTCCACTTCCTTGCATTGATTGCTGAGGAAGGCCCTCTTATTTCTCCTTGCCATTTTTCAGAACTCTGCATTCAAGTGGGTATATCTTTCCTTTTCTCCTATGCTTTTTGCTTCCCTTTTTTTCACAGTTATTTGCAAGGCCTCCTCAGAGAGCCATTTTGCTGTTTTGCATTTCTTTTTCTTAAGGATGGTCTTGATTACTGTCTCCTGTACGATGTCATCAACCTCCATCCATAGTTCATCAGGCACTCTGTCTATCAGATCTAGTCCCTTAAATCTATTTCTCACTTCCATTGTATAGTCATAAGGGATTTGATTTAGGTCATGCCTGAATGGTCTAGTGGTTTTCTCCACTTCTTCAATTTCAGTTTGAATTTGCCAATAAGGAGTTAATGATCTGAGCCACAGTCAGCTCCTGGTCTTCTTTTTGCTGACTGTATAGAGCTTCTCCAACTTTGGCTGCAAAGAATATAATCAATCTGATTTCAGTGTTGACCATCTGGTGATGTCCATGTGTAGAGTCTTCTCTTGTGTTGTTGGAAGAAGGTGTTTGCTATGATCAGTGTGTTCTCTTGGCATAACTCTATTAGCCTTTACCTTACTTCATTCCGTACTCCAAGGTCAAATTTGCCTGTTACTCCAGGTGTTTCTTGACTTCCTACTTTTGCATTCCAGTCCCATATAATGAAAAGGACATCTTTTTGGGTGTTAGTTCTAGAAGGTCTTGTATGTCTTCATAGATCTGTTCAACTTCAGCTTCTTCAGCATTACTGGTCAGGGCATAGACTTGAATTACTCTGATATTGAATGGTTTGCCTTGGAAACGAACAGAGATCCATCTGTTGTTTTTGAGATTGCATCCAAATATTGCATTTCGGACTCTTTTGTTGACCATGAGGGCCGCTCCATTTCTTCTAAGGGATTCCTGCCCACAGTAGTAGATATAATGGTCATCTGAGTTAAATTCACCCATTCCGGTCCATCTTAGTTCATTGATTCCTAGAATGTCGATGTTCACTCATCACCTCCTGTTTGACCACTTCCAATTTGCCTTGATTCATGGACCTAACATTCACAAGCGTGGCGGCTGCAACAGCTCAGGAGCGCAGCAGCTTTGATTGTGCAGGAGCGCGGCTGAGAGGACCTACCCTGTGCCTGAGGTCAGGGGCGTTGGCCAAGAGGAGATACCCCGATTCTGAGGTAAGAAGCAGTGGCTGTGCTTTGCTGGAGTAGCCGTGAAGAGAGACCCCATGTGCAAGGTAAGTGAAACCCAACTAAGATGGTAGGCACTGAGAGAGGGGATCAGAGGGCAGACAGACTCAAGCAATCTGGGTACAATCACAGACAACTAACCAATCTGATCACAGGACCACAGTCGTGTCTAACTCAGTGAAACTAAGCCATGCCCTGTGTGGCCATGCAAGATGGACGACTCATGGTGGAGAGGTCTGACAGAATGTGGTCCACTGGAGAAGGGAATGGCAAACCACTTCAGTATTCTTGCCTTGAGAACCCCATGAACAGTATGAAAAGGCAAAAAGATAGGACACTGAAAGAGGAACTCCCCAGGTTGGTAAGTGCCCAATATGCTACTGGAGATCAGTGGAGAAATAACTCCAGAAAGAATGAAGGGATGGAGTCAAAGCAAAAACACCCCGTTGTGAATGGGACTGGTGATAAAAGCAAGGGTAAAGAGCAATATTGCATAGGAACTGTAGGTTTAGTTTGTATTTCTCCTTGCAATAATACTATTTCTTATATTTATCTGGTTAAGCTCCAATATGCTACTGGTGAAGAATGGAGAAATAGTTCTAAAAAGAATGAAGAAACAGAGTCAAAGCAAAATCAACACACAGTTGTGGATGTGATTGGTGATGGAAATAATGTCCATGTTGTAAAGAGCAATATTGCATAGGAACCTGGAATGTTAGGTCCATGAATCAGTGTAAATTGGAAGTGGTTAGACCGGAGATAGCAAGAGTGAACATTAAAATGGACTGGAATGGATGAACTTAATTCAGATGACCATTTTATCTACAACTGAGGGCAAGAATCCCTTAGAAGAAATGCAGTAGCCCTCATAATCAACAAAAGTCTGAAATGCAATACTTGGATGCAGTCTCAAAAATGACAGAATGATCTCTGTTCATTTCCAAGGTAAACCATTCAATATCATAGTAATCCAAGTCTATGCCCCAACCACTAATGATGAAGAAGCTGAAGTTGAACAGTTCAATGATGACATAAAAGACCTTCTAGAATTAATTCTAGGACCAAAATAAATGTCTTTTTCATTATAGGAGACTGGAATACAAAAGTAGGAAGTCAAGAGATACCTGAAGTAACAGGCAAATTTGGCCTTGGAGTACAGAATGAAGCAGGGCAAAGGCTAACAGAGTTTTGCCAAGAGAATGCACTGGTCATAGCAAACACCCTCTTTCAACAACACAAGAGAGGATGTTACACATGGACATCACCAGATGGTCAATATCAAAATCAGATTGATTATATTTTTTGCAGTCAAAGAGGAGAAACTCTATGCAGTCAGCAAAAACAAGACCAGGAGCTGACTGTGGCTCAGATCATGAAATCCTTATTGCAAAATACAGACTTAAGTTGACAAAAGTGGGGGAAACTACTAGACCATTTGGGTATGACTTAATCAAATCCCTTATGATTACACAGTGGAGGTGACAAATAGCTTCAAGCGACTAGATCTGACAGAGTGCCTGAGAAACTATGGACAGAGGTTCATGGCATTGTCCATACTAAGCTTCAACAGTATGTGAACTGAGAACTTCCAGCTGTTCAAGTTGGATTTAGAAAAGGCAGAGGAATCAAAGATCAAATTGCCAACATCTGCTGGATCATTGGGAAAAAAAGAGAGTTTCAGAAAAACATCTACTTCTGCTTCATTGACTACACCAAAGCTGTGTAGATCAGCTGTGTGGATTTGATTGTGTGGATGGCAGCAAAACATGGAAAATTCTTAAGGAAATGGGAATCTCAGACCACATTACTTGCCTCCTGAGAAATCTGTATGCAGATCAAGAAGCAAGAGAACCAGACATGGAAAAATGGACTGATTCAAAATTGGGAAAGGAGTATGACAAGGTTGTATATTGCCACCTTGCTTATTTAACTTATATGTAGAGTACACCATGCAAAATGCCAGGCTGGATGAAGCACAAGATGGAATCAAGATTGCCTGGAGAAATATCAATAACTTCAGATGTGCAGATGACACTACCTTTATGGCAGAAAGTCAAGAGAAACTAAAGAGCCTCTTGATGAAAGTGAAAGAGGTGAGTGAAAAAGCTGGCAGTGGTCTTAGTTGATTAGCAGGTATTTATTTTAAATACTAACTTCAAAGCATAAAATAAAATTTCTTTTTAAAAATAAAAAAAGACTTCAACATTCAAAAAATGAAGATCATGGCAGCCAGTTCCAAAACTCCATGGCAAATATAAGGGGAAACAATGAAATCAGTGAGAGACTTAATTTTCTCAGGCTCCAAAATCACTGCAGATGGTGACTGCAGTGATAAAATTAAAAGACACTCCATAGAAGAAAAGCTACAACAAACCTAGATAGTATATTAAAAAGCAGAGACATTGTTTTGCCAACAAAGGTCCGTCCATTCAAAGCTGTGGTTTTTCCAGTAGTCATGTACAGATGTGACAGTTGGACTAGAAAGAAAGCTGAGCACCAAAGAATTGATGCTTTTGAACTGTGGTGTTGGAGAAGACTCTTGGACAATAAGACTCTTGTCCAAGAGTCCCTTGGACAACAAGGAGATCAAACCAGTCAATTGTAAAACAAATCAAACAAATCAGTCCTGAATATTCATTGGAAAGACTGATGCTGAAGCTGAAGCTCCAATACTTTGGTCAGCTGATGAAAGGGAACTGACTCCTTAGAAAAGACGCTGATGCTGGGAAAGATTGAAGGTAGGGAAAGATTGAAGGCAGGGAAAAAAAGGGGATGGTAGACGATGAGGTGATTCGATGGCATCACCGACTCAGGGGACATGAGTTTGAGCAAGGTCCGGGAGCTGTTGAAGGACAGGAAAGCCTGGTGTGCTGCAGTCCATGGGGTCATAAAGAGTTGGACATGACTGAACGACTGAAATGAACTGTGAATACTGGAGTGGGTAGCTATTCCCTTCTCCCAGTATTCTTCCCAACCCAGGGATTGAACCCAGGTTTCCCACATTGTAGGTGGATTCTTTACCAGCTAAGCCATCAGGGAAGTCCATGAATACTGGAGTGGGTAGCCTATCCCTTCTCCAGGGAATCTTCCCAAACCAGGAATCAAACCAGGGTCTCCTGCCTTGCAGGAGGATTCTTTACCAGTTGAGCTACCAGGGAAGGCAAGTGACTGACACTTTCACTTTTTTCATTTAACCTACATGCTGGTGTGCTGTGGTTAGTTGATTAGGCATATCTGATTCTTTGTGACCCCATGGACTGTATTCTGCCAGGGTCCTTTGTCCATGGGGATTCTCCAGGCAAGAATACTGGAGTGGGTTGCCATGCCTTCCTGCAGAGCATCTTCCCAACCCAGGGAACGAACACATGTCTCCTGCAGAGCAGGTGAATTCTTTACTGTCTGAGATACCAGGGAAGTTCAAGAATGCTGTAGTGGGTATCTATCCCTTCTCCAGGGGAACTTCCCAACCCAGGAATTGAACTGGGGTCTCCTGCATTGCAGGTGGATTCTTTACCAGCTCAGCGACCAGAAAAGCTCATAACCTACATAAGTAAAGAGTACTATCAATCTATAGATAAATCTATTTTTTCTATCATTTTAATGATTTGGAATGGATAACTTTTAAATAAATTGCCCAACTTATTATAAAAGAGCAAAAATTTACATTTCAAAATCACAAGTTACTTCTATGTAAAATGATTAAGCTGATTTCAATTTCCTGTAGTAAATAGCTAATTTTATTAGGCTTCCCTGGTGGCTCAGCTGTAAAGAATCCACCTTCAATGCAGAAGCCACAGGAGATGGGGGTTTGATCCCTGGGTGGGGAAGATTCCCTGGAGGAGGGCATGGCAGCCCATTTGAATTTTCCTGCCTCGAGAATCCCATGGACACAGGAGCCTGGCAGGCTACAGTCCATGAGGCTGCATAGATTCAGACACAACTGAAGCGACTAAGCACATGCACCCATATAGTTAATTTTGAAGTGTATTACTGTTAGCATTTTGAGTGTCATAGCCTGTATTTTGGCTACAATTTTTTTTTATGGGCTCATTTTTTCCTATTTATTTATGCTTGTACTTTCAAGATGCTTTCAGGACTCTTGATGCCATTTTAATGTGACCGAAGGGAGAGGCAAAGTTAGAAACCTGGGATCAGTTCACCAGGTTACCACAAAATCCTTGAATTCACTATGCTCTCTGAACAGTATCTTGTTGTACATACTGCATAGACATTTAAGTAATCAAATATTATGTGGTATGATTTTATTTTACAGTTATACTGTATAATCATAGAATAAAACAGTACTTCAGTCATTAAATAATCTTTTAATCTTCTGATTGCCAGCACTTGAGATAATTTCAAGTGTGGAATTTTTCTTTGGATTGAATTTCATTTATATGTACTAATTTACCAAACTTGGCTGCATGTCCTCAATATCAAATAATTTGACATGGGTATTCTAATTCACTAATCATTCATAGTTCATTAAAATAGTTAATGTTGCTTTCATATAAAAAATGGAGATGTTTGTAAAAATTTCCAGCTAAGAAAATTTTCCAGATGTTAGAGTATCATACAGTGATTGAATTATAATATACATGTCTATCTCTAGGAGAGCCTGCCTGGAGGTAGAAATATAACTGTGATGACAGAGATGGAGAAGAGAAAAGTAGAAGGTTGATAGCTGTAGAAAAGTAGTTCAGTAAACTCTCAGGTTTTAAAAATTCAGATGAGGGGCTTCCTTTGTGGTCCAGTGGTTAAGAATATGCTTTGCAATGCAAAGTATGGTCAGGGAACTAGATGCCACATGCTGTGGGGCACCTAAGGCTGTGCGCTGCGACTCCTGTACCCCGCGGCCACAACTAGAGAACCCGTGCGCCACAATGAAAGATTCTGCAAGACCTGACACAGCCAAATAAATAAATGAAAATTTTTTAAAAAATCAGATGATTGCACTATTATTGCCAAAGAACATCACAGGCTTAACATCTGTGACTATGAAGTTTCAAATTATAAGCACCTTATTTATGGCCAGGTAATGCATAGGGAAGATGCATTTTTCCTAAAGAATTATGATTCCAGTTAAATGCTCTAGGAAACAAATCAGAATGAGGTTGTTTTCAGTTTCTCTAAGGTTGATTTATTTGGTATGTTCTTTTCAATTGTCACATTGATTTGGAAGACATTTATGTAGCTTCTTAAAATCTTAAGCCAAGTTTATTATTTAAAAGTTATATTTTCTACTGGATTTCTGAAACTTTCAACTACCATCCAGGTGAATTCCTATATTCTATAATTCCCACTTAAATTTATATAGTTTTATTTCATTCTTACATTGTTTAATATTATTTATTTTCTAGATCTGTTCAAACTGGAGATCTTAAATAACCTCCATAAAGAAAGAAGGAGGCATATTTACAAAATGGGGACATATCTGATTAGAGGGCAATACATGGACCTGGTTACTTCCAAAATCTACATCCTGATGAGTCATCAAAAAAAGGGGGGGGGGCGGAAGGAAAATCAATTTTCTGGCACTATTTATATCAAGGAAGACCATCAGCTATTTCAGAAATTTTTTTGAGCTGACAGTGATCAATTCAATACTGATTAACTTGCAAAAAGTCAACTTGGGACAGGAACAGGAAAGCAAATCAAATTTATGATACATCAAAAAATCTAGAGCAATGTGAGATGTTTCTGGAGACAAAATATGTTCTCAATACATTTTTGAACTTTCATAATTTCAAATTTCACTGAATTTTTTAAGGTCAATTAACCCCTAATTTAGAAGCTTACATTAGAAATATCAAAAAAGAAATAAAAAACACTGTCTTTTAAAATATGATTTTTCAACTTTTTGGTCTAAGTAAGATTTTGAATAGTTATTTTTATTAAAAATTTTCAAAATCATAAAGTATTTTTCCCATATGTTGGCAAATAAAGTTGAATTAAGTAGATTTTATTGTCTATCACTTGTTTGACTTTACTGGTAGCATATGAGAAAAAAAAATATTAAAAGATGTTGATCACTTATCCTTTAAATCTATATAGTGCTTTAGAATCTGCTTGGTAGGTTTACTGATATTGTATTCATATTATTCATGTTAGACCCAACAGTCAGAGAAAGACATTCATATTATGTTTCCACTTTCAAGGGAAAAATGGACTCAGAGATACTGAATATTCACTGAGGTTGTTACCAAGGCAGAATGAAGATGATCAATCATCTTTCAATAGCCTTCTTTGGCAACACATGCCAAGTCTCAGGATAAACCCCTAGCAACCCTAGCCAGGCATATCCTTACCTTTAGCCATAGGAGCTTCTCTATCATAAGCTGGTTAGCACAGAGTGAGCTGAGCAATAAAAGTAGGATTGCTGACATTTTCCTTAAGTTCCAAGAATGGTTGCTGTTCTGAGTCCACTGGTGACCACATACATTGCTCAGGTGGTTTCTGAGATCAGTGGCTTTGGACATCTGGGCCTCCAAAATGCTTCTGGAAAAAGTCTTAGCTGCAATTCTGACTTTTCTAGCAAATGTTTTTTTTTTAAATATATGGTCTATCTATATTTGATAAGCTTGGTCATGTTGTGGGTGATCAATTTTGGATGATACATTCTGGTTTATTTAATTACTCTGGTGTACTATGAAGGTATGTGTTTTATGATGATTTAGACCTCAATTTTATAAACAATTCTTGTTTCACCATAAACCTTTGCATGTAATGAGATTAAATACAGAAATAAGATGGTTCATTTAAAGCTCAGTGGAACACTGAAAAGAAGACAGTTCATTCCAGAAAAGTTGTGTTGGAAGGCTGGTTTCTTAACTTGTTGGTTTGTGATCTTGGGGAATTTGACAAACCACTCTGAGCCTCAGTTTGTTTTTCTTCCACCAAGAAAATGGGAATGATAATGTATAGCCTAGTGTTGTCAGAATTAAATAAAAAGTATATCTGCTATGATATCAGAAAAATGGTGTTAAATAATTGTGCATATTTTCAGTGTATTTACTGATAATAGCAAAAGTAAGGGGGAAAAAAATCAGATGATTAAAGAAAGAAAATCAGTTATCCAGACAGGGGTTAGAAGAGCTATGCCATACTTATGGTGACTGAACTGGTATACGATGTCTAAACTACTTTTTCTTAAAATGCTTTGGAATCTAAACAAACAGCTTAAGAATCCAGAATGTGGATGTGATGTTTTCATCATCAGTTACTATGTTTAATCATGTCATAGTTTCCCTTCTTTGTGCTCTGAGAAATAACTTCATGACCTCAACAGGAAACCTGGGCTGAACAGTGCATTGGTTTACATTATACGAAATGTTTATGAAATAGTTAAACAAGAGCAGAGTGATAAGAGCATCACCATACTTTACAAACACATTCATATATCTAAACAAAAATGCAACTTAAGTTCATTAGATAAAAAACATTAATTATATATCTAATATTGTATGTGATAAGCCCCTTCAGTTGGGTCCGACTCTGAGACCCTATGGACTGTAGCCTGCCAGGCTCCACTGTCCATGGGATTCTCCAGGCAAGAATACTGGAGTGAGTTGTTATGGCCTTCTCCAAGGGAACTTCCTGACTTGGGGATTGAACCTGCATCTCTTATGTCTCCTGCATTGGCAGGCAGGTTCTTTACAATTAGTCCCACTTGGGAAGCCCCATATACCTAATATTACATCTTGGGTAATATGGAATCTTCAGCAAAAATTTGGACTAAAAATAGTTTGTATTGAAAGAATGTGCACTTATAAATGTATTTTAGTAATACTAGTTTCTCTGAGAGGAAAAAATGTCTATTTACACTTGAATTAGTTATTTGATCATTTATTTTACACCAGCACATTACAATTTTTGATTTCTAGAAATGTTATCTTATTGACACTGCTAAAGTACTGGAATAACTAGGCTTTTAGTACTTGAAATGAAAATGAGTGTGCAGAGTATGCTGATTGCTGGTTATTAGAATGTAGAAAGAGAATCACAAAGCAAGTTGCTGAGGAAATGAAGGCTTTACTTTCTCCGTGATGTGCTTATAAGCACACTGACTTTCTGCGTGTTTGCCAGAATGTTTGGATATTTAGTTGAGAAATGTTTGTCTATTTATTTTAATAATGATGGTGTCTGGTTTATAAGTATAGGTAATAAAGCACCACCATTATGCTGTTAACCATAAAAATACAACTGAATGCTAGGCATTCTACCTAGTCGGGTTTTTTCTAAAGGCTTTTGAAAGGAACCGTCAAATGTTTCAATTAAAAAAATTTCGGGAATTTTCCCCAGGTTCTAACAAGCTATATCAAAATAGAACTCATTTCATGGAAAAAAGGAATCCCACAGCATTTCTTTTTAATAACTGTTCAGCTACAAAATTTTATTGGTATCTTTTTATGTTCCCTCTAGAGGATGTAATGCACAAAAGCATTGCCACGGAACATATAAAATTACAAATGAAATTTATTGTAAAAAGTAGAATGTCTTCTAGACTGGTGTCAGTATTTATTTCATTCAGAAACCAAAACTGCAGTATAATATATTCATTGTCAGCAAGTCCATGTGTGTAAATTGCCATCCAATGTTATTGACGGATATAAGACAGATATTGAAAAGACAATTTAAAGGTACTCTTCCAAACATAAACTGTTCCACAAAAGCACTGTAAAAACTCCTTCAAGATTTTGGGTTGTGCTTGACATGTATGGTTAACTACATAATTTGGTCGTGTCATAATCCACTGTGTTTGGCAATTTGGCATTAAACGCCTGCAGAGCAGATTGGATTCTCACCACCTCACTAGTAGACAGCTTGAGTCTATGACGAAGCAAGCAAGAGAAGAGATCTAGACGACGTTGACCGGGTGGGGAGAGTTTATTTACACGGTCTCTTATCTCTAGAAGCTGCAAAAGTGCTGAGTCCTGGGATCCCTGAGTATAGGGGTAGTCCAGCTGCAGAATCAGGTCCCGGATGGCTTCCGGGTCAAAGTGCATGCTGTAGCCAAAGACTTGAATGTTATTGATTTTCATATAACCCAGGTTCCGGGATGGGTCAATGAACTCCAGGGGTTCGTAGTAGATGCTCTCGTTGCCGTTGGGGCCGTTAGACTTGATGCGACTCCTCAGGTAGATGTGCACGGTCTCAAAAAACGTCTTCCACTTGTTCCCCAGAGTCAGCGACCAGTTGTAACACTGCAGGGGGAGGTCCAGCTTAGTCCGCTCCCAGTCGGGGAAGCTGTTTTCATTCACAGGCATAAACCAGCTCTCAGAGTGGCTGCCTCCGAAGGGATTGATGTAGACGGCCAACACGGGCTCCAGGGTGCTGTTCTTCGTTAAACAGATCTGTAAAGAGAGACCCAGGATCATGTGGACCAGGCTCGACTTGTACTTGTTGCTCTTTAGGGTGAGGAGCATCCTCTTGCGCCAGGAGGGGTCGAACCAGCTGTTGAGGCGCATGTCGTTGCTGATGAAGATGGCGTGCACCTCCAGCCGCCTGTCGGTTTTCTGCAACAGGTACTTCATCTCCAGGTCTTGCAGGTCGGTCTCGAAGCCGATGTAGTGGTCGGTGGACTCGGCGACCTCGGGTTTGCAGAAGCCCTGGCTCAGCATGTAGCCCGTGTTGCAGGCGCCGCAGCGGGTGCGGTTGTCTGGGGCGCAGGTGAGGCAGGCGGCCGCGTCGCCCACCGTGCAGGGCAGGAAGGCCGTGCAGACCACCTGGTCGTTGGGACACGTGCAGGAGTGCGTCTCTTCCGAAAAGCTGCCCAGGAGGCCGTTCTCGTTGCAGTAGAGAAAAGACTGGATGCGAGTGAGCCAGTAGGTTGAAGTTCTAGGAACAGAAAACAGAAGGAAACTATATAAATACAAAAGCATTCGTTTTCGATCACCAGCCCAGGTTGGAGGCATGAGACAAGTGCTCGGGCCTGGTGCACCGGGAAGACCCAGAGGGATCGGGTGGAGAGGCAGGTGGGAGGGGGGATCGGGATGGGGAATACGTGTAACTCCATGACTGATTCATGTCAATGTATGACAAAACCCACTACAATATTGTAAAGTAATTAGCCTCCAACTAATAAAAATAAATGAAAAAAAAAAAAAGCATTCGTTTGTGTGTCTGTGTGTGTGTATCCTATAGTCAAGTTACCTTATGTCTAAAAGTTTCACTATTACGTTCTTAGGACCTTTCCCATCAGTTATTTAATTGAGATTTTTTTTAAAAATCCATTTAGTTCATCATTGAAAAAAATATGAATATACATATGTAATATGTATATATTTAAATTATATATATATATTTCATTCATCATTGCGTAAGATTGAATATAGATACATTTGATTTGAACTGGAAAACTTAAGCTATTTCTTAAGAAATATCTTCTTAAGAGATTGCATGGCATCTCATTAGTGTCCTTAGAAGCGGATTGTGAATATAATTGGGTTTGTTATAGTTTTGAAATGATATCCAACAAAAGGAAATAAAATGTCTTATTATTAAATATCTGCAGTAGAATTAGAGTGCATAAATGACGATTGTTCGTTCATTCGCTCTTAGCTTCATAGTGCGCTATGCTGCAGGAATCCTAAACAGAAAGTAAAAGATGAAATTAAAACTATTCTAAATGTTCAGTCAATGGATTTAAATGCTAGGGTTTCATCAACATTGAAAGAACAAGTACCCACTGAGAGGGAAAATATTATTAAAACATGTTTGATTTTTATCCTTCCAGGCTGCTCAAGAAAATTGTTGAAAATATCTCATGAAAACCAACTACGAGTTCTTTTAATAAGGGTTAAGTGTGTTAGTTGAATGGGTTTGATTTGAATAATTAACATTTTAAAATTTACATTTAGAAATCAGGCTAATCTTCATGCAAATTTAAGATCTCACTTTTCCTCTTTTCCCACATTATTCAAATTCTTTTAGTGTGTTTAAAATCTCAGTAAAATAATTAAGGAAAAGCATGTGGCTGTGTAATCAGACAATTCTTTGCTTCTATCTTGCTGCTTTCTCACACTAGCTGCAAAATAGTGGAAATGTTGAATGACCTAAGTTAGTAATGGGCTTCCCAGGCAGTGCTAGTGGTAAAGAACCCACCTACCAATGCAGGAGACAAAAGATGGGAGTTTGCTCTCTGGGTCGGGAAGATCCCCTGGAGGAGGAAATGACAACCCACTCCAGTATTCTTGCCTGGAGAATCCCATGGACAGAGGAGCCTGGAAGGCTACAGTCCATAGAATGGCAAAGAGTTAACACGACTCAAGTGACTTAGCACTCAAGTTAATAATATCGTTCATATTAAGTTCTTGTGAGAAATAGTTTGTCTCAGACCGGCTGCATGTGCTTTGACTATTGCACAGAGCATGTGTC
This sequence comes from Muntiacus reevesi, assembly GCF_963930625.1. Lineage (NCBI taxonomy): Eukaryota > Metazoa > Chordata > Mammalia > Artiodactyla > Cervidae > Muntiacus > Muntiacus reevesi. Next base: position 63,125,574 of record NC_089253.1, on the reverse strand, counting down.
ACAGGAGACACCAAAAATTGTATATTTTTTGGTATTTTTATGCCTTTCCAATGTTTATTATTCAGTACATATGAGATTTTCTGCAAATTGTGCATATTGTACCCAATCCTTTAGATATTACATTGCTACCATTTAAATAATTTGTATATGCAGTAAAATACAAATATGAATGTGTAAATCATCAATCAGAACAATTTATTATCAAATTCAGAACAATTTTTGAGTTATATATTCATTTTTGGTCCTTGCTCATTCTCCTATTGTGATATAACACTTTTTTTTTTAAAGGAAGCTCTTCCCTGTTTTTTCCAAATAAATTGAATAACTTCTTTATTCCTACTCATAATATTCACTTATTTTCCTTCATAGTGCCTTTTTCCACTTAAAGTGTTATATCGTGTACTTACTTGTTTATACTCCATTTATCTCATTAAGTATAATATTCAACTTGCCAAAATCATATATGCTTTGGTTGCAGCTTTAGATCTTGGGCCTAGCAGAATGCTGGGAGATCACAGTGCTCTAACACTTAATGAATATTAGATAAAATGCATGGACAAATTAAAGGAACATTTTCTCAATGCACATATTTTTCAGTGAAAGTTAAAGCATTAAACTTCATTTTTCATACCATTGTGAAGACCTAACTCCCAAGATGCAGGAGGTGGAGTTACACAACATATTCTTGACATCTGCACAATTAAATCTGTATAAAGATCTCAGTAAATGTATATTTTAAAAACCTTTCTTTTCCAAAGTCCCTAAAAGCAACTGTTTTCTTTAGACCTACAATAGAAGGTAAAACCTAATTAAGCTCAACCAAAACACAAAATATTTTCCTCTTAATTATCTCTTGCACTGAAAAACACTGACTGGGAAACTACACCTATTAAAATCATTTCTAACTTTGCCAAGATATTTTAAAAATAAGCTCTTAGAAAACTCTCCCAGGAGTATGCCCAGGGGTTGTAAACAGCAATGATTGGTACTGGGTGAGCCGTACATCTATATGAGCATCCCTTCTCTTCTCCTCTCCTTCCTTGTTTTCTTGCTGCGCAAAAATAAATAAATAAATAAATGTGCAAAAAGTTTTCTTTTTCTGATTGAGGAAATAGCTTGATTCATGATTTCTGTATTCAGTCTCAGAATCCAGAAATTATTACTGACTTGTGATCTGCAGTTACTGATATATTTATCTCATCAGTTCACTCTCAATGAATTAATCTCTCTCACTGTTACCTCCTTTCTTTTTCTCCTTCTCTCTTTTCCCTCCCTTCCATTCTGTCCTTCTTTCTTTCTTCCTTATTTCTCTTTTTTCTCTTGCTCTCTGTAGCCCTCTTTATATCTATCGAATATAAAGCATATAAAATATATACCCTATCTGGATTGAACATTATATTTTCTTCCCTAGAATCAAAGCATAAATTCCCTGAGCCAATCCATCTCTTACTGTAAGCTCTCATTGTGTTTCCAAATCATAAGGACAAACCAAGAAAATGAAATAAATAGGCCCAAGTCTACAGAGCTCACAAAACTAGGCTATCGTAGAAAAACTCATTTGGACACTTTAGAAAAGCAGTGACTTTTTCAGCCTTTTACAATTCTTTTCACATCCCCCGCAGATGCATTATTGAAGGAATGCATTGCTGAAGTTCGTGGGTTTCAGCCTGTCATATATGAGTACTGATAATTCAGTATGCTGTCAAAGCTCCTGTTCCCTAGGACAGAAGAGCTTACATGTGTTTCCTTCCTTGCTGTTTCTTGTCCTTTATTCCCTATTACCTACCTTTTTACTTGTTTAATTACTTCACAGGTAGGAAATAGATTTTTAAAGGAACAAAATTCAATAATTATTCATTACTACTTGTAAAATCTTAGTGAAGGCAGTGGTCAAAAATAGGAAATGGAGCAAATTTCACATTTGTACATGGGTTTTCACTTTATTCAAAAGATCATGTAGTTCTTTTTTTTTTTCCTGACAAAGTAAACTTTAACTGTATTTTTTAAAATTTAAACTTAAATTTTTGAAGAGAAATATTTTCAACATTAAAGAAGCCTGGCATGCTGCAGTCCATGGGGTCACAAAGAGTTGGACACAACAGCAACTGAACTGAACTGAAGTATTTTTTTAAAACTCCATTTCTTTTATGTTGTTGTTCAGTTGCTAAGTCATGTCTGAATCTTTGTGAATCTATGGACCATAGCATGCCAGGCTTCTCTGTCCTTCACTGTCTCCCAGAGTTTGGTCAAACTTATGTCCATTGAGTCTGCGATACTATCTAACATCTCATCCTCTGTCACCCACCCTTCTCCTTTTGCCTTCAGTCTTTCCCAGCATCAGGGTCTTTTCTAGTGAGCTGGCTCTTTGCATCATGCGGCCAAAGTATTGGAGCTTCAGCTTTAGCATTAGTCTTTCCAGTGAATATTCAGGGTTGATTTCCTTTTAAGATTGACTAGTCTGAGTTCCTTGCTGTCCAAGGAACTCTCATGAGTCTTCTCCAGCACCACAATTCAAAAGCATCAATCCTTTCCTTTATAGTTAAATATTAAAACAAAGTAATGCCACATTTTTTATTCTCATGCATAACTTTTATTCACATAAACTATTTAGGGTCTACTGGGGCTGGGTTTAGAGGATGCACTTTGAAAGATGAACTCCTGGCAGGGAAGTAAGTCCTTTGTTGCTTTTTATCTAGCATGTGGCACTGTTTCTGATATCTACTTAATAGCATTTCAATAAATATTTACTAAGCAAAGGAAATAGGAAAGAAAAAGGAGAGAAGGAGTAAAGGGAGGGAGAGAAAATAAAGTGAAGGGACTATACAAATGATAGAATTATAGAAGAAAAAATGAAGGGAAGACAGTATTAAAGTCAATGAATTGATAATGACAATGATATGAAGAGATTCAAGGGGTTTAAAAACTCCTTATCTATCAAGAAGTGAGTGCATTTGAAAAAAAAAAAAGCTTTTATGTGATAGTGTTACAAAAAGAAAATATCTTCCAGAGTTAAGTTAAACTTTTGGAAAAAAATAGAATTAGCTAAAAGCCTATAGCATGTTTATATTTGAAAAATCAGGTAGCAAGTTGAGATTAGACATAAGTTCGGTTCAGTTGCCTCTGTTCACTGACAACATTCTTTCTTTCTTTCTTCACTAAAGAATTATTTTTTTTGGTGCACTGGGAAGACCCAGAGGGATGGGGTGGGGAGGAAGGCAGGAGGGGAGATCGGGATGGGGAACACATGTATATCCATGGCTGATTCATGTCAATGTATGTAGATTCTTTTTAAAACCTTTATTGAATTTGTGATAATATTGTTTCTGTTTTATTTATTTATTTTTTGGTTTTTTGGCCACGAGACAGAGGGGAATCTTAGCTCCCAACCAGGGATTGAACCCCATACCTCTAGCATTAGAACGTGAAGTCTTAACCACTGGGTCACCAGGGAAGGCTTCTCTGTGTATTTAAAAATCTGTTCTAAGGAAAAAAAAAAAAAAATCTGTTCTTCTCTACAGAACATACATTATGTGAGTGTAAAAAGAGCATTAGACCAGAAGTATGAACACTGGATTTCTAGGACAGATTTTACCTGGTGACTGGGGACAAGTCATTTTAGTCTCTTTGAGTGGAAATTTTAGAATTCAAAGAAACACTGGTTCAGATTTTGATTCTGCATGATGCTGGGGAATGTGTACGGCTTTCTGAATCTCAGAAGCTCACCCTCAGTTTGCCTGTTGCTCTGCTGTCAGGATGAAATGCTGTAACAAACCCCACCATCACAGCGCCCCAGACATGGCAGCTGCCAACAATGCAACAATATGAATGAAATGCTAGTATCCAGCATACTGTCATAAAGAATATCAAAGAAGATATAGTCTTGGCCTTGTAGTTTTGAATGATGTTGCCAACTAAAAATTGGCACTTGCCATCTGCCTCTACAAGGACTAAGTCACTAGTCACTGCAGCCACTGACCTTCAACACCCCCCTTTAAAGGAGTTTAGGGTCAAGTTCAGGAATGAGGCATCTGTGCACTGGGAAAAACTAGCAGACAGATCTTCAGATAGTTAGATATTTTCAAAAGGTGATTTTATGGGTCCAACTCTTACATCTCCTCATATGTAGAAAAACACTAAAGTCGTTAAGGATGGCATCTGTTCATTATAAGCAGCAAGCATTGGCCAAAATGTATGCTTGACTGCATGGACTTCCTTATCTGAAATTATATATAACACTGACCTCTCCTCCTACCTCTTCAGAGCAGCTCTCAGAGTTATCTGAAATGCTATCTCCCAGACAATTAGTCTTCATTTTGTCCCAAATAAAATTAACTCACAACTCTCACCTTTTGCATTCTCTTTCCATCAGCAGTGTTAAGTGGGATTGGTAAAAATAGATTCCTGGACCCCACCCCAGACATACTATATGAATCCCTAGAAGCAGGACCTAGGAAGCTCTTTTAAAAATATCCAGCCTCACAGACAAAGCCAGTGTGGTCAAAGCACAGAGCACTGCACTAAAAGAGTTGTAGGTACAGAGGACTTGGTAGGAAGGGTCTTGTTTTTAGGAATGAAATGAAAGCCAGTATAGCTGGAGCAGAGAGCATATCAATGCAGTATTAGACTGTGAGCTAAGTAGTGGCCAGATCAGGCAGAATTTTGTTTCGGTTTTAAATTTATTCTGTGTGCAGTAAAGATTGGCAAACAGATTTAGGCAAGAGTCAGTGAAGTCGCTCAGTTGTGTCTGACTCTCTGCGACCCCACAGACTGCAGCCCACCAGGCTTCTCTGTCCATGGGATTTTCCAGGCAAGAGTACTGGAGTGGGTTGACATTTGCTTCTCCAGGGGATCTTCCCAACCCAGGGATTTAACCCAGGTCTCCTGAATTGCAGGCAGATGCTTTACCATCTGAGCCACCAAGGAAGCCCCATGTACATATTTAGTAACTAGCTTTCTCATTATGGGCTTCGCTGGTGGCTCAGCTGATAAAGAATTTGCCTGTAATGCAGGAAACCTGGGTTTGATCCTTGAGTTGGGAAGATCCCCTGGAGAAAGGAATGGCTACCCACTCCAGTTTTCTGGCCTGGAGAATTCCATGGACTATTCCATGGTCACAAAGAGTTGGACACGACTGAGTGACTTTCATATCACTTTCTCTTTGTATTATACCAATGGTATTTTATTTTAATTAAAATAAAATATGCACTCTCAGAGAACTGCTATGTACACAGACACTGTTTAAGGTTCTATATGAAAATTAACAACCACAATAGTTATTAGGGCCCTTTAGGGCTTCCCAGGTGGTGCTAGTGGTAAAGAATCTGTCTGCCAATGCAGGGGATGCAAGAGACACGGGTGTGATCCCTGGGTCGGGAAGATCCTCTGGAGAAGGAAGTGACAATCTGCTCCAGGATTCTTGCCTAGAGAATTCCATGGACAGAGAAGCCTGACAGTCTACAGTCCAGAGGGTTGCACAGAGTCAGATACGACTGACTGACTGAGCACTCACGTGCAGAAATACCAGTTAGCCATGAACTTTTAAGAACATGTCCAGAAGAAGACAGAGAGAAGTTAAAATGTCTGTATAGCAGCAGACAGCATTGAATTAACATACATTTGGGGCCTTGTGGCTAAATGTATGCTAAATTTGCAAACCCTAAAAGAGAAAGTTTTGGCATACACATACACAGAAAAAAAAGTGAAAGTGAAAGTCACTCAGTCTCATCCAACTCTTTGTGACCCCATGGACTGTACAGTCCATGGACTTGTCCAGGCAATTATACTGGAGTGGGTAGCCTTTCCCTTCTCCAGGGGATCTTCTCAACCCGGGGATCGAACCCAGGTCTCCTGCATTGCAGGTGGATTCTTTACCAGCTGAGCCACAAGGGAAGCCCAAGAATAAAGGTAGCCTATCCTTTCTCCGGAGAAGGAAATGGCAACCCACTCCAGTGTCCTTGCCTGGAGAATCCCAGGGACGGAGGAGCCTGGTGGACTGGCGTCTATGCGGTCGCACAGAGTTGGGCACGACTGAAGTGACTTGGCAGCAGCAGCATCCTTTCTCCAGTGTATCTTCCTGACCCAGGAATCAAACTGGGGTTACCTACATTGCAGGCAGATTCTTTACCAGTTGAGCTACCAGGGAAATAAACCAAAACCCTAAAACCTACTTTTAGAATTCTACTGTGTTACATTTACATTAACAAATCATTTACTGAATTTCCCTCATATCATGGGCCAATCACTTTGTTATTTTTAATCCTTCAACAGTAGATGTAAAACTTAAACCCATTTTACAATTTGAAAAATACATACAGTCAGAGTTTCAACAACTTTCACAATTATATATATGTATTAGGTATTACAATGAAAAAGAACTTGAAGCAAATCTAATTTTTTTAATGTGTGTCAAGTAGTAAGGAAAAATGAGTTAAGGAAAATATCTATTTATTGTCATGCTGGAAAGCATCAAAGATAAAAGATAACTTTAAATTATTATATAAAATTAGGTACTTGAGTTACAGCCCACTCTATTGACTTCAATTATATTTTGGGAGTTAAAACTATCAGTGAAACTTGGTTTCCTTGACTCATATGGAAAATGGGAATAAAATATGCATTGTTGTAAGAATTAAAGGGAAATAGCAAGAAAATCCACTAAAAGCGTGCCTGTGCACAGAACAAGTGATAAATAAATGTGAGTGCTTATTCTTATGATGACTATTATAACTACTGTTACCTTTTAAAGAAATAGCATCATATGCAGTTTCTTTATTACAAACGCTATTTTCCTCTAGAAAGTGGAAATTTTCACTTTATCTTCAATGATTTGTGGATTACATGCATAATCTTACTCTTTATCTCACTTGTATCAGATAGACCTAGTTATTGATAACATGATTAAGATAGCCTCTGTATTAATTTGGAAACTCAAAAATCTGAACAAACAATATTTTTCAAATTTGGGACATATATCCTGATGCATGACAGTTTGCACTGAGGTATTAGAACATATGTTGATACAGAAACAATTACCTTCTCTCACAGTTAAATCCTCTCTGAGCGCTAATAATCTTATTTCAAAGGTCCCTTTTTCCAACCTTCTAATCTTTTTTGGCTTTCCAAATCTGTGCAGTGTGGATCTGAATTTTAAAATTTAAACAGCACAACTTCAGTCTATTTTTGAAGTTAAATATTATTCGTTTCATTCATTATTCATTTCAGCCTTCATAGACTTGTTCTTCTTCAACCCTAATACTTTAAACTGAATAAGAATTTGGGATTAAGTGCCCACAGCCATTTAAACAGTCATAAACTGATTATTAGCGCAGTCACAGACAAATGATGCCAAACAATATGCTGTCACTCTCTCCTCCAACTCTGCTGCTCTGTCCGTCTCAGCCGTGACAACATGACCTGGGGCTCATGTTGACACACTCATCACACAACAGTCTCACTCTTGGAAATAATATCACATCCTGAGAAACAGGATATCATTGTCAAAGGTCCCTTGACTATGAGTCTCCTAAAGAAGCATCATTTATGTATATGTATACATATATATGGGTTTTTCTGGTGGCACAGTGGTAAAGAATCCGCCTGAAATGCAGGAGCTGCAGGAGACCCGAGTTCAATCCCTGGGTCAAGAAGATCCCCTGGAGGAGGGCATGGCAACCCACTCCAGTATTCTTGGCTGGAGAATCCCACGGACACAAGAGCCTGGTGGGTTGAAGCCCATGGGGTCACAGAGAGTCAGACACGACTGAAGTGAATAAGCACATATGTGTGTGTGGGTGTGTGTGTATATACATACACACACATACATATATATCACATGTGTTGATAGATACACATCTATACACCTATGGATGCATATATACACACACGTTTTATTTTTATGAACTTGAATTCAAGTATCTACTACAACTTTTGGCTTGTAGGAGGATGATGAAAAAGTGAGGGAAGCAGTTGAAGGTGTAGGTGATATTTTAAAGACAATATTAGCTGAGGTTTTGTCAAGTGCACAGTCCATTTACAGGCATTTCATTAACTCTCCCAATTCTCAACTACACCTTGAAGTATGGACCCTTGTTATCCCAATCTGTGTTTAAAGTATGAGTTGTAAAAATCTTAAATAATTAGAACTTGTAGAAGGTCAGCTAGCTAGTAAGTGACAGAGCTGAACGTACATCCCGCTCATTGTTACTCTGCCCTATGGGGATATAACACCAGAAGTCCCATGTAAGTTCTGGCAGCTGTACAGTGGGCTAATGGCGACCTCCTACAAGAGGACGTATGCCATGCCCACACCCAGGGCCCCTATCCCTGCAGCAGACCACTGCCGACCCGCACCTCCTCAGGAGATGCCCAAACACAGTTCTGCCCCAGTCTCTGTGGGGCCCCGGGGTACTGGTGTGTGCAAGTTTGTTTGAGCCCTCTGAGCATCTCTGGTGGGAATGGGATGGCAGAAAGTGAGGAAAAACTAAAGAGCCTCTTGATGAAAGTGAAAGAGGAGAGTGAAATAGTTGGCTTAAAGCTCAACATTTACAAAGCAAATATCATGGCATCCGGTCCCATCACTTCATGGCAAATAGATGGGGAAACAGTGGAAACAGTGGCTGACTTTATTTTGGGGGGGCTCCAAAATCACTGCAGATGTTGACTGCAGCCCTGAAATAAAAAGATGCTTACTCCTTGGAAGAAAAGTTATGACCAACCTAGACAACACATTTTTTTAAGAGAAATTACTTTGTCAACAAAGGTCCATCTAGTCAAGGCTATGGTTTTTCCAGTAGTCGTGTATGGATGTGAGAGTTGGACTATAAAGAAAGCTGAGTGTCAAAGACTTGATGCTTTAAACTGTGGTGTTGGAGAAGACTCTTGAGAGTCCCTTGGACTGCAAGGAGATCCAACCAGTCCATCCTAAAGGAAATCAGTCCTGAATGTTCATTGGAAGGACTGATGTTGAAGCTGAAACTCCAATACTTTGGCCACCTGATGCAAAGAGCTGTCTCATTTGAAAAGACCCTGATGCTGGGAAAGATTGAAGGCAGGAGAAGGGGATGACAGAGGATGAGATGGTTGGATGGCATCACCGACGCAATGGACATGAGTTTGAATAAACTCTGGGAGCTGATGATGGACAGGGAGGGCTGGCGTGCTGCAGTCCATGGGGTTGCAAAGAGACAGACATGACTGAAATGAACTGAACACCAAAAGTACAAACAGCAAGAGCAAAAAGTACTAAGTGGGACTATATCAAACCAAAAGCTTCAGTCCAACTAAACTGTAATTCATTTAATTGAATAGTACACACAGAAAAATATGCAACTGGAACGTTTTGTCCACATTTGTGCTGCATTTAATAGTATAGTTAAAGAAAAACCAATAGATATGCTTTCCTTCTTACGACATAAAATATGAAAAGAAAAAGGCAACATTCAGGATGTGAAATGTGAGAAATACAACATAATTATTTTACTGTACATTAAGGGAATATATTATTTAAAAAATAGAGTCCACATTTAATTTCCTCCAAATTAAAAACTGAACTATTTTGCCAACTGAATCACTTACATGATAAGTTAATAAAACTTGAAAAGTATTTTGTGCAAGTTCAGTCTATTAAGTAGTATAATTGAGGAATATTGACACAAATGCAATGGTCTCTCCTATGTGCTTTTATAACACCCCTGTTTTCATCCAGCATAATATTCATTACACCAAGTCATTATTACCTGATCATCTGTATCCTTCATTACATTATACATGCTGTGAGGGAGAAGATATATTTGTTTACTTCACCATTTTATTATTATAATATACCTAAATCAGTTTGCAGTGTTTATGCTTAAGTTTTCCCATTAAAACTTTCTGAAACTTTATTAGTTTTGAAATATGTTAATGATGAATACAAATTTGAAAATCTAAATAATATAAATAGAAGTGTCTAAAAGTAAAATAATCATGAAGAGAACATTTATTTTATCCTTCATAGATCTGTTCATCTCTGACCCTAATATTTCAAATTAAATATGAATATCACATGAATGGGTAAATTAAGAACAAAAAAAAGCTAAAATAAAAAGCATATTCAAGGCTAAAGTTCTTGCTTGTATTCATTTATTTATTTTAGCATTTCATAGGATTTTCTTGATATCCAGTGTGTGATAAACATTTTCAAAATTATCTTAATTTAATAATTCATAACCAATTTTTCATCAATTTAAAAAACAATAAAATGTTTCTGTTGGATACTGAAAACTTGAAAGCAAAAGGAAATTGTATTATTTAAATAATTTAATCAAATTTTAGTGTTTCTATTGGTGATACTATTCATATCTAAAACATATTTTCAATTAAATAAAGAAAACATAATTTGTCCAAATCCAATGTCCATCTATTCATATAACCAGAATGCAATTATGGTATGAACTGTTTTTGACATGCCTGCATGTGTGTGACAAGCATCTCTCCAAACTGAATGTCTCTGACCTTATTTTCTTCTCTCCTTACACAACCATCCTTGTTATCTATATTGATGGATATCAACTCATCCCTTTCTGTCTCAATAAAAGTAAAATCTAGCTTCTGGAGGCCCTGTGCCTGTTCTTTTTATTACATTTGTGTGCTTTCAAGCTAATCTTCCTAAAATGAATTTATCTCTTATTGCATCATACCTAATAACTCTCATGTAAAATGTATATTTTGCCTAACTTTTAAAGCCCTTTGGTTTGGTTTGGATGGTTTAGTCACTAAGTCGTGTCTGACTTTCGATCCCGTGGACTGTAGCCTGCCAGGCTCCTCTGTCCATGAGATTCTACAGGCAAGAATACTAGAGTGAGTTGCCATTTCCTTCTCCTTAAAACCCTTTACAATCATACAATACCCACTTAGGCTTCAGTACTCTATAAGATATATTCTCCATTTTGGCTCCCTTTGTTCCCCTCCCTAAATATGTCATGCTCAATTTCAACCACAATGAATTTTTTCATTACAAAATTTCATTACAGAATTGTCCTTTTTCCTCTGCTTAGCCAGTTTAAGATGCAAATTTAATCTTTTTTTTACTGTAAACATTTCTTTTTCATAATCCTCCTTACAACAACTTAATTCTTTGATTCTTATATATAATTATATATATATTATATACTTATTACATAATTATTAATTATATAATTTAATCTATATTATTATACTTGTAATTAAGCAATGTACAACCATATATTATTGTTAAATATGTTCTTATCTTGTTTCAACCAAAGTGTATTGTTTTTTATAATATCTATATTTTTACATGTTAGTTTTGGTAGTTGGAACATAAGCTTCTCAGAAAGAAGAAAATGAATGTTGTTTCACTGGAATTTTTAGAGATAGGCAAAATCTTTTCTCATGCAACTCCTTTAAACAAAATTGCTAAATCAAAATTGAATTATGGAAGCTTATTTGTGGGAAAATGTCAAAAGAAATACTTTAAAAAACTCCTCAGCACAAAATGCCAAATAATTCTGACAAAAATGTCTTAAATGCATTTATGATCTGGAAAAAAGATGGGGTAAATTTCAGAGGCTGAAATTAAAGTAAAAGGACAAATGTGAAGGAAGATATGGGTGTACCTGATCTAGAGGTCTCAGTGGCTATGTCAGGTATAAGAAACAAAGTCCAGTGACTTGAAAGGCAAGAAGTTGAATTGGAAACCTTTATGAGGCTGGGAAGACTGAGACTATGAATTTAAAGAGAGAGTCAATTTAAAACCAAAACAAGCAATTAAGCAAACAAATAAGAATTCTAGAAAAGAAGAGAGCAAGATGAGTGCCCACAGTAACCCCACTGGTAGTAGAAGAGAAAATATTAATACATAATCTACAAATTCAAACTATTTTTTTAGAACACATGTAATCTAAAAATTCAAAACCACCAATGAAAATAGTAATTTATTTTAAAGTGACCCAAAATTATTTTATTGTGGTGACATTAAATATACATACTTTCTACATCAGTGCATATCTTTTACATTTTGTAAAGGACTTGAAGAATCAATACAGATGAAATTATTTTTGAATATGAACTCACAATAGGAAAAAAAAAAGCAAAGAGGAACCAGGGTTACCAAGGTTGAAAATGTGTAAAAATCAGAATCTTATCAGCATTGATTACAGAAATTGAAATTATTTTATATTGAAGTCAATTACCAGGAACATACTTAAATAATTTCCATGTAAAATAAAATGTGAGAAAGACACAAGTGGTTACCAAAACAAATCTGAAAAAAGAAAGGAAATATGATGATGATGATGATGATTTAAATTTAAACAGTAAGAGGTAAAACATCAGATTAGCAAAGCTGAGCGGAAAATTGGTGAATTAAATATAACTGAGATAATGATACTGAGAATATGCCCCACAGAGAGGATAAGAGATTGAAAATAAAAAATAGATCAAGAGGATAGCATTAGAGAAACTGACAAATACCTAATCATAGTTCCAGAGGAAGAAAATAGACAAAATAGGGGAGACTCCATATAAAATGACAGTAAGTGAGAATTCTCTAAAGTCTATGAAATTCATAAATCTTGAGATAGATGAAGCTCAAAAAAATTCCAAGAAGAATAACTATTCACATTGTACTTAACTTGTGGTTCTTGTTATATGTAACAAAATTTTGTTATAAATAACAAAGATTATATATAACAAAACATAAAAATATATAAATATTCAAAAGATATTAAAGCATATGTAATCAATGCAGTTATAGTCACAGTATTCACAAATAGAAAGACTCACTAAGAAAGATATCAATTCTCAAATGTATTTCTATATTTATGAAACTCCAATAAAAACTGCTTCAAGTTTTCTTTTCTTTTTTTTAGTTATGATAAAAAATCTTCCTGGCAATGCAGAAGACCTGGATTCCATCCCTGGATCAGGAAGATCCACTGGAGAAGGGAATGGCAATCCACTCCAGTATTCTTGCCTGCAGAATTCCATGGACAGAAGAGCCTGGCAGGCTATAGTCCATGGGGTTGCAAAGAATCAGACATGACTAAGTGACTAACACTAGAGTAGCTTGTCTTCAACGAATACTCCCAATAATAATTTCTAAAGTTTGAAGAAAATAGAAAGAACTACTAGTTAAAGGAGTTATACAATGTGCAAAAGCAAAAGCAAAATGAGTTTTTGTCTTTAAAGAAGGGGGCACCACCAATGAAGAGATAAGTTTTGCCTTAGGGAACTCCCTAATCTGGACAAAGTGGGAAGGATGGAACTCAATCAGAAACAATACTCTTAAAGGCTTAATGTGTACAGAATGAAAATGGAGAGTTGCCAGAGAAGACATCAATTGAGGCAATTGTGAGACAGATTTTGAGGAATCAACCAGAAAGCAAATGTAAAGACTATGTTCTTTACCTATCACAGAGGAGACAGTGTTTGCAGTTTGGATATCTCCAAGGTAGAATGGCTTGGTAAACACATTCAAATACCAGAAAATCCATGCCTTCGCAGTAAAGAGTGTCACAAGACCAAAGATTATCCCTAAACTAACTGTCAAACTAAAAAGACTCACTGTAAAAAAAAAAAAATCTGTAAAAACAATGTGGTCAACAAATAATAAAACAGCCTGTCAAATCAAAAATCAACACTATTCTAATAAAATAACATACTTCAGAGTCAATATATAATATCACCTACAAAACCCAATAAAAATACACAGTTATAAGAACTTTGAACAAACAAGTAGATGCCATTCATTGCAAAAAGACAAAGCTATTGATAGAAATAGGTCCCGTGACAACCTACATAATTGCTATTGACTGATAAATGTTGACCTGAAACAAAGAGACTGACAGCTATTTCTCCATTAAAGATAGGTTTATTCAAATTACAATTATACCTATTAAAATAAAACCTAATTCTCTAATTATTCAGGACAAAAAAACAGGATAAGGCATTCTGTGCTCTGGAAAAACAGGTCCCTTAGATAATCACAGCTATCTCAGGAAAAAAAAAAATATGAACCCAGATTCTTGCATCTTCTCATTCATAGAAAATCACTAAAATCATTAATGGAGATATGTAATCTTCATGACCAGCAGTAATTTTTTATTGAGCTATATGCTTGACTACATGTATTTCCTAGGCAAAATTGTGTATATCTGGCCACTCTCAACTCTTTGGGGCAATTTCTCAAGCGCTATCTGAGAGACAATCTCCTGAGTTAGAGTCCTCAGGAATAAAAGTCAACTCAGCTGTTACATTATGTGTGTTTGTGTTTTTCAGTTAACAATTTTGACAACCATGAAGGATTCAGAGCAGACTTCTTTCCTTCACCTGAACTCTACAAAGATCTAGGTCTTTGGCGCAAGCAAAGGTTCCAAGTGCCCATTCACCTCCTTGATGTTTCCAGATGAACTGGGTGGGTCTCTCATGTGGTCTTGGATCTCCCATCTTGACTGATATCCTGAGCCTTATTCAGTTGTTATTAAATTCCTTGATATGAGGACTAGGGTTTCCTTGAACTTAAGTTCAAGAAGAGGTATCTGGATTCTCCAGTTGAAAGACATTGACAAGATTTTGCTCAGTTGAAAGACACCTCGGTGGTCTGGACTGTGTCATTAGGTAGGAGCTATCTGATATCCTTTTTGGAACTGGCTATTTAACACAGCTGGTCAGAGTCAATTGAAGTCACCAAATGAGAACTTTCAGCTTTCAGCTCCAAAGATAAGGGCCACAGATCCTCCCAGCTGATACAGCTTTCTCAAGCAACTGAGAAATTTATGGGAGTGGTGGAAGCAAATCCTCATACCATTTGGCAGCCTCATAAGGAAAGCCACTCAAACTAAAAGACTCACTTGTCTAAGGATGCACACATAGGGTTGAACATCCAGTAATCTGAGCACCCAAGCTGGTTTTAGACTGCCAGTGAGAGAAGTCAGAAACTGAGACACATAACATTGCAAAAACAACTTGAGGTTGACACCTACAGGATGTAAGTTCACAAATAGCACAGCAGCCCACCACACAGCTTTTGATAGTAACATCTTGACAAACCAACTTTAAAATGGGGGATTGTTGTTCCCCTTGTTGTTTAGTTGCTAAGTTGTGTCTGACTCTGTGACTCCATGGACTGTAGCCCGCCAGGCTCCTCTGTCCATGGGATTTCCCAGGCAAGAACACTGGAGTGGGTTACCATTTCCTTCTCCAGGGGATCTTCCCAACCCAGGGGTTGAACCCACATCTTCTGTGGCTCCTGCACTGGCTGATTGTTTCTTTACCAATGAGCCACCAGATAAAGTCTCTTAAACAGAAGACAGAGGGAAGTCAGATATCCAACCCCCAACTGGGTTCATGCACATTTTGTATGAAGCACATAAGCACTCGCTTTATTGGAAACTAAGAAAATCTTGCACAAAAATGGCCAAGACAGGGCACTTTTCACATTCCCAAACTGACTTTTGTGTATGCAACTTAAAAAAGAAACAAAAAGAAAACACCCAGTTTGATAAATCATCTTTTCAAAATTCTGAACCTAAGGGAACAGAAGTCCTTCTAGGAGGAGCTTGTATTTTCTCTCACTATGACTTTGAGATGTAAATGTTGTACAGATCAGAAAACTGTATGTAGACCCTCTCCAATTCCTGATATTAAGTTAAAAAAAAAAAAAAGGAAAAGAGGACTTTTAAACTTAAGCAAGGAAATAGCTTATTCTAATTGTTATTTATAAACTAGTGAGTTTTATATTGTAATGCCTGATTTATAACTTAGTTTTAGAAATGAAAACTATGAAATCTATATATATATCTGGATATATGTATATCTGTTTCTACACTATAAATATATGTTTCTACTTTTGATGGTATTGTCAAAATTAATTAATTATAAGTGAAAGTGTAGTGAAGTCATGGACTGTAGCCCACCAGGCTCCTTCATCCATGGAATTTTCTAGGCAAGAGTACTGGAGTGGGTTGCCATTTAAGTGAACTCTATTTAATTGACTTAAAGGAAAATAAGTGCTTCTATAAACTCAGAAACAGAAACTAACCCAAATGGACTTCAGTTTCATGTGATCTAGGAAATATTCAGTATTAAATAAATATTTATTACTATGGTTAGTTTAAATTTGTTGGCTTAACTAACATAGACACATCTTAGGGTTATCAGCATTAAGTGTAGCACTTTTATTGTAAACAAGTTTACTAAAACTCAAATAAGTTCACATTATCTCTGTCACAAAATTTGTTAGCAAGAAAAATGGGGGGTGATGACTGGCGTGGTCCCATGTCTTATGAAGATTTCATGAGTAATCTGAACAGAATTATTGAGGGAAAGTGAATTAAATTGGCATAAATGGAGTGAGAGTTATTAGGTGAGCTATTTAAGAATAATTATGTTTTATGGTACATCTACTTAAAACAGTTTCTTTGAAATTTTAATAACTTGAAACTTTAGACATTTGCTAAATTAAGTTAAATGATGGAAATTATTGAATATCTAGATCATTCCCATATAAAATTACTGAAACATTAATTACTGAGCATAGGCTCTTACAAAGAAACTAAAGTTATTTAGGACTATTAATAAATATGTTTGGTGCCACACTGAGACATTTTCTATAAGAAAGCATGATTTGGAAAGTACGAATACTATTTATGTTTTTTATTCTACAGAATTTTGATGTAAAAGTTTATAATTGCTTACTTCTTAGTTTTCACTAGAAATTAAGGTTTTAAAAGTTAATAATTCTAATTAAAACATTTAATTAAAACCAATAAAATTAAGGAGAAAATCATCTTTATATGTGTTAGGTAGTTAGAATAGGAAACAGGAGTCCAGAACAGTGGTGGCTAAAAGACAAGGAAGAGAAAAGCCCGCAAAAATAGAATAAAGGAAGGTCAAAGGAAGACCAGAGGACCAGAGTGAGGACCTCAGGTAGAACAAACAGCGCTCCTGGCTGGCCCAGTTTACATAAGACAGGCCCAGGGGAGGAAAAACACATAAAAAAGAGGAGCCAAACGGCTCGCTTTCTCTCTTTCTCTCCCGCACGCTGGGGCGCTCTTTTCGCTTCTTTGGGTCGACATGCCCTCACGCCTCAAGGATGGATTTTCCTGCTATTTTCTAAATGAAATAGAGCTATAACACGGAGCTGTAACACTGATTCGTCTAAGAGCTATGACATGGCCTGTTCGAGACCTGAGAGCTGTGACACGCCGAGGGCTTTAATGTCCGTCACTCCAAATCTTTGTTGTGGTGAGACAGAAATGAGGAACATCACTCGCCTGACATATGCAAAGGAAAAGGAATGTATAAGGAATATAAACGTCCATAGTTAAGGGAAAAGCAAGTAGTTTTGCTCTAAAGTGAAAGCGTTAGTCTCTCAGTCATCTCTGACTCTTTGTGACTCCATGGACTGCCCACAAGGCTTCTCTGTCCATGGAATTTTGCAGGCAACACTGGAGTGGGTTGCCATTCTCTTCTCCAGGGGATCTTCCTGACCCAGGGATCGAACCAGGGTCTCCCATGTTGCCGGCGGATTCTTTACTGTCTGAGTCATGAGGGAAGGCCTAATTTTGCTCTAAAGAGGGGCTCAAATGAGACAAAGAGTAAAGGACAGAATCTGAAAGTAAAAAAGGGAGTTATAGAAGGTTTGTGGAAAAGAAATAATGGGAAAAACAATGTATGGTCAGGACAGATTAATTAAGAATAAATTTGAGTAAATACATTTTAATATTAAAAGTAAGTTGATATAAAACTAGGATTTGTTTTTTTTTCTGTTAAGAGG
Organism: Muntiacus reevesi; assembly: GCF_963930625.1. NCBI lineage: Eukaryota > Metazoa > Chordata > Mammalia > Artiodactyla > Cervidae > Muntiacus > Muntiacus reevesi. The sequence goes on along the minus strand of NC_089253.1, from coordinate 63,107,801 downwards.
ACAAGATATTGGGGGATATTTGTCTGCTTTTGATAACATATTGTAATGTTTCTTCACTGTTTAAGCAATATGCTTTAACTTTCTGTATTTGCCTTTTAAATCTTGTATTGCCATTTTGCTTAAATGAATAACTAAGCATTGTTTTATAGTGATCTATAATCCTATTTAACCAAGTGTTTTAAAGTTTTGATATATTTAACTTTCCAAGTCAAATCCTAAATTAAGTTTCTCTGACCTCTAGCTAACTCTGGGACATATCAAAGTGCCCCTGAAATCAAATCCCTCAAAGAGAGGTATTAAACTATGTATGCATATTTGTTATGCTAAATCACATAGAAAGCATTGTCAAATGAGTGGGAATAAGCCTTCTTAGGTTGTAGTGTATAGATAAATGTTATTAATATAAATGTTCTAGAAATTATTAGAAATTTGTAAAATTTGGATATGTCTTGGTATTGTAAGTCATAATTCTGGTTATTACAATGTTAAATGTCATAGAAATAACCAAACTTCTTTGACAACTGTATTGTAATCACTTAGCCATTTCATGTTGTCTTGTCACTTACAGGTAGTTGCTGTTTTATCTGATGCTTTTGCAAAACTGCTTCATATTCTAGAAAATTTAAAGAAACCACTTTTTGACAAGTATAAGTTTCTGATATCTTTCACATTCTTCTGATGAACTGGTAATATTAACAAATCATAGAATTCTAATTAAAAATCTGTTTCATAAAACTGCTAAAAGAAAATAAAGATCAACAATAATTAGTTATATCTGTCTGAATAATTATATTACTGGCTTTAAAATTTTTTCCAGATGTAAGGAAACCTTTCCCTTTAAACTAATTATAGCTTACAACAGTTTGATAAATTATACCTTTGTAAACAGAATTGAAACATTTATCTTTTCTCTCTACCTGATCCCTTTAGAATTTGGAAACATTGGTTATCGGTTGACTATAATGTCACATTTGAGAATGTGCATAGAGTCAGATATGACCAGACAGCTTTAAAGAAATAAGGTGGACTTTGTGGAGCCATAAAGCCCCTTGGAAAAACAGCCCTGGCACTTTGCTCACAGGGTTCCAGGAAGCCTCATCAGCTGACTAAGGAAATCTACTTCCTGGCAGGTGCAGGGACCTCAACGTATATCGCAGACCTTCAAGAAGAGAGGAATCCATCCAAATTTGAAGAGATAGTAGGCAGAATCCAACGGCAAGTCCTTAGCATGGCTTTTCCATCTTTGAGAAACCTTTTAAAAGTTTAATCTGAGATTCCAAAATGTTCCAGTAAAGGCAATTTAAAAAACCTCTGTGACCCACTACTTACAGAAATCATCAGGCCAAATTTATTGAAATAAGACTTATTTTGCAAACAATTTAATCTTTATTTTGGTAGAATATCTGTCTATATTTTGTAGAAGTGAGGGTAATTTTAGAAAGGAAAAGTAGGTTTCAGTGGTTATTAAGTTCTGGCTTTATTAATTATATTTGGAGTTTTATATTTACTGCCTAAGACTCACTACCAAGATGGCTTCTTATTACCACCAAGATGCTGCATTACTGTCAAGTTTAATTGAATTTTTAAATGGATCATCTAAGCTTGTTTCTGAAGCTTATCAGAGTGATCTATCCTCGGACAAAGATCAGATGTTCCATGACTTGCAACACATACTGGAAAAGACATCATTTACAGGATGCTGTCCAACCTAGCTGAAAGGAACCTCATCAGGTACTCTTCACTAGCTCATGCACAGCAAAACTGAAGGGAACTGATTCTTGTATTCATATTTCCTACTTAAAAAAGGTTCTTGAATCAGCCTGGCCTACAGAGAGGACTGCTAACCTCAAACTCGCTTAAAAACAATGCACAAACAGAGGAGAAATCACACCAGGACAAGAAGATGGCATCAGAAGTAGACAACTTGTAAACCAATTATCCTCCTTAAAAATGAGAAAAGAAGAAGTAGACAGCTACCACAAGATGCTAAACCTGACCCATATGGTTATTTATAGTGTTTTCTTGACTTCTTGGACTTTTACTTATAAGTCAAATGTTTCTCTATCATGTGTACAATCTTATGCAACCTTTAAAAGTCAATGAAATTCTTGGGTTTATGGTCAAATACCTATGTTTAGTACTTCTGGTTACCTTGGTGAATTTCCTTCGTGGACAACTGATGAGACAACTCTTAGGAAATATATTCTAGAAAAAAGAAATATACATCTTTTATATTATTGATATTACTAAGTGGGTTCCCTTAATTGGCCAGTATTCATACTTGCTCTGATTATAATCATAAGATGAGTTTTCTTTCAAAGTACCTCAAGCTCAATTAGAGCAATTGGTTAAATTTTAGTCAAAACCCATAACTCCCATTTATTAAAAGGGACCCTTCCTCAGTTATAGGATAGGTTTATATGGGTAACAGCATGCTTCTGTCATTTAAGTTTAAGGTTCCCCTTACATTGGGAATAATTAAATCATACTAAAAATAGCCATAAGTTTTGGAAAAGACCCTGTTGCTAGGAAAGATTGAAAGCAAAAGGAGAAGGGGGCAGCAGAAGATGAGATAGTTAGATAACATCACTAACTCAATGAACATGAATTTGAGCAAACTCTGGGAAGGAATTTGCAGAGGAGGGCAGAGGAGCCTTGTATGCTACAGTCCATGATGTTGCAAAGAGTTGGACATAACTTATCAACTAAACAAGAACAAGAATAATCAGCATAATGAGGCTAGGAAATTGGGCTGAGTACTTTATAAATAATGCCAATATATCATTACCCTTAAAGATAACAATTGGTATGGAACAGACTGGGACAGATGACTGGGGATACATTAGCCTGCACCTTAAGAAAGTTCTTGGCTTTAATTCTTGCTTCTGACTTTATTAATGCTACCAGTTATATTACTTAAATTCTGCCTCTTCTACAAGATTGTTGTTTCTTCTATTACCCAATATATAACCAAGCTTCCAACAAAAATAATGACAACTAAGCAACTGGAAATAATTGATGAAATATACAATTTTGTATAAGATTAGTATGATCACAACAGTGTAACTCCACAATTGGGAGAATCATTTCCTAGTGCTTAACAGACTAGTAAGATTGGTGGGAAAGATAATTTTATGGTGCCTATAACAGGACTTAGTCCAGTAACAGCACATCCTCTCAATGAAATCTTTTCCTGATCTAGGAATAAGCTTTCCTGTCACTGCGGAACAAATTGGTCATGAAATGATTCCCAAAGCTTGGTTGAATCGATAAACAAAAGAGGAGGATCGTTGCCCATCATCTAGTTCGACAAGGATCAAGTCGTTAGCCACTGTGGTCACTGACCGACAGTAACCCCTGGAAAGGAATGCAGGGCAAAAGCAGAATAAGCGCCTGTGCTTCGGAAAAACAGGCCCCTCAGTTAGGAACATTCCAGGACAAAAATCAACAACTTCAGATTTTTGCGTCTTCTTATACAAAGAAAACATTAGATCATCAACTGAGATGTCTAATGCTTTTATTGAGATATATGCTTGAGTGCATCTATTCCATAGCCAAACTCATATATACAGGCCACTCACCTTGCCTCTTTGGAGTAGTTCCTCAGAATTAAAGCTATGACCAACCTAGACAGCATGTTAAAAAGCAGAGACATTACTTTGCCAACAAAGGTCCATCTAGTCAAAGCTATGGTTTTTCCAGGAGTCATGTATGGATGTGAGAGCTGGACTATAAAGAAAGCTGAGCACCGAAGAACTGATGCTTTTGAACTGTGGTGATGGAGAGGACTCTTGAGAGTCCCTTGGACTGGAAGGAGATCAAACCCGTCAATCCTAAAGGAAATCAGTCCTGAATATTCATTGGAAAGACTGATGTTGAAGCTGAAGCTCCAAAAACCTGACCACCTGGTGCAAAGAACTGACTCATTGGAAAAGATCCTGATGATGGGAAAGACTGAAGGCAGGAGGACAAAGGGATGACAGAGGATGAGGTGGTTGAATGGCATCACTGACTCGATGGACAAGTTTGAGTAAGCTCTGGGAGTTGGTAAAGGACAGGGAAGCCTGGTGTGCTGCAGTCCATGAGGTTGCAGAGTTGGACATGAATTAGCACCTGAACAACAACAATAATGCTAACCACAAAACTGCAAAGGTCTTATTGAACTTAATGTGAATTATGAGTGTGATAGTATACAAGAGCACTCAAGGGTGCTGAATTAATCATCAATGTTTACTGCATCAATAAGACAAATGTGATATTACACCGTCAACACAATGGCTCTATATGAACACTACTTGTGCTGGGTGCAAGGCTCTGTGCTCTGAATTATAAACTTGGTTAATGGTTAAACCACAACATCACTAAGAATGAATGGGTGTTCCTGATCTTAACAAATGTCATGTTTTATGGAAATAAACAAGTACTGTGGTTTGTGTCTATGTTAAATGTTGCAAAATTTATGCAAAGATTTAAGGAATGAAAATTTACATCTCTAAAAATTGGCTTGCTTACCATGAAAATACAAGCAATAACCTTTGACCTTATTTCTCATGATATTGTTCATCAGAATGAAAAAGAACATAGATATTGCAATGGATGGAATGTTTATATTCACTCAAAATTTATTTGCTAAAGCCCTAATCCCCAATGTGAAAGTGCTGGGAGTTAAGGTCTTGGAAGTAGTTAGGTAATAAGGGTGAAGCTCTCATGAGTGGGATTAGTACCCTTATGTAAGAACTAGAGAGTTATCTCACACTCCTTCTGCTATGTAACAGCATAGTGAGGAGATGGCCATCTATGAACCAGAAAGAGATTTCTTGCCAGACACTGAGTCTTCCAGTGCCTTGATCTCAGTCTTCCATCTTCTTCCTCCTTATGTGAGAAATAAATGTGTGTGATTTAAATCACTCCATCTATGGTATTTATGTTAGAGCATCCCGTACTATGATAAGTATTATCTTCTAATTTATTTTTTATCTTTACTAATTTAATATTACATTTAAGTCTATGGAAAATGAAAGCAGAATGTGTGGAATGATTGTTTAGAAAATGGAAGCAATCCAGCATGTCTAGTCTTCTTTGGCCTCATTAATTTCTAGATGAGTCTACAGAAAATGATGGATTAGCTTAAAGGATTGTTCCACATCTATTCAGAAAACAAAGAGTAGAGTAAGCACTTTTATACTTGGATTCTCAGGCAGACATGAAATGTAGAATATCTTTTTTTCAGTGTACAAGATGTTCCATTAACCATAATATATCTGATTGGGGAAAAAAATGAGTCACTCTGGATGATGTCAGCAGTGACATAAATCAAATGGGTATTTGAAATGAACTGTTCTCTTTTATTTTCAGGGTAAACCACAATACAAATGGGAACCTCTTATCAATTGGAAGAAAGATAGAAACTTGTGTCACTTGAAGAACTTAATCTGCTCTGTTGGCAGGGGAAACATCCCTGAGTTCATTCCTTAGTGTTTCTAGTTTAGCCTTAATTTAATTTTGGACAGTAAATCCAGATTCAAATCATTTGAAAATGAAGTATTATTAACTTTTGGTTACAAATTTATTTGAAATTAACTTTGTTTTTCTAATCATTTATTACCTTTGTCATTTATCATCTTTTGCTAAAATAATTCCTTGGGGGATAAGAGGCAAATGATACACTATATTCAAAAAACTGCTGAGACATGATGCAAAAATATTATATGATTAATTTATTTCATGTGTTTATGTATAACACATATAGTAAGTACCTATTCTAATAAAAACAGTTTGACCTAATAAAATCATATGTAATCTGCAAGCCAAAGATAAAAAATGCCATTCCAGACATGGTTTATCAAATTCATTAGGATGTAAGTACTGGAAGTCAAAATCACATTCTCTCCAGTCCTCAGGTACACATTATGTAATAATCACAAATACATAAAGAGTACCTACGATGTGCCCTGGACTACTTAAACATTTTGCATATATTAATACCGTCCTTGTAACAACTCTGTGAGGTGAGTATTATCATCATCCACATTTCTATATGAGGAACTAAGATACACAGGGTGCCCCTTAAGTAACAGTACAGAATATAAAATGGGCCAAAGCCCCTGCTCTTTGCCACTCCTCTCTATGATCTGTGTTATAACTGGCCTAAAAAAATACATATAAAGACAATAAATGTTGAAAAAGGACAGCTTTCTAGAAAATTAAAATTTCAGCTTACCTTCTAATATGACAGCTATCTAAAGTGTTTTGGCAGCCCAGTTTACCTTTGGAAAAAATGTGAACTGGTATCCTGTTTCTAGATTAACTAATACAAAGTGAGATGAGAATGTGACTCACATTGGCATTCAATATCCAAAGGTTGCTTCTTGCTACTAACAAGACCTTGGCTTTGTTCAACACCAGGTGCCCAAATAAAACTATTTTCCCAGGTTCCCTTGAAGTTAGAGGTGGCTATGTGGCATATTTCTAATGTCGGAGAGTCTGAGATAGCTTTTTTCTCTTGAAAGAAGTCAAAGGCCATGACCTGCTGCATCTCTTCTTGCTACTATGTAATGGGGAAGAACAAATCTGACTCCATATTAGATCTGTTCCTTTTACTTTATTGTCCGTGCTTAGTTATGCCGGCTCTGCACCTTTTGTAAAAGAATGTTGCCTATAGCCTGAAATATACAGGGTAGCCTATTCTCAGGGCCCTGACCTTTGAGTACATTCATATAGTGATAAGTTTCAGAAACTTGTTTCATTGGAGATTTACAGGAATATCATGACTGACCTTCACAGACAGCAGCAAGAACAGAGGATTCTAATACCAAGAAGTCTGCAACTAACCACCTCCCATGAACTTGCCTTTAAAAGTATATTGCTAAAACCCTTTGGAGAGTTTGGGGATTGGGGGGCATAAGCCACCCATCTCCTTCCATGGCCTTACAATAAACCCGTCTCTGATGCAAACTCTGACTTTCAGTTTGTTGGTCTCATTGTACTTCAGACACAGGGACTCGCAGTTGGAAACACATTGAAAATAGTTGTGGTGTCTGAAGCTATAGACACTATCTTGTGATTTCAAGGGAAAAAACAAAAAAATAAAAAATGTGTACATTGAGGGAAATGCAAAAACAAAACCAAAAAACAGAGAGAACTGATCCTGAAATCATCAAGTTGCAAAACCATTGCCAATAGCTGCTTTCCATGGAATTCTTCTTCCTTGAAAAAGAAAGATCCTTATGTTTTTGGCTTCAATTAATCAAGTTTTCTGTTAGTTGTAGTATAATATTGATTACTAGGAACCAGATGAAGTTTCTGAGAAGCATTCGAACTTTGAAAATAAGTAGTCTCTTGATCTTGCTTCTGAAACTTCAAGAAATCTGCTGTGTTGGGTATTGAGGGATAGAGATCTCAGGTGGAGCAACTGGAAATAATCTGCATACTAACTGTAAAAACGGTTTTTGAGGAAATATCACAAAAAGTAACTTGTTTTCAGCAACTTTAAAAAGGAAGGCAAGAAGGCCAAATTCTTGGAACTCTTGTGGAATTAAAATGTATAAAGATTGTTATCCTGATACAGAATCTATTAGCTCCATGGACAGATGATTTTATGTTCCTGAACAAAGAGTGAAAACACTTAACACAACAATCAACAGAAGTATTAACAACTTGGGAAAGACTGTGGTGTCCTCAAGCATTATTGGATAGACCTGAAAGCTTTATAATTCTTGCTTAAAATAAATGCTTTTAAAAAATTGTGTGCTTTTAGCCTTAGTTAGCTCTAACCCTATAATGCATTTGTCTCTAAACAGTCAAGTTAATGTTGAGATTTTATACTGTTTCTTCGTTCATGAGGACTTATTCAAATTTCAAATACTAATATATATTAACTTAGCTATGCTGACATCACTGACTATTTCTATGTATTTGTATATTGTGAATTCCTTGAATATGTCACCACAGAATCCAAGTAGAATATTGTATCTATATACTTCATAATTTAGAGGGGGGAGAGTTGCACTGAAGACTTTAGAAAATCCATTCATAGTTTTAGATTTGGAAACAAAGTCAGTAAGCCAATAAACACATACTGAATTTTTTAAAGCAAGGTATGCCTTTCTTCTTCCAGTGAGCCTAAAGTATCTTTCTAATGTCTTCCAAACAGGTATTTGGGATCTTATAAGAAGTGTTTTATTTCTCACTTCAGTTTATTCCCACATATATCACTTCTGTAAAAGATCTGAAGTACAAACTTTTCCTATTTCTCTAAATTGAAAGAAACATGTCACCATATATCAATGCCTTCAATTGTTTTGGTGAGAATTGTGCTGAAGCATTACATTTCCCAGGGAAGAACCTAGGATTAAATCAAACTTACAACTTTCATTTCAGTATTCAGAGCATAGTTTTTCACGTTAAATGAAAATAAAGGAGTATGTTTTCTTCATAAAAGTGTTCAAAATAAGTCTGTCAAATCCTTGTATTGATACCATTGCCATTCCTCCTAATCTTTTAATTTCCCCCACTTCTTCTGAAAACATTTTTAAACACTTTCACAAAATGCTTTAGATTATCTTATTTTTATCTTGAGAAAATATAGGTAGAGGTGACAGAGGCTGTGCCCATGGACATAAATTGGCAAATCAACAAAACAATTCCTTTGCCAAAAAGTCAGCCCATTTAAAACATATGTAGAAAACAAAGAAAATAAACCAAATCTCCCTCACAGAATTGTGCTAATTAAGTCAACCAATTATTTCAGTTTTAAGGATACACATTTAGTAAGTTTATATTTAATAATCCATGTTCAGAATTATCTGGAATTCTAGAAAAATAAAGTTGGGTAAGAATCAATTGAATCAAGTAGAACAATTTTCTCATTTTTAAATAGTTTTACCTATATTATAGTGTGCATTTCCTCATTACATTGATAATATGATAGAACAACAATGGCCAGATTTAAAATCTGAGATGAGATTTGTCCAAACCCAGGTTTGGGGACTTAAAAGCTATGCGAGTATGGAATATCATTAGCCTATGATTTTTTTTTTTTTTTTTTTTTTTTGCTTTTACACACGTTAGGTTGTACTAGACTTTTTTTTTTTTAACCCTGGAAACAACATTTTACTTATTTATTAATTTTTTTAATTAAATTTTTATTGGATTATATTTGATTTACAATGCTTTGTCAGTTTCTGTTATACAGCAAAATGAGTAATTTATACAGACACGTACACACATTCACTATTTTTTAGATTCTTTTCCCCTATAGGTCATTACAGAGTATTCAATAGAATTTCCTGTGCTATTCAGGAGGTTTTTTTTTTTTATTAATTATTTATTCCATATTAGATTATTTTTAACTTCCTTGGTGGCTTAGCTGGTAAAGAACTCAGCTGCCAGTGCAGGAGGCTCAATAGACAGAGGTTTTATTGCTGTGTTGGGAAGATTCCCTGAAGAAGGAAATGGCAATCTGTTCCAGTATCCTTGCCTAGAAAATCCCATGGACAGAGTAGCCTGGTAGGCTACAGTCCATGGGGTCCCCAAAAGTCAGACACAGCTGAGCACACATGCACACGGAATACTATTTTTAAGCTTTTCTCCAGCATGAGCATTCAACTTTCTACCCGAAGAGTCAAAAATTCTATTATTTTTTTCACTAACAATATTTATATAATACCTCCTTGCCCCACCAAATTAGTACCTATAAAAAAGGTTGCAATACCTATAAAAGTTTTGTGAATATGAGTTGAGTAGTACTATCTAGAAGAAGGCAACCACCTTTTATTCTCTACATATATGTTAGAAATGTTTGCCACATTGTGTATGTATGCATTTATATTTATACTGGTCTCTTTTGAACTCATCCTGATTCCATTAGCAATTAAGTAGGGTTGTATTGTTTCTCAGATCAAAACCTTGCAATCATCTCTTTTAGAGTAAAGGTGGAAATCCTTAGCGAATCCTTTAAGACCCGGCATAATCAACCCCCCGCCCCCCCTACACGGCTCTCTGCCCTCCCCAGGACCTCTTTCTCACTTTCTCACTCCATACACATATTTGTTCCAGCCTCTAGGTCTTTATATTTTCTGGTTCCTACTTCCAGTACTAGATGCATTGATCACATGTCTGTAAGACTTCCTCTTTCATCTCCTTCAGATCCGTAAATTCATTAGTTTTCTTTGTGGAGTTTTTTCAAAGATACCTACTCAAATTTCTCGTCACTCCAGTCATCCCTAGCACTCTTTCTGTCTTGTTTTTCTTAAAACTCTAACATTTCATTTAGTTTTAAATGTCTCTCTTCTCTAGAATGTTAAGTAAAAGTAGGAATTTTTCTCTTACTCATTTATGGTGGTATTTCCAGATACATGATCTGGTTCATGGTAAGAACTCAATAAATTATGTTGAAGGATGAATGAATTCATTTAGACAGTTTATAAAAGGAGAGGCATATTTAGTAGATGCAAGTAAGTACAGTCTGTTAAATTTACCTATGTTCAATTTAGAGAAGGTTCTCTTAGCTGTAGTGCATTTCTCAGCAAAGGAGAAACACATTTACTTGACAATTCTTATGCATCACTTTTCTCCTTAGCTCCCAACCCTAGGCTTTGTGTTTCAACCATCAAAGCTCCACTCCATTCCATCTTCTTTTTATCAAGCACTGGGATATCTGAAATAAAAAATTTTATTTACAGCAAATTTGTGTGTGTGTTCACTCAGTTGTGTCCAACTCTTTGTGACACTTTGCACTGTAGCCCGTCATGCTCCTCTGCCCATGAGATTTTCCAAGCAGGAATACTAGAGCCAGTTGTCATTTCCTTCTCCAGGGGATCTTCCTGACCCTGGGGTCGAACCTGTGTCTTTTGCATCTCATCTCCTGTATTGGCAGATGGATTCTTTACCATTAGCACCACATGGGAAAGGAAACTTTTTAGAATAAAGCAAAGGTGAAGAGCAAAGGGAAGGATCGACCCTTGAAGATATTTCTCTCTTAAAAATTGACAAATGTTTCTAGATCCTAGCTTCTCTTAACATGTTCTGCATAGATCCAACTGCCTTTCCCCTGAAAAGTAAACAAATGTCACTCCCATACAATACTGAAAAATCTCTTGCTCTATCATCAGTATCGGAGTTCATTATTTTTCAGTTTCTTAAAGAGACAAAGAGTATGGGAAAGAAACATCTGTGCTTTTACATGATATTAGCATTAGAAATCAAAGCTAAACAAATAAAGTGATAATAACTTAAGCATCCTCATCCCTCATTTTCTTGGGCTCCAAAATCACTGTGGACAGTGACTGAAGCCATGAAATAAAAGGAAACTTGTTCCTTGGATGAAAAGCTATGACAAACCTATATAGCACATTAAAAAGAAGAAACATTATTTTGCTTACAAAGGTCCATCTAGCTATGGTTTTTCCAGTATCATGTATGGATGTGAGAGCTGAGCAATAAAAAAGGCTGAGCACCAAAGAACTGATGCTTTTGAACTGTGGTGTTGAAGAGGACTCTTAAGAGTCCCTTGGATTGCAAGGAGATCAAACCAGTCAATCCTAAAGGAAATCAACCCTGAATATTCATTGGAAGGATTGATGGTGAAGCTGAAACTCCAATACTTTGGCCACCTGATGTGAATAACTGACTCGTTGGAATAGACCCTGATGCTGGGAAAGATTGAAGGTAGGAGGAGAAGGGGATGACAGAGGGTGAAATGGTTGGATGGCATCACCGACTCAATGGACATGAGTTTGAGCAAACTACTCAAGATAGTGAAGGACAGTGAAGGATAGTGAAGGGAGGTAGTGAAGGACAGGGACACCTGTTGTGCTGCAGTCCATGGGGTCACAAAGAGTCAGACATGACTGAACAATATCCCTCATGCTCAATGCTGTTTTGGACAGAGATGTGGACCATCTCTTAGACTAAGAGCAAATCCCTGGATGGACATAGTGATAACTGTGGAAAAATAAACATGACAGATAATTTCTTAGATTTACCATTTAATGTAAGACTATTTTAATGGCTCTAACTACAATTACATATAAAAATGGGGGATGCAATTGACTTTCTGAACATGCTCTACCCAGCTTTCTGGGGTTTTTTTTAATATATTTTAATAAGAAAATGAAATTTCAAGTAAATATATTATATATGTTTCTCTGAGGAATCCTCTGAGAAAGAAAGCAATATTATGAGGAAGAAAGGTCACTATGGGGTTTTGTGGTCCATCTAATTCATTTTGTGGTCCTTTCTAATTCATTCACTGCATTCTTTTTCTTTTCATTCCATAACACAATGAGAAACCATCATTCATTGTTTATATGTATAAACATTGTTTTTATATTCATTGTCTATATAGTGTAAAATCAGAGGAAAAATGAAATTGTTCTCTAAAGCTGTGCATCATACAGTCTTGTTTTTACTGATAATTCTCATCTACATAATGCTATGTTACAATAGATCCTGGCAGCCTTAAATTTATCCTCAGATTAAGTGTCATGTTGCTCCTGACAAACACTAATTGAATGTATCTGCCTTTCACAAATACAGTTAAAAGCTACCATTAATAGCTGAAAATTGATTGAAGTAGACAACATCTGCTTTTATAACCAAAGACTCTGAGAAGTAATGTGTTAGTCTGGCAAGTGGGAATACACTCCATTCAGATATGCTATGGCATGTCCCCCACACAAGAAAATTAGCTTGCAAAGTGGCATGTCAACATTCATTTTCATAGGTTTGTAATATCTCTAATCATAACCAATGGGGTTAGACAAAAACACCTGCTGTCCTTTCTGCTATTTGTCTGACAAATTAAATTCAGAACAGCATGACTACCATATAACTGGATATTTACCCTGAGTTAAGTGCCCTCAACTCTTCTTGCAATGTCACTCATTGGTGTTAGCATTCTAAAGGGACTAAACAATTTCAAATGAACACATTTCCATGACCATTCTTAATAGATTTTTCTGATTAAGACAGTGAGTGAGGTAAATGTGTGTATCTATTCATAGAGTAGTTATATGAAGAAAACTGGAGGGATGGGTTGAAGCTATAAAAACATATGGTTATTTCCTTATGAAATACTTTTGATTCTCTAAAGTTCTCTTATTTCTCATTGAATTTGAGTGTTTTGTGTTCCTTGATATTTCTGTGCAGATTCTTGTTTTTCTATATGACTTTAAAAGCAGTAATTTGGGTATTGTTGTTGTTCAATTGTTAAGTCATGTCCAACTCTCTGCAGCCCCATGGACTGCAGCATGCCTGATTCCTCTGTCCTTCACCATCTACCGGAGTTTCCTCAAACTAATGTCCATTGAGTCAGTAATGCTATCAAACCACCTCATCCTCTGCCACCCTGTTCTTCTTTTGCCTTTAGTCTTTCCCAGAATCAGGGTCTTTTCCAATGAGTTGGCTCTTCACATCAGGTGGCCAAAATATTGGATCTTTAGCTTCAGCATCAGTCCTTCCAATGAATATCCAGGATTGATTTCTTTTAGGATCGACTGGTTCGATCTCCTTGCAGTCCAAAGGACTTTCAAGAGTCTTCTCCAACACATTTCAAAAGCATCAATTCTTTGTTGCTCAGCCTTCTTTATGGTCCAGTTCTCACATCTATACATGACTCCTGGAAAAACCATAACTTTGACTATATGAACCTTTGCAGCAAGTTGATGACTCTGCTTTTTAATATGCTATTTGGGTTTGTCATAGCTTTCCTTCAAATGAGGAAGCATCTTTTCATTTCATGGCTTTAGTTACCATCCACAGTTATTTTGGAGCCCAAGAAAATAAAATCTGTCCCTGTTTCCACTTTTTCCACTTCTATTTGCCATGAAGTGAAGGGACTGGATGCCCTGATCTTAGTTTTTTGAATGTTGAGTTTCAAGCCAGCTTTTTCACTCTGCTCTTTCACCTTCATCTAGAGGCTCTTTAGTTCCTCTTCCTTATCTGCCATTAGAGCGATATCATCTGCATATTTGAGGTTGTTGATATTTCTGCCAATAATTTTGATTCCAGCTTGTGATTCATCCAGCCTTGCATTTCACATGATGTATATGGACACCATAATCTTCACACTTATTCCCCAACTTACAAAGATTACTAGATCTTTAAATCAAGTTACAGTTGATGAAAAGTTAACAATTGACACTATTTGGTATTTAAACTACTACTCCATATACGATATACCTAACCTCAACACAATGCCTTTGCAGAATAGGAAACAAAAGACCTAAATCCTCTTGTAATCTAGTTGTTACATGTTAGAGCTAACTGTCTCATTGTTATTCAGTATAAATTTATCTAAGTAGAGATATCTTGTTAAAGGTTTTACAACTGTAGTATCAATCTTTAAACATATTTTCTTAACAAATTGCTGCAAAAATCTTGTGTTAGCATAAATACAATATGCACATAACAACATATGCAGTTTAGGGTGTATTTATTAATTTTGTACTCTACAAATACTTGTTTAAAACCCTAAAAGACATAAGAACTAATATTAAAGCACCTACATTCAATATCTATTATTTTTAACAACTGTTTTATTATACAGTTTTCAAATGCACACAAACAGTAGAGGTTTTCCCTGAGGTTTTGAGTATTCATTAGCCAGCCTCAAAAACGAACAATGTTTTGTTTATCATGTTTTACCTACTCCCTCCCCACCTTTCAGTGAGGTTTGTGTTGTCTGGAAGGTATTAAAGCAAATCTTGGACCTCATGTTATTTCAGTCAGATTGTGTGTGATTCAAAATGCACCTCAAAAATTAAAATCTTAGAAGGATACTAACTTTCATAATCACAATTTTCATTATCATGTAACAAATTTAATCATAATTCATTGACAGTGACTAATATCAAAGTCATATTCTAATTTCCCTGGAAGTCTAAAAATAATACTTTTTAATTCTTAAAAATCATAATTCAAAAGATCCTACTATTTTATTAGGTAGGTATGTCCTTAAATCTTTTTCATCTTTTCTTCTTTTTTTCTGCCCATGCCATTGGCTTTTTTAAATAAAATCAAGTTTTGAAAAATATCCCACTGTATGTATCTGAGTGGTGAATTCCTCCTGGTGCTATTGGACATGTTCCCTTATCCCTAATTAATTATTTGCAGAGAAAAGTTGGCATCTAAAAAAATGATTAAATCCAAGTGCATTGTGTTTTGGTGTAGAGGGTAGAAAAGAATGTACGAGATGTTGAAGATTTACTATTTTTATATTTAAATTAACTTTCTACCCTCTAAGCATAAATGCACACACATAAACAACACACACTCATACACAGACACACACAGTATAAACAACTCAGCTTTCAAACCAAGTCCTGTTACTGTCTAAACTAGGTTAAGAAATGCATTTACAGCATATCTAGTGTTTTTTTTTTCTTTTCCTATTTTTAAAAAAGCAAAATCTAATTTTTAAAAACTCCATTGAGGGATTGTGTGGGTTACAGAATTGCCTTTTATTACCCTTAAAGCTGCTGAATAAACTCATTAGCCTAATGTTTTTCACAAAGCATTGGAAAGTCTAAGTTGGATAATCCTTAAAGACTCTGTTTATCAAATACACTGTTTGGCATTAAAAAACAATGAAAAAACAGCAACGACAAAACGAGAAATGGATTTACAATAGATACAGCCCTGCATAGGGGCCTTCAAGTGGACTCTAAGCAAGAAGATAAAGGGATGTAACATTTAGGCACTTTACCTAATACACTCATATAATTCTCACTATTCTAACATAAATGTTACCGATATACTATTTTCTTACAGAGACAATTAACCAGACACAGAGAGGCTGAGTAACTTTCATAAGGTCACACAGGTAATGAGTAAGCAACAAATGAAGGATTGCACAAAGGTCTTTCTACTCCTTAGCACAACCTGAAAAGTAAATTGATAATTGCAGTTATAGGAGAAATCCCCATCCAAAATGGGCTTTTCTGCTGCTTGTACATTTTTTATTATAACCTTACATCCAGAAAAAAAAAAAAAAAAAGCCTGTACTTCAAATGAGATAATTATGAAAATATGGTATTAAGATTACTTATTACACTAGAAAATACTTGGTTCTAGCCCCAGCTTAACTACAAAGTAGTGCTAAATTTTCCTTTAATTTTAGCCTTAAAATAATTACTTTATGCCTAAACAAGGTTATTGATTATTATTATGAACTGGTGTTTTTATTTTAATTTTGTAATAGATAAGTGTTTTGTGAGGACTTAATTTGGCCATAGTGGCTAATACTGACTGTCTTCTGTGTTCCAGGTACTTTCCTAAACACCTTATTTTATTAACTCATTTAAGACTCAATGTGGGCCTGAGGTAAGTACTAACATCTTCTCTATCTGGCAGTTAAGGAAAGTGAATTACAGTAAAGAGTGAAGCAATTTTGAACATGAACACTGAAATGGCTGAGCTGGGATTGAAACAGGCAGTATGATATTCATGTATTACTTAATCCTAGGTTTCCATAAAACCAGCTTCTTTATAAAGGCACAGGAAAACGTAATGACATATTTTTCAGGTAATTAAAACAAGGCATCAATCAATTCTGCAAGACCTATGCATACATGAGAAAAGTAAGTCTACATAAGGGATGAAGAGGGAATTTTTTAGTAGGTAGACAAAACCTAAATTATTTACTCATTTGTTCATTCAAGAAACAATTATTAAGCTGAGTTTCTTGTTTTTTTTTTTTTTACTTTTTGGTATATGTGTCAATTCAAAGGTCAACAGCTCATCTCATATTCCTTCTGGTTTGCTTACTGGTATTTCTAAATTAAACATAATAGCTAAAATATGGACTTTTAGAATCTGTTGAAATCATATTTGATATAAGAAGAAAAAACAAAGGATAATTGCTATTTATGTTTCTCTGATTTTCTTTTGTAGCTAAACAGAAAACATAAAATTCAGTGAGATTCATTTCTGGGCTACCATTATGAGAATTAATATACATGCTGACATCTTTTACATGTCAGTACTTCTTTTTTTAAATACTTTCATTCATTTAGTTTTGCTGGATCTTCACTGCCACATGGGCTTTTCTCTGGCTGTGGTGGGCGCTCCCCTCCGGTTGCTGTGTGCGGACTTCTCCTTGCAGGGCTTCTCTTGCCCTGGAACACTGGCCCTAGGGCACATGGGCTTCAGCAGTTGCAACTCCAGGGCTCGAGAGCGCAGGCTCAACACTTGGGGCTCACGGGCTTAGTTGCTTCCTGGCATGTGGGATCTTGCTGGACTAGGGATCCAACCGGCGTTTCCTATATTGGCAGCTGAATTCTTTACCACTGAGTCACTAGGAAAGCCCAACATGTCAGTACTTCTTGATGATTTATGAATGTTCAGATGTTACATTAGATTTAACAGTTTTAAGTCTTCTCTGTCTGTTTTTTAACCATTTGTTACCCAAAAAGTTTACTTACATTGAATGCAGATGTCTATATTTCAGATAATCAGCTTGTGCTTTATGAAGGCATGTTACTGGGCAAAATATTATATGAGGAACAGGGGAAGCAGCAATGAAGGTTCAATCTCTGGGTCGAGAAGATCCCCTGGATGGGGCAATGGCTAGCAACTCCAGTGTTCTTGCCTGGGAATTCCACGGACAGAGGAGCTGGGTGCGCTCCAGTCCACGCGGTCAGAAAGAGTCGGGCATGACTGAGCATGCACACACACTGGACAAAATTCCTTGAGGGACAGGAAAACCAGCAATGGCAAGATTTGACTGTAGTCTATTGATTGGTTATTGCCTTACATACCTCTTTTTGTGTAATAAACACTTCTAGATGGAGACCCTAGCATCTGGAATTAGTAGCATTCAAGGTGGAGAACCATCATGTGGCCTCTGGACCACGGGGGCCCTGGTGTGGGCAGGACCAGCGGCATCATACTCAGGGTCTACTGATCCTCAGAGAGCACTGCTCTTTGCCTCCTCACTTTGCAAGAAGTCCATGTGTGACTCCATACAATTTGGTACCCCAAAGATTCTCTTTGGCATGAGGATTATTTTGAGCCGAAAACAATCAAGTCCGCAAAGATACAAAAAGAAATGTTGGCTTTTCAACATAGCTCCCTAAAATTTACACAGTGGGTCTGTTCCCAGACGAGAGCAATTAGCAGAGATATCTGCAAAAAAATATGGATACTAGGTCTGGTGGGGGAAACTCGGGCAGGGCCTAGATCAGAGTCGACTCTGTGACCCATTGTGTCTTTAGGGCCCAGCAAACATTCATTTATCAACCGTTCGCTTTTTCATCCTCGGATCTATTGCCTCGCTTCCCTTTGAGGTCCCAAAC
The DNA here is from genome assembly GCF_963930625.1 of Muntiacus reevesi. Lineage (NCBI taxonomy): Eukaryota > Metazoa > Chordata > Mammalia > Artiodactyla > Cervidae > Muntiacus > Muntiacus reevesi. The sequence goes on along the minus strand of NC_089253.1, from coordinate 63,089,505 downwards.
TACTATTCCTAACATCTTCTTGTCTTTAGCTGAAGATGGTGTTTAAAGTGAGGGCCTCAGTCATTCTGGGGAGTTAGCGTTTCTGGGTCTCTCCTGAGTATGCATGTTATTAAACTTTTATTTGACTTTCTGCTATTAGTCTGTCTCATGTCAATCTAATTCTCACACCAGGCAGAAGAACCTAGAAGCATAGAGGAAAATTTCTTCCTTCCCTATCTTGTCAAATCTAGCAAGTAACTATCTCATTGCTGCACTTCTTTCTCACTTCCCTTCAAATTGCTAGATCGGAGATATTTTTACTTTATTTTATCTTTTAGGGAAAGGCAGTTAACTGCTTTCTCTGGTCCTTGTGAAAGGCATATTTAAAAATCCGAAGGCTAATGATAAGAAGCTAGTGGTTCTGAATTCTAACAAGACAGAATTCTGAAAAGTCCAGCTCTTCAACATCTCCCTTCAGCATTATCTTTCCTTTGGGGTAACCTTACTGCATTGCAATCAATACACTATGAAGTATTTGATAATATAATTTTACCACTGAATGAAAAGCGAATAGAAAATAGTTTGTTACATGAGATACATGTATAGAAAATACAACATATTTTAAAAAAGGAAAATACTTGGTATGTTTATCAATTAGGATACATAAATATTGTTATTATTATCAATGTTTCCTTATAATGACAAGCATATAAATAAAGTTTTACAAACCTAGTTTTTATTAAGTACAGAATTTCCCTAAAACTAGTTGTACACAAAAGAAAATACCTTTTAAAATGACATTTGAATTATGTATCCACAGTGCCCACAAATAATGGATTTCTAGGTCTGTAGACCAAAAAGCAAGAAGAACAAAGAAACAAACAAAAAACCCCATTAAATTTAACTATGACTTACATAAGGAATTGAAATTAAACCAAGGAAAATGCAAACAAGAGGCCACTTAGTCTAACACAACATGTTGTCAACCAAGATGAAAGTGCCATGAAATAAAATCACAGAATTATGAGTAGATCAGGCAAATTTGCAAACCTAAAAAATAAGATGTCTTGAAAGACAATCTCCGCCTGAATCTGAGGACACACAATGCCCTGGTCGAGAACTGTCATTTGCTTTTTAAAAGGCAGACTGTGACTAGTATAATCTCCCAGAATATGATAAAATGTGTTTCATTACTTGGGAATATGAAGAGAATGAAAATGGTATATTATTATCAGAGATAAAAATGAAAACAAAACAAAAGCAAAATACAGCATTGTGAGCCACAAGCACAGAGCAATGAAAGTTGTAGAATTAAAAGGATAAAGCACATATTAAGGAACCTAAAAGCAAAGAGAATATCAAGTATTAAAAAGCAGAGCTGGGTGAATATCCAATGTTGCTTGAAATCAATTTTCACAAAAAATGCTATTGAAATGTGTCTTTGTATACATTTATTTACAAAAGGAAATAATATTTCCATAAACCAATGCTAAAATTTTTATTACCTAATTACCCTGATTTGAAATAGGTTAAAATGCAAACAAAATCTGAATTACTTTACTTATTGAAACTTGCAGAAGCATAAATGTGAAAGTTTAGTCAGTAAGTATATTTAAGTTCTAATTATGTGTCTAGCATCATTTTAGATAATATTGTGTGAGGAAAGTGGAAAAGGGAGGATTAAAAAATAAACAGATTTTCTTTGTGAATTCCATGTAATTATTATTCTAAAAATGCATGATGCTGCTGCTAAGTCACTTCAGTGGTGTCCGACTCTGCATGAACCCATAGACGGCAGCCCACCAGGCTCCCCCGTCCCTGGGATTCTCCAGGCAAGAACACTGGAGTGGGTTGCCATTTCCTTCTCCAGGGCTTGAAAGTGAAAAATGAAAGTGAAGTCGCTCAGCTCTGTCCGACTCTTAGAGACCTCAGGGACTGTAGCCTGCCAGGCTCCTCCGTCCATGAGATTTTCCAGGCAAGAGTACTGGAGTGGGGTGCCATTGCCTTCTCCAAAAAATGCATAAACATATGCAATAAATACATAATGTAAACAAAAAGCAAATTATGGGTTATGCTAGTAAGCATGGTAGAAGTTGTAAAAATATAAACCATGTAGACAGGAAAAAACAAAAAGGAGATATTATGTGAGCCGAGCATTGCAGAATGAATATATCAATAAGTGAAGGGAGACACCAGAGCTATAGTATTATGGAGAATAATACGCAATACAGCAAAATAAACCATGGAGTGTCAACACCCAACTTTACTCAACTGCCTCTGGGTTTTTTTTCACCTGAAGTCTCATTATCAACTTAAATACAGCATGTTGAATTTTGAATTCTTACATTTTTTATTATTTTTCTGCCTTTGGATCCATTGTTTATTCGTGTAATCAAGGCATTACATTGTCTTGATTTCATTCATGTATTTATTTCTTAATTCACATACTGATTAATTCATATACTCCCTGACTAGATACAGATATAGAGTTTACACTGGGCTATATAACGTCCACCCCTCCAAATTCATGTGCACTCAAAAACCGCATGATGTGACCTTATTTGAAAATGAGGTCTTTGAAGATGTAATACTTAAAGTGTAAATGAGTTAATGCTAGTTAAGGCTAGGCTCTACCTCCAAATCCTGGTGTCCTTATAAGAAGAGGAGGTGGCACAGAGACAGACTCGGAAGGAGAAGGTCGTGTGATCATGGAGGCAGAGACTGAAGGGATGTGACTATAAGCCAAAGTGTTGACAACCACCCAGAGCTAGTGAGGGGCAAGAAAATATTCTTCCCAGAGCATTCAGAGGGAGCTTGGCTTTGTCAATACCTTCATTTTGGATTTCTAGCCTCTTGAATGCTATAAAAATAAATGCCTGTTTTTTGCTTTTGTTTTAGCCACCCAGTTTGTGGTTGTTTTTTAGAGCAGCTCTAGGGAACTAATAGAGATACAGGTATAGACATAGGTCAATAAGGCTTCGTCTATGCCAGCCAACTGAGATTTTGAAGATGAGTAAATTTGAATGCATGCTCTTCAGAGATCGAGAGGCTAGTGCAGAAAATCTGGGAATCAATTTTTAATTTTTTGTTGTTGGAACAGAATCACCATGAACCCTGAGCTTCCATGCACATTCTTGCCGAGTGTGCCAGATGGCAAGCCTTATCTGTCCTGATACTGGACAGTTTCTGTAGCTTGTAAACAGCCAGGTAAGTAGGTCAAGGCAGCCTCAGCCTGATGGTGACTACTGGGTGACCATGCACCTCGCCGGGGCGGGGGGTGGGGGGTGCTAGCTTGTTTACTGATGGTTGTTATTGTTTAGTCATTCAGTCATGTCTGTCTCTGTGACCCCATGGACTGCCGCCTGCCAGGCTCCTCTCCATGGATCTCCCAGGCCATACTGGAGTGGGTTGCCATATTCTTTACCAGGGCATCTTCCCAACCCAGGGATCGAACCCCAGTCTCTTGCAAGTCTCCTGCTTTGCAGGCTCATTCTTTACCACTGAGCCACCAGAATATTTTTTTTTGCTCAAAAACTGTTGGGCTCTTGGTGCTGGGTTTTTCAGCTGTGATGAAATCCCCGTATATAAAGCATCTATTTGGACCCATCACTTCATCCCTGTGTGCACTAGAGTCAAGGGGACCTTACGAAAAATATGCTGGTGTGTTCACCGCTTTGCTGTGTGGTAACAAGCACAGACTGCTTGCTCCAGACTCAGGAGTGTATTTTGTCAACATCCATGAAAGGTAACAGGCTCACAGATTAGCCCACAAGTAGGGTAAAAAGAGTAGCCCACAAGTAGGGTAAAATATCAGAACCCTACACACATCTTGACACTTCTTTCCTATCCAGTTATTTACCAAATGTTGTTAACATTTTCAGTGTCTTTTAGCCTTATCCATGGTGCCACCAAATCATTAATTAGATTATCAAAAAATTTAATTGCTTTCTAAACAAACATGCGTGTCACCTCAGATGGAGAGAACAACAACTGAATCTTCACTGCAAAGCTCCCAATACAGCACTGCAGGCTCTTGCATCCATATGCAATGCCTGCAGTATATATTTTACTATCCATCTCTAAGCACTTCCTTCACATTATTAGTTAAATAGGCTAACTTCCACACCTTTGTTTAAATAATTTCCTTTGTTCAGATAGCTGCATCAAACTCTGCTTAAATTCCGTTCTTATATTAATGGACAAACCTAGCAGAGACTCTGGAAACTGTCTTTAGCTCTCTTCATCCCTTGGTGATTCTGAACTCATTTAAAGGATCTCTGTACTTACATACAGCCTGTGCCCTAACTGAACCCCTAAATGATGCTCAGCTTGGGGACTGATTGCAATATATTATGTTTTTGTTCTTGGAGCCCAGCAAAATGTACAATATATAGAAGTAGGAAATAATTATGTACAGTGAAAATAACAACATGATGCATAAAATGAATGCACGGTGGGATTTAAAGAAATCATTCCCTTTTAAACATTGTAAAAGACTCATTTGTTTATGCTATGTATTTAAGAAATGGCTTTGAACATGAAGCATTGAATGTAACACCGTGGGTATAAAAATTAACTTGACTCCATTTCATAGCTTCTCAGAGGAGACAGAGATGTGCTAAACTGATGCAAGAAGAATAAAGAAGGGACAAAAGAGTTGCACCTGCAATTAGTGTACATTACCGTAAATTCAACCCTGTGCCTTTCAGGGAAGCCAAAATGAGTGTTTATGTTTAACTGAACTCTTTACAGATGTACGAATCAACCTCTTGAACATCGTGAGAAAATATATTCTGTTGAGTGTCATAAGGTGACTAAGAAAATTAATTAGATCAGCACTCACAGTATACTGTGAGTCAGAGAATCATGGAAATTACAGCAGAATTGGACCTTGGAGATCACCTTGTCCAACACCTTCATTTGGCAGATGAGGAAATTGAAACTAGATTGGTAAGGATAATTTCCCAAGGTCGCACAGATAATTAGTAGCAGAACAAGACCTCGAACATAAGTATTCAAACTCCTAACTAGGGTCCTTTCAACTGAATAAAGGTCACGCTGTTCAAAAGCATTAAAAATGAAATAGAATAAAGAGCTCCACAATCAAACATGTTCTAAAAAAGTAAAAGTGAACATACATATTATAGAATGTTATGGAAAGATATGTGGATATATATATATATATATTATAAAATGTGTTATAGAAAGATATGCAGATATGCATATGTTTCTGCCTTCTTTCTAAAAAACTTATACATTTGTTCTTCTTAAAGAATATGTTGCACGTTTCATCTTAACAATTATTAACATGAAAGCTTTGTTGATAATAATAAAGGTGTATAAGCAATGAAAATGAGACAGCTATTCTGAATATGTAATTGATTTTCTGCACAGCTCATCTGATTACATCTTAAGAAATTTGCTACATTTCCACAAATGAGTCTAATACCTGAAAATTAAGATCACAATGCAATGCTATGGCAGAGACTACAATTTGTTTCTTCATATTTATTCTTTCTTTCTTGGCATCGTAATCAACTTTTTCACTGAGCACAAAATGACACAGCCAAAGGTCACCTTTCCTAACCTTTCTTGCAGTGAAAGTGGTGTAAAAATAAGTTCTGGCCTCGAGTATGTAATTGGGATGGTACGTTAACTTTTGGGTCATGCTTTCAAAGGAAAAATGTGTGATCTATTTTCCATTTCCCCCTCTGGGCTGCTGGGATGGAGTCACTATGGTGACAGCCGAAACAGCCATTTTGTGGCCTAAGACCAGATCTGTGTGTTGAAGATGCTAACACAACAGCTAAAGGAACCTAGGTCTCTAATATTGCAAAGCCCACACATCAGCCCTAAAAATCCTAAGCAGTTACTTCCGTAAGACGGAAAGACACTTCTAGCCCATGTAAACTATCATTCAAGTCTTCCTTTTCATAGCAGCTTATCCTACAACTGACCTCACACGAACAGGATTGATTTGGTTGGGAAATTGATATGTTTACATTAATTGACAATTTTATGTTCAGAATATTAGACTGTTAGATTAAGGAAAAAAACAAGCCTTTGCCTGACTTCATGCTGACAGCAATTCTTTCATCCTAAGAGGAATTTGAAAATATAATCATCCATTTAATAATTCATTGTATAGCAATACTGATTTACAAAAAAGGAATGATTTTTTAAATTATTTTTCTGCACTTTCCATAAGTTCACCTTGAATTTAGAGGAGTAGCTGATATAATAAAAGGAAGTAGATTCCACATTCCTCCTTCTACCATAGTCTGCTTGACTGCTCTCCTCTGTGCTTATCTGGATACTCCAGAGGAATATCCTGTTAATAAACTTCTACCATGCGTGTGTGCTAAGTCCCTTCAGTCATGTCTGACTCTTTGCGACCCTGTGGACTGTAGCCCACCAGACTCTTCTGTCCATGGGATTCTCCAAGGCAGGAATACTGGAGTGGGTTGCCATGCCCTCCTCCAGGGGAGCTTCTTGACCCAAGGATTGAACCTGCATCTCTTATGTCTCCAGCATCGGCAGGTGGATTCTTTATCCTTAGCACTACCTGGGAAGCCCACTTCTACCCTAGGACTTAGCATCTATTCTATACTAATACTAATCAATAATACTAATACTAATTATACTACTACTAATTCTATACTATACCACTCTATCTTAGTATTACAATAATTTGTTTACTTACCTTTACTCTCCACTGAAGGCAGGATACCTCATGATAGATCTTTTAACTCCCAGCTTACAGACAATGTTCGGTATCTTTGCATTTTTTCTTTCTATTTCCCAGATTTATCCCAAACTCTATTTTATCTAAACTCTTTCTCATCTTTTATACCTTTGCTCAAATCTTACTTATTCAGAGACGCTTCTATGTCAAATGACCCTCTCCTCCAGTCATATCAATCCATCTGTTTATTTTCTCCATAGATTTTAACCTTATCCAAAATTGTATAATGTATTTATTTGCCAGTTGTTTATTATCTGTCTTCCCTATTATATTCTTCTAGATGCACATTACATAGAAGTAGTGCTGGGATTCAGTAAAGGTGAACACGGACACATTTTCTAGCTTTACTGGATTTATAGGACAGTGAAGGCAACAAACATTGAACAAGTAATGACTAAAGTGCTCATTAAGGGATTGATGTGGCTCATATGAAAACAAAATATTGACCTTAATCAGAAACGGAACCTATCTAACTCTTAAAAGCCTCAATCACAAATTCAGTGAATCTCACCATTGTACACAATATGGAATAAAACTGCAAATGTGCATAAATCAGAAACTTGCAGTATGATGAGTCTTTTCAAATAAACTGTGATTGAAATTGATTCATTTTTTAAATCTTTTTTACATCAATTTATTGCTATTTTTTCCACCGAAGGGGTAACTATGAATCTGAATAGCTACTTCAAATTTTGTTTTTGATACTGGATAACATTAATTCATTTCATGTTACTGACCTAAATAGAGAATATTCAATTAAAATGGATGCAATCAATCATTTAATCTGAAGTATTAACCTATTTTTTTTAAATATCCTTAGTTTCTCACTAAAGATATCACTTAGTTTTTTGCATTTTCATATAAAGTACAAAAGCTTGGCTTATATAAAACATTCTGTAAAATATAAGATCAGTCTTTCTCTAAGTTTTATAATCAAATGTTAGTTCTACAAACACACATTTGGTTTTCATCCTGTCTTCTTTTCTTTCTATAAAACTCTGAACACACAAAGTCTCCCCAAACTATACAATCTTTTTTGTTTTTTTCCACAAATTGTTTGATCAAATAACTAAGTACTATAGCATAGCTAAGCTGACGCATAAAAATAACCATCACTGTGGCTTAGTTTAGATGATATATGTAAAAATTAATCACATGGTAAGTCCCCAGAAAGTAGTTACCTGCTTTCCTAGATTTTAAATGGCTTTAATCATATTATTTTGTAATTTAATAACTTTATTTATTCTGCAAATAGTTATCAAGGGACTAGTATATGGTACATAACTGACCATTCATATCTATCTGCCACAGACTGTTTTTTGAAGCTTCTAACTGATAAATCAATTTGTCCATATCAAAGAAATAAGACTTAGTTAATGGATAAAGGTTGTCACTATTTACTGATTTCATAGAACTTAAATTCCAACTAGGTCCAGAATTAAATTTCTTTTTCTGGGGTGGTGGGGCTGCCACCCAGCTTGTGGCGGGACCTTGGTTCACCAACTAGGGGTCAGTGGAACCTGGGCCCTGGCAATGGAAGCACAGAGTCCTTACCACTGGACCACTGGGGAATTCTCCAGAATTAAATTTCTTAAAGGAGAATTCTGCCCGTGATCTGCCAAAACAGGATACAACGCCACACTCAACAGCTCATGATATTTGTTAATAAGATAGGGTCTCAGTAAGAACTTTCATTTTATATCTGCCATGGCTTACTAGTTAAACAAATGAATATTGAAATGGCTTTACCTATGCCCAAAGTAGCAGATAATCAGGACAAAGACTAAAGTAAGCAAGCCAATTTTCAGATACATGTGGGACAGAGGGATAGTGAATAAAGCATTTACATACAGCCAGTGTTTGGTAAATCCTTGCTGAGTCTATTTATTCATCAAGGCTTGACTTATACCATGTTAAAAAAAAAAAGGTTCTTATGCCAATACCAATTATACAATGAAAAGGACAAAAATACAAAATACTTTTAAAATCTTTTGAATGTGTCTGATTACTACTTCATAAAAACAAACACTTAAAAGTTTGGTTTGTGAGGTAAATCTACCATGTTTATACAGGACAATCAAATATGATTTTTACTAAGCTTTCATTTATACCTATTTCCGTTTCTGTCAAAACAAAAATAAATCAGTTCAGTTTTATTTGGTACTCTCCTTTACACAAAACCACTCTGTTACTGTCTGTTAGGCAAGGATCATGATAAGGGATAGAAGTATGAGAAGGTTAATAACAAACAAAGCTACTCCTTCATTCTTTTATTCTTGCTGAACTTTTCCTCTATATAAACCAATTCTAAAATTTATCCAGCTCAGCCAATAATTAAAAACAGAAGTATCTTTTTGAATTGTAATGATAGTAATTGTTTTGTCTCCTAGGTGAAGAGTGTGTGGAAAGACATATTTTTGGTCATCTACATGCAAATAAGCATTGAACTATAATTTTAGTTTGTATTGCTATATTATTTACCAGTTCTTGGAATACTTGTGATTCATGCAGTAGATAATAGGAGCATTATGTTCTTTTAAATGCCATTTAAAAAGAACAGGTGCAGCTTCTGAGCAGTAAGGACAATAAGCCAATCTGTGTTTGGAGCAGTCTGTCTCAGGTAAAGAATAAGAATGCTACTGACATAATGAAGATTTTTAAACTGTAGTTAATGTTAGCAAACAAAAATTTGTTTCAGTTGCCTTGTTAGCAGCCTTTCTCATTCCTGTAGCATTTTCTACCAAAAGTCACAGAGGATTTATACTGAAACTCCATATACTGTAAAGAATAACATAGAGAATGATATTTGCATGTTATACTTCTCAAATTAAGATAGAATAAGAGCTAAATAATGATAGTAAGAATGTGAATCAGTCAGTTTTCTTAGTTTTTCATTTCTTTTTTTTTTTTAACTAAAGAACAATTTATTTGTTTTTCACCAAGACTTAATCTTGAGGACGTAGCTAAACTCCGCCTCCACTCCCCACCCCAATTTGAAGGAGGATTAATACAGTGGATGTTATAAAGCAGGTATGAACACTTTCAGGGACCTGAACCAACATTAACTGACAAAAACCAACTTCCATCTAAATCATCATAAAAATGTTTAAGTAAGTTTTTTTGTTTCTTTTTAATGGTCTTTGCAAGAGAATAGAGGCATTCCTTTCTTGATAATGTTAAATTTGTAATTATTGGGTGATTTATTAAACCTTTTACAATATTTTTTTCTCTCAAAGTGTTGAAAAGCTATTAGCAAAGATCATGGTGTAATGAAACATAATGTTATTCCTTTAAAATATTGAAGTGTGTTTATAGAGTTAAGATGCTGCTATGCATTAATAATCTGATAAAAGTATATGTTTTTTTTATCCAATTGTATCACAGCCCTGACTATTCATCTTACTTCTCCCATTTCTCAGCAAAATATTTACCACAGAGTAAATATTTAATGTTATTTACAGAATCAAAATCAGAACATAATAAAACATATTTATTCAGAGTTTACAAGATATAGGGCTCCATAATGATCTATGGGTTTTGTGGTGTCTTTGAAGTATGTCTACAAGTTCTTTGACACTCCTTTCTTCAAGAAGTGGAGCTTAAATCTCTTCTCCTTGAGTGTGAGCTAGATTTGCATATAACACATAGACAATGAAGAAAGTGATTTTATCCTCTGACAGGAAGTCATAAAAAGTTTTGTGTTTCTTTCTTGCTCTTGGATGACTAACTCTGGAGAAATCAAGCTAACATAACAGAAGGCTACCCAATGAGATCTTTGACAGCTCTATCAAGGAACTAAAAACTCTTTCCAATAGACATGCCTATGAGCCATCTTGAAAATAACTCCTCCAGCCCCAGTCAGGCCTTCAGATGATTGCAGCATACCATTCAATTTCATGAGAAACTAAGAAAAAAACATCCAGAGAAGATACTCTCAAAATCATGACTCACACAAATTATAGTATAACCATTTATTATTTAAGCTGCTATTTTAGAGTTATTTTTATGCAATCATAGATAATTAATACTTTATAGTTTACAGTAAGACTATAAACTTATTGCTAAGAACTTGTTATAACTTATGTGGTTTAGTTCTGTTCAGTTGCTCAGTTGTGTCTGACTCTTTGCAACCCCATGGAATGCAGCATGCCAGGCTTCCCTGTCCTTCACCAGCTCCTGGAGCTTGCTCAAACTCATATCCATTGAGTTGCTGATGCCATCCAACCATCTCATCCTGTCATCTCCTTCTCCTTCTGCCTTCCATCTTTCCCAGCATCAGAGTATTTTCCAAGGAGTCAGTGCTTCACATCATGTGGTCAAAGTATTGGAGCTTCGGCTTCACCATTAGTATCTCCAATGAATATTCAGGACAGATTTCCTTTAGGATTGACTGGTTGGATTTGATGCTGTCCAAGGAACTCTCAAGAATCTTCTCCAACACTACAGTTTAAAAACATCAATTCTTTGGCACTCAGCTTTCTTTATAGTCCAACTCTCACATCCATACATGACTACTGGAAAAACCATAGGTTTGAATAGATGGATCTTTGTTGGCAAAGTATTATCTCTGCTTTTTAACATGCTGCCAAGTTTGGGCATAAGCTTTCTTCCGAGGAGCAAGCATCTTTTAATTGCAAGGCTGCAATCACCATCTGCAGTGATTTTGGAGCCCCCCAAAATAAATTCTGCCACTGTCTCTATTGTTTCCCCATCTATTTGCCATGTAGTGATGGGACCAAATGTCATGATCTTAGTTTTCTGAATGCTGAGTTTTAAGACAACATTTTACTCTCTTCTTTCACTTTCATCAAGAGGCTCTTTAGTTCCTCTTCACTTTCTGCCATAAGGGTGGTGTCATCTGCATAACTGAAATTATTGATATTTCTCCCAGCAATCTTCATTCCAGCTTGTGCTTCACCTAGCTTGGCATTTCGCATGATGTAGTTTGCATATAAGTTAAATAAGCAAGTGATAATATATAGCCATGACCTACTCTTTTCCTGATTTGGAAGCAGTCTGTGGTCCCATGTCCAGTTCTAACTGTTGCTTCCTGACCTGCACAGAGGTTTCTCAAGAGGCAGGTCAGGGTGTCTAGTATTCCCATCTCAAAGAATTTTCCACAGTTTATTGTGATTCACACATTCGAAGTCTTTGGCATAGTCCATAAAGCAGAAGTAGATGTTTTTTCTGGAACTCTCTTGCTTTTTCAATGATCCAACAGATGTTGGCAATTTGATCTCTGGTTCCTCTGCCTTTTCTAAATCCAGCTTGAACATATTGAAGTTCACAGTTCACGTAGTATTGAAGCCTGGCTTGGAGAAATTTGTGCATTACTTTGTTAGTGTGTGAGATGAGTGCAATTGTGCAGTAGTTTGAATACCTTTGGTATTGCCTTTCTTTGGGATTGTAATGAAAACTGACCTTTTCCAGTCCTGTGGCCACTGCTGAGTTTTCCAAATTTGCTGGCATATTGAATGCAGCACTTTCACAGCATCATCTTTTAGGATTTGAAATAGCTCAACTGGAATTCCACTACATCCACTAGCTTTGTTTATAGTGATGCTTCCTAATGCCCACTTGACTTCACATTCCAGGATGTCTGGCTCTAGAGATGTGATCACACCATCATGGTTATCTGGGTCATGAAGATCTTTTTTGTATAGTTCTGTGTATCCTTGCCATCTCTTCTTCATATCTTCTGCTACTGTTAGTCCATACCATTTCTTTCCTTTATTGTGTCCATCTTTGCATGAAATATTCCCTTGGTAGCTCTAATTTTCTTGAAGAGATCTCTAGTTTTTCCCATTATATTGTTTACCTCTACTTCTTTGCATTGATCACTGAGGAAGGCTTTCTTATCTCTCCTTGCTATGTTTTGGAACTATGCATTCAAATGGGTATATCTTTCCTTTTCTCCTTTGCCTTTAGCTTCTATTCTTTCCTCAGCTATTTGTAAGGCCTCCTCAAACAACCATTTCACCTTTTTGCATTTCTTTGTCTTGGGGATGATATGATCACTGCCTCCTATACAATATCATGAACTTCTGTCCATAGTTCTTCAAGCACTCTATCAGAGCTAATCCTTTGAATGTGTTTTTCACTTCTATTCTATAAGGGATTTGATTTACCTCATACCTGAATGGTCTAGTGGTTTTCCCTACTTTCTTCAATTTAAGTCTGAATTTTGCAATAAGAAGTTCATGATCTGTGTCACAGTCAGTTCCCGGCCTTGTTTTTGCTGACTGTATAGAGCTTCTCCATCTTTGGCTGCAAAGAATATAATGAATCTGACTTCGGTATTGACCATCTGGTGATGTCCATGTGGGCAGTTATATTTATTCACTAGACAAAAATATAAGACAGTTTACTGTGTGTGTGTGTGTTTTAATCGCTCAGTCATGTCCAACTCTTTGGGACCCCTTGGACAGTAGCCCACCAGGCTCCTCTGCCCATGAAATTCTCCAGGCAAGAATACTGGAGTGGGTAGCCATTTCCTTCTGCAAGGGATCTTCCCGATCCAGGGATAGAACCTGGGTCTCCGGCATTGCAGTCAGATTGTTTACCATCTGAACCACCAGGGAAGTCCTCGATAGTTTGCTACACAGTGCTAAAATAATTAAGTAATAATAAGCAATAATTAAATAATTTACCTTAAAAACTATTGAGTCTTACTGTGAAAATTACCTATAGCTCAGGAATCCCACTCCTGAGTGCATATCACAGATGAATTCTCCACAGATCAGAGGCAGAACCTGAAGCTGCATGTCCATTGTGACAAAGTATATGTTGGTGGGGGTTGGAATTTTTTGGGTGCAAATCACTCAGGAATGTATGATAAGTATGGTGGATGCCTGCTATAAGATACATACAACAATTAGAAAATATAGGTACAGAAAAATGTATGGATCTTACAAAATTGCTTTATGAAAAAAGTAAGAAACAAAATGCAGAATATAACTAATGCAAATTAAATATGCATACTCAAATATCATCCTACATATTTTACAATGACATCAGTTCAGTTTAGTTCAGTCACTCAGTCATGTCCAACTCTTTTCAACCCCATGGGCTGCAGCAAGCCAGGCCTCCCTGTCCATCACCAACTCTTGGAGTTTACTTAAACTCATGTCCACTGAATTGGTGATGCCATTCAACTGTCTCATCCTCTGTCATCCACTTCTCCTCCTGCCTTCACATTTAAAGACACAGATCAAGTCCAATAGAATGAGCATAGAATGAAAAGGGAGATAAAGAAGAAATAAACATAATATCTGTATACATAAAGTGAGACAAAGTCCTAGCATAGAAAGAAAATTGTAACTATGAGCTGTGTATATGATATACTCAAATCTCTGTACCTAAGTTTCATTAAAAAAAACCAAAAAACTAAACAGATTAAACAAAAACCACCAACTCTGTTTCTTATATTTGGGGCTTAAGAATACAATAGTGCAGAAAAGACATGTTCTCCTTGCCAATTTCATTCTCAAAATATAAGTGAAACAATAAATAAGCAGGAAATATTAAATAAGCATAAGTTCTACAAAAAAGATTAACAGTGTGATGTGTTAGAGTATAAGGTACACTGACTCCTGTGAGAAGAGAGCCTTGTGAAAGCCTCTCTGTAGAGGTGATATTTGAACTGAGAGCTGAATGTTTGGAATTCACTCTCTTTGCAAAGCTGAGCAAAGGATGTGTATTCCAGGCAGAGTGCAGATGCTTTGGGTTGGCATGAAAGGGCTAACACGGATCAGTGTGGCTGCCACGTAATGAGTTAGCTGAGAGTGATAAAACAGAGGCAGATCAAGTAGGATTATGTTAGTCTTAGGAGGCAGGTTTGGATTACAGCCTGAGGGTGACATAAAGAGCAAGAAGGAAAAAAAAAAATGTTTTACAAAGAAAAGCTGTGTAGAAAGAAAATTTTACAAAGAAGATTCTGACTGCTGTGTGGAGAGTGAATTTAAAGAAAGATGAAGGCAGAAGTGGGATGAGGCAGACTGGTTATACCACAGCTGTTGCTATCATCCAGGAAGATGTGATGGTTGCTTAGGCAATGATGGGAGGAGTAGGTTTAGAAAGATCTAGGTAAATGGATTAGAAGAATGCTAACAAGAGTTGTTGCTGGATGGCCTATGTAGCATGAAGGAGAGAGAAAAAGAAAGGATGATTCCTATGATTTTTATTTGTGCAACTAAGTGGATGGGGACACTGGTACAGAGTGGGAAAGTTTTATGTAAATATTATTGGTTTAAATGCATCCTTTGTGGGTTGAGTCACTTATCTTAAATCAGACAGTAAAGCATGAACATAATTGAGAATTAACTCTAAAAAGAAAAAATGAAAGTAACTTAAGGTTCCCTCTGTTAACCTGAATAAAGATCTCAGTAAATTGATAATAGTTAGACATCTCCCACCCCATCTCAGTGTTACAATAGGATTCGAGGTCATAAACTTGAATATTACAGATCCTGGGTTCTCATAAACTCTGTCTCTTATTAGATTTTGGATATGATATAAGACAATTACCTCTCTGATTCTATTTGCCCACTGGTCAATGGGGATAGTTATAGTACATTCCCCAAGAGGGTTGCACAAGCTAAAGGCATACAAAGAACTTTCCACAGTGCTTGAAACAGAAATCCATCAATACTCTGTCTCTCAGAAACAATACCTAAAATCAAAATTGATTATTTTCCTTTCCTGAAAGATCTATTTTCCTAGATGAAACTTTTTTTCTGTTCCAGGAAGCATGAGAAACGTTGACGACAAATATTGAGTCAAATAATAAATGGTTCTGACCATTTAGACACTACTACCTAACAAGAAAGAAAGATGTTAATCAAATAATCACATGAATCAATATAACATGACCTTTGTGCAGAGTGTAAAAAGTCCAGGTAGACTGTGCTGTGGTGGGGGCAAGGCATGAACATGAGTAACGGACTATTGGCAAAGACTCCGTGCTGGACTTGAGTGTTTGAAGAAGGTGGGGCTGGTGTGGAGGGTGGAACAGTGTGGGCAGGGTTGGAACAGTATGGTCAGCAGGAGGTTAAAGACACAAGCAGAGGTTATACAAAGCAAGCTGGCCAGATGGGAGACTTCAATTTTATCCCAGAGCATATGGGTAGAAATGGAATTACATGATCTGATTTATACAATTATAACATATATCTTCCCCTTCACAGATCACAGCCTTGTCATGGGGAAGGGGCTAGTATAACTCAGTGGAGCTATATGTCATGCTGTGTAGGGCCACCCATGATGGACAGGTCATAAAGGAGAGTTCTGAGAAAACATGATTACTGGAGGAGGGAACTGAAAACCACCCCAGTACACTTGCTGTGAGAATCTCATGAACACTATAAAAGGACAAAATGATATGACACCAAAAGATGAGTCCCCCATGTCTGAAAGTGTCCAATATGATACTGGAAGAGTGGAGGAGAACTACTAATAACCCCAGAAAGAATGAAGCAGCTAGACCAAAGCAGAAATGATGCTCAATTGTGGATGTGTCTGGTGATGAAAGTAAAATCTGATGCTGCAAAGAGCAGCATTGCATAGGAACCTGGAATGTTAGGTCCTTGAATCAAGGTAAGTAGGACGTGGTCAAGCAGTTGGTAAGAATAAATATCAACATCTTAGCAATCAGTGAACTAAGATGGATGGGAATGGGCAAATTTACTTCAGATGACTGTTACAGCTACTACTGTGGGCAAGAATTTCATAGAAGAAATGGAGTAGTCCTCATAATCAACAAAAATGTACAAAATGCAGTACTTGGGTATAACCTCAAAAATGACAGAATGATCTCAGTTTGTTTCCAAGGCAAGCCACTCAACATCACAGCAATTCAATGCCTAATTAAATGCCTACCATTGATGCTGAAGAAGCTGAAATTGATCAGTTCTATGAAGACCTAGAAGACCTCCTAGAACTAATGCCAAAATGATGTTCTATTAATCACTGGGGGCTGGAATGCAAAAGTAGGAAATCAAGAGATACCTGGAGTAACAGGCAAGTGCCGAAGAATTGATGCATTCAAACTATGGTGCTGGAGAAGACTGAGAGTCCCTTGGACAGCAAGGAGATCAAACCAGTCAATCTTTAGGAAATCAACCCTGAATACTTATTGAAGGACTGATTCTGACATTGAAACTCCAGTATTTTGGTCATCTGATGGAAACAGCTGACTCATTGGAAAAGTCCCTGATGCTGGGAAAGATTGAGGGCAGATGAAGAGGACATCAGAGGATGAGATGTCTGTATGGCATCACCAAAACAATGGACATGAATTTGGGCAAAGAGGGGCAGAGAGGCCTGGCATTGCTGCAGTCCATGGGGTCCTAAGAGTCAGACACAACTGGGCAACTTAACCAACAATAACAACAACAACAAAAACATATATCTTAGCCCATGTATTTTTTGGATTTATTTAATTGGCATCACTGACTTGATGGACATGAGTTTGAGTAAACTCCGAGGGTTGGTGATAGACAGGGAGGCCTGGCGTGCTGTGATTCATGGGGTCACAAAGAGTCGGACACGACTTAGCGACTGAACTGAACTGACTGAATTTGCATAATATTCACAAATTAAATAAATGAGGAATGATAAATTGACAGCCTTTAGGATAACTGGTCCTGGAGAGTTGGAGCATGAGTCTATAGCGCAGGATGACAATTCTCTGAAGGAAGCAAAGAAAAATCCAGATGTGGAGTGTGTTCCACGTCCTCTTTACTATAAGTTCAGTGACATGGATCACCTGCTTTAATTCATTTGGAATTCAGGGAATGTTTGGCATCTAGAGTAGTAAATGAATATATTTTAATTAGCATTAAAAGCAGTTGCCAAGGCCTAGTTTGATAAAATTTCAGCCTTGTTTAAATCTTTCTAAGAAACTGAGATGGCCTTTCTTGAATCAATCATTATAAGGCAATATAGCATTTGTTATTAGAAATGCCTCTGGGAATTAATCCATAGAACTGCTATGAAAATTCTCAATTAAAATTCAGAATCTGTAATGTTGCCATTATAGAATATTTAAACAAGATGACTTTGATGATATTTATTTTGCTTAAGACTCTCCATAAAGTTCTTTTATGAAAATGCTTCTGGGAATGTTTCCTGTTTCAAAGAAGCTCTAATGTTATGTTTTTTTCCCACTTGTTGGTAGAATTTGGAGGTCTTTTGTTTTAGTATAATATAGATGACACTTTCAAAGTTTTTGGAAATGCGTTGTTATTTTTAATGAATTGCTTATACTTAATTGTGGTGTATATGTATGTGGACAACAGAAACCACTTTTGGAAATCAATGTAATATTGTACAAATAGCCAGAAATCATACATTTATATGCTTCATATCCCATGGAGGTAGCAATTGCCTTGCCAACTACAAATATGTTTGCATTTAATATAACGACCAGAGACATTTGCATCTTAACACTTTGATTTCAGTTTATGGCCCCAGGATAAACAAGAGCATCAATCCATTCATCTCAAATGATGTTTTAGAAGGGAACAGGCTATAAATTATAAATAACTGAATAATTGCTCCTGCCTTAGTTTACATTCTTCATTTGAATATTTTAGAATATTTACAATATGAGTAAAATAGGTAAGATAAAATGAAATATATGACATTTCAGTCTATTTTGTCAAAATATATTTCTGTCTAATTCTATTATCTCTACACTAATACATAAATGTATAAAATAATACCTACATTGCTATAATAGCTAGCTTCTTGATGAACAAAATTATCACAAATGTACAAAAAATTAAGTCTGCAAATAATAAGACAAATAAGACAGAAAAGCACAAATGTGCATGTGCCTGTGTAAAATCTTCTGTTCATTCACTTACATTAAGAGGGCACATGCCTTAGGTTTCTGTCTTTGTAATGGTTAAAAAAAAAATTCTGAGCTAGAAATCCTACTATAGTGCAATTTTATTAAATTTTATTAAATAAATTTTATTATTATCTGAAATATCTAGAATGTTATATTACTTTCATTTTTTTCATTCCCTTTAGCTTTTGTTTAAATTTTTAAAAAATCAATTCTATTTATCTGACTCAAAAGTTCTGAAAAAGTTGACTTAATTAGCACTGTACTCAAAGGTCCAACAGGCATTGCTTAACAAAAGTCATCTCTTTTGAACATATATCCAGCCACCATAACTTTTTAACTCAGTTCGTGTCAGATGGATTCCTTCTTTTCTATTAACACTGGCAAGACACTAGCTACAGTCTTTATTTAAGATATTACTAGGATACACTTCTAATGCTTTTGCCTGCCCTCCCTCTGTGAACAATCTCATTCATCAAAATATTTAACTCTCTGAAATAATGAATTATTGTTATCATTGAAATTTTAATTAACATGAACTTACAATTTCAGCATATTTTCTAATTTTGCTCTATTCATCATCTAATTCATTTTTATATACATACACATTTTTCATATAATCTACATGACTCCTGTAATTTGAGGAGAATAATTATCCCTATCTCAATTTTTACACATAAATAAATTTTAAAATACTTGTTCAAGACACTAGTAAGAAGCAAATTTAAGACTAGAAAAACCGTGAAAGAAGTGCGTATGGGATAACTGTGGTCATCGATTATTGAGCACATACTATATATAAGGCTTTAATTAAATATTTAAAAATCATTTAAACTGGCTCCAAATAAATATATTTTATATTAAAACACTTGTAAATGACTGAGATATAGTAAATACGCAATAAAATTGAGCTTTTCTAAACCATCATGATACCTAGATGAATAGGTAATACTCTTTCCTAATTAATTTTATACTTTCTCCCAATGAACAGCTAACCACACGAATGAGGCAAAGAAGCCCAAGCCTCAGATTATTGAATCTTCATTTCAAATGTTGAGCAAGAAGTAGCGGGATATATGTGTGAATCAGAAGATGATTTGGTCACCCATCTCGGAAGGAAATTGGAAGGAAACCCAGAAGTCATGCCTTGGTCACTTGTCACGCTCTGTCCCTGTGTTGAGGCAGGGTAGAGGTGGCATTGGTGGGGGACCTGTAGGCTTGGAGATCAGAGCAAAGGAAGCCAGCAGTTCATGTGCGTGCTTGTAGAACTCGGCTGCGTGCAATCTTACAGAGAGTGGCAACACAGAGAAAGATGATCCTCAGAAAGACTGGCAGAACACCCAATTCTTTCCCTGGGTTCAAAGGGTCAGAGGAAGGCCAAAACACCTGAATGACCTGAACATAAAGATGAGAAAGATGCAGAGGGGAATGCATTTGTCAACTGCAGCCTAAGGCTAAATCTTCTACACCTTTAAGAGAGCAACAGGGATAGACAAACCTGGAGTTCCACAAAGAGGACATTCATATCCCAGTGGGACTTAGTAACTCCCTGTTAGGTTTAGAGTCAATTCAAGGGTGAAGGAGAAGGAAAAAAAAAAAACCTATAGGGATGATCTGATAACTGAATGCAATGAAAACACAGACCAGAGTTGACTGCTAGATTTAGGAAAAAGATCTCTTAACATGCTTGGATTAAATTCCTGCATTCCATAAAAGAGTTAGATCAATGACAAAAGACTGCATCATAGAAAAAAGTGATTGATACCTCTTTACTTCATATCTGAGGATGTGACAATCAAAGTCATACTGTGTCTCATTTTATTTATAATTTAAACATCAAGCAAATCATAACAAATCTTCTTACAGGGAAGAGGAAAGATGAGGAGGTGGCTTAAGGAAAATAGAAAAGATTTTCAAGTCACTGCAAAAAAAAAAAAAAAGAAAGAAAGCTAGAGAATATACTAATTGCTAAGTAAGATCTAGAATTCAGCTAAGCCTGGTCTGCAACTATATAGCACAGGAAGTCAGTCCACATGATTAAGTTTCTCTCCAGGCAATGAATATATGATGCTAGTTATCTCTTTTTTTTACCCAACCTTATATTTATTGTAAACTGTGTATTCAGGGTTCCTTATGTCAAATAGAAGGGCTACCCAATAAATAAAACTCAATCCTTGTCTCTGAAGGGCTCACTATCAATTGGAAAGACAGACACAGAATCAAATAAATATAATGAAAATGTCATAAGTCTTAACTGAGGAATGGAGAACACAGAAAGGCAATTTTTAACTTGTTGGGGAGAAAAGTGGTTAAGAAAAGCTTTCAGGAAAGGAGGTCATATTTCGAATAAGCCTTGAAAGACATGAAAAAATTTATCAAGCAAATAAGAAAAAATAAAGACATTAAGAAAATAACATCTAAGCTGGGCTAACTTGAGATTTTGCAGTTTGTTCTACGTGGTCATAAGCATTTCTCCACTTCAATTTTATATCTCTCAAATGTTGTTTGTATTGATGTAACCCCCACACGCATTTTCACTACTGTTCAAAACTATATTGGTTTGTACTTTAAAACACACATATTATATTAGTCTAAAATAAAGACTCTTCTATAGATTAAAAGTTATAAAATCTACTCCTCTATATGATACTATCATCAATATTATATGTTTTTTGGTGACCATGGGGTCATCTGCTATGAAAAAGTAATTTATCTGGGATGTCTATTTACTTAACCACATTGTATAAAATGTGCCTGAAACAGGAATCTATTTAGGCATATAATCTTAGTATTAACTATTGACTTTATCATACATAGAAAAGCTAATTTTAGATTTTAAAAAATTGTTTTATTTACTAAAACCAGAAATTTTAGAGCCAGACCTAATTTAATTTTTGATGTCTTCTCAACATCACAACAATACATTTACAGATTGAAATGCTGAAATTAAAGCCATAGGGTGTGTTTTCAAACTTGGTGAGATGACGTGAACTGTATTCCAAAACAAAACTCCAACGTTGAGTTAGGCACATAATCCAGTGATCACAAAATTAACATTCCGTAGATTCATTCATCAGAAGGTCCTGCTTGCCTCTTTCCCCACGTACTGGAAAGCTATTCATACCAGCAGCTTAAAACCCTTAAGTTTGCCAAGATTCACAGGTGCCTCCTGCTGAGAATGCCCCTATAGTCCTCCCCTCTCCCCTTGCAAAAGACACATCTCTATTCACAAGAGGTGAAAAACTTAGAAACAGAGAGGCTATTCTTCAAAATCTTTGAAGCCAATTCAATCTGGAACTTGAGCAGTTGTACCTCCTCTTAACAACAGGTGCAGAATGATACACTGGCTCTCTTATAAATATTCTTGAAAGGATTCCCTTCGCTTTAGCATTTTAATGGCATGTCACTTTAAATGAGGCCAGCTCTTCCCAGGTCTCCTAATTTTAAATGCATCAACTCTTCCATACTGTACCTAATTTATTCTACTAATGAAAATATCCAGTGTCAATTGGTTTGTGTCTCCTGTGAAAATTTGCTATTAAGATATTGCTATATTTTATAGAGTTGATGTCTCTTACATAAAAAAAAAAAAACAAAAAAAAAACCTTTTCTTTGTCTATACTAAATTGCTAGACCTCTTGGTGATTTTCCAGCAAAAAAAAAGATGATTTTATGCCTGGAATTTAAATGTACACACCTTTGATTGAGACTAGAATTTGGAGATGATTTGAATTGTGGAGAAAATTGCACCAGATGAAGGCTATTCTTGGAGAAGGAAATGGCAACCCTCTCTCGCATCCTTGCCTGGAGAATCCCCATGGATAGAGGAGCCTGGTGGGCTGCAGTCCACAGGATTGCGAAGAATCAGACATGACTGAAGTGGCTTAGTACATGCAAGGCTATTCTAGAATTATTACCACCATTTTCTAGCTGTATAATCTTCTGAACATTATTTGATATTTTAATCTTAATTTTCCCTGTCTGTAGGACAGAATAATAAATCCTGACTTGTATATTTCAAAGAGTTAATTGGAGGATTGAATTGAATACCAGTCATGAAAAAATGTACATCTATAAGCTTAAAAATGTAAAATATAAATATAAAAAGCAAGTACAAAAAGGGAAGATCAAATATAAAATATAAAAAGATTCTTTACCCAGAAGTAAACTTTGGAGAACATTTTTTCATCCTTTTGTTTGACAAAGATTTCTTACAACTGAAAATTGCTAACAGCAGAAAATGATTGATAAATTAAATTTCAGCAAAATTTTAAGATCCACTCTTCTAAGGACACCATTAAGAAAACGAAATAGCAAGACAGATGCTGGGTGACTATATTTGTGATTCCTATACCTGAAAAAATACTTATATCAGAAATACATAAAACCATTACAATTCAATAATGAGACAATAAAATGCTTGATAAAAATAAACAAAATATTTGAGTATACACTTCACAGAACATGATGTATGGGTAATCAACTTGAATCTGAAATGATACTGAACATAATTTGTTGTGGGAGCAAGAAAATATTTGGTAGCATTCAAGTCAGAAACCAGAAAACTAAGAATTTAAACATGGTTGGAGCTAAGAACAGAGCTAATAAATATTTTAACTTTATATAGTTGGCTTTGGGAAAGAAACGATAGCATCCATATTCCTATTTTTTGCTTTCATGGAAGATGCCATCTGAAAAACTTCAATGATCATGAATACAAATTTGAGTGGATTTTGGTTTTTAGTTTTAACAGTGTTAAACAACATGTCAAAAATATTTTTGCACTTAGGAAAATGCAATTTAAAAATGGAAATTTTAAAATATTGAGTTGAAGTTTTCTTGAGACAACTTAACTATTAAGATGCTCACTTTTGATCTCAGGAATAATTTTATGAGAAAAAATCAGATTAACCATGGTATATTAAATGGATCTAAGATAAAAGGAACGACTGACAATAAGCCTGAATGACTACTACCAAAACATTTTCTCAAAGTCTGGCATTTTATTTTTCCTTTTGGAGCTTTAGTATTTTGGCTTGAGAGAGCTATGGCTTCTGAGCAAAGAATAGAGGGGAAAAGAGGATAGAAAATTCATTCCCTTGTTTAAAATAAAGATAAAAAAATTGAAAATATTTTCAAATCTCACAGAATTATACATCAACATACAGCTACAAGAAGGTGGAAGACTGTGAGCCTATAGGTTTGTCTGGTCATCTTTATAAAGATGGTTGGTTCTTGAAGCACAGCAAGAATCTCAGCTTCATGTTAGACTACACCTAGCACCCTGGGATTGCTATCCCTCTAGACATTATATCCACTTGGATCAATTTAAATAATCCTTGGCAGGTTATAAAGTAAAGAATGTCAGGTGACAGAAATGTGAAGCACCCCAACTTCTAAAAAAAGGGAAACTGGTTCACCAACGGACTACTCAGAGGTCCGGTCTTTCAGCCGCCAGCCGAGAGGTGGGCTCCCAGGTCACCTAATTCTGAAAAGCAACAGGACTTGCTTATGAGTTCCACAGGACTGTAGCAAGCAAAGAGGCAGCTGTTCCTGAGTGTGGAAGCACACCCTGGAGCTATGTCCCCAGGGCTTGGTGCAGAGACAGCAGGCCAAAGCTCCAAGTGCCCAGTCTTTCCTGGAAGGGATTTTACTGGAAGCTGTACATCCACTATCTGAGAGTCTGGCTTCTAATTTGCATGCATCTGGGTGCTGACTGCTACCCTCCCCTTTTAGAAGATATTCCTGCAATGCAAATCAATCATACATTATATTATATTGGCAAACTGAAGGATAAAAATCATATGATCATTCCAATAGCTGTGAAAAAAAAAATTTGACAAAATTCAACATTCTTTTATGGTAAAACTCAATTTTTTCAGATTTTTTTCCACATCTATTGGAATGATCATATGATTTTTATCCTTCAGTTTATGTAGTGTAACATATAATTTGCCTGTTTATTGTCTTCCTTACTGCACTAAAACATTAACTTCAAGTTTCTTGGAAATAAATAAGTAAATGAATATATTTTGTAAGCTGATGCACCTTTTATGCCCATAAATGGCATTAAATATTTGCTGAATAAACAAATAAGTGTTATAAGATCTAAGTAACATTAATTTTTTAATTTTTCCTTCTTCAGTATGTAAGGCATTTAAAACAGTTCTTTCCAGTCAGGTAAGAATTTCATTTGAAACCTTGCACTTGAGACATTTAACTTAAAATATTTAACTCTATTTGATGATTTAGAAATGGCCTAATAAGTCTTTCACTCTTAACATTTTTAAGATCAAGATATTAATATAACCTTACAATAGGTGTGTTTGTATGCTCTCTCCAGGACACATCCTCTGTATTGCTATAACCATATATGAAATTGTGACATATACTTAAGTATATTCCTAGACTCTACAGCATTTCCTTTGCTATTTAATTACTGTAGCATCATCATCATCATTAATACCATTATCAAAGTGATAACTTTTGAGTGTTTAATAAATGCTGAGACTTACATAAATAAGCTGGTTTAATTATCATGATACTTCTACAAGGTAGGTAGTCTCATTAGTCACACATTACAGTTAGAAAAAATGAGACAAAAAGAGATAAATTACTCAAGGCTATCCAGCAGTATAGTCGGGACACTTCTAAAGCACTATCCTATTTCTTTACAACAGATATTGATATCTGGTGATACTTGTCTACTATCATTATCCTCTCCTTATTTAAATATAATTTTCCACCTTCCCTTACTTGTTTTTTCCAGGTAAATTTTGATTAATATGATTTATATTGCATAATATTAATTTGAGGGAGAAATATATTTCTAAGATTTTTCTCCATTCAGAAACATGACTAAGCTCTTCATTTACTCATAATTTCCCTTAAACAGTTTTGTTTTAGTTTAATTCCTTAGTTATATAATTTGACATTCTTGTGAATATACTCTGCTATTATATTTTGCTACTGGGTTTTCTCATTTAGTAGGTGGCTACTACTACTACTGATTATTTCCTTACTTATTTTATAGTAACAAATTTGTTTTAAGGTGGTTTAGGTTTTGTTTTCTGCTCTAGTTTATTCTTGGGAGGTTTCCAGATAAATAGTCATGCCACATACAACTAATAACCATACCTTCTTTTAAATATTAGTATCTCTATTTTTGCTAATTCCACCAGTCAGTCAGTTCAGTCACTCAGTTGTATCTGTCTCTTTGTGACCCCATGGACTGCAGCATTCCAGGCTTCCCTGTCCATCACCAACTCCTAGAGCTTGCTCAAATTCATGTCCATTGAGTCAGTGAGGACATCCAACCATCTCATTCTCTATCATCCCCTTCTTCTCCTGCATTCAATCTTTCCCAAAACCAGGGTCTTTTCCAATGAGTCAGTTCTTCACATCAGGTGGCCAAAGTACCAGAGTTTCAGCTTCAGCATCAGTCCTTCTAATAAATATTTAGAACTGATTTATTTTAGGAGGCACTGGTTGGATCTCCTTGCAGTCCAAGAGACTCTCAAGAGTCTTATCAAACACTACAGTTCACAAACATCAATTCTTTGGCATTCAGCTTTCTTCATAGTCCAACTCTCACATTCATGTATGACTACTGGAAAAACCATAGCCTTGACTAGACAGACTTCTGTTGGCAAAGTAATGTCTCTGCTTTTTATTTTATTTTATTTTTTTATTAGTTGGAGGCTAATTACTTCACAACATTTCAGTGGGTTTTGTCATACATTGACATGAATCAGCCATAGAGTTACACGTATTCCCCATCCCGATCCCCCCTCCCACCTCCCTCTCCACCCGACTCCTCAGGGTCCTCCCAGTGCACCAGGCCTGAGCACTTGTCTCATGCATCCCACCTGGGCTGGTGGTCTGTTTCACCACAGATAATATACATGCTGTTCTTTCGAAACATCCCACCCTCACCTTCTCCCACAGAGTTCAAAAGTCTGTTCTGTACTTCTGTGTCTCTTTTTCTGTTTTGCATATAGGGTTATCGTTACCATCTTTCTAAATTCCATATATATGTGTTAGTATGCTGTAATGGTCTTTTTCTTTCTGGCTTACTTCACTCTGTTTTAACATGTTGCTTAGGTTGGTCATAAGTTTTCTTCCGAGGAGCAAGTGTCTTTTAATCTCATGGCTGGAATCACCATCTGCAGTGATTTTGGAGCCCCAAAAAATAAACTCTGTCACTGTTTCCACTGTTTCCCTATCTATTTGCCATGAAGTGATGGGACCAGATGCAAAGAGGCTCTTTAGTTCCTCTTCACTTTCTGCCATAAGAGTGGTGTCATCTGCATATCTGAGGTTATTGATATTTCTCCCAGCAATCTTGATTCCAGCTTGTCCTTCTTCCAGCCCAGCATTTCTCATGATGTACTCTGCATATAAGTCAATAAGCAGGGTGACAATATACAGCCTTGACGTACTCCTTTTCCTATTGGGAAACAGTCTGTTGCTCCATGTCCAGTTCTAACTCTTGCTTCCTGACCTGCATACAGGTTTCTCAAGAGGTAGGTCAGGTGGTCTGGTATTCCCATCTCTTTCAGAGTTTTCCTCAGTTTATTAGGATCCACATAGTCAGAGGCTTTGGCATAGTCAACAAAGCAGAAATAGATGTTTTTCTGGAACTCTTGTTTTTTCAATGATCCAGCAGATGTTGACATTCTTTGCTTGTTCTTAAATCTAACAAGGATAAATTTTTAAACTTCAGAGAAAAAAAGATTATAAATATTCTTATACTAATTTTTCTTTCAATATCTTGATTTAATAAATAATGTTTTCAGGAGAAATACTTGGAGATTATAATATCTGAGGCTGAGAAAAATTCCTTAGCAATGAGTCACTACATAATGCAACATCTTTCTGTTTTCTTCTTATATAGCAGATCACCTGATAAAGTCTAAAATTCCTGTGTCACTCTTATTCCTCATAAAACATGACCTAATGATCTTCCATAATTAAGTATACTGGCACTGCACATCAAATTTTTTTCATGCACACTTGACTACATTTTCTTTTTTTTTTAGTTTTTTAATTGGAGGATAATTGCATTACAGTGTTGGGTTGGTTTCTGCCATATAAGAACAATGTGAATCAGTCATAGTTATACATAATTATATCTATAGCTATATATCCTCTTCCTCTTGAATCTTCCTCTCCTCTCCTATCCTACATTTCTAGGTCATCACAGATAGCCTACAGATCAGACAGTGTATACATGTTTTTGCTACTTTCTCTATTTATCCTACCCTCTCTTGGTTACATTTTCAGTGAAGAAAAATGAAAACTCTTTTGCTGTCATGGTCTTGGAAAAAAAAAAGTCAAGCTATGTGTAAGCTCCCTTCTTGTGGTTACAGATTGACTTGCTGTCTATGGCTTTATATGGATAAGCTATTGATATATGGGATCCTGACAAGGTACTCTTATCCTCTGTGAGGAAAATAATAGGAATTCAAGAAACTAAAACGTGATCCTAAAAAAAGCCACTAGTTCTGTCTGCCCTAGATACTTCATCTGGAGATGAAGATGCCTTGATCTGTGATAGGCAGATAACATAGTTGTCATCCTTGGAGACAGAATGTGAGATGAAGATGACCAAGTACACACCTTTGTCTCTTCTTTTGTGTCCTTGCGTGTGATGAACGTGAAAGTGAAAGTGAAGTCACTCAGTCACGTCCAACTCTTTGTAGCCTACCAGGCTCCTCTGTCCATGGGATTTTCCAGGCAAGAGCACTGGAGAGTTGGTTGCCATTTCCTTCTCCAGGGAATCTTATTGATCCAGGGATCGAACCCAGGTCTCCCACATTACAGGCAGACAATTTTGACGTCTGAGCGACCAGGGGAGTGCATGTGATAGGTTGGCTTTTAAAATGTGTCAAATCTTGAAAATCCTTGCTGAACTAGGAAGAACTGAAATGGATTAGCTAAAAATGACTGACATTAACTCAGAAATCTCTATACAGCACCGTCCTTCTTTGTAAATTCTGCTTGGTGCTCTGTCATTGTTAAATTCAATTTCAGGTCTTACAAGGAAAGTTCTCTCTCACTCTCTCTCTCTCTGTGTCTTCCCAAACAGCTACCAGTTTTCTCCTTATGGACATAAAATGCATCCTCTATGTTCTTCCAGCATCTTTCCTTTTTCCCCCCATAAATTACATCTGCTCATTAGTTATTTGCTATTATCAGCCAGTTTCTTAGAATTTTCTTCTAATAAACCTATTCAGTTTCATCTAACAGTTTACTGCCTTTCTTTTAGTACTAAAATTAATGATCATATTTTTAATCCTCCAAAACCTTTCTTATTTTCTGAGGATTCCATTTCATAAATTAATGCCTTTGCATGAACTCAATATCCTCTCACACTCCTTAGCAATAAGGATGAACAGGAGCTGGGACCCTTATTTTAGCAAAAATGGCAAATTTGAAGCACCATGGAGTAGGGATTAAGAACCTAAATTCTGTAGCCAACTTGCCTAACTTTGAGCCCTAAATCTACCATCACTAATTGAATAAAGACATTGATACTAGTTGAGTGCTGTGTGCGTTTAGTCGCTCAATCGTGTCTGAATCTTTGAAACTCCACGGGCCATAGCCTGCCAGGCTCCTCTGTCCAAGGGATTTTGCAGGCAAGAATACTAGAGTGGGTTGCCATTCCATTCTCCAGGGGATCTTCCTAACCCAGGGATCGAACCCAGATCTCCTGCATTGCAGGTGGATTCTTTAATATCTGAGCTCAGTTCAGTTCAGTTCAGTCACTCAGTCATGTCCGACTCTTTGCGACCCCATGAATTGCAGCACGCCAGGCCTCCCTGTCCATCACCAACTCCTGGAGTTTACTCAAACTCATGTCCATCGAGTCGGTGATGCCATCCAGCCATCTCATCCTCTGTCGTCTGCTTCTCCTCCTGCCCCCCAATACCTCCCAGCATCAGGATCTTTTCCAATGAGTCAGCTCTTTGTAAGTGGTGGCCAAAGTACTGGAGTTTCAGCTTCATCATCAGTCCTTCCAATGAACACCCAGAACTGATCTCCTTTAGGATAGACTGGTTGGATCTCCTTGAAGACCAGGGGACTCTCAAGAGCCTTCTTCGATGCCACAGTTCAGAAGCATCAATTCTTCGGCGCTCAGCTTTCTTCAGAGTTCAACTCTCACATCCATACATGACCATTGGGAAAACCATAGCCTTGACTAGATGAACCTTTGTTGGCAAAATAATGTCTCTGCTTTTCAATATGCTATCTAACTTGGTCATAACTTTCCTTTCAAGGAGTAAGTGTCTTTTAATTTCATGGCTGCAGTCACCATCTGCAGTGATTTTGGAGCCCCAAAAAAACAAAGTCTGACACTATTTCCACTCTTTCCCCATCTATTTGCCATGAAGTGATGGGACCAGATGCCATGATCTTAGTTTTCTGAATGTTGAGCTTTAAGCCAACTTTTTCACTCTCCTCTTTCACTTTCATCAAGAGGTTTTCTAAATCCTCTTCACTTTATGCCATAAGAGTGGTATCATCTGCATATCTGAGGTTATTGCTATTTCTCCCAGCAATCTTGATTCCAGCTTGTGCTTCTTCCAGCCCAGCGTTTCTCATGATGTACTCTGCATAGAAGTTCAATAAGCAGGATGACAATACACAGCCTTGACGTACTCCTTTTCCTATTTGGAACCAGCCTGTTGTTCCATGTCCAGTTCTAACTGTTGCTTCCTAACCTGCATACAGGTTTCTCAAGAGGCAGGTCAGGTGGTCTAGTATTCCCACCTCTTTCAGAATTTTCCATAGTTTATTGTGATCCACAGAGTAAAAGGCTTTGGCATAGTCAATAAAGCAGAAATAGATGTTTTTCTGGAACTCTTGCTTCTTCGATGATCCAGTGGATGTTGGCAATTTGATCTCTGGTTCCTCTGCCTTTTCTAAAACTGGCTTGAACATCTGGAAGTTCACAGTTCATGTATTGCTGAAGCCTGGCTTGGAGAATTTTGAGCATCACTTTACTAGCATGTGAAATGAGTGCAATTGTGCGGTAGTTTGAGCATTCTTTGGCATTTCCTTTCTTTGGGATTGTAATGAAAACTGACCTTTTCCAGTCCTGTGGCCACTACTGAGTATTCCAAATTTGCTGGCATACTGAGTGCAGCACTTTAACAGCATCATCTTTTAGGATTTGAAATAGCTCAACTGGAATTCTAACACATCCACTAGCTTTGTTTGTAGTGATGCTTTCTAGGACCCACTTGACTTCACATTCCAGGATGTCTGGCTCTAGGTGAGTGATCACACCATCGTGATTATCCAGTCATGAAGATCTATTTGTACAATTCTTCTGTGTATTCTTGCCACCTTTTCTGCCTCTGTTAGGTCCATACCATTTCTTTCCTTTATCGAGCCCATCTTTGCATGAAATGTTCCCTTGGTATCTCTAATTTTCTTGAAGAGATCTCTAGCCTTTCCCATTTTATTGTTTTCTTCTATTTCTTTGCACTGATCACTGAGGAAGGCTATCTTATCTCTCCTGGCTATTCTTTGGAACTCTGCATTCAGTCGGATATATCTTTCCTTTTCTCCTTTGCTTTTTGCTTCTCTTCTTTTCACAGCTATTTGTAAGGCCTCCTCAGACAGCCATTTTGCTTTGCATTTCTTTTCCATGGCCATGGTCTTGATTCCTGTCTCCTTTATAATGTCACTGAGCTACCAGTGGGTAAATTATTTAGATAATCTAAATTTAAACTTCCTTAATTTTAGGACAATAACATTAACTTGTAACATTGTATTAAATGAGCAAAACCAGGTTAAAATACTTAAAGTTTGACTCATAATTTGTGCTCAATGCATGTTAGCTAATTGCGACAGTTCTCATTAACAAGTTAGTTGCTTGATGATTAGTAAATCATCACTTTTTATCCTGGAGAAGGAAATGGCAAGCCACTCCACTATTCTTGCTTGGGAAATCCTACAGACAGAGAAGCCTGGTGGGCTATAGTCAATGGGGTTCCAAGAGTTGACTTGTGACTAAACCACTCTTCCTCATGCTATTTGTGTGGCATGATATCATTGTAGATATAGATACAGATATAGATATAGATACAGATACAGATATACATACAGATAGAGAAATAGATACACACAAATGGCAGGGCTTCCCAGGTGGCAAAGTGGTAAAGAATCCATCTACTACCAATGCAGAAGATGTAAGAAACATGGGTTTGATCCCTGGTTTGGGAGGATCCCTTGGAGTAGGAAATGGTAACCCACTATAGTATTCTTGCCTGGAAAATCCTATGAACAGATGAGACTGGCAGGCTACAGTCCATGGGGTCACAATAAAGAGTCAGACACAACTGAGAGGCTAAACACATTAAAATTGGTAAGCTTTCTTTATATTCTTACTATTTTACCTTTAGATTTGTTTATAGCTTGTATGAACTAATTTTACTTCAGCTCAATAAAATATACTAGCTCAGACTTGATCTTTTCTGCTTCCTTTTAGATACCTACATGAAGTCTTCCTGTTGGATTTAATAGAACAAGCACAAACAAGCTGACCTTCATTTTCTCCCGTGTCCTCTGTCACATCTATGTCCTTTTGTGTTGTTCTATTTGTTGTTGTCTGAAGTACATCTGGATTGTGAGAGAAGGCATTTCGATTTTAACTGACATTGATTTTTGAAATTTATTCACTCTCTTTATAACTTGTAGAAGCTGCCTTAAATGAAATGCTTTAAAGTTTTTTATTTGTCTGTCTTTTGTTTTCTTTTCCAGCGTAAGAAATTTAAGCTGGTGTATATCTTTGTAATGTTAAGTTTTCTTGATTCATAAAGCCATTTGTTTTAAGAAAATAGTATCTTACTTTAAAGCTGAAGGAAAGGAACTCTGGGGTTTGGTCACTGTTGTTCAGTTTCTAAGTCATGTCCAACTCTTTGAGACCCCATGAACTGCAGCATGCCAGGCTTCCCTGTCCTTCACTGTCTCCAGAGTTTGCCTAAATTCATGCCCATTGAGTCGGTGATGCCATCCAACCATCTCATCCCCTGTCATCACCTCTTCCTCCTGCTCTCAGTCTTTACCAGCATCAGGGTCTCTTCCACTGACTCAGCTCTTCGCAGCAGAGGGCCAAAATATTGCAGTTTTGGCTTTAGCATCAGTCCCTCCAGTGAATATTCAGGGGTGATTTCCTTTAGCATTAACTGGTTTGATCTCCTTGCTGTTTAAGGGTCTCTCAAGAGTCTTCTCCAGAACTACACTTCAAAAGCATCTCAGTCTTCTTCATGGTGCAACTCTCACATTCATACATGACTACTGGAAAAACCATAGCTTTGACTATACAGACATTTGTCATATATCATTTCAATTATTTGCTATATATGTATACATGCATATCTGTGTGTATATACACAAACACACACACATACACATACATGTGAGAAATGAATGGTAAAAATTAATGATGGGCTTCCCTGGTGGTTCAGATGGTAAAGTATCTTCCTGCAATGCGGGAGACCTGGGTTCAATCCCTGGGTCGGGAAGATCCCCTGGAGAAGGAAATGGCAACCCACTCCAGTACTCTTGCCTGGAAAATTCCATGTATTGAGGATCCTGGTAGGCTGCAGTCCATGGGGTCGCAAAGAGTCAGATATGACTGAGCTACTTTACTTCACTGCAATGACGAAAGGAGGTGAGGAAAGTTGTTTCTTGGGGGAGGGGTCCTCAGCATGAAGATTATAAAATACACTAAGCTTAAGGGTGGCAAATTGCTTCTACAATGCGTTACCAAATTAAAGGGAAAGACTTTAAGACAAGTATTAATTTATTGATGCAATGACAAGTGATGGTTTTGACATAACCTATTTCATCTACACACATTGAAGCCTCCAATATTACTCATATTAAAATCTTTTCATATAATATAGGTAAACTTTGAGTATTATTCCTCTCTTATGCATATACTATTATTATTTTACAGACTAAGACATTTGAAAATTGCATTCTATTCTAAGTTAGTCATATCATGCCTACATTAAGATATTAACCTCTCTACATTTTAATGGAATAATCAGCAGGAAAGTTTCATGGATAATATCATAATTCTGATTTAAAAGATGAGCTTCTTATTTGAGATACTAAAACTATCACAGCATTCCAGCAGTGAATGATGTTAAGATTCCTATTTATTTTGGCAAGTGAACATACATCCATTTCTCACATAAAGTAAGTAAAATTTGTCAGAAATGATTCAAGTAGAAATGAGGCTGATTTTCAACCTTGAGTTAAATATATGTAAAAATTGAATGTGTGTCTCTTAAAATTTTATTGTCAATAAAACTATAAGATTTGGAGAAACACTAGCGTCTTGAAATCTATATAGATCCTCACTTTGTGGTCAATAAATGGTTAATAACTGATAGTTAATATGATGCCAACAAATAATCAATTTATTTCTTGTGTTCCATAGTTATATTCTCTGAGATATAATTTCATGTACCAAGTAATCATCACATAAAAGTGTGCATTTAATGCAGCCCTTCATCTCATGCAAAATATTGAGGTAAAAATCTTAGAGTTCAAATATATAAAAAAGTAGTGTGAGAAAAATGTGTTTTGGTAAACAAATTAGCATTTAACTTGAAGTACCATATCAAGTAATTCCTTCATAGAGATGAGGTAGTGTAGTCTCCAAGTCTTTCTGAGAAAGTAATTAAAGCAATTATTTGTAAGAATTGGTACTTAGCACTCAGAAATCATCTAAGAAGTCGAAAAAATAAAGATTTTCTAAAATAATTTCAGCTCAAGGTAATTGTCCAATATTTTATAGTGATTGAAGTGATTGCATTGTAACTGAAAACAATTCTAGAAGCTGCAATATTGAATTAAAAATTGTGCTCTGTTGTTTTCCAAGTGTTTACTTTGAGAAAATAATGGGCATTTTAGGATGTAAAAATATTTGCTCTGTAAAATCTTTGTTTAAACAAACCTATCTTTTTTCTAATTGTATGACATTGTAAAACATTTGGCATGCATATATACAAAGTAGACTTTAAAGCAAAGTTTATAGTAATTCAAACTCCAAATTTTCTTGACTATGGCTGTTTTTAAGAAGTATGTGTTATGTACTTTATTTTAGAAACCAAACATTAATATCTCACAAAATGCAACAGTTTAGCAGAATATAATGAAGAATTATCAACTGCTTAGTGAGGAGAAAAATGAAGGCTTCCGAAAGCAGAACTTCTAAGTACCCTCTGCGCCATGAGCCTGTAGGCAATGTCAAATAAAGAACTGGTACTAATTGTTTAAACAAAGTGGTTCTCACTTCAAATAGTGCTGGAGAGAAGCATCTTAATCTTGCACACTGTGGAGTTTGCCTCCAAGATGCTACGAATAGGACTTTTATTTCCAGAAAGTTCACTTAAGTATTAAGATAGTTCTCTGGAGCTGTCTATGTTGTTGATAGTCTCAAAACTGACTATAAGGCAGCAACCTCATTGAGTTCCAGGGGAAAGGGAACTTGGGGGTGACATGCAGTCTTTCTTGGAAGACTGTTTAAATGCCATGAAGATGGAGAAGGAGGTACTGAAATGACAGCAGGACAGGAAAACAAAGGAACAAACACCTCTTATCTGGAATATGTGTTACGCTCAAGACTATTCCCCTTGGCTCTTGGCTTCCTTTTCCTCTGGTCAGAGAATAAACAAATTTAAAAGAAGGATAAGACAATGCAATAAGGTTTTACTTAAAACATACAACAAACTTATGACCCGTCATTTTGCACTTTTCTCACACACATCCAAATAAACCTATACACACAAGCCCACAGAATTTCTAAATGGAGCAGAGCCTTTTGATTCTGTTAATATTATCAGAAGCAACTATCTACAGAGAAAGCCTCTGTGCTTTAAATTTGGATCACTTTCCTGTATAGATTGTGGGTTGTAGAGAGCATTCTCTAGGCAAAATTTTATGGTGACAAGTTCTCTGACTATTCCACATGATCTTTTATCTATGAGGAAAAAATAATACTATGAAGGGCAAGCACAACACAACAACCCCACAGATTTTTATTAAGTTTTAATACTGTTTTTTACTCTGGCTAAAATTAAAGACTTCTATGACTAGCATATGAGTGTCTTCCCTGCTGACTCAGATGGTAAAGAATTCACCAGCAATGCAAGAGACCTGGGTTTGATCCCTTGGTCAGGAAGATCCCCTCTCCAATATTCTTGCCTGGAGAATTCCATGTAGCTTGGCAGCTACAGTCCATATGATTGTAGAGTTGGACACAACTGAGTGACTAAGCATATACACATGACTAGCATGTAATTGATATTTTATAAGTAAGTATGAATTGCCTTAAAAGATTTGTTTTCATTTAACATCTATCAATATCTAATAAACTGAATGATCATGAAATCAGTGCTGCAACTGAAGGTCAAAGTAGAAACTTTATAGATAAAGATAAGGACATTTTAGAGCTGGGAAAACTAAACCATAGTCTACCCCAAAAGTTAGGTGAAGGAAAGAGCATGAGAGAAAAAATAAATTTGCCTATTTTGAAATTTGTTTGGAAGTGGCCTGTACCCAGGAGGGTGGGGCACACCATTTTTTTTTTCCTATCCCCTCCTTAAAAATTCATCTTGCTGGCTTCCTTGAATCAGAATCCAGTCAAGTATGAGCTACACTATACAAGAAACAATGTGTTTCTTACAACATTTATACCATTATCCTTATGACAAATTTTATTTTGACTATGAAACACATTTTGCATAAAATTCGCTACCATATTAGTATTGACATGTACATAAAAATGATATTTTTATTTACAAATAAATATTTATTTAAGTGTCTTATGTACTGTGTGCTTTATAATTCCTCCATTTTTCACATTTCTCAATAATACATTGAAGATGTCAAAATATGAAACTCTTTATAAATTTACAGATTCACTAGCAAATGCTTATGAGTCATCATGGAGTGGTTGAAACACACAAAAAATAATAAATTACTTTTTAATATAGAAATGCAAAGAAAATTAATATCCTGACTTTTCCATACAGTTTCATATGAAATTGCTCTCAACAAATTCCCTTATATTAATATATAAAAGCCATTCTTAATTAAATCACAAATTCTGCAATTTTAAAGGATTTTGGAGGCCATACAGTAACGTCCTTTTAATAGCTGGGATATAAGTTTGGATGCAGTAACATAAGCCAAATAAGATTGGCTTCAATAACCTTCAGTTTCATTTTCTCTCAAATATGAGTACAAACGACCAACCAAAACTAACTTCAAAGAGATTAGATATCACTAATATTAGTATGTTTTCTCATATCATAGGTTTTAGTTCTAACCATCACATCTGCATTTTAGTTAGGGAGAAGATGAAACATATATTCTTCTTTCTTTAATGCTTCATGCATTTCTTCCACTTATATACATTTGTTATCCATCCAATGTTCAAGGGAGGCTGAGGGGTTGGTACAGCATGTGCTTTGCCAAAACAAAGGGTTGCATTAGAAAAGAAAGAGAACTAAAGGAAGAAGGGATGTAACCTTTCTGTTGTTCAGTCTCTAAGTCGTGTCCAACTATTTGATACCCCATGGACTGCAGCACACCAGGCTTCTCTGTCCTTCACTATCTCCTGGAGTTTGTTCAAATGTCCACTGAGTTGGTGACGCCATCCAACCATCTCATCCTCTGCAACCCCTTTCTCTCCTGCCCTCAATCTTTCCCAGCATCAGAATCTTTTCCAATGTGTCTGCTCTTTGCAGCAGGTGGCCAAAATACTGGAGCTTCAGCTTCAGCATCAGCCCTTCCAATATATATTCAGGGTTAATTTCTTAAGGATTGACTGATCTGATCTCCTTTCAGTCCAAGGCACTCTTCAGAGTCTTCTCCAGCACCACAATTCAAAAGCATCAATTCTTTTGTGCTCAGCCTTCCTTATATTCCAATTCTCATATCCACACATGTCTACTGAAAAACCCATAGCCTAGACTACATGGACCTTTGATGGCAAAGTGATGTCTCTGTTTTTTAATATGTGGTCTAGGTTTGCCATAACTTTTCTTCCTATGGAGCAAGCTTGCTTTCTAAGTAGTGATCGTCCTTCTACTTGATGGTTAAAGCTACTTCCACAGTGATTTGGAGCCCCCAAAAATAAAATCTGTCATAGTTTCCACTCTTTCCCCATCTATTTGCCATTGAGTGATGGGACTAGATGCCATGATCTTTGTTTTTTGAATGTTGGGTTTTGAGCAAGATTTTTCAATCTCTGTCCTTTCCCTCATCAAGAGGCTCTTTAATCCCTTTTCATTTTCTTCCCTTGGAGTGGTACCATCTGCATATCTGCAGTTGTTGATATTTCTCCCAGAAATTTCAATTTCAGCTTGCAAATGTGAATGTTTATGACAACTCCACAATTTGTCTTCTAGTTCTGTTAGGTCCTCATGAAATCACATACAAGCCCTTGTCCTTTGAAGTAAAAAGCTTTTGCTTTACTTTCACAGGTCACTTGACTGACTCCCTTGAGTCACTGAAGGCTGGCTCAAGAGTTAATAATTAGGAATATGAAGATGTAGAAACAAAGAATAGCTGTTGGGTTGGGAAACTGGGAAACATTTAAGCTATAAGTCCTTCCTATAGCAGCATCACTGTACTCTTAGTTCCCTGGAAAATATAGACAAAGGCTTGACACACATTCCTAAGTTGTTTTTTACAGGAAGCAGACCCCTCACCAGATGAAAACTGCTGACTGAAAAACAGATCTTAGACTGGTTGAAACCAGAAGGCTGATGACATGTGAAACTTCACCTTGATGCCAACCAGTTAGAGAACAGTCCACGAGCTCATCACGAACCCTGAAGCTCCCTCCTTCACACTGTGTTTAAAACCCCTTCCTTGAAAGCCATTGGGGACTTCAGGTCTTTTGAACATGAGCTGCCTGTTCTCCTACCACATGTTAAATTTTGGTGTAGTAGCTAAGACTAATATCTACAATTATTCAAAAAGGCACTGCAATTCTCATTTCTCCAATAAATCTGTGCGAAGCTATAAAACTACAGTTTGCAACAGATTGCATGCAGAAACAGCAGCGGGGATTCAATTATCTTCTCTTAAGCCAAATATTAAGGAAATGTGCAAAAATCATTAAAGTTTAAATGTTATATATGTTATTAATAATATGTAATAAGCTTGCTTAATGTTCTTTAAATTGTATTAATAAATGCATATTTTAAAATCTCTGTTTTAATTTTACTATGGTAAATAGATTTCCATTTATATATACATATATATGTAGATTTACAGCTTCCATAACACGAAAGCTTTTCAGATTTCTCAATAATTGTTATGCATTTGAAAGAGTCTTGAGACAAAACAGGTGTTAACTTTCAGTCAAGGTCATCAGAGAATTTCAGCAAGAAGATTTATCACTAAAATAACATAAAACAACTACACTTAATTTACTGTGCAGAGTGACTCATCGAGAATGGTGCTCAAGGCCATTAAAATGGGCCAGTTGAAACATACCCCCGCCTCAAATTTCTGGGTTTTGGTAAGAAAATAATATCTTTGCCTCTATAATTATTCTTGCCCAAGTTAGCAGTAGCCTATGTAAAGCAGGTTTAATCTATTTTTTCTAGGAATAAATAATGTAATATGTAAATAATATGTAAATAATGTAATACCACATAGGATATATCCAAATTTATATCTATTTTTAAAAAAACAAAAATCATCACTTGATTGCTGACTATATATTTATTAATAGAAGATATGAACTATAAACCCTGATCACTTTTAGGAATACTCAGAAACTAATTTAAGATATCCTGATAATGACTTAAAATTCTTTTCTTTTCTGTATTTCTATTGCTTATAAATGAGGAATTTTCACAGATTTTCATTTTTTTCATGAGCCAAACAAAATGTGATTTTTTCCAATACTTAACAGTTAAATTTACTTTACATTGTTGCTTTTAATGTTATGTATTTATGGTTCT
Organism: Muntiacus reevesi; assembly: GCF_963930625.1. Taxonomy (NCBI): domain Eukaryota; kingdom Metazoa; phylum Chordata; class Mammalia; order Artiodactyla; family Cervidae; genus Muntiacus; species Muntiacus reevesi. Next base: position 63,049,919 of record NC_089253.1, on the reverse strand, counting down.
TTATTAGTTGTTTAATGTACCATTGAGGCTTGGCAAGTACCATTAAGAGGACGTCAAGGCTGTGTATTGTCACCCTGCTTGTTTAGTTTATATGCAGAGTACATCATGCAAAATGCTGAGCTGGATGAAGCACAAATTGGAATCAGGATTGCCAGGACTAATATTGATAACCTCAGATATACAGATGACACCGCCTGTATGGCAGAAAGCAAAGAAGAACTAAATAGCCTCTTTGTGAAAATGAAAGAGGAGAGTAAAAAAGCTGGCTTAAAACTCAACATTTAAAAAACTAAGATCATGAAATACTGTCCCATGACTTCATGGCAAATAGATAGGAAACAGTGGAAACCAGTGGATGACTTTATTTTTTGGACTCCAAAATCACTGCAGATGGTGACTGCAGCCATGAAATTAAAAGATACTTGCTCCTTGGAAGAAAAGCTATAACCAACCTAGACAGCATGTTAAAAAGCAGAGACATTACTTTGCTGACAAAGGTCAGTATAGTCAAAACTATGATTTTTCCAGTAGTCATATACAGATGTGAGAGTTGGACTATAAAGTAAGTTGAGCACTGAAGAATACATGCTTTTGAACTGTGGTTTTGGAGAAAACTCTTGAGAGTCCCTTGGACAGCAAGGAGATACAGCCAGTCCATCCTAAAGGAAATCAGTCCTGAATATTCATTGGAAAGACTGAAGCTGAAGCTGAAGTTCCAATACTCTGGTCACCTGATGAGAAGAACTGACTCACTGGAAAAGCCACTGATTCTGAGAAAGACTGAAGGCAGGAAGAGAAGGGGACAAGAGAGAATGAGATGGTTGGATGGCATCAGTGGCTCGATGGACATGAATTTGAGCAAGCTCTGGGAGTTGGGGATGGATAGGGAAGCCTGGCATGTTGTAGTCCATGGGGTCGCAGAGAGTCAGACACAACTGAGCAACTGAACTGAACTGAAGACTTGGCAACAGCTTGTGATTTTTCCTTGTCTTCTTTCCCAGGTCAATAGTCTCCCAAATTGCCTCTTTCAACATGGTGTAATAATGATGCCTTGGATGATTATTTATATGGTCTAGTAATAGAAAGACTTTGATAAAATTAACTATCAAAACAAAAAGAAAACAAACACATTACTGCACTAGACATTGAGGGGCTTCCTTTATCTCAAGAGAGTTTTATGACATGTTGATGATATTTATTACCACAGGCAAATCACGTGTTCATACTTCATTTTTACTGTTTCCAGGATATATTGAAAATGGATCCAGATTTTATTTGATTTCTATACATTCTAGATTGATATCTATTTATATCCATTCGATTTAAGAAGTGAAGGAAACCAATTCCAATGAACAAATGTTATAAGACAAAATTATTGGAAGCACAGTCAGAGGCAGTATCTCATATATGCATTAAAAATGCATTAAAATAAAAATAAAATGCATTATTATAAAAATAAAATTAAAATTAAAATGCATTAAAAAAGCAAGTTTATCTAAGGTGAAGAGGCATCATTTTGCAGGAAAATATCAATGAGAAATTGTAAATTGGGACTCCAAGAACACTAAACCAAATTAAAAAAAAATGTTTATAGAAAGATTTCAGTAAAAAGGGGCATATCGAAGAGAATGGGGGGTCAACGAAGAGAGAAAATGTCTGGATATTCAGCAAAGGAGATGGAAAAAGGAAAATAGGCTAAAAAGGCATGAAAAAGAGCTAAGGGGAAAATATCATTGAGAAGGATTTTTATACATCATCACTGTATGCCAGATGTTGAGAAATAGCATTCACAAAGGTTTCTCCTATGAAAGTGTTAAATATCTATTTTCCTTGCATGAATTATAGAGTGGTAACTGCTTGCTGATGCATAAGGGACACAAAGGGTCATGTTTTGAGTTTGAGAAGGAAAAGTTGAATAACAAAACTTCAGAAAGAGACGTACACTAGAGAGTCAAATAAACACAGGGGTTTAAAGGACACCTGAATTCTCTATCTCCTATTGCGTTCACACGCCAGCTTCATTGTCATACACCATGGACAGTATTCTTACACAAAGAAATGGCTGGCTAGTCTCCCCACCCTCACATCTCATAGTGTTACTGGTAGAGATAAAACCAACCTGATACAATATAAATGCTATCTCTTGTCCAAATTTACATGTTGGAATGCTAACCCCTGAAGATGATGCTATTGGGAAGTGGCACCTTTGAGGGTCACTTAGGTAATGAGGATGGAGCCCATGTGAATGAGAAGCGTGCTCTCCACTAGAACCCCACCATAATGGCCCCTAGATCCTGGACTTCAGTCTCCAAAACTACGAACTGTTGTTTGTGAGTCATCCAGTTTATGGTATTTTTTGTTTATAGCAGCATGAACAGACAAAGACACTGTCTCAGCTCCATTTGAAAGAATGAGGGAGGGCATTCACCTGCTTAATGGAGAAACAAAACAGAACATGATACGCATATTATAACTGGCAATCCAATTTATGTAGAGTGGGAAACATTTTATATAAAGTAATAATTCATTGCTGTGTGCGTTCAGAGGTTGAACTAAAGTATTAACAAAAATATCACAGAGCACTCATCAAATATGTATTGAGCACTTGTCTGGGAATGTGAGAGCTATCTCTAGAAACTCCAGCCGAAAACTAAGCATTCAGATTTCTTGAAATTCTGCTTGTATTTCATCTTTTCAGCACTCCACTGGGCAGGGTGATTCTTCCCAAATACGTTAAAATTTCCACAGTTTATTTCAGCATTACCAGATTCCCTTTATCCTCCCCCACCCACAGATACTGTTCAGATTTTCAGCTTCATTTTCCTCAAGTGTTCATGTTGTTTGTTCTTCCTCTCAGTTCATAATCATGTCATTTTGAATTGGACTAGAATTGGAGATCATAAGAAGAAGGAGGAGAAAAATGGGAAAGCTGGCTGACTCCACGAAATTATACAAATCTGCATTTGGAGATCAGTTTGAAATGGCACTTCAGTTAAGATCAGTTTGATATGTAAGATTTTAGATTATTGCTATGGAAGTTATATTAGTTAAAATGTGTATGTATATAAGTATATATTATATATTAAGGTATATATAATGTATAAATCTATATATAATGTATATATTTGCATTTAATACATGGACATAATACATAATATATAGCATATACACATATATTAATGTGATTGTATATGAGTTATTATTAATAAAATATTCAGTATTAACTCACAAATACCTGAATTCAAGATTCAGTTTTGTTCTATATGTTTTCCATATGATGGATACTAAAGTAATAACTTTCTTTCCTTAACACAACATGTACTATATTTGTAAATTTTTTAATCATATACAAGTTAAATACTTTTAAAACACTTGATAGCATTTTTAAAGTCAGAGAATACATATTAATGATATATTAGAGCCCATGTTGGCAAATTTTTTCTTTGGAGCCAGGTAGCAAAAACTGTAGGGTTTCAGAGGCATGCAGTGGTCAATAACTGCCATAGGGTATGAAAGTGGCCACAGACAATATATAAACATAAGGGCATGGCTTTTTTATTGATGCATATTTAATATAAATTCATATGATCCTCACCCATCATACTATTCATCCAGAATACTATTCTCCTTTTGATTTTTTTTTTCAACAGGCTGATACAAAATTGATGAGGGATAGATTTGACCTACATGCCAATTTCTAACTGCCATCATAGAGAATATATAGGAGTTACACGACACAACTCTCAAAGAATGACACAGACCTCAAGTCATCCTTCTCTGTGATGTTAGAGAAGTGATTTCATCCTATATCACTTTCCAATATTAATGAAAAAGAGATCACTTTGCAAAAATGTTTTAATAAAATTTTAGAGGTTAGTTGCAGTTTGCATGCACATCAACTCCATGAGCCAAGACAGTACATTGGTAGCTTGAAATTGACCATGGTGGAAATATTTCTACCACAAAAATCAGTAAATGTGAATAAATTAGGTTTTCTACCCCTAGAGAGGTGATTGCTAAGCCTTTACTGAGAGACTTTTAAATATATTTCTATGGACCCTTGGCTACTCTGTGAATAAGACATGACACCACAAAATAGGGTAGTTGAGGTGCCTTCTAGGAATATTACATGAATATTTTCCAATAATTGTTGCGACTATTGTTCTTTAATGAAATGAATATAGCATTTGTACTTATCTCAAAAATTTTTGAATAGCAACGCAAGTTGACTATCTCAAAGAAACCACATGATCACAGGCTTTGGAAGTCACTTCAGTGAGAAAAAGTATTTTGATGTCATGGGAATTCATGAGAGGGATACTAGTAACAATGCAGAGCTGCCACCTGGATAGAGGGCCACATTTACCAGAAAGAAAGAATTACACGCTACATTATGGAGAAAAAAAACAAAACAAAACTTCAACTGCTCCACCATTATATAGGAAGAATTAAGAAATACTGTTAGTGAGATACATTTTGTTGGTCTTATTTTTCTTTGTTTATGCTTATTTTTCCAGATTTTAGAATATCAGATATTGAAAGCTAGTTCTGAGAGTTGGACAAGTTTAAGAGGAAAAAAAAAAAATTCCATAAAGGAAGGGCAAAACACAAAAATACCTGCTAGAAGTGAATCACTGATATTACTTATTCACTTTCTCTTTCAAAAATTTCTGAAAATACACCCCACAAATTTCCAATCTCTTTTCCACTGAATTCTGCTAATAAACTCTAGTACATATTTATATTTTTTGTTTCCCTAATGTAATTTTATTACATGAAAATCTATTAAGATGGGAAAAATAAAAGCAAAGCAAAATCTCACATTCCTGGTAAAAGAAATATGGCGAGGAGGAAAATAAAATCCAAATTCAGTAAAAATCTAGCAAGTAGTCTGTATTTTTTTTTTTAATTGTGTGGGATGACAATAGAAAACATAGGAATTAAGCTAAATTGAAAAAAAGCAAGTCAAGAAAAAGCCTGAGCTATCTTTGATTTATTTAGTTTAGACAACAAATATTTAGTCTATCACTTTTTGAATTTGTTTCAAGTAATGCATCTTTATATTATGCTGTCTATTTATTTATTCTGCACACACCTAACTTGAATTCTTGCATATTTTGCTTAGAAATATTGTACTTTAATGACACTTATGAATATTTAATTTTTATTTATTTTTACTAGAAATTAATGTGTCTCTTTTGACATATTTTACTCCACTATTTGTTTCCTTTTCAGGTCCATTTTCCACTTATCCCTTAAACATATTTCTTATGATATTATATTCAGATCTTATGATTTCATGTGCACTGATGTTTGCCATCTTAACTCTCTCAAATTTCCCCTGAACTTCATATATATAATACATATATAATCTCCAGTTGTGCTTGATTAAAAGAACACTTAAAGTCAACAAGTTTATAAGCAAACTCATCAGTTGCTTTCATCTCATTTTCTCATATTTCCTTTTATGTTTGAGGATAAGATCATCTATTTCAGTGGTTTACAAACTCTAGCTCACACAGGGAGCATAAAGTTCATTGCAATTAAATAAGTGTCTTTTTCAAGCTGTAATTCTCTGTTAGGGAATATTTACTTGAAGTTTGCAGAGAAGGCAATGGCAACCCACTCCAGTATTCTTGCCTGGAAAATCCCATGGACGGCGAAGCCTAGTGGGCTGCCATCTATGGGGTCGCACAGAGTCAGACACGACTGAAGTGACTTGCAGCAGTGGCACTTGAAGTTTGCAGACAGATATATAAAAAAATACCTTATGCATGAAATAAATAAGAAAACTTACAGCAGTGAATGCTTTACATATAAAAAATGAAAGCTATGAAGTCAATAACCCACATCTTCTCTCTATGAAACTTTTTTCTAGAAAAAACTTTTTCTAGAAAATTAGAGCATTCACATAAAGCAAATGGAAAAAAAGAAATAATAGTGATCACAGTGGAAAATCAAATAAAAATAGAAAAATAATAGAGAATATAAAGGAAACTAAAAGTTAGTGTTTGAAAAGAAAGAAAATTGACAAACTGACCAGACAGACAGATAGACAGATCAGGAGAAGAGAGAGACAAAAAAATGAAAAGACATCCCAGATACTGGAAGGAGATACTTTTATATTAAACAGTTTCTAAAGAATGGGCATCCAAATATATAAATTACTCATACAACTCAATAATGCAAATAAAAAAAGGCAAACTACAAGAGGGAAGACAATTCACATAGATATTTCCCTGTAGAAGGTACAAATTGGACTATAAGCACATGCAAAGATGTTTAGCATCATTAGTCATCATGGGGAAATGTAAATTAAAACCACAAAAAGATATCACTTCACAACTGCTAGGATGACTATAATCAAATGTCAGATAATAATAAGTGTTGGTGATGATGTGGAGTAATTGGAGCTGTCACTCATAGTAGGTGGGAATATAAAACATTAGAGCCATTTTGGAAAACAGTTTGCCAGATCCTCAAAATGTTAAATATAGGAGTATCTTCTGAATAGTCAATTTTGTCAATCCTAAAAGAAAGCAATCCCAACAAACCATTTGGAAGGACTGATGCTGAAGCTGAAGCTCCAAATTTTGGCAACCTGATACAAAAAGCTGACTCACTGGAAAAGACCCTCAGAAAGATGCTGGGAAAGATTGAAGGCAAAAGGAGAAGGGGGTGGCAGAGGATGAGATGGTTAGATAGTATCACCGACCCAATGAACATGAATTTGAGCAAACTCTGGGAGATAGCAGAGGATAGACGAGTGGCATGCTACAGTCCATGGGGTCACAAATAATTGGACACGACTTAGTGACTGAACAACAACAACATATCCAAGAAAATTGAAACATATGCCCAGATTAAAAAAATAAAGCATATGTGAATGTTCACAGCAGCATCATTTATACTTGACAAAAAGTGGCAACAACCCCAAGTCCATCAAATGATTAATTGATAGGTAAAATAAATGTGATATCCTACTGATACATGCCACAACATGGGTGACCCAGAAAGCACTATGCTATATGAAAGAAGTCAGTCACAAAAGACCACATATTGTACACAATGTCCAGAATAATCAAATCTATGGAGACAATTAGTAGATTAGACACATCTGGAGAGACAAATAGCCGAGGGATGGGCATGGGAATATGGGAATAAGGGGAATATAGGGCATGGGAATATGGGGCTGAAAATGCGTCCAATGAAAATGTTCTCAACTTAGATTGCATACATGTTGAATATGCAAAAATCCAGTGATTGTAGAGAATGCCAATGATTTATTTTGAAATTGAATTTTAAAATGTTTAAACTTTTTTTCAGTGAAAGAAATTTATAATTATATATTTCTTAATAATTTAATAATCAAGTCAAAGTTCAAGTATTTTATAATGGTGATACTAACACAAATAGTTTTTTAATGATTTTTTTTCCTAAATTTTTCCTTAGCTTTTCCTTTCATTTTCAACCTGCTCGTACTAAGTAAATGCAACTTTATACTGCCTTGACTGATCAATACATATTAAACTACCAAATCTAAAACCTGGGATTCCCCAAGTCAGTTCAGACACAAGTATTAGAAGAGTTTGTCATCATTCATATAAATTGTTAGAAACTTTCACAGCACTTTCCATACATTCATGTAGAATGAGATTTATGGTTTTATGAACATGTCAAATAAGATTTAGATTCTTTTATTTAAAAGTTACATCTTGAGAAATTTCAGTTTTTATTCCTGCTTACTTCCTATGCTTACAATGTAACTAGGTTTTTGTGTTTTTATGTTCGCTGTCACACAATTATCAGCTGATTACCCTGTACAAGTTAGAATAATGTCTTGATTCTAATGATAAAAAAAATTAAATAAAAATTCAGTCTATGTGGTCCCATTATAGCCTTACTTTGGAAAATAACTGCAATTAATCATTTTGAGACTTAAGACAACATGTTTTCAAATCATCTCTAAAAATATGAATAACACTGTATTATGCATATTAGCACACCTCCACTCAGAAGCTCAGTAGAGCTGTCCTCAGTTGTCTGCATTACTGCACTTGCCTTACCTTTGTCGTGGCAGGCTGATGAGGGGTTGTTTATGACACCTCTTGCTAAGGCTAAAGAGCTTGTGTACAATTTTCTGCGCCTTCAGGAAAAGTTGCTTCATGCTGCTCTCCAGTTGTTCATAGCGGCGCTGAAAATTAGAATCCATTGTCCACAAATGCATGATGGTAGATGTGTTGAGGAAATAATTCATGGGCAGCCTTTTCATAAAGAACTTGAATTCATCTGAAAAAAAATGCCAAAATTCAACACTTTAATAATAAAATAGCCATTTTTCCTCTTCTCCAAAGTATAGTTAGTATGTTAATGCTGAAACAAATGCAATCTATTCTTCTCTGTGTGGCAAATTAATAACAAGAAGGTAATTTTGTATGATTTAGGATTATTTTCTCTTTTTTCCTCATAAGTTAGAACAAGAATATTCATTTAAAAAGGTAATTAAAATAATTATTCTAAAACAAATATTTGGGGTAAAAGTTTAACTTGAACTTAATTTTTCCATGTTCTCCTTTTGATGATAAATGAATTTGATGGTGTTGAATTTTTTCCCAAAGTTAATAATCATTAATCTAGCTTTTATTTCTGGCAATAGCATTAATCACCTGTTCTGAGTATTGTTTATTAAATCAATATTTCCAGAAATTATCCTTAAATCAGTATAGGAGAATACATGGATTATCATTACTAAATGTTTGCAGTGGTTGAAGATATATTATTTTGCAAGTGATATAAACCATATTTTAATCACTATTCTACCCACAAAAAACTTACACAGCATACATTAAACCTCAGTCTGTTTGTGCCTTGATTTCCTTGCTTGTAAATGAGATGGGAAATTTTTTATTATAAAAATATCATTTTACTTTAAATTTTTATGAAGTTGCAAATAAATTGTTTTAAATGGCGATTTAGTTAGTTGTAAATATCCAATTCAAAAATAGTTATTTTTGAATAACCAGTTACAGGTGTTTTTGTTTACTTGATTTTGGACAAAGTATGTTCAGACTGATTCCTTGGAAGAGACTGTCTTTATTGCAGTATTTCCAAACCTCCAAAGTGAGTAAAAGTGAAGTCGCTCAGTCGTGTCCGACTCTTTGCGACCCCATGGACTGTAGCCTACCAGGCTCCTCCGTCCATGGGATTCTCAAGGCAAGAACCCTGGAGTGGGTTACCATCTCCTTCTCCAGGGGATCTTCCCAACTCAGGGATCGAACCCGGGTCTCCCGCATTGGAGGCAGACGCTTTAACCTCTGAACCACCAGGGAAGCCCCAAACCTCCAAGTTGTCACTAATTAAAAAACATGTCATTCACATGGGAAAAGATAAACTACATTAATATACGTATATATTTAAGGCAATTAATTTATACATATTTTACAAAGCAGGGCTATTTCAATAATCAATCCCAAACTATTTCATCAGTGATGGAAAAAGCAACTTTTAGACAATTAACGGAAAATTATATTCATGAGTATTGGGCTGATACATTTTCTAGAGCACATAAACACAGAGTTCTGGCATGTTTGGATGTTAAATGTAACCAGAAGAACAACGAAACAAAGGAAAACCAGCACTTTTTATAGTAATATTCATCAGGAAAGAGTTTTGAGGATATATCCATTTGATATGCTTCAAATCATTTTTTTAAGTAAGCAGAGTATAAATAAGAGATGCATTTTAAAATTCCAATTTCACAGTCCTCTACATTTTGTTTGGTCCCATATGTCTCCTTTGACAAATTTTCTCCTTTGAATAAAAGAGTTGGGGCATGGAAATTGGAAAGCATTCCCTGGATTATTCACAGAGCAGATGCCACTACTTTGCAAACTAATCATTCATTTCATTTCATTGTCATCTTTTACTTGAACATTACTGATAAGCTTTTATTGTTTCATGGGTTTGCATATTTTAATGATTTTTATTGTTACAGTAGTATTATGAAAGTTTCTAAATCAGTACATTTTATTCAAGTTAAAGACTCTATTAGTTTATTTATTTTATCAAAGTGGATGTAACAGTATATGCCAGCTGAAAACTGGCACTATATAATTTTTAAGAAAGAGTTTTAACATGACATTTGAATAATTACTTCATTACGAAGTCATTAAGAGTCACCATTGACAGTCCCCAAAACATTTATTGCACACCTGTTGTGCACAAAACATACAGCTATTTTGATCTCTGAGTGGGAATATGAATAAACCTTTCATCTCATTTTTTAAAAATGACAAATGACATGTAATAGTTTAAAATGCTAAAATAGCATCTTCTCTGAAATTCATTCTACTTAGAAGTCAATAGAATTCCAGAAATATTCCTCTGGATATTTTTTCAGTTAGTAAAATTTATGTTTACATAACATGAAAATAAAATTTGAATGATACATTCGAATTATTATATAAAGCTCTAGATTCACATAACTACAAAGAGAAAATACAAAGATTAGTGGACACCAGACAACAGTTAACCCTATAATAATGTCCAAACCCATGTAGAAGATAAAGTGCTCTTGCTTTTAAAATGGCAACTAAACAATGACAGTGGTGGTTTAATTGCTAAGTCGAGTCAGACTCATGATTCCATGGACTGTAGCCGCCAGGCCCCTCTGTCCATGGGATCCTCCAGGCAAGAATACTGGCGTGGGTTGCCATTTCCTTCTTCCCAACCCAGGAATCGAACCCAGGTCTCCTGCATTGCAGGCAGATTCTTTACCGACTGAGCTATGAGGGAAGTACAAACAATGACTAACCATACTTCTTTGGGGAAACAAATTTGTAAAAGAAACAAAAATTAACATCATATAAAAATATCCTAGGAGAAATGCTTTCAGTATCTGGGTTATTAGAGAGAGATTAATCTGGAGACCCCTGTTTGCAAGATACGTATCAAATGAGTACTTTTGTTCAGTATAGTTTTGAGGACTATGAGAAACAAAACAACAGCAATATCAGTGGTAATAAACATCCTGTATGTAAATCAGTCAGTCTTCTTCACAAAACTAATTCACATGAAGCAGAAAATAATACAAAAGCAGATACATGATATTAATGAATTCTGTGGAGGCAAAGAGAATTAGCATAGGTGACATCTTTTCAATAAATTATAGAAGACTAGCTAGGCACCATGTTGATGCTCAAGATTACTACTGCTCTTCCAATAAAAATGAAATATTTTCTAAAATAGCTGAACAAGGTTTGTTGCTGTTGTTTTTTCCTTCTCCTCTAAAACAAACTCTAGTTAACACCTGATATCTAGTTAGTTAACTTTGAAATGAATTCACTGTCTCTCTGGTAACACGAGTTCTTGCTTTGGCAGGAACTCAAGTGCAGTGTTTTAAATATTAACTCAGTCCCCTCAATAATCCTTCATGTAAATTTTATCGGCACAGTTATGTATGTTGAATGCAGATGACTTTTAGTTTTGTAACTCTAATGTCAGCAAAAAACTTTTATTTTTGCTACTGCACTTACATATTGATCGCATGTATTTATATATGTATGGACTTTATTCTCATGCCTCACAGTTGAATTAAATAGGTAAGAGTGGAGAACGGAACGTTTTTGGATGTAAAAGGACCAGCCATAATATGTAGATCCTGATCTGTGCTTCTGTCTTCATTGATGAGCATGCAAAGCATTGACCAGTGTATTGATTATACATTTTCACATATTCAGAACCTCTGCTCAGACAGTTTTGGAATATATTTTCAAAGGTGTTCTAAAGCACTCTAAATTTTCTAGAGCTTTGGGAGCAAGTAATTTACTTCCTCAAAAATGTAGAAAAGCAATCAGATTTTTTTTATTTTTATTATTATTTAGAGATGATTTCTTGAGTTGCAAAACCACCAACATATCCAAAACAGAAGCTGCTGCCATTAGAAAGTAGGACTATGGGTGGGCAGGATTCAAGGATGAAATTTGTGCCTTTAAGATTTTTTTATTTCATATGAAAGTATTATTCTACTAAAGTTTAAATAAATATTGCTAGCCAGTAAAAATCATAGCCAAAAAATACTATTAAGTTGTCAGTTCAATATGTATATATATATATATATCTTATATTTCAGACATTTATATAAAATGCTATTATTTAATGACTTGTTATTATAAAAGTAAAAGCCTACTGGCTCACATTCTGTTTTTTGTTTTATGTATCAATTACCATATTGGTACAAGTTACCTTTTCAGTAGAAATTACGATGCAGGATGGATAATAATTTTAAATATTATGAAAGCATAGGAATAGTCTTACTCTAATAACAAAATATTGTACAATGTATAGCAAAATAAGAAACATGGACACAGAACATCTTTAAATGAAAGGATGCAATAAGCAAAAAAGATGTGTATCAGATATACATGAAGAATCCATGAAAACATTTGTTTTTAACCAGAACTTATCTGTTCATTTCTCATGAGAAAAATGACTTCTCATTTTGAGATACTACTGGTCTAGTTCTTCATACATGTCTCTCCTGTTATGTTTGTAAAGAAAGAAGTTTTAAGTATGACATGTTAATAATATATTCTATTAACACAAAATTTTTTGTGATCAGTAAGTTAATAAAACAAATATTAATTCCTTATACTGAATGCAGTACCTTATCTATAAATGAACACATGTCAAATCTAGTCTGTTTTTAAGACTGGGTTTTTATTTATTAGTTTGTTTAGTTTACAGTAGGTTTTCACCTAGGCTAAGTACTACTTCCAAAGTTGAAAAATAAGCATCAAACTCTACCACTGAACTTCAAAGTTATTGCTCACTCAGAGCCACTTCTAATAAAGTTGTTTCTTGAGAATCATAGTTTCCTAGAAAATAGTATGGATTCATCTGCCTTCCTCTGATTTTCAAAGAGAAGTATCTACCTAGGAATAATTTAATTGCAATCCTTGACAATACACATATGCAATATTTAAAGAGGCAAGACATAAAATTGAGAAATAAATGGGAATGTGAGTAGGAAAGAAGGGTTGATGGGGAACAAAGTTGAGACAGAAAATGTAGGCAGTGTCCTGAATGGCAGAAAGTTACTAATGACTGAAATGTAAATCTGACCCTTGAGGGAGCACAATGAATAGGCAAACTTTGACTCACCCCATAATCCTGATTAGAACTGCTTGTTTTTGTTTTGTTTTAACTTTTATCAAGTTTTATTTTTCTCCAAACATTTCCAAGGGACTATTTGAATCATTTGTACCAGTTTAACATTTTCTCACCTTCTACAGTAAATCACTGATAGGATTTTGAGTGGCCACATATCAATGCAAGTCTATTCAAATCTTTCTATAAACCATGGGTATAGAGTTTATACTGAAATTGACAAAATACTAGAATGCTGCATAAAATAAATGGCAAGCCTGTTCAATAGCTTGTGAACTGGCCAATTTTATGAGGCCAAAAAGTGAGGGGTCCACGCGGGCATAAATCAAAAAGAGAACCTAATTCCTTAGCAGCTGGCCTAGAAATGTGCTTTTCCTGATCATTTTCTTTTCCTCTGAAAGATACATCACATTTTTATGTTAAAATATTTTAATGCAGCAAGACAATTAACCTGTCCTTCATCAGATTACTCTGTTTATGAACCCCTTTCAAAAGTTTGAAAATTTACCCATCACTTATCTCTACAATTATAACTATAGTTATCTCTATAGTTGTACTTTACTTCTATAATGAACTATAACTATAGAACAGTCAAGACCCAGGTCTTCACATTCGCTTGCAGCTACAAGATATAGCTATATCATCTAAGATAAAGGAATCAAGTGAACAGGAGGAGAGTTTGGATCCTGTTGAAGTGATAACAGAGGATGCCTGGAGCAATTCTCTAGGGAGACAGTGATTACAGCAGAAATGGTAGCATTTGCTGCTATTGGATGATCAGCCACTCAAGATGGCTGTCCTTCTGCTCTCTGTCCTCTGCTTGAACACCGCCTGCTTCATCTACACCATGCTCATACGATTGGCCTTCCTATGTATTTGCCCCAGGCTTCAGCTAGTGACTATTCTAGTTTTAGATCAGAACTTCAACTATTCTTATCAAAGGGCAATAAGGGACATGCCCCTCTGCTGGTTTCCTTGGCAACCGGTAAGGCAACTTGACATCAATTCCCTATAACTGGTACCCAACCCCTGCCCACGGGAGCAAAGAAGGCCACCTTGTGCTACCCCATTGTCCACCACACATGGTGAGGTGTTGCTCTAGGGTCTTGCTTCAGATGTGTAAGCTCTACCCATTCATTAAACCATTAATGTTTCTGTAACTGACTCCAGGCTCTTTCTTCAGTCTTGAAGGTGGGCAAGTGCAGGCCTTAAAGGCCTGTGGGGTACAGCCCTTTAGAGATCTAGAGTTCAATGCATTCAGCAATGGTGATCTCACTAAATAAGTCTTATGCAAGATTTTTTTTTTTTAATTTGTCTCAACCAGGTAGTACAAGTATGATTCTCTAGCTTTCTTGAAGATTCTATATGCTAACCAATATCCTTTAATTGATTCCTTAACAGATTGGGTTATCTAGAGACTGATTTTCTTACTTTCATCCAAAAAAAAAAAAAAAAAAATTCTGGGCTACTAGAGGTACTGGTATCATAAGTGGTTTAGAAGATTCTCCACGGATAATAGGAGACTTTTTCTGGATTTGTTGGGAAAAAAAGACTTTTTAAATAAACGCAGTATTCAGGGTGGAAGTCTGACAATAGAAGTACCACCTGTGTTCATCTAGAATGAAGAGCTTGTTGAAGGCACATTTGGGACCATGTGCCTATATAGAACTGAATGAGGAACATAAAAATCTCTAAGACTGAGACTGACTTGGTTACTACAAATAGAGATGGCTTGCTTAAAGAGCTCAAAATCCTACATTCTTTTTTTCTCAAAGCACAGAATGCTGGAGACTTTCAAGGACTAAAAGAGATCTTTTATCTCTTGCAGCTGTAGGGCTTCAAAATAAATTTGATCCCAAGACTGAATTTAAATTCCTGCCAGATCTGTTAAAGTTAGAAAGAACATTTGAAGGGGTGGGAACCTGGGAACTGGAAGGTAGATTGCGGGAGGACTGGGATGAACTCAGAGTATTCCAGAACACTAATGCTCACTTTCCTTGTCGCCAAGAAACAGCATCTTCTCTCCTGCCTGATGGACTAGACTGTCTTGCTTCGAGTCATTGTAATGATTTTAATCAAAGGAATGACCTTCATTAGGAAGCAAACTTCATCACATCCCACTTCCATCATCCATCATGTCCCAAGGGAGATTATTGAAAATATTCTGACTTCCTAGTTGTTATCAAGAATTTGCTGATTTTCTACTGGAGAAAGAACATTAAATGCATTGATAAAAGGAATGAATGCATATCCGATGAACATTATATTCTGTAGGATAGGGACATCTGTTAGTAGGAAAATCTGTGTGAAATCGGATGGTGGGCTCTGGTTTCAATTCAGTTCAGTTCAGTTCTGACTGAGTTCAGTCGCTCAGTCCTGTCCGACTCTTTGCGACCCCATGAATCGCAGCACACCAGGCTTCCCTGTCCATCACCAACTCCCGCAGTTTACTCAAACTCATGTCCATCGAGTCAGTGATGCCATCCAGCCATCTCATCCTCTGTTGTCCCCTTTTCCTCCTGCCCCCAATCCCTCACAGCATCACGCTCTTTTCCAATGAGTCAACACTTCGAATGAGGTGGCCAAAGTACTGGAGTTTCAGCTTCAACATCAGTCCTTCCAATGAACACCCAGGACTTATCTCCTTTAGGATGGAGTGGTTGGATCTCCTTGCAGTCCAAGGGACTCTCGAGAGTCTTCTCCAACACCATAGTTCAAACGCATCAATTCTTTGGTGCTCAGCTTTCTTCACAGTCCAGCTCTCATATCCATATATGACCACTGGAAAAACCATAGCCTTGACTAGAAGGACCTTTGTTGGCAAAGTAATGTCTCTGCTTTTTAATATGCTATCTAGGTTGGTCATAACTTTCCTTCCAAGGAGTAAGCGTCTTTTAATTTCATGGCTGCAATCACATCTGGTTTCAATTAGGATACAATTAACCCTCTGTGACTGAGGCCTAGAAACAGAGATTACACCTCAGAGGCACAGTGGACATAGGTACTGATGATAAATACATAGGCTTTGAGGTCCTATTGAATTTGTATAATTGAAAGAAAAAATCTGCAAAAGAGGCCTGACTTGAGTTTTCATGAGAGAAGAATGCTATCTGTGGTCCCGAATGATTTAAAGACTCAGAACTCTTATACCCTACTTAATAGACCACATGTTTCCTTTGCATTATGAATTAATCCCTCAGGATCCTAATGCCACAATATCTCATGAAACAGAGAGGGGCCTTATAGAAATTAAACAGTAAATTGGGTTTTCTATGAAGCCTCCTGAAATCAGGTCCAATGAGATCCTAACCCAGACCATGTTTATTTTCTGGTCTCTGACTAAAGAATTAGAATAGAAAAGCTCTGTCTCGCTAACCTATCAGGTAAAACCTATAAAGGTAAGATGGATAAAATTAAGCTTCCTTTTCCTAGGAAAAGACTAAATTCAGGTGATACTGCTTTTTTTTTTTTTTTAATGCTTGACATGGTTGCAGGACTTGGAGATCTGTTCAACACTGAACATTTTGAAATAGTAATCACATTCTATCTCTAATTAACTCACATATTGGCGATAGCTCAATCATAGGGTAACTCTAATTAAAGCTGCCATTCCAGATACAGTAACTTACTGGGGACTGGACTCCTAGCACTAGGAGGAAGTTTCTTCTATGGTACAAACTCTTTTATCTATCCTTATTAAAAGGGAAGCCTGGAAGCAGTTTTTGTTCCTATGTCAGCTATGAAGCATCTCCATCATATTCAAGGGTCAAATAATTTCTCAGCCTCTGTCTGCCAAGTGACTTCAAAGGAATGCAGGCTATTGCATCCTGTCATGGGACATATTTTGTTAATGACATCATACTAAAAAGATGTGAAAATCACAAGCAACAGGTATCCTGTCTGCTGGCCAATACCTTAGCTATGTTCAAGATCTGCAAATGCTTTTTATAAAAACTCAAGCCTCTGATGTGTGAGTGAAATTTCTGAGAGTCCAGTGGTCCCGAGCACATTTGGATAGCTTCTCCAAACTGCTCTCCTCCAGCTCCCTTTAATAACAAATCTGTAAAGATCTTTGAAGAAGCAGCAAATGAATTACCTCGTAGCATCACTGATAACGATGACTGCAATGATCTCTCTTGAGGTGTCAGAGGTGCCCATTACAGATGTGTGTTCTCCTTATACTTTAAAAGATGGCACTTCTTATGTGATTTTGTTACTGTTCCAGGCACAGCCTCAGAGCCAGGCTCTCCAATTTTCCTGCTGACTCTGTGAGCTACCCAATCCACTGTCTGCACATAAATTCCTTTTCTGCTGCAGTCAGATTCTGTTCTTGCAAGAATGCTGACTGATACAGTTAATGGGGCCCTCAAATATAATTAGAATCTGGAGTTCAACAAGAGTATAACAAATATTTTTTGAGTGTCTAATGTGTGACAATTGCTGTGCTAGTTAAGAGCTAAAATTATGTTAATAATCATTCTTGTATCTGTAGTGGTAATTTCTTCATAGGTTTAGTAAATTAAATTGGATAATAATGAAAATAAAATACCTTTTACAGAATTAGTGATAAATAAATGCTAGCTATTATTTTTCTTTTTATAATTTATTCCATGTTTCTATGTGTGCTGGGCTGAGAAGTTAAAGTGAATTATCTCATTTAATCCTTCCAGCAAGCCTAGGATATGGGTACTATTATACTCGGAATTTCACTGAGGAGGACTTAGCAAGATTCAGTCAGCTGTTCAAAGGGACACAGTTATTAATTAGAGCCCAGGACAAAAGAAGTCTGAAAAAAGTGTGGCTCCTATCTTAATAAGCATAAATTCTTTTGAGAGTTGACAGAAAAGTAAAATTATTCCTTCTGTTTAAAGACTACTTTTATTTGTAGATTTTTTCACAAATGTTATGACATCCAATCTCATAATAATCCTGCAATAGGATAGGCAGGTTTTATTGAGATGTGATGTGAAAAGAGTTTTGAATTAAAGGATCATTACACAGAGCCAATTATGAGAAAAATTAAGAAGAATAATGAACTCAAAGAAACATAAAAAGAAAAATCATTTTATGTTTCTCTGAGGGGCAGGACAAAGTTTTATTTTTCTTTGTATTTTCCCTTTACAAAAGTCTAAGACAGCACATTACACCTAGTGTGAGTTAATAGCATGTTTCTTAAATTGCAAAACTGATTGACAAGATTATGAAAGAAAGGTTTGAAGCTAAATATAAACATATATAGAATAATTCATTTGGAAAAGTCGAGTTTGGTCATAGGAAATATGAGGCTGCAAGTAATTCACATGGGAATATAAAGCTGAAATAAGATGTGTAGTATAGTTCTAAGCTTTAATATTCAGGTTGAAGGTAACATTATGAGATAAAAACATTGATAAATGCCTTAGTTTATGGATGAGAAACTGGCAAATGGGGTCCAGGTGGTAAAGTTACAGTGCATGTGAATTTCAGATTATCAATAGAAAATCAAAATATCCCGAAATGACATACGATCACTGGTTATATACAAAGCTGAAAGTACATACTCATTCTGCAGAAGCAAAATTTATGAACGGTATCTTCTAAGTATCAAGCACTCTTCTAGGCACTTAGTTCTCTTAATTCTACATAGTTATTGCTGTTAAAGCCACTGTGTTAAAACCATACCTGTGACTTAGAGATGCTCAGTAAATTCTGCTAAGAGGGGAAACTTGTAAGTAGCACCTGGAGAAAAACTGATGAATACAGAAGCAATGTCTGCTGTGAGATCAAATCCATTTGAAACCTTGTCCCCAGTGCCAGACAGAGAATCCAGAGCCAAGCTGATTCTAGTGAGAAGAGAATTTACTTCATACACTGTAAATGCGAGGTAATATTCAAAGGATATATCCTTTCTCTTCAAAGATAAAAAACATGCCTGACCCCATCCTCTCCCAGCCCCTGGTACACCAGTTTTCAATGTTTGCAGCAGCTTTCTCTTCAACAATGAAAAATGGAAGCCAAAGAAGCTTAGTGATTTCCAAATGAAAACAGGTCACAGAGAAATGGAATTCGTACTTAAACTAAGAAATTCCCCACAAAATTTGTCTTTTAGCCTATGTGACCACCTTAAATGCCATAAATGTACATGAGAATATATGTTAATAATAAGTATGAAAATAGTATTAATCCACAAGTAATTTAACTATTAGAAATGATGTCCAAACAGGAAACTCTTAAAACTATGTAAATAAAATCACCATTTTTGATGTTCAGATTGAATAATTTATAATAAAATTAAGTACAGGCATAAACTTTTTAATCATATTATTCTGATATAGTTTATTCCAGATATAAGTTCCAAGTGTAGTTAGGACTCTCAATGCACTATGGAAAAATTATCTTAGCCCTTTCTCACTTGATGGAATATTAATAAATTACTGTAGAACTTTGGAAAACCAACCTTTAACAAAGAGTAGACGCATCTTTTAAATAGTGAATCTTCTCAGAAAAGAAACACCATAGATCCTCCACAGGAAGCATAGGGGAAGTACAGCAAGAGAAAGAAGCCCCCCTTATATCTATATCTATCTATCTGAATCACTGTGCTGTCTACATGAAACTAAGACAACTTCGTAAATGAACACAGCATTGTAAATCAACTGTACTTCAATTTCAAAATATTAAAAATGAAGACCTCTCTACCAGCCACAACACATGTCTACAGGCAGTTAGGCACGATGGGAAACCATGCAGTTACTTGGCTCCATGATATCCAATAGAAATCTATTTTCTTTTTACTTCCTTTTTCACATGCCTTGTATACAACAGAAATTAGCTACTAGAAGAAAATATGATAAAATGTTTAATAAGACAGAGTCAGTATTTTGGTAACACATAAATGCCTTGGTGTTGTTCAGTCGCTAAGTCATGTCTGACTCTGCAACCCCATGGACTGTAGACCACCACGCTCCTCTCTCCATAGGATTTCCCAGGCAAGAATATTGCAGTGTGTTGCCATTTCCTCCTCTAAGGGATCTTCTCAACCCAGAGGTCTAATCTGAGTCTCCTGCATTGGCAGGAGGGTTCTTTACTGCAGAGCCACCAGCAAAGTTCATGTATGTGTATCAGTTCAGTTCAGTTCAGTCGCTCAGTCCTCTCCAACTCCTTGCAACCCCATGAATCACAGCACACCAGGCCTCCCTGGTCCTCCCAGGCCTCTCTGTCCATCACCAACTCCCGGAGTTCACCCAAACTCATGACCATTGAGTCGGTGATGCCATCCAGCCCTTTCATCCTCTGTCATTTCCTTCTCCTCCTGCCCCCAATCCCTCCCAGCATCAGAGTCTTTTCCAGTGAGTCAAATCTTCACATGAGGTGGCCAAAGTATTGGAGTTTCAGCCTCAGCATCAGTCCTTCCAATGAACACCCAGGACTGATCTCCTTCAGGATGGACTGGTTTGATCTCCTTGCAGTCAAAGGGACTCTCAAGAGTCTTCTCCAACACCACAGTTCAAAAGCATCAATTCTTCAGTGCTCAGCTTTCTTCACAGTCCAACTCTCACATCCATACATGACCACTGGAAAAACCATAGCCTTGACTAGACGGATCTTTGCTGGCAAAGTAATGTCTCTGCTTTTTAATATGCTATCTAGATTGGTCATAATTTCCTTCCACGGAGAAAGTGTCTTTTAATTTCATGGCTGAAATCACCATCTGCAATGATTCTGGAGCCCCCAAAAATAAAGTCTGATACTGTTTCCACTATTTCCCCATCTATTTCCCATGAAGTGATGGGACCAGATGCCATGATTTTAGTTTTCTGAATGTTGAGCTTTAAGCCAACTTTTTCACTCTCCTCTTTCACTTTCATCAAGAGGATTTTTAGTTCCTCTTCACTTTCTGCCATAAGGGTGGTGTCATACCTTTAATTCTATCTTCAAATAGTTACATATTAACTATAATATAGAATTAAGAGATGTCATATTCTCTTTTTATCATGCCATGGTTGAAAAAGATTCCTCAGATTTCTTAATTGTTGAACACTTTTTTTCTCTGAGTTCAATTAACCAAATACACTGTGTTGTATTCATCGAATACATTTTTCATACTGCTACTCAAATTTTTCAGGAACATGACTTTTTGCAAAAAGACAACATGTGATGCTTCTAACTGCCTATGCTTCATCTATTTATTCCAAATGAAAACATTCAGGCTATGGCATTTACACTTTACACACAACTGGCAGTCATGCTCAATTGTTGATTATAAACTTGGAACCATCAACCCAGTCCAAAGGCTGAGAACTCTTTCCACAAATCCCTTCCAGTTGTAGGCTTAAAGTTGGTCAGTGAAATAACCTTGAGGTGTAGAAGGTGGACATTAAACAGAAGCCATTATTCTCAGGAGTTTATGATGATGAACATGTGACAGTCACACACAGTTCTTTCCAAAGTTCAGTACATGGTGGGTTCTACAGAGAGACCAGTTTCCATGGAAACAGCATCTTGCCCACAAGCAGCACCTTCCAGATATCTCCCTGGGCTCCCACTGGACAACGGCCAGATTCTCACTGCCTCCTGGACCTGTCCACAGGCTCTGGCTTCTCCATCCATACCAGGGCTTCGAGATTAAGTGGATTATGGATGTTTCTCTAATTCTCTGTCTACCCCTGTCATGCCTTCACTTTCCAAGTTTCTCCCTGCTGTAAACACTATTTTCCATGCCAAGCCCCTTTATTCCCATAAGCTTTTGTTGCTTTATTTGCTTCAGCTCAGAGGAAGGAAACAGGTGAAGCAGCTCTGGCCGCTTTTCTAATACATCCATTGTCCTCTTCCAGAACACTGATTTTGCTGTCGACCGTGATAGGTCCGATATAAAATCCTCGCAGCCTCTGGTGGATGTGCGACAGGGTCCTGGCCGAGTGGCAAAAGTTACAACCTGTGTCAGTATGTTGGGGTTGGTGAACTTCCGTGTAGTAAAGGTTTGCTTTTCAGGTTTAGGTGCTTCTCTCTCTCTCTCTTTTTTTCTCCCAGCTTTTCCTGCATCCTGGTGCATGAACTGCAGACTGGATGCGGGAGCAGCCATATAGTAACCGTGGGAGGAAAGCCAAAGGCAAGGGAGAAGATTCGGTCTCCAGCTCCACAAGTCCTTGAAGCAGCCTTGGCAACACTCCCTCACTTCTGTCATCTGCCAGGTTATTGTAACTGAGGATGGGAAAGGAAGAGGGGAATGCAAGTCTTTAAGGTAATAGTCCCTTGATATTTTATCTTGAGAGTTCCTTGTTGTTGTTGTTTAATTGCTAAATCTTATCCTACTCTTTTGCAACACTATGGACTGTAGCCTGCCAGGCTCCTCTTGTCCCTGGGATTTCCTAGGCAAGAATACTGGAGTACGTTGCCATTCCCATTTCCAGGGGATCTTCCTGAACTAGGGATCGAACCTGTGTCTCCTGAATTGGCAGGCGGATTCTTTACCACTGAGCCACCAGGGAAGGCGCCTGAGAACTCCTTATATTCTTGGTAATGACAGAAGACTCCAAAGAGCTTTTGCTTTTGTGGTTTATTTTATAGGTATCTACCATGTAAAATTAAACATCTATCTATTATTATATGTGAAATAACAATAATTTACCCTTGACATATAATCAAGATATTTAAATAATAATAACTATATTTTCTAAAGCAAAAGATAACTTGGGAGAGATAGGCATTATTACATTTTTGCAAACCTCTTTAATGTCTGGCTCAAGCAGAAACACTTGATCCTTGTATCTGATTCTGAACATAGATTTACTGCCATATCACATGCCATGTCACTTCTAGACAACTCCACTATACACTTAAGAAAGAATGAAAATGGAAAAGAAAAGCAATGATCTCTCAAAATATTATAACAAGGAGTATGTATTCATGGACATTCTAAAAGTATTTCAAGGACACCAGGTTTCTCCTGAAGACCCATTGAAAACTTCTATTCTAAAGAATAATATAATAGCCACTGCAATATTCAGAGTTTATGTATTAGGTAGCTAATGTATATGTCATATCGTCAATATATAACATAACTATATAGTTTTATAGCTAATATCAAGCATTAATAGTACAATAAAAATAATAATAAATAGGATAAATTTCATAGTAAGAGACAAAATCAGAGCTTTCTTGGTGCCTCAGATGGTAAAGAATCTGCCTGCAACATGGGAGACGTGGGTTCAATCCCTAGGTAGGGAAGAGTTCCTGGACAAGTCCATGGACAGAAGAACCTGGTGGGCTATAGTCTATGGGGTCACAAAGAGTAAGACATCATTGAGCAACTGACACTTTGATTTTCAAGAGGCAATATAACCTTTTATGTGCTATTCAACAAGACAGTATGTTTCCTTTTTGAAGGAAAGGGGATCTATGACATTTACTTTCAAAGAATTTAACATGCGATGTTTCATTTTTCAAATCATTTAAACACAATAAGCAAAGATAAAAATCATATGTTAGTTTTAAGTTAACAGCTGCTATGTATGTTCAATAATCTTGCCCTTTTTCATCATAGATTATCTTGGAACTTCATGGTGCAGAGAAACAAAGCAGAAACAGTTATCATTTGATTTTTTTTTTTTCCTGAAAGTGCTGCCAAATTTCAAAGTTGAGGCATCATATTTATTTAGTGTGCTGCAGTGCTCTGTTCTTATGACCAGGGTGCTGATAACCACCATTACTATTCTTAGTGGAGGACTCTGAGAGCCAGTCATAAAAGTTATAAATGATACCATATGGCCTGAAAGCCTGATACTTTTGTAGACGCCTAGCATTGTGTACAAGAAAAGTGGGCTAATAATAAAATCACGGCAATATTACTTCTATCTCACAACAATATTTTCAATAGTAATATAAGCAATAAAAATAATAACAGGTCTAACACCACTGGCAACATTAAATTGAAAAAGCAAACTGCAAAGCTAGTGAAATTGTTATCAGAGGGATTGATCTACAATAGAACAAATATTTCAGGCTCCCAAACAAATGTTCGATAAAGTGATGCTTCACTATTGTGCAAGCATTATGATAGTGATTTACCAAAGAAATACGACTTAAAGGTATCTTGCGGTCTTTCAAAGGCTGTGGCAAACACAAAGGACCATAATGAAAGCACACTTATTTTTCTGTTGCATTGGACTTCAGTTGTTCACACACGTTACTTAAAAAAATCCTAAAAAAGATTAGACTCCCAGTTTCAAGGAATGATTCTTTGTAGTGGAAACCATGGAAACATTAGACTTTAGCCAGAAATGTTGCTGCTTCTCTGCACAAACAAATGCGGTCAGTGTAATTGTTCAAGAAAGGTTTAGGAATAATTATTTATATATTGCCAGCAAATTACAATTTTCTTTTTCCTATTGGGTATTAAAGAAACTTAAAAAGAAAAGATTACTATAGGGTTCTCTGGTGGCTCAGCGGTAAGGAATCCACCTGCCAATGCGGGAGACACGTGTTTGATCCCTGATCCGGAAAGATCCCACGTGCGGCAGAGAAGCTAAGCTTGTGCACCACAACTATTGAGTCTGTGCTCTGGAGCCTGGAAGCCACAGCTCCTGAAGCCCTCACACCCTGGAGCCCTTGCTCTGCATCAAGAGAAGTCACCACAGTGAGCAGCCTGTGCACGCAACTCGAGAGTAGCTCCTGCTTGTCTCAACTAGAGAAAGTCCACGCAGCAATGAAGATCCAGCGCAGTCAAAAATAAATGGATAAAATTATGTTTAAAAAGATTATTATAAAATGTCATCTTTATAGGACACTAAACATATAAACAGATATTTATTTCTGTATTTATCACCAGTATCCAGCTATCATCTATCTAGTAATATCAATCTATCTAGTTATCATCTCTGACCTGTCTTGTGATGGTCAGGAAAGGTGCAATTTTGCTGCTGTAACAAACCATCCCCCATATCCTTAAAACAACAACAGTGTATTTCTTGTTCATCTCACATGCCCGGTGGAGCAGGGGAGGACTCTACTGGGTCCAAGGCTCTGGCTCTGGAATCAACTGCACACCATGGAACATAAAACCTTCATGGTTTCCCCAGTAAGGGGCAAGAAAGAGATGTGTGGTTTTGTGTTTCTTTCTTTTTTATTTTGTTTTTTACTGTCATAGGCCAGAAATGACACCTTTCATTTGCACTTACTTTTTGTCAAAATTTTTCACTCAGCACTATGTAACTGCAGTAGGACTAGAAAAGAATTGAGGGGGCAAATAGAATACCTAGTGAGTACTCCTCTTTCTGCAATCTGCCCTCCTCCTCATCAGATCTCCTTTGTCTTTCTTCTTTTCACATCTCCCCCAGGAAAGATAACCCGAATATTCTATCACTGTATCAAGTGCAAAGACCAGGTTATCTGAGAGGTGTGTACTAGTTTGTAAGTCAAGTTCAGATATAACATGGCTACCGTGTAAAGAGACATTACTTTGTCAACAAAGGTCTGTCTAATCAAGGCTATGGTTTTTCCAGTGGTCATGTATGGATGTGAGAGTTGGACTATAAAAAAAGCTGAGCACCGAAGAATTGATGTTTTTGAACTGTGGTGTTGGAGAAGATTCTTGAGAGTCCCTTGGACTGCAAGGAGATCCAACCAGTCCATCCTAAAGATCAGTCCTGGATGTTCACTGGAAGGATTGATGTTGAAACTGAAACTCCAATACTTTGGCCACCTGATGAGAAGAGCTGACTCATTTAAAAAGACCCTGATGCTGGGAAAGATTGAAGGCAGGGGGAGAAGGGAACGACAGAGGATGAGAGGGTTGGATGGCATCACTGACTCAACAGACATGAGTTTGGGTAAACTCTGGGAGTTGGTGATGGACAGGGAGGCCTGGCTTGCTGTGGTTCATGGGATCTCAAAGAGTCGGACATGACTGAGCCACTGAACTGAACTGAACCGAACCGAACCATGTGTCTACATGACAACAAATTAAAAAGATGAGTTATTTGCCTCCTATCCTAACACTACTATTTCTAAAGGATATGAAGAGAGTAGCATTAAAGCATATACATTGCCATATGTAAAATAGAAAGCCAGTGGAATCTGCTGCGGAGATTCTTTGCAGCTGACTCTCAGAGCACAAACCTAGTGCCCTGCAATAACCTAAAGGAGTGGGATGGAGTCGGGGGGTGGGAGGAGGTTCAAGTGGGAGGGGACAGAAGCATACCTACGGCTGATTCATGCTGATGAATGACAGAAACCGGCCCAATGTTGTAAAGCAATACCCTCCAATTAAAAATAATTTTTTTAAAGAGATGTGAACAGGAGACACATAGAGGTCACAAAGATTAGCCATCCTAGAACACACCATAGCAGACACTATAAAGTCTCCTTACCCTAGGGGCGGAAATTGTTTCTTGATTAGGGCTGGTGTTACCGTCTGGGAGTTTCTTCCTTTCATGATTTCCCTTTACCAATAATTGCTTCCACAGTTGTTTTTCAGAGATAGTTCTTAGATCTGCTATATTTCTTTACATTTTTGCCTTTCTCTGTCTTAGATTTAAGGAAGATCTGGAAGCTGTGAAGATTCTAAAGGAAGATCATGTCCTTATTCTGATCTTTTACCGAACATGCATCCCTTAGATTTTTTCTTTCTTAACTTTTTAGGGCTTAGAGTCAAGAAACAGTTAGTTCTTTTAAGTCTGGAGGCCTGAAATGCTTGGACTTTTTCCCTTTCATGTCCCAAAGACAGCTTGTCTCTTTCATGTCCTAAAGAGAATTCATTTGCTTCTTTATTACATGGTTAAACACAGCTATTACCTATCAACACATACTATGAAGACTCTGCTTTTTAACCTTTTTTCACTAGAGCTATAATTGCACAGGCCAAGGGGCTTTCCTTCAAGTGACTGCAAATGACTGCATTACCAAATCATAATATGGGTGGACATCTTTTTTTTTTTTTTTTTTTCATTTATTTTTATTAGTTGGGGGCTAATTACCTTACAATATTGTAGTGGCTTTTGCCATACACTGACATGAATCAGCCATGGATTTACATGTGTTCCCCATCCCAATCCCCCCTCCTGCCTCCCTCCCTATCCCATCCCTCTGGGTCTTCCCAGGACATCTTTTCTTGCTGCCTGTAGACTGACCAGTAGGCCAATGCCCACTTGTTTCTGTTTGTTCCTCATGGAAGTATCTCAGAGCTGACACAAAACTGCCGTGGTAGTAAGGGGAGACCAGGTTATACAGTGACAACAAATCCAGAGGCAGCATAATCTGTATGTCTTTGTCATTATTTTTAGACTCAATGTGAGCCTATTCTTTGGAAACAAATCCATATCTTCCATGCATAATGTTAATGAAAAATGTTATTTATTTAATAATTACAAAATCAGAAAAATAATGTTTTGCTAACAAATTCCATCAGTCTGTGTTTGCAATACTAAAATCCAAGAAGCCCTAAAAACCAAGCAAGCATTTATAATTGACAAACAAGCCCAGTCTTATCTATGTTCTCTTGGAAATAAATCTTTCCTGAAGCAACCTGAGGCTATTACATGGTCTCACACAAGATGGAGTGCTATGTAGCATGTAGTGTTTGTTTCATATGATCATTCTGAAGGGAGAAATATTATAAGTTTTGGAGCACATATTCACCACAGTTTTTGCATATAGTATTGGGTTGGCCAAAACGTTTGTTCAGGTTTTTCTGTAATATCTTATGGAAAAACCCAAACTAACTCTTTGGTCAAATGAATACTATGGACCTGCAATTCCTAAATCATGTAGCATAATGTGGTATCATGTGTGACTGTTTGCACGTAGTACTTTGACACGCGTTATGTTTTCCCATTTTTAGTATAGTTAGATTTCTGACCTTTCCTACACTCTGTCCTTATTTTTCCTTTTTATGTCTATATTATTGTGATTGCATGTTGTGTGTGTGTGTGTGTGTGTGTGTGTGTGTGTTTGATGGGGTTATCTGTGTGTGTGTGCTGTGCTTAATCACTCAGTTGTGTCCATGGACTATAGCCTTCCAGGCTCCTCTGTCTGTGAGGATTCTCCAGGCAAGAATACTGGAATGGGCTGTACGTTGTGATTATTCCTAGTGCTAAAATCATTTGGGTTGTAAAGATTTGTATTCAGTGTAATTGCCTTTTGTATAAGCTAAATTGCATTATCCCACATTGTAAGTACTCAGTTTTTTCAATCAAAAATCCAATACTTTATTCTAATCTATGGCATCTAAGAAAGAGTAGAGAAAATATCTAAGGAATTAGGTAAAAATATTGATGCCAAAAATCTGAACCCTGGTTCTGCATCTTCCTTACTTACTGATGAGGACTAATCATATCTCAGAACACCTATGATTGTTTAGACAGGACTTCAATACAGACAAAATTTCATCTTTCTCACAGCCCCTACCCACTAGTTATATAAGTATCTATAAATGCATTGACAACCACTACAGAGATGAAAGAAAACAGACTTGCTCTAAGAGGAATATTAAAGGAATATTAAACACATTGAGTGAGTTAAATGATAAAACAATATCAGAGTAATAAAAAAGTCAGGAGAGATTTTAGAACTATACAGGAGGTCATATATTTCAATTCAGAAGGTTTTACTTTGTACACAATATTATGTGAAATATTTCTATGGATAAAATTTGGTTACTGGCTTTACGGGAATACCAGCATCTATTAAATGGAGCAGACATCAGTAGAATTAGATCATGCCTAACTTTTTCCTTTCTTTTATTACAATGTCAGCATAATATTTAAAATGTCTCAGCAAACTCTTCTCTTCACCACTTTAATAAGTAGATTTGCCAGGTGCAGCGCTAGCAGGAGGCTCATAATGTATTTAAGTTTGAAAATGAGGCAATTATATTTCAAAGTTCTGATTGGCTATATTTTAATTTCAGAACTATGAGATGCACTGATTTAGCTAGTGGCTTGCTGAAGTAACCTTGTACATTTCCACCTGTTCCTTTTATTATAACAGAAACACCTTGCCAGGGGTGAGAAGAGGATATTGGTCACAGAAGCCATGACAGTCTGGTCCCTGGGCTCTTACTATTGATTACATTTCTTGACAATCACATGGGAAGTTAATTATGAGTAGGCAATTAACACCCATGCAAAATAATAAGGAAAACATAATTATATTGAGAACTCCCAGAGACTGTTTGTAATCTTAAATGTGATATTCCCAGGTCTCTGAATAGTTATGGCAACCCAGATTTTGGCATGTCTTTGTGTCCACATTCTTCAACGCACGTCCTATCCCTGACAAAAAGTGGTGAGTGTTAACACTCTATTTCCTTTTAAATTATTAAAAAGAATCCTGAATTTTCATCCATCTAATCACAAATTCCCTAAAGAGAAAGCAAGATAAGATTTACTTTGCATATAAAGTGAATCATCCTTGTAGAAAAACAGATCTGCTTGAAAAAGACTCAGGATACCTTATCTAATATTAGTTTGTAATCTCGTTAAATTAAATTTCTGCTTTCTCTGTTATAGGACGGGAGCTCAGTGAATAGATTCTAAAGCCAGGCCAACTAGGCATTA
This sequence comes from Muntiacus reevesi, assembly GCF_963930625.1. Classification (NCBI taxonomy): domain Eukaryota; kingdom Metazoa; phylum Chordata; class Mammalia; order Artiodactyla; family Cervidae; genus Muntiacus; species Muntiacus reevesi. The sequence continues at coordinate 63,020,220 of NC_089253.1, read as the reverse complement.
GTTCCCATATTGTCCTCCAGAAACCCTATGACCTTGGGGAAGGTTATTTACCTTCTTTGTCACATATCTGTTCTATAAAGTGGAGTAATGCTAGATGTGTAATATTTATTGTTGTTTTTACCTTAAATGCTAGGTATTCTTGTTCTTTTATGAAATATTTTATAGCACATAACACTAGTGTGTTCCACTTTGCCTCAGTCCTTACTTCTGGGGTGACATGATTAAAAGTAGTGCAATTTTTTTCCCCACAAGTAGTCCAATACTCTCATATATCAGGCACCAAGATAAATGGCTCTTTCCACTTAGAAAGAGAAAGGAGACAGCGGACCCCTTCCCTAATCTAAAGGTCTCTTTGGAAATACATGAGCGTGAACCTGAACTTCAACTCTTTTGTATGTGTATGAAATATCTTCAGGAACCAACTAGCCTCCTGTATTTAAATTTTATATTATTCTCCCAGCCTAGAATGTGTTCAAATTCTGGATCTTTCTCTCTCCTTGAAAAGTACAGACCCAAGGAGATATTCCCCACTGTCTTCCTGGCCCTTTGAGGCTTAAGTGAGGAAATTAGAGTGAGCTGTGACTACTTGGCCCTCTTGGGATAAAATAAGTTTTATTATCTTTTGAAATCAGAGTAATTAGCTTCTGCATTAAGAAACTAGATCTAACCCTTATGGTATATGAACATGCCTTTAGGAGTCTAAGAATTGCTGCAGGACAGGTAAGAAATCCAGCAAAGTTATATATTCTCATAAGTCATAGTAAGAAGCCACCTGAGAGGATTTGTGAGGTATGAATTAGCACATAAATTTACTTAACAAATCAGTTAGAATCTGCTACTCAATATTAGCAAAAACGTCTAATCCCAACTGATTTTTCAATAATCTTAGAAATAAGGTATTACCAATATAAGTTAAATATAAATTATAAATGTGTAAAAGATGAAAACTTTTACACATTGCTATTTAATACTAAATATCCTTTCTTTAACTGTTTCACTTATTTATTTTTATCCTTTTTTAAAAAAAAAATTTTGACCACAATGTGTGGCTTTCAGGATTTTAGTTCCCCAACCAGGGATCAAACTTGGGCTCCCAGCAGTGGAAGCACAGAGTCCTTACTACTGGACCACTAGGGAATTCCCAACTTTCAATGTTAAAATAATAAAAATTCATATGAAGCTATATATTTGTACAGAGAGACTCCTGCATACCTTTTTATTTAGTGTCTCCTAATGATTACATTGGGAGAAGGCAATGGCACCCCACTCCAGTACTCTTGCCTGGAAAACCCCATGGATGGAGGAACCTGATAGGCTGCAGTCCACGGGGTCACTAAGAGTTGGACACGACTGGGTTATTTCACTTTCACCTTTCACTTGCATGCATTGAGGAAGGAACTCAAGAGTACCAGGAAGGTACTCTTGCCTGGAAAACCCCATGAATGGAGGACCCTGGTGGGCTGCCATCTATGGGGTCGCACAGAGTCGGACACGAATGAAGCGACTTAGCAGCAGCAGCAGCAGCAGCAATGATTACATTTTGGGCTTCCCAGGCGGCATGGTGGTTAAAAAAAAAAAAAAAAAAAAATCTGCAGTGCAAGATGCCAGAGACTCAAATTTGCCATTCCTGGGTTGAGATTTCCTGGAATAGGAAATGGCAACCCACTTCTGTATTCTTGCCTGGAAAATTCCATGGACAGAGGAGCCTGGTAGGATACAGTCCATGGGGTCACAAAAAGGCAGACACCACTGAATGACTGAGCACACACATACACACAGATTATATTTTGTATCAATACAGCACAGTCCAAAACCAGAACAATGACATTGGATTAATGTGTGTGTATGAAGTTCTGTGCTATTGTCTCAGAAGACTAGATATATTAATCACTACCACAAGTTAGATACAAAATTATTCTCTTATTGCGAAGATATCCCTCCTTCTGCACCACTATAGTCAACTGGTTTCTCTTCCTCTGACCATCCCCAATCCCTGGCAGACACTAACAATTTTTTCTCTAATATGTCATTTTGAAAACGTTATGCAAATGGAATTAGACAATAGGTGATTTACTGAAACTGTCTTCTGTTTTTCATTCAGCATAATGCCCTCAAGATTTAGCCAAGTAATCATATGGACCAATACGGATCACTCATTCCCTGTTAATGGTGAGTAGATCACAGGGATGTGAATGTGTTGCTGTTGGTTTAACCAACCAACTGATGATGGACTTACTAGTACAAGTAAAGAGAACTATTTATATCTCATGAAATTATGGATGATATGTGAAGGAAGGCCTGACCATACCACTTTATTTTTACTTTCTTTTTTGTGCCCTATTTTTATTTTTTCTTTGTACTGCCTTTCTGTGCATTGAATAAATATTGCTTAGAATTTTATTTTTATTTTTCTATAGTATTTGAAAGTATCTCTGTGTGTAGGCCTATTTAAAATAGCTGTATTAGGTATTACACTATATATACATAATTTATTACAGTATACTAGTGTGGAGATTTGGCCAGTAAAGGGAATATAGAAACAATTACCTCCTCTTTAAGTTATTTTACTCTTCTTTGGCATCACTGACTTAATGGACATGAGTTTGAGCAAGCTCCGGGAATTGGTGATGGACAGGGAAGCCTGGCGTGCTGCAGTCCAAGGGGTCACAAAGGGTCAGACACAACTGAGCGACTGAACTGAACTGACTCCTCTTTTACAGTATAATTTTCAAACATTTTCTCTACATACATGGAAAATCACATCAGACAGTACTATAAATTTTTTAGCTATCAAACATAACTTAGAAAACTCAAGTGTAAAAGTTTATTTATATTTTTAATCTTCCTGTTCTTTCTCTTAGATTTTTGATTAGTTATTTTATAATATTCTGTTTAGAGAAATTTTATTAGCAATCATTTTGGGTTGCTATGTTGATGATAAATTATCCTAATTTTCCTTCATCTGAGAATATCTTGAAATTCTTTAGTATTTGAAATGTATTTTTTCTGGGCTGTTGAATCCTGGTTAGCATTTCTTTTCCATCAACACTGGAAAAAAGTTGTGTCACTTACTCTGTTCTAGTTTTCAATAGAAATCATTCAAGCTGTACCCCCTTAAGAATGGTGTTATTTCTCCCCTAGTGTTTTCAAGATATTATATTTGCCTTTAGCTTTCAGAATTTTGACTCTGATGTCCTTGGTGTGGGTTCTATTGTGTCCATTCTGTTTGGGGCTTCTGTTTTTCCAACTTCTTGATCTTATAACTTTATATCTTTGGCAAATAAGGGAAATTTTCAGCTACAGCATCTTTGAATAATGTTCACCCTCTCGTTCTCTCTTTTCTTGCAGGTCTCCAATGACATGAAAAGTAAATCTTCTATTAGAGCATTACAGTTCCCTGGAGCTTGGCTTTTTTTTTTCTTTAATTTAACTTTTTTACTCTATTTTGCCTATCTTGCTTTTAGATTCAGTAATTTATAGTGTTCTATTTTGCAATCCATTGACTCTTTTCTTTCTTCTATATTCAGTTATTGAACCTATCTATGTTTTGTTGCAGTTATTATAACTTTCATTTATAAAATTCCCATTTGGTCTTCTGTTAATAACTTTTATTTCTTTGCAGAGTATGTAATAACAACAAAAACTTATCCTTGCCAAAAATGAGGTCTAGCCTTTGCTCTCAGCTCTTGGGAGGTAATCTGTGCCATTCCTGTTAGGAGTGCCTTTTTGCCTGGGGGCCATGGGTGTTAAATAGTCTACAGCATTATTTAGGGAGGGGCCCGATACACTAGAAAAATCAACAACATAATTTACTGCGGGGGCTTTGGGGCACACAGTATCAGTTGACCTGGAGACAGATTAACTACATAGGCAATCAATTAATCAGTTGTGCCTATGTGATGGAGCCCCATGAAAACGAAACGCAGAGGCTCAGATGAGCTTCCATGACTGGTGATACACCATATATATTCTCACAAACCAATGCAAGGAAAGTAACATGCCCTGATTCTGCAGAGAGAGGGCAAAAGAAGATCCAAGTCTAGTAATTCCTTGGACTCTGTCCTATGCGCCTATTTCCTGGCTAAATGTTTCCTTTTCTTGTGATAATGCGTAACCATCAGTATACCCATGAGTATAGCAACTTTCAGTGACATCTGTGAGTCCTGACATACCAAAAGTGAGGGTAGTTTGGGGAAACTTCCAGACTTGCAGTTGCTGTCAAAAGTTAAGACAGTCTTGTAAGAAATATGTCACCTCTACCTTAGTAGTTGGCTTAACTTCACTCTGAGACTTTGTATATTTTTGTTTGTTTCAATCAAGTTCCTAACTGTTCACTGAAGCATTTTGTTATGGCCCCTTTAAAATCGTTCTTAGATAAAGCTGCATTATCTTGCTGTTGGTATTTATTAATGATCTTTTTTCATTCAACTTGAGATTTTCTGATATTTCCTATGATAAGTAGTTTCAATTGAAACATGAGTCTTCTGAGTATTATGTTAGGAACCACCGGGTCTTATTTAAATGTTTTAGCAGGTCACTTCTGACACTGCTCAAGCAAAGAAGAGCATCACTTTATTAATGCCAGGTCAAGGTGAAAGTCCAAGTTTCAGTCTTGTAATACATTGAAGCCCCTGGAAAGAAGGGCTTCCCGTTACTGCTAGAAGGGGGGTGGATCTTGGGTTTCCAGTGACACTTCTCCTGATAAAGTCCTAATATGAGGGAATTGGGGACTCATCACTGCTCTACAATTAACCTCCCCTGACACTGCAGGGCTTTGGGCTTCTTGCTCCCTTGGTGGTAAACTTCTGACTCTTCCCTAGGTATCCTCTGACACCATGGAGGTGAGGGTAATCACTATCACGCAGCAGGACTGAAAGTCCAGGCTCTCTACTTGGTCTTTTATGACATCAGCTCATGGCGGGGTGGGGGTGGTGGTGGTGGTGGTTGCTAAATCACAGAAATCTAGGTTCTTAATTTGGCATTTGTTGGCAGAGGTAGGTTAGGGCTACAGGTTTTTCTGAGGCATTTGGCAGGAGCAGGAATGGTGTTTATTGTCTAAAAGTTTTCTCTTTCCAGGTTGCCCTTTCTCTGCTAAAGAGAGCAGTTTTTTGGGGGTTTCTTTTGTCCCCATCCATTGATGTATTCTGAGCTTCCCAGGTGGTGCAATGGGTAAAGATTCAATTCAGATTGCAGATTCTCCCATGGACAGAGAAGCCTGGCAGGCTACAGTTCATGGGGTCACAAAGAGTCTGACATGAGTGAGGTGACTCAGCATGCATGCACGCCAATTCAGAAGGTGCAGGAAAGGCAGGTTTGATCCCTCGGTTGGGAAGATCCCTTGGAGAAGGAAATGAAAACCCACTTCAGTATTCTTGCCTGGAAAATTACATGGACAGAGGGGCCTGGAAGGCTACAGTCCATGTGGTCAGAAAGAGTTGGCTACAACTGAGGGACTGAGCACACACATACATCGATGTATTCATGTTTCTGGAGAGATGGTCATCTAATTATTTGACATATAAAGTCATAGAAAAAGAAAAGGAAAATATTAAACAATGAAAATAATAAAAATATAGAATAAGGCGATATTGTTCCTCATGGCCTCTGATCCCCAGCCTGTCTACCACTTTTTACACATCTTTTACAAGCTCATGTTTGTTTCATATAATGACAGCTGGAGTTTTAGATGAACTCCGAGCTTTAATAGGAATAAGAGAAAAAAGTACTGCCAAGCCCTTGTATATTTTTCTTCATTAATTTTCTCAAAGCCACATTTACTGAAAAAAAAAACAAAAAGCAAAAAACCTGAATCTCTGAGATATTACCTTATTTGTTATTTTCAGATTGGTAGAAAGCTGACTAAGCTGGTGCAACAATCTATCTACTTGATTTTAGGGGGTTATCATTAACGAGATTACAAAAGTGGAAAATGAATAGAAATAGTGTACACATCACTGTCTTTCATTTTTCTTGCTATCTTTAACTTACATTATGCCATCTATTAGATTACAACACTTAAATCCAAAGATTAGGACCCTAAAATATAGCTGTAAAAAAACATGCAACTAGTGGAGTTAATTAGGGTTGCCCAAAGAGGAAGGAGGGACTTCCCTGATAGCTCAATTGGTAAAGAATCTGTCTGCAATGCAGGAGACACCAGTTTGATTCCTGGGTCAGGAAGATCAGCTGAGAAGGGATAGGCTACCCACTTGGACTTCCTTTGTGCTTCAGCTGGTAAAGAATTCACCTGTGATGCAGGAGACCTAGGTTTGATCCCTGGGTTAGGAAGATCCTCTGGAGAAGGGAAAGGCTACCCACTCCAATATTCTAGCCTGAAGAATTCCATGGACTGGACAGTCCTTGGGGTCGCAAAAAGTGGAACCTGACTGAGTGACTTTCACTTTCACATTGAAAGAAGGGTTGATGTTGAAGCTGAAGCTTCAATATTTGGTCACCTGATGCGAATTGCTGACTCATTGGAAAGGATCCTGATGCTGGGAAAGATTTAGGGCAAGAGGAGAAGTGGGTGACAGGATGAGATGGTTGGATTTCATCACAAACTCAATGGATATGAGTTTGAGCAAACTCAGGGAAATAGTGAAGGACAGGGACGCCTGACATGCTGCAGTTCATGGGGTCACAAAGATTTGGACACAACTTAGCTACTGAACAACAATGAATATAACAGAAATATATCATCTATAAATGAAAGAAATACCCTTTAAAATCATATTTAAAAGTAAAATTATTTCAAATACATGTGTGATCATTTATTAGTACATTTATTAGTACATTTAGTACATCTATTCTTTTCACAGACTCAGGCCAAAAAATGTGTGTATAAAGTATGATAAAGAAAGTCACATCTTCCCCAGTAGTCAATGGTGAAATCTTTGGAGCTGTGATCCAAAAGGTCAATAACCATAAACAATTCTTTTAGGTACTAGCACAGGATTCATTTACTGTCATCTTTATAAGCACTATCCTGAGTGTCTTTCAAAGACACAATTTTATTTCATATTTTAATCTTTAGTGCCTCACATTCTAATGAAATACATAATTAAATTGGTTTGCTTAATAAAATATGTGTGGGGAGAATGCCACATTATATGAGCAGCACTGTTGTTGTTCAGTCCCTAGGTCATGTCCAACTCTTTGTGACCCCAAGAACTGTAGCATGTCAGGCTTCCCTGTCCTTCACCATTTCCTGGAGTTTGTGCAAACTCATGTTCATTGAGTCAGTGATGCCATCCAACCATCTCATCCTCTGTTGCCTTCTTCTTTTTTTACCTTCAACCTTTTCTAGCATGAGGGTCTTTTCCAGTGAGTTGGTTCTTCACATCAGGTGTCCAAAATTTTGAAGCTTTAGCTTCAGCATCAATCCTTCCAATGAATGACCAGTATAATTTCTCTAAATTCACAAATGGTCCTTGGGAAAGTTGTATGATAGCAGAAAAGAGATGTTTTAAAGAATATAAAAATCCCCTCATTTAGATTTCAATATGTCAAGGGAACTAGGATTCTGTATTTTTCAAGATGCAGATGAGTCTAGGATCTGATCACAGCTTTGTATCTTCAACAGGGAAAGCTTTTCATTTTACCAACAATCTAAGTGTTAAATTGTGTGCTCAACAATTCTCAAAGTTGGTAAAAACACAGATGGTGTTAAGACTCGGGTTCCAGTGTTCCTCAACCACAGTTTTCAAACTCCTGGGTGAAGTCTTAGAAGGACAAAAGAATCTGCCCTTCACCCATCTCAAATGATCGCATATTTCTTCTATTGGAGAGTATACAAATCCTTCTCTTTTAAAACTCAGAATATTATTCTAATCATGAAAGAAAGTGACTTATAAAGAGAGTTAGGGAATATGGATTAACAAGGGCTTTCTTTTCCCTAAAAAAAAGAAAATCAGTCTACACAATCAGCTTCATGTTCACTATGCTATGATTTCTGCATTATAAGTGAACTTATGGTCTGCTGTGCTGTGCTCAGTCATTCAGTCGTGTCTGACGCTTTGTGAACCCATGGACTGTAGGCTGCCAGGCTCCTCTGTCCATGGGATTATCCAGGTCAGAATACTGGAGTGGGTTGTCATGCTTTCCTCCAGAGGATCTTCCCAACCCAAGGATCAAACCCAGCTCTCCCACATTGCAGGCAGATTCTTTGCTGTCTGAGATACCAGGGAAGCTCATAAATGAACTTAGTCATCATCTAATTATATTCAAATATATTTTGCTCTCCACAAAGCTTTTCCTTTCAATAAAAAGAAATAGGATGGGATTTTTCAAATGTTATCTTTAGTGGAAAGTGATTTTTAAATGCAAATAGGAAAATGTTAGGTGTTATGAACTAGTGATCTGTAAGCAAAGCAGCAGTGGGGATACTTTTAAGATCTACTGGGTTTGAAGTTAAAGATATTTAAGTGCACATATAAATAAGCATGTTGATTTCTAGAATGCAACTCCCTGACTAAACAGTGAGAACTTATCAATCATTAATCTTTTAATTCCAACAAGGAAACCTTATTTCCCTACAACAGTGGTTCCCTTCCCAAGCTTTGGTATATATTAGCATCACCTGGGTCTTTTAAAAGTCCAATCCAGGTTCCATTCGATAACAAATAAAACAATATATCTAGGGATGGAATGTAGGCATCCACAGTTTTGGTGACCCCCATGAGTTATAAATGAGCTTCCCTGATGTCTCAGCAGGTAAAGAATTCACCTGCAATGCAGGAGATGCAAGTTTGATCTCTGAGTCAGGAAGATCTCCTAGAGAAGGAAATGGCAACCCACTACAGTATTCTTGCCTGAAAAATCCCATGGACCAGAGGAGCTTGGTGAGATACAAACCAAAGGGCTGCGAAGAGCTGGACAAGACTGAGCAACTAAGCAAGCAAGCATGAGTTGTAAATGAAAAGTTTTGGAAATCACTGCTTCTTTACATTTAGGCTAAACATGCTATTTAAGGGTGGAAAGGAAAGTCCAACAGGTTTAGAGATATATGTAATGTCTTAGTTAAATAAAATGGTCCAATCAAAATTTGTCAAATTTCAAGATTTTCTTTAAAAAAAAAAGCTTTTGTTACTCAAACTGACTTAATTTTCACTAATTAAGTTATTACCAATGGTCACAAATCTGTACTAAAACTGAGCTTCAGATATGTGATCTTTGAATGCTCTTATTACTTGACCAACTATTCAAAATTTCACAGGAAACAAGCAAACCAAAAAAGCATTTATCTTTCTGAATAAAAAGGCTTCAGCATATTAAAAGATATTTTAAAGCAAAAGTTAAATGGAAATAATCCTTATGCTGTTAAGCTTCAGGGTTGACTTCAAATAATAGTTTTAGAACAGATCAGTCTCACTCTGTAAAAGAAATCTATATAGTGTCGATTAGTGTACTGACTCATGAAAGAACATTAAAATGCTATTACTTAGATGAGAAACATTCAAGTGATGTTCCTTAAATAAGATTTAGTTGAAAAGTGAGCAGTTATTCCATTTGGTATGTGTTCTTTGCATCAGCATCTACCAACTAGATAATAGTTCTATTTGATAATAGTCTGCAGGGAGGTTTCCTTTGTTAGGAAGGGATGTTAGTCTGCTGTAGAAGATTCCAATCAGTGTAAGCATCATCTTCCGAAAGGAAGGAAAGGTTTCCAATAAGGAGAAATATTAACTTCGTAGGAGGTTTTGTAAGACCCTTAGAAACATATACCTACAGACAAGGAAAAGGAGAAGTGGAATCAGTAGTGGATTTTCTCCACGATAAAATTCTTAAAAATGAAGTAAAGACAAATCAAGTGCATTTCCAGAAATTAGTCTGAGTAAAAGAGGCTCAGTTTTGGCTCATGTGAGGAAGAATGGGAGCAAGATGATTGTAACAGTGGAAATCCAAGATTTTCAATATTCTGCTATGATAATTATGAAGCTTGTTGCTTCATATTTTACTTTATTTTTTTTTTCATTTGGTGAATATAAAGCAAACTTTGTGCCCCTCAAAAAATATCTGTTTTACTCTGAAGTCAATTGTATAATATTTGTACAGAAAGTAAAGATGAATGAGTCCATGATAACCCCAAAGCTCTCATCATTAACATGCTTTATGTTTGTTTGTAATTTGTGAATCTCTGTACTCCTCCTGGAAACCCTGAGTGGGCTGATTTATAATTGACCTGAGAAGACTTAATGGGCTTCCTTTGAAGAAAAGTAGCAATATGGAGGAAAAGAGGATGAGTTATAATATAAAATAAATTTGGGAATATACAACAGTATCTTGAAAAAACAGTAAAAGGATATTTGAAAAGATACAAAAGGTAAAATGTTGAGACTTAAGCAGAAATTTCTGCAATTTAGTCTCATAAGATATAAAGAAGCCGGCTCAAGGCGTGTTATGAAAGTTTACGTGACATTGTACACTTTCAAGTATCTGTTAGCAAGAGTTTTTAAAAACTCTGACTGAGTTAGCAAGCTTATTTAGTATTCTGGTGATCATATTTGGTGATTATTTTGGTAGTTGGAAAAACGAGTAAGCAGGTTCTCACCAAACACCAAATCTATTGGTACCTTGATATGGGACTTCTTAGATTCTAGAACTGTGAGAAATAAACTTCTTTTGTTCACAAGCCACTCAGTTTGTGATATATTTGTTATAGCAACCCAAATGGACTAAGGCAGCCCTGACCTCATGTTGCTTAGAACATTTACTTTAGAAAAACTGCAATTGTAAATTCTGTCTTTGACCCTTTGAGATGTACATCTTATCGCAGCCTCTGGACAGTTTTACTGCTCAGGGATGTCTCTCTCAAGGACCTTTTGAAATATAACCATTAAGAAAGATAGAGTCCCTCTCATTCTCTGTAGGAGGGTAGAAGCCTACCTCTAACCCATTAGCAAACACAGATGGCCTATTGACATTGACTAAACCTCTCCCCCACTTGTCCTCCACTACTTTTCCACCAGCTCATGCCCGTATTTAAATATTCTCTCACGTTTCGTCAAAGCAGAATTGAGGTCCCTCTTCTCTCCTATTGTGATAGTTTTGGATAAAATTGCCCTTGCCTTTTTAACTTGCCTGTTGCAATTTGTTTCTTTGATAACAAGAGCTCTAGAGCCCATGTGCCACAAGTACTGAGCCCACAGGCTCTAGAATTCGTGAGTTGCAAGTAGAGAAACCTGAGTTCAGCTGTGAGAGAAAGCCTGCACAATGCAGTGAAGAGTCCCATGTGTTGCGACAAAGACCCAGTGCAGTCAAAAACAAAGTAAAAATTAAATAGATAAATGACTTTTCCTAAAAGGCAGAAAGACCATACTGTTCAAACAAAGAAACAAACAAAAAAATATGAGCTGTTTAACCTGGATTATTGGCATGTGTTCTCAATGCCATCTTTAAGTGTTATTTTGATGGAGAAGCAGAAGGAGATTAAACACACAAAGGAGAGCAGAAGAAGAAATAACGAGACCACAGGACAGAGACTGGAGAAGCAGAGTCAATCCGAATCCGGGAGAAGCAAGGAGGTATCCTCCCCCAGAGCACCCAGAGGGAGTGTGGTCCTACTCACACATTGACTTTGGCACTGTGGCTTCCAGAACTGTGACAGAATTAATTTCTATAGTTTTTCTTTTTTAAAATGCAGGTTATTTTTTAAGTCTTTATTGTCACAATATCGCTTCTGTTTTATCTTTCAGCTTTTTGGCTGCAAGGCATGCGTGATCTTGGCTACCCAACCAGTGATGGAACAACCCCCTTCCTGCCTTGGAAGGCCAAATCTCAACCCCTGGACCACCAGGGCAGTCCCAATTTCTATACATTTAAGTCACCAAGTATGGCAATTTGCTATAGCAGCCCTAGAACATTACTAGAGTTTATCAGAAATCATTTTCAAGTGTATCTTTTAAAAATTGCAATAATTAGACTATTGTAAAAATGTTAATTCCATTCCAAACATTTAGGATGGAGCCCACTCTTTGATTAAAGTAATACCATAACATTACCATATGTTGACAACTGTGCACTGTTTTCATAAGAAAAAGCAGTGGTAAATGAAAGCAATCATATTATTTTTAGTAGAAAATGTAGTGTTTTTCTCTTTTTTTCTAAGCACTATTGTTGAAATGATAGAACTGGGATAAGCCACTTAAGCACCTGTTTTTAAGGAGGATGCTGTTTAAATAGATAAATTCAGCCAGAACCCTGGAGATACTAATGAAATTCACCAGTTTAGGATAAACAGCTTCAGTATGGATTTTTGATAAGAAAACAGCTGCTCATCTAGAGGTAGTAGTAGCTAAAGTCTGAAGGCCGTGAGGTTTGTCTGTTCTGGAAGATATGATATGCAAGGAACAGATGGTTAGCATAAATAATTCAAAATCACTCTCCAGTCAATTCTTTGGGTAAAAACAATGTGTTGAACTACGTTTACAAGGTTACTTGGAACTTTATGCATACAAACTATTTCTGCCTCCATTCCTAGCATGCAATTTCCAAACAAAGCACAAATTTTAATCATTTAAAGATTAATACTCTAAAATCAATACAGAAAGAGGCATGGTATGCATTATATAATAGCACTATTTGTATATTATATGGCTTCCCTGATGGCCCAGATGGTAAAGAATCTGCCTGCAGTGTGGGAGACCTGGGTTCAATCCCTGGGTTTGGAAGATCCCCTGGACGAGAGCATGGCAACCCACTCCAGTACTCCTGCCTGGAGAATCCCCATGGACAGAGGAGCCTGGCGGGCTACAGTCCATGGTGTCACAAAAGAGTTGGACATGACTGAGCGACTATGCACACAGCACCCTTATGTATATTATATGTGAAATCACAAATATATTTAGGTCTTCAGTGTAAATTCTGTTGAGGTTAAAATGATATTCACTTACAACGTACATGTTGGTAAGTGATCATGGAAAACTAATATCAATGTTTATAACAATCAACAATAAATAAAGGAAACTAACTTTTGCATAGTACTTTATACTTTATAAACATTCTTTCTAATCCTTCGACTAATGTTTCTTTTTAATTTTATATATACAAATCTAAAATCACTCTATCAGTTAAGAAAATAAAATACTAACCTTACAGCTTTATAATCCTACTTGATGCTTAAATTTTGTGGTAAAAGTTTTACATATCTTTTGTTAATTACTCTAATCTTTCTTTCTCTTTCTGAAAATATACTTCTTTCCTTTTACTTAAATTTTTTCCTATGCTTTATATGTATGAATAATTCCTTTTCTTCTATTTCACAGAAGCATATATACCTATACCTGTGTTTATCCATGACTACAAGTCTTATAACATGATTCATAATCTTCTTTCTTTTGTTTGACTAACATTTCCCTCTTCATTGTTTCAACCTTTTTGGTATGAAGATGGGTTTAATGAATTTTCTAAACAAATGTTTACCAGACTCTGTATTCTCCTCAATACTCCAAAATTCTTCCTCTTTCCATAATAGAATTTTTTGGAAAAAAAAACAACAAGAGCATTTGTTTTTTCTCTACTTTCTTTTCACTAAGTTATTCTTAAGCTCATGTTCAGCTACACATCACTAATACCTATGTATTTGGCAAAAGTTCTCAGTCTAAAACACTTCATATCAGTAACTATTGTGGACAGTGCCCAGGAAGAGTTAAGAGTGAGTTTTCTGCTCCAGATCCTATGGAAGCTTTCAGATTTCCTCTGGCAACTCTTGAGTACCATTCTCTAACCAAGATTTAAAAGTGCTATAGTTTCTAACCCTATAAAGAAGACATCACCATCAGTCACTAATATATTATTCTGACCCTGGCTTCAGAGTTTCAGTCATGCTTTCTTGAATAGTAGATTCTGTGCCTTGAAGAATGCTACATTCTACTCACCTACCAATAGGGCTCCATCCTCTGCAATCAGCCTGCCATCATTAGTCAGGTATGGCTCCAGGTGAGGCATATAAAACTAGCCTTCTTACATGTTATACATCAAAAAGTCAAATTACTTGTCCAACACCACATAGCTATTCAGCTACTGTGAGATTTAAAAACTTTCTGGGTGATTTACATGAGCTTTGATAGAGTCTGGGAACTATTGCACACACATCTTTCCTCCCAAAATGTTTAAACATGTACCTGTATTCCATCTTGTTTGGTTTATAGTTGTTTCATTGCCAAGTCATATCTGACTCTCTGCGATCACCAGGGACTGTAATTTTCCAGGTTCCTCCTTCCAGGGGATTTTCCAAGTAAGAATACTGGAGTGGGTTGTCGTTTCCTTCTCCAGGGATCTTCCTGACCCAAGGATCAAACCTGAGTTTCCTATATTGGCAGGTGAATTCTTTACCACTGAGCCACCAGGGAAGTTGTCATCTGTATTCCATAGTCAACACTTATAACAAGAGTTTCCTGAGTCAGAAATTCAACAGAGAAGCACATATCTATGTACTGATTTTGACCTATTGAAAGAAAGCTATGGATGACCATCATTAGGGACTTAGGTACTTCAGCTATTACTGCTTCCTGTACCCACAGTGGTTGGTTACAATAGCTCAATTTTTGTTTGTTTATTTATGTTCTGGAGATGTGTAACATTTAGGAGAATTTTTAGAAAACACTTTTACTTTGTATTTCAGAATCTAATAATTAAATTTAAGCCATCAGTCTTCCTAGGGCAATGCTTAACCCATTGAAAGAAACCATCCTATGAATGGCGTCTAATTATCCACTAGGAAAATGTCAAGGGCACTCTTAACTGTGAAATTTCTCTCTCAAACAAACACAAGCAGGGTTAGGCCTAGAACGAACCCATTATTATAATTAACAGAATTATAAATTGTATGACAACAAACAGGCATATTGTTGCCACTGTTATGCATCTATTTTGATCTCTCTTCTTCCATTATCCCTGGGGGTATGATGAAATTAAGAAGAATCCAGAAATGTTATCTTATTCACCACAAAGGCTAAGACTGAGCAAGAAGAAGACAGAAGCCCCAGGCTTGGTAAACCAGTACATTTCAGTCCAACTTTATCCCCTTTGAGTGTAGTGACTAGTACAGAATCACGCACATGGCACAAATCAGAACTATGAAGTTCCCATCCATCTGTCCATCCATCCATCAATCCATTACTTTTTTCTGTGACATTGGAGAAAAAAACATTATTCTTTCTCACTTAGGCTAAGCTGGTAGGATAAAATTCTGATGCTCTTGGTTTGTACGTGTGTGTTGGTAGTCATCTTTATCATCAACTGGGGGAAAACTGTCCAAGATGAAAGTTATAACAAAGAAAAGACAGGATAATAAAGTGGTAGATCCCTGATGACTGCAATCTGCTTCTTTGCTCTAGGGTCATTTTGTTTAAAATGAAAATCTAGCCATATTTCTCCCCCCAGTCCTATTTTAAAATGACTTCATTTAAGTCAAAATGCAGCATTATTAACATTAAAAATAAACATTCAGTTCCAGTTCAAGATGGTGGAGTGGAAGGATATGTGCTCATCTCCTCCTGCAAGAGCACCAAAATTGCAACTAGATATTGAACAAACCACTGACAGAAGGATGCTGAAACCCACTGAAGAAAGATACCCCACATCCAAAAACAAAGAAGAAGCTGCAGGAGGGTGGTAGGAGGGGCACAATCAGGATTAAATCAAATCCTATATCCACCAGGTGCATGACCTATGCACAGGAGAAAAATAATATCAAAGAAGATCTCCCACTGTTCTGAAGGTTCTGAACCATACGCCAGGCTCCCCAGACGGGAGATCTGACAAAGGGACTAGGAATCCCTAGGCAATCTGGCCTTACGGGCTAATGGGATTTGATTATAAGACTCTCAGAGGACTGGGGGAAACAGATTTAAGTCTTGGAAGGCACAAACAAAATATTGCATGCACCAAGACCCAGAAGAGAAGAGCTGTGACCCCCACAGGAGACTGAATCAAACTACGTGCTAGCGCTAGAGGGTCTACTGTGGAAGTATGGGTCAGCAGGGGCTCACTGCAGGGACAGGGGCACTGGAAAGTCCCCCATGGCATAAATCCTCTAGGAGTTGGCCATTAACCCTACCATAGAGCCTATACACTCCAAGGCTGGATTGTCTCAGGTGAAATAGCTACGAGGGAGAGAGCGTCACCCCACCAACAGAAGATAATTGGATTAAAGTTTTACTGAGCAAGGCCTAGCCACAATGGTGTTATCATTCACCTAGAACCAGACATCCTGGAATGTGAAGTCAAGTGGGCCTTAGAAAGCATCACTACAAACAAAGCTAGTGGAGGTGATGGAATTCCAGTTGAGCTATTTCAAATCCTAAAGGATGATGCTATGAAAGTGCTGCACTCAATATGCCAGCAAATTTGGAAAGTTCAGCAGTGTCCACAGGACTGGAAAAGGTCAGTTTTCATTTCAATCCCAAAGAAAGGCAATGCCAAAGAATGTTCAAAGTACTGCACAATTGCACTCATCTCACATGCTAGCAAAATAATGCTCAAAATCTACAAGCCGGGATTCAACAGTACATGAACCATGAACTGCCAGATGTTCAAGTTGGATTTAGAAAAGGCAGAGGAAACAAAGATCAAATTGCCAACATCCACTGGATCATCAAAAAAGCAAGACAGTTCCAGAAAAACATCTACATTTGCTTTGTTTACTACACTAAAGCCTTTGACTGTGTGAATCACAATAAACTGGAAAATTCTGAAAGAGATTGGAACAGATCTCCTGACCTGCCTCCAGAGAAATCTGTATACAGGTCAAGAAGCAACAGTTAGAACTGGACATGGAACAACACTCTGGTTCCACATAGGAAAGGTAGTAGGTCAAGGATGTATATTGTCACCCTGCTTATTAACTTATATGTAGTGCACATCATGTGACATGACAGACTCAATGAAGCACAAGCTGGAATGAAGATTGCTCGGAGAAATATCAGTAATCTCAGATATGCAGATGACACCACCCTTATGGCAGAAAGCGAAGAAGAACTAAAGAGCCTCTTGATGAAAGTGAAAGAGGAGAGTGAAAAAGTTGGCTTAAAACTCAACATTTAGAAAATGAAGATCATAGCATTTGGTCCCATCACTTCATGACAAATAGATGGAGATACAATGGAAACAGTGACCAACTTTATTTTCCTGGACTCCAAAATCACTGCAGATGGTAATTGCAGCCATGAAATTAAAAGATGCTTGCTCCTTGGGAGAAAAATTTTGACCAACCTAGATAGCATATGAAAAATCAGAGACATTACTTTGCCAATAAAAGTCTGTCTAGTCAAAGCTATGGTTTTTCCAGTAGTCGAATATTGATGTGAGAGCTGGACTATAAAGAAAGCTGAGTGCCAAAGAATTGATGCTTTTGAACTCTGGTGTTGGAGAAGACTCTTGAGAGTCTCTTGGACTACAAGGAGATCGAACCAGCCCATTCTAAAGGAGATCAGTCCTGGGTGTTCATTGGAAGGACTGATGCTGAAGCTGAAACTCTAATACTTTGGCCACCTGGTGCAAAGAACTGACTCATTTAAAAAGACTCTGATGCTGGGAAAGATTGAAGGTGGGAGGAGAAGGGGACGACAGAGGATGAGATGGTTGGATGGCATCACCGACACGATGGACATGAGTATGAGTATGGACAGGGAAGCATGCTGTGCTTCAATATATGGGATCGCAAATAGTCAGACACCACTGAGCAACTGAACTGAATTGAGCAAGGCCCTACCCACCAGAGCAAGACCCAGTTTTTCCCATCACCAGTTCCCCCATCAGGAAGCTTACACAGGCCTCTTAGCCTCAGCCATCACAGGACAGACAGAAGCAAGAAGCAGCACAGCCTCACAGTGGCTGTAAAACATCAATTACAGAAAGGTAATCATGATGAAAAAGCTGAAATTTATGTCACAAAGGGACAAGATAAAACCCTAGAAAAACAACTAAATGAAGCAACCTTCCAGGAAAAGAATTCAGAGTAATGATAGTGAAGATGATCCAGGATCTCAGGAAAAGAATGGAGACAAAGATTGAGAAGATCCAAGAAATAGACTATACAGTCCATGGAATTCTCCGGGCCAGAAAACTGGACTGGGTAACTTTTCCCTTCTCCAGGGCATCTTCCTAATACAGGAATCAAACTCAGGTCACCTACCTCGCAGGCAGATTCTTTACCAGCTGAGCCACAAGGGAAGCTCAAGAATCCTGGAGTCACTTTTTCTTCCCTTCTCCAGCAGTTCTTCCCAACCCAGGAATTGAACCAGGTTCTCTTGCATTGCAGGCGGATTCTTTACCAACTGAGCTATCAAAGAAGCCCCTAAGAAATGTTCACCAAAGACCTATAAGAACTAAAGAACAAACAGAGATGAATAATACACTAGTAGGAATCAACATCAGAATAACTGAGGCAGAGGAACAGATAAATGACCTGGAGGACAGAATGGTGGAAATTGCAGAACAGAATATAGAAAAAAGAATGAAAAGAAATGAAGACAGCCTAAGAGACCTTGGGGCAACATTAAACACACCAACATTTGTGTTATAGGAGAAGGAGAAGAGAGAGAGAAAGGACCTAAGAAAATATTTGAAGAGATAATAGCTGAAAACTTCCCTAACATGGGAAAGGAAATAGTCAACCAAGTCCAGGAAGCACAGAGTCCCAGGCAGAATAAACCCAAGGAGGAACACACTGAAACCCATAGTAATCAAACTGACAAAAATTAAACACAGAGATAAAATATTAAAAGCAACAAAGGAAAAGTGACAAATAACATACACAGGAATTCCCATCAGGTTATCAGCTGATTTCTCAGTAAAAACTCTACAAGCCAGAAGGGAAAGGCATGATACATTTAAAGTGATGAAAGAGAAGAACCTACAGCCAAGAATACTCTATCCAGCAGGACTCTCCTTCAGATTTGATGGAGAAATCAAAAGTTTTCCAGACAAGTAAAATTTAAGAGAATTCAGGACTACCAAACCAGCTTTACTACAAATGCTTAATGAATTTCTCTAGGGAGGAAACACAAGAAAAGGAAAAGACCTACAGAAAATAAACCCCCTGAAATTAAGAAAATGTTAATAGGATCATACATATCACTGCCTTAAGTGTAAATGGGTTAAATGTACCAATCAAAAGACATAGACTGGCCGGGTGGATGACAAGCTGCATGTATGCACTTCCATTTACCATATCACTTTGCTTGACCTGCTCAAATTGCATGTAATTATATTGTTAAGTTAATCATGTTCCTAATGTGGTTTGCAAGCATACTTATCTCTTACTTTTTGTCTGGCTATTGATTGTGAAAACTGATAAACATCTTTTACTATCATGACGATGCAACTATTACTCACTTAATATCATTGTATTATGACTGGCCAACAGAAAAATAATAGAACTCTATATCACCAAAACTAAGACCTAATAGAAAAACCTGTAACCACTTTTTAAAATCCAGATGTATATCAGAATTATCTTGAAACATTTTGAAAAATACAAATGCTTAGAGTATTGCTTTTTTCCTCCAGAGCTCCAGATATGTTTCTAATGAGCAGTCATATTAAAAACAGCTGGACTCTATGATGATCTTTTACTTTTATCTAGTTTGTTTCACTTTTTCTATTTCACAATCAGTGCTCCCATTTCATTTAGCTTATGTTCTCCAATTTCTTCCTCTCTTTTTTTTTTTTTTTTGGATGTTCTTTCTTAAGCCTTTATAAAGTGTAGTAGGAGAGCTTTTGTGTACATATATAAATATGTATAATATATATTTTTAAAACATGAATTTTTGCATAAGTAAAATTATGACATTTTAATTCCACTTGTTTGACTTAGTAAGATTAGAAAGCTACATTTCTAATTAAAAATAGGTATGCAACAAAGGTTGACTGTATAACAAAGGGAACTATAGTCAATATCTTATAATAATCTATGATGGAAAATGATTTCAAAAATAATATATGTGTATTTGTATAGCCAAATCACCTTGCTGTGTACCTGAAACATTGTGAATCAACTATATCTCAATAATATAAATAAATGTATATATGTAAAAACATAAACTTTCATCCTGTGACAAATTAAAATGCCAGTCTCATTTCTACCCTTTCCCCCCTCTATCTTGCATCTTGGCAGTCCTTGACTGTGACTGCCAAGGCAGATTCCTGGTAAAGTTGTACTTATCCTTCTAGATTTGGCTAAAGTGTTCACTTCCCCAGAAGCTCTTTCTCACTGCTTCTCATCAGTATATCACACTTTATTTTTCTTCTTTGCAACAATACCACCCCCAGGCCTACCTGTGTCCTATTTATATTGGCATCAGCTACTAAAATCTCTCTTCTCAGACAGATTTCATGTTTTGTAAGGACACAGTCATCATCACTATATATCTCTTCTGCCTGTTAAATACCTAGTCCTCAATAAACAGTTACTGTGTGTGATCATGCCCTAGCGGCTCAGTGCTTTTTGCCTGGTTCCAAATTCTACTTCTCCATAATGAGACAGATGTTGACTTGGGATGAGTTAGAATTGGGCTGAAATAGAATGGGTGGAAAATGACCTCAGGCATCACGGGGCTCACGTTTCAGTCTCTTCCTAGAGAGGGAACTGTGCAGGAGTAGGGAACAAGTGTCAAATCAGCTCCCTAGGCATTGAGACTTTCAGGAAGCATTTACTTTTATATCTGGGTCTTAGCAAATTAGCATGACTGCTGACACTGACATAGTTCCCACTCCTAAATACCTACACATTTTGATCAATTAGTCATTGGACAATGGAAAAAAAAAAGGGTGATTAACTGTGACGGCAATTTACCCAGCAAACAGCACCACTTAGAAAATGCATTAAGAGAGCAACTATACTTAGGTATTGTAATGGTAAATGTGGTAGCTGCAATTTTTACAGGTCATCTTCCTATGGGCTTAATGATTCTCAAGAAATGTGTCATTGTATTGATTTGCATTCATTCTCCTTCAATTTTTTACTAGGATCATCTCTGTAAAATTCCATTACTCAAATTTATGTATGATTTTCTCTCACTAAGATTATTATTAGACATGCCTAGGCTTTATTGTAGATGTAAGATGAAGTTATAACTCCCATGCTATACAAAGATATAATGCTTTTAAGTGCAATACAATTCAGTAAAGGGAATATATATTTATTCAAGAATGATTTTCTTTTAAATCTGCGTTTTATTCTCTAAAGGAATATGGGTGGAGTTAGAATGAAAAGAGAACAAAGAACATTTTTAAAAGACATGTGTTACAAATGCATTTCTCTTTTAAAAAAAAAAATCTATTTCTTACAGTTTCAACTAACTGGATTCCTCTGCTGCTCTCCACCCCACTGGGAAGGATTTTCACATCCTAGAATGTTATCATCAAAGCTAGCTTGGAATTTAAAAATACTGAGAAGTTCAAGCATTGTTTTAAAGACTGTTGAACAGATGTAGTTTCTCCTAAGAGACTTTCTTGATGGTAAATACCTTGTATTTCATCTGAGAACTTCAAAATATAAGTATGCATTTTAGCATAAAGTAAGACATCAGGAAAAAAAATTATCAAGCATGAAGAATAAGGACATGTTGGCATTTTATCTGCCCCTTTGCTTACTGCACAATTTGAAGTATACACTTCAAACTGAAACACTGGTGAATATTTTTCACAGATATAAAAATACCCAATCAGAAGTGGCATAATATATCAAAAATTGGCATGTGAAATATACACTTGGGCTTGAGGGCATTCCATCAATGCTCAGAGTTTTATATAAGTGGAGTTCAAATATTGGATGGGTAGGACATACTATTTGATTTATAATATATTGATATAACTGAGAGACCCACAAGAGACTGACCCAGACTTGCCTGTGAGTATCCAGGAGTCTCCGGCACAGGCGTGGGTCTGCGGTGGCCTGCTGCAGGGTTGGGGGAACTGAGTGTAGTAGTGGATGCATGGGACTTCATTACCTCCATCATAACTGGCCTCAGGTCAAATAACGGGGAGGGAACATAGCCTGCCCTTCAACAGAAAACTGGATTAAAGATTTACTGAGCAAGGCCCCGCCATCAGAAAAAAACCCAGTTTCCCCCTCAGTCAGTCTCTCCCATCAGGAAGTTTCCTCTAACATCCCTAACACCAGGAGGATAAGCCTCCTATCCTTCTCCATCAGGTGGCAGACAGACTGAAAACCACAATCACAGAAAACTAGCCAATCTGATCACATGGACCACAGCCTTGTCTAACTCAGTGAAACTACAAGTCATGCCATGTAGGGCTACCCAAGACGGACGGGTCATGGTGGAGATTTCTGACAAAATGTGGTCCACTGGAGAAGGGAATGGCAAACCACTTCAGTATTCTTGCTTTGAGAATTCCATGAACAGTATGAAAAGGCAAAAAGACAGGAAGGACACTGAAAAGTGAGCTCCCCAGGTCAGTAGGTGCCCAACATGCAGAAAGAATGAAGAGATGGAGCCAAAGCAAAAAACAAAATCCAGTTGTGAACGTGACTGGTGATGGAAGTAAACTCCATGCTGTAAAGAGCAAGATTGCATGGGAACCTGGAATGTTAGGTCCATGAATCAAGGCAAATTGGAAGTGGTCAAACAGAAGATGGCAAGAATAAACATCAACATTTTAGGAATCAGCAAACTAAAATTGACTGGAATGGGTGAATTTAACTCAGATGACCATTATATCTACTACTGTGGGTAAGAATCCCTTAGAAGAAATGGAGTAGCCCTCAGAGTCAACAAAAGAGTCTGAAATGCAGTACTTGGATACAATTTCAAAAACGACAGAATGAACTCTGTTTGTTTTCAAGGCAAACCATTCAATATCACAGTAATCCAAGTCTATACCCCGACCAGTAATGCTGAAGAAGTTGAAGTTGAGTGGTTCTATGAAGACTGTAAAAACCTTCTAGAACTAACACACATAACAGATGTCCTTTTCATTATAGAGGACTGGAATGCAAAAGTAGGAAGTCAAGAAATACCTGGAGTAACAGGCAGATTTGGCCTTGGACCACAGAATGAGGCAGAGCAAAGACTAACAGAGTTTTGCCAAGAGAACCCACTGGTCATAGCAAAGACCCTCTGCCAACAACACAAAAGAAGACTTTACACATGGACATCACCAGATGGTCAACACCAAAATCAGATTGATATAACTTTGCAGCCAAAGATGGAAAAGCTCTAAACAGTTGGCAAAAACACAGCCAGGGGCAGACTGTGGCTCACACCATGAACTCCTTATAGTAAAATTCAGACTTGAAGAAAGTAGGGAAACCCACTAGACCATTCAGGTATGACCTAAATCAAATCCCTTATGATTATACAGCGGAAGTGACAAATAGATTTAAGAGATTAGATATGATAAACAAAGTGCCTGAAGAATTGTGGATGGAGGTTCCTGACACTGTACAGGAGGCAGTGATCAAGACCATCCCCCCAAAAAAGAAATGCAAAATTGAAAAATGATTGTCTGAGGAGGCCTTATAAATAGCTGTGAAAAGAAAAGTAAAAGGCAAAGGAGAAAAGGAAAGGTATACCCATTTGAATGCAGAGTTCCAAAGAATAGCAAGGAGACATAACAAGGCCTTCCTCAGTGATCAATTCAAAGAAATAGAGGAAAACAATAGAATGGGAAAGATTAGAGATCACTTAAAGAAAATTAGAGATACCAAGGGAAAATTTCATGCAAAGATGAGCACAATAAAGGACAGAAATGGTATGGATCTAACAGAAGCAGAAGATATTAAGAAGAGGTAGAAACAATACACAGAAGAACTATAAAAAAAAAATCTTCATGACCCATATAATCATGATGGTGTGATCACTCACCTAGAGCCAGACATTCTGGAATGAGAAGTCAATTGGGCCTTAGGAAGCATCACTATGAACAAAGCTAGTGGAGGTGATGGAATTCCAGTTTAGCTA
Organism: Muntiacus reevesi; assembly: GCF_963930625.1. Lineage (NCBI taxonomy): Eukaryota > Metazoa > Chordata > Mammalia > Artiodactyla > Cervidae > Muntiacus > Muntiacus reevesi. The sequence goes on along the minus strand of NC_089253.1, from coordinate 62,996,296 downwards.
TTTCAAATCCTAAAAGATGATGCTGTGAAAGTGCTGCACTCGGTATGCCAGCAAATTTGGAAAACTCAGCAGTGGCCACAGGACTGGAAAAGATCAATTTTCATTCCAATCCCAATGAAAGGAAATGACAAAGAATGCTCAAACTACCGCACAGTTGCACTCATCTCACATGCTAGCAAAGTAATGCTCAAAATTCTCCAAGTTCAGCTTCAACAGTACATGAACCATGAACTTCTAGATGTTCAAGCTAGATTTAGAAAAGGCAGAGGAAACAGATATCAAGTTGCCAACATCCACTGGATCATTGGAAAAGGAAGAGAGTTCCAGAAAAAATATCTACTTCTGCTTTATTGATTATGCCAAAGCCTGTGAGTTTGTGGATCACAACAAATTGTGAAAAAATCTTCAAGAAATGGAAACACCAGACCATCTGACCTGCCTCTTGAGAAACCTGTATGCAGGTCAGGAAGCAACAGTTGGAACTGGACATGGAACAACAGACTGGTTCCAAATCAGGAAAGGAGTATGTCAAGACTGTATATTGCACCCTGCTTATTTAACATATATGCAGAAATAGATGGGGAAACAGTGGAAACAGTGTCTGACTTTATTTTTGGGGGCTCCAAAATCACTGCAGATGGTGATTGCAGTCATGAAATTAAAAGATGCTTACTCCTTGGAAGGAAAGTTATGACCAACCTAGACAGCATATTAAAAAGCAGAGACATTACTTTGCCAACAAAAGGCCGTCTAGTCAAGGCTATGGTTTTTCCAGTGGTCATGTATGGATGTGAGAGTTGGACTGTGAAGAAAGCTGAGCACCAAGAATTGATGCTTTTGAACTGTGGTGTTGGAGAAGACTCTTGGGAGTCCCTTGGACTTCAAGGAGATCCAAGAGTCCATCCTAAAGGAGGTCAGTCCTGGGTGTTCATTGGAAGGACTGATGCTGAAGGTGAAACTCCAATACTGTTGTCACTACAAACGAAGAGTTGACTCACTGGAAAAGACCCTAATGCTGGGAGGGGGGGCAGGAGGAGAAGGGGACGGCAGAGGATGAGATGGCTGGATGGCATCACCGACTCGATGGGCATGAGTTTGAGTACACTCCGGGAGTTGGTGATGGACAGGGAGGCCTGGTGTGTTGCGATTCATGGGGTCACAAAGAGTAAGACATGACTGACCGACTGAACTGAACTGACAGATTATACCATGAGAAATGCTGGAATGGGAGAAGCACAAGCTGCAATCATGATTACCAGGAGAAATATCAGTAACCTCACATATGCAGATGACACCACCCTTATGGTAGAAAGCGAAGAAGAACTAAAAAGACTCTTGATGAAAGTGAAAGAGGAAAGTGAAAAAGTTGGCTTAAAGCTCAACATTCAGAAAACTAAGATCATGGCATCTGGTCCCATGACTTCATGACAAATAGACAGTGAAACAGTGGAAACAGTGAGAGACTTTCTTTTTTGGGGTTCCAAAATCACTGCAGATGGTGACTGCCCCCCTGAAATTAAAAAATGCTTACCCCTTGAAAGAAAATTTATGACCAAGTGAGACAGCATATTAAAAAGCAGAGACATTACTTTGCCAACAAAGTTTCATCTAGTCAAAGCTATGGTTTTTCCAGTAGTCACGTATGGATGTGAGAGTTGGACTATAAAGAATGCTGAGCACTGAAGAATGGATGCTTTTGAACTGTGGTTTTAAAGGAAGACTCTTGAGTGTCCCTTGGACTGCAAGGAGATCCAACCAGTCCATCCTAAAGGAGATCAGTCCTGAATAATCATTTGGAAGGACTGATGCTGAAGCTGAAACTCTAATACTTTGGCCACCTGATGTGAAGAGCTGACTCATTTGAAAAGACCCTGATGCTGAGAAAGATTTAAGGAGGGAGGAGAAGGGGATGACAGAGGATGAGATGTTTGGATGACATCACTGACTCAAAGTACACGAGTTTAAGTAAACTGCAGGAGTTGGTGATGGACAGAGAGGCCTGGCGTGCTACAGTTCAAAGGCTCTCAAAGAGTCAGACACAACTAAGTGACTGAACTGAACCAAACCAAATTGATATAATTGATTTCTAATATACTGATCTAACTTTGAAATGTTATGATGCTATGAGGATATTTCAAGTCTGCCTGCTAAATAACCCAAAATACTATCTATCTCATAGCTTCGGTTTTCCCTTGTATTAATTTATACATTATGAATATAATATACAAACTCAAAACTCAAAGAGTCAATATTTAGAATAACAAATAACCTACCTTAAGAATGAAAATAACTATCAGTTCTTGGATATTAAGCATGGATTATTTCAAACTACTCGCTTTCCTTCTCGGACAGACACAGTTGAAGCCGGTGGATCCACAGTTTTCATAGAAGTGTGATAGACTTAATGAATATTCACCTATTGTTGGTAACATTTTTGCGATGTCCTTCCCTGTGGATGAATATTACATTCCTACCCTATTTAAGTTCAGGATTGGTCATAAAAATTCCTTTGGCCAGTAAACCATAAATCTACAGGATACAAGTTTCTGAGCTGAAGTTTTAGAAGCTGAAATCTATTCATCCATCGTTTCTTTGCCTGAAATGACTACAGGAAATGTTCCCATGTTCAAGTGAAAGACTGTACTGTCAGCCTGGGTCTCTGATGAGCAAGGGACAGAGGGCAGCTGATTCGCAGTACACATACAGGGCAAAGGCTAAATTAATGTATGTGGTTGTAGAGCTCTAAGCTTCTGAGGTCATTTGTTACCTTGTCCATCCTGGCTGATATAAAAACTAGAGTTGGTAAAAGATTATTCTGGGCATTGTGTATTTGCAGAAGCAGGCTAGACGTCTCCCCATGTCACTAGATGGGGAGAAAAAATGATAGGGTCAAAGTAGGAGTACGGTTACATATGAACCGAAGGAAAACCATTTCAAAAAGCCAGGTGCAAGCTTATTACAATTTCAAATACATCTAGTGGCAGGCCTGCAGCCAAGAAAAAGATATATCCTTTCCCTTCAATTTCTATACATTGAACTTCATGACCTTTTGCTTCCAAACCCAGAAAGTATTAGTCACTCAGTCATGTCAGACTCATTGCAATCCCATGACTGAAGCCCTCACCGGCTCCTCTGTTCATGGGATTCTCCAGGCAAGAATACTGGACTGGGTTGCCATTTCCTTCTCCAGGGAATCTTCCTGACCTGGAATTGAATGCAGGTTTCCCTCTCTACCCGATCCCTCTGGGTCTTCCCAGTGCACCAGCCCTGAGCACTTGTCTCTTGCGTCCAACCTGGGCTGGTGATCTGTTTCAGCCTTGATAGTATACTTGTTTCAATTCTATTCTCTCAGAACATCCCACCCTTGCCTTCTCCCACAAAGTCCAAAAGTCTGTTCTGTACATCTGTGTCTCTTTTTCTGTTTTGCATATAGGGTTATCGTTACCATCTTTTTAAATTCCATATATATGCATTAGTATACTGTATTGGTCTTTATCTTTCTGGCTTACTTCACTCTGTAAAATGGGCTCCAGTTTTCTGCATTTTAAAGCAGATTCTAGACCAAAGGTAATATTCTAGTGATACCACATATTTCTATTATGACTTACATAAGCCTTAAGGAATTAAAGAAGAGTGAAATGCTAGCACAGTATTTTCATGTATGAAAACTTTAAGACAAACTAATTAGATAATTGTCTAGTGCAGAACAAGAGGATAGGGGAAAGCATTAAGTTAAAAAGATATCCTAACATACTTAGGTGGGTAAATTTACCCATTGCCCAGGGCAAGACTATCCATAGCCTAAAATAATCTTGCAAGTGAGCAGTTTTTGAATTAGGCCTAAATTAGAGCTCACTGCTTTACTCAATGAGAAACACGGAAATCATGGAATGTTATTTCAGGTGTAAAAGGATATGAAAATTATTAAGATCAATATGGAACTCTTCACAAATTCCACGAAAACCCTAGTATGGTTTATGACGAGGTTCTGCTACTTGCCCTGCTAAAAAGCAAGCAAACAGACTGCCAATGTGTGTGTGCATGTTAAATTGCTTCAGTCATGTCCAACTCTGCAACACTATGGACTGTCACACCAGGCTCCTCTGTCAATGGGATTCTTCAGGCAAGAATGCTGGAGTGGACTGCCATGCTCTCCTCTAGGGATATTCCTGACCGAGGGATTGAACCTGTATCTTTTATTTCTCCTGCACTGGCAAGTGGGTTTTTTTTCTTTTTTTACTGCTAATGCCATCTGGGAAGTCCATGAAGTGAAGTTGCTCAGTCGTGTCTGACTCTTTGTGACCCCATGGACTGCAGCATACCAGGCTCCTCTGTCCATGGGATTTTCCAGGTAAGAATACTGGAGTGGGTTGCCATTTCCTTCCCCAGGAGATCTTCCCCACCCAGGGATCGAACCCGGATCTCCCGCATTGTAGACAGACGCTTTACCATCTGAGCCACCAGCAAAGTCACCAGGAAGCCCATGGTTAGTAAGAAATCATGAAAGACTGTGATGTAATCAAAATCCAAGAAGAGCTCAATGCAACAATGGCAGAAATATCCAAGCAAAATTAAATACAGCATTTATTTCAAAAATGTGTTAGAGGCAGGTGGGGGGAAGGAGTGAGGATCTAATTTGCCAGCAAGTTATTCAAAACATACTTAGAAAATCTTGCTCACAGTTCAATGTTTATGAACAGTACGACATAGTTGCCAAAAAATTAATGGATTCTCAGTCTGCATTATGTCTTTAATAAAGGAGGTATTTATTTTGTTTTATTTTACATTAATAAAACTATAATTACCACACTGTGCTCTATTCATTCTGAATTCCATTGACAAACCAAAATTGCCCCTAAAGGATTATAAGAATAGTTAATGGTTCAAAAATAAAGGATGATCTAAGAGAGTGGGAATATTAAATTTGCTAGCACAAATACATAAGAGTGATGGAATAGCTTGCAAATACTGGAAGCCTTCCCTGTGGAAGAGGAAGTGGACATCTGTACCAGCACAGACAGGGTTACAAAGCACAGCTAATGCGACATGTGTTTTAGCACATAGGAACAGCATGCTACTTTTACAGAAACATGAGGAATAAGTAGAATATTAAAATAAATGAGTCATCTTATAATTAGGGCCATTCACACTCCTCATACTCTTCAGCTTCATGATACACTGGATTCCTTATCACTGGAAGTTAAAGTTACATAATCAACACTAACTAGTGTAAGGACTTCCCTGGTGGCTCAGATGGTAATGAATCTGCCTGCAATACAGGAGACCCAGGTTCTATCCTTGGGGTGGGAAGATCCCCAGGTGAAGGGAATGGCCACTCGTTCTAGCATTGTTGCCTGGAGAATTCCATGGACAGAGGAGCCTGGAAGATTCTTCATCAGGGAGAAGGTTTGACAAACTGACCGCTAAAGGACCTGTTGGTTTTAAAAGGCTGAGGCATGTCTCTGCTCCTCAATGGTGTTTTCAGACATTGATCTTGTTATTCTATGTGTGTTATCTTTCACAGCCAGTGTGACACATTTGGTCAGCCTTCCTGGGATGATAATTGTTCAGAATTCACACAACACAGTTACCTGACAATCTGACATAACACCACACATTTGTTTTCCTGCCAATTAACTTCAAGATCTTTCCACTAACACTTTGTCAACTCCCTAAATGATGCGGTGACTTTTGCCAATAGAAGGGTGATTTTTTCTTCACAGCTAGCTGTTAAGATCATACTAGTAAGATAACAAAAATTAAATGAGACTCTCAGTGACAGGCCATTTAGCCGCATGGCAGAGGCTACATATATGCTATAGGTGTCACTATCAAAGAGTGGAGTAGGTTGAAAGGCTGTTGGTTAAATCGAAGAAAATATACCTTTTGCAAACAGATTTGATAAGTCTTATGAGCTATCTGGCTATGCTCTACAAAATGTGCAGTTATCAATGTACACAAAATCTTGAATTATTATAATAGTAATGAAAAGTAATTTTTATAAAAAGTCAGAGATACAGAAATACTATTGTTAGCGTGACAGCCTAGATTACCACATTTAAAATTAGAATCTTGCTGAAGTATAGCTAGCAAATATTAGCAGTGAGTGAATGTATCCAGTATGGAAATCAAGTCCCTCTAAATAGAATTATTATCTGTTTTGGCTCTAGAGTTTCCTATCATTCCGTAATGAAATAAGCAAGTGATAATATATATATATAATTCATTGTCAGCATTTAGAAGAGTCTAAGATATACAAAATTAGTTATCAATATCATATTTCATGCAAATATACATAACACACATTGCCAATGTCACTTCATGCATCTATGCATTGTCTACCTACAAGTATATTCATTTTACTGCAAGCCACATTTATAGCAAGCCACTAAGTTAAAATAGGGATTCCCTGTTGGCTCAGACAGAAAAGAGTCTGCCTGCAATGCAGGAGACTGGAGTTCCATCTCTGGGTCAGAAAGATACCCTGGAGAAGAAAACGGCAACCCCAGTATTCTTGCCTGGAAATCCCATGAATGAAGAAGCCTGGTAGGCTACAGTCCATAGGGTCACAAATAGTCGGACACAACTGAGCAACTTCACTTTCACTTCACTTTCAAGATAAAATAAGCTATGACATACAGGTGAGGAATTTCCTTATGTAATAAGAGCACTTGTTCATGAAACAGTTTGGCATATAAAACAAGAATCATGTATTTCTGTTTGAGTTTGAATTTTTTTTTTTTTTTTTTAACTTTGGCATGACTTTTGAGATTTTATTTACCTGACCAGGGATCAGCCTGTGACCCCTGCAGTGGAAGAGCAAAGTCCTAACCACTGGACTCCCAGGAAATTCCCTGAACTTGAATTCTGGATTTACCACAAAGTAGATATGTTGGAAAAGTAACATAGCATGTATTAGACCTGGCTTTCCTATCTGTAATATAGAAACAAAAATTCAATTATATTAGTAATCTGTAGGATTATTCTAAATAATAAAGGGAATAAGGTCTAAACTACATCAAAGTGTTCCATATACTCTCTTTGAAACCCATCAAATAATGAACTTGGAAAATATAGCAAATATTTACCATGATTCCTTGGAGAAAGTGGTCAAACTTAATGTCTCATAATGCTCCATTTTAATTAAATAGATCATGATACCAGTCTCTACATTTCTTTCATCTTCGGTGAAATAGAAAGTGCAGACTGCCCATATGCAAGTGAGCAGAGGGGATTTTCCCAGCATAAAAAACATCACCAGGATATTTCCAGGTTTCAGCAACAAAGATTTATTTCTTGCTCATGTGACACATCAACCTCAGAGCGGGCGGGCTCTGCTGCCTACTGTTCTGTTTCAGTGACACGAGCTGCCAGAGTCTTTACCGCTTGGATCACCATCAATCAACTCCTTTGACTGAAGAAGCAAACCTAAGACACTGTGCCTGGTTCTCAAAGGCTTCCTCTAGAGAATGACAAGCTTTGTTTCCTCTCACATCTCCTTTATCTAAACAAGCCCCATGGCCACATCCAGGGGTGCTGCGAAGTCAATTCTCATATGCCCATAAAGATGAGAATCATCCATACTTGCTGAAGAGCATGACTGACAACTTTATCTTATAAATCAATGTCATTAGACAATCTGGAAATGTTTTTTATATACTATAAATATCTAATTTTAAAGACTTTATAAGTAAAATTTACATGAGATATACCTTGACTTTGTGTTCATGTCTAAGTAAGTAAATAAGTGTTAGTTGCTCAGTCGTGTCCGACCCTTTGCGACCCCATGGACTCTAGCTCACCAGGCTCCTCTGTCCATGAGATTTTCCAGGCAAGGATACTGGAGTGGGTTTCCATTTCCTTCTCCAGGGGATCTTCCCAACCCAGGGATTGAACCCGGGTCTCCTGCACTGCAGGCAGATTCTTTACCGAATTAGACTATCTGCATGAACCCAAAAGTCCAGGTTGAATTTCATATATTGTTGTCTTCGTTTATCAGTGAAATAACTGATGAAGCAGCCCATGTAAAAGACAACAAAATTAACTCTGCATCTATATAAAGAGTTCACTCACTTTCTTTAGCAAGATAATGAAACTTAGTAATAAATGGGATGTTGTGAAAATGAATGGGTAGAACTACTTGGTAGTTTGTCAGAGGGGACACTGTCTAAAAATTAAATTAAATTTATACAACCATGGAATATTTAACTTACAGAGTACTGAGTATGCTACGTTAGAAGATTTTAACAAAAGTTATGTGACCATTATGAGGTCACTGTGGAGGATATGAATGCACTGAGTATTGATAGACTTTGTCATATCTTCCTAGAATTTAGTTGAAATGAATGACTATTTTTATTAAAATGACCCAGAAATCATTAGAAAACTCATCACATAGACTCTTATAAAACCAAACAAACAGCAGCAAATAAAATTTCTCTGAATACTCAGTATTATTTATTAACCTCTCTTCACCATGGTCTGTATCAATGAGAAAACAAACAATAAGGCACTTAATAAAGTCATCATTTATCTTATTTTTACGATGCTGAATCAAAGCCTTGAATGATTTGTTTCCAACTAAACCAGATAGGTTACCAATTTATGGGTTCTAATAAATACAGCCTATGATAGCTTTAGAACAAACACACATATATTGAGAGATAATTGTTCACAATAAATACTTTTAAACTGATGGATAATACATCGTGTTTTTGTGTTAGAATATATCTATATAATCTATCATGTTATTTAAAGGGGTTGTTCATGCTATTATTCAGATTTCAGTGATATGAAAGAAGACTCCCCCTCCCCAAAACAAATAAACAAACAAAAAAACTCTCAAAATACCTTGGTAAAAATAATATAATATAATATAGAGGCAAGATATTTTTGTTTCTTAAAAGTTTTTTTTTTTTTTTTTTTTTTACAATATGCCTCCAAAAAGATGAATTGTGCTATAGTCATGGTGACATTTCAAGAAGTAGTAAATGAGGTAGATTGAACCAAAACCTGGGCAATGTCTTGACAAAATATATTTTGTAATCGCCTTCATCAATCAATCAATATACATTGCAAAATATATGATGTCTATCAAATATGGTACATTTTCCTTGTTTCTGTAACTGATTTAAAAAATGGTATTCTCTGCCCTCAAGAAACATTAAACTTTCTTAAGATAATTGGGATGATGGCACTGATCTAGGTATGAAAATACATCAGAAAAATTGGAACAGGTAGAAGGAACTTGGCGGAAAGCCTTTTGCGATCTAAATCAGGAATCTTTGCATAAAACACACGCTTGGCATTCTACAACCATCTTATTTCAGATGATTTAAAAAATTAATTGAAGTACAAAATAAAATTTGTCTATGGCAAAGGTAGTATTCATAATATATTAAACATAACACAGCAAGGCATTGATGAATTAGAGCAGAAACAATGACTAGTCAGACCAAACAGCAGGGAAAACCAAATCAGTTTTGCTATGTCAGCCTTGAAGGTGCACACAGCTTTGGTGCTGAGAGTATCTGTGAATTGAAGTATAGCCAATGAACAGATTATCACAATAAATTCAAACCTGTATACATATTATATAACTCACAACTGAGATTTGATATCATAAAAATATTATTTTCTTTCCCTTACTCTTATATTTCAATTACCAAATGCTAGGATACTGCAGTGGATTGCCATTCCCTTCTCCAGGGAATCTTCCTAACCCAGGGATTGAACTGGTGGTTCTTACCATCTTCTGCATTGGCAGGCAGGTTCTTTACCCCCCAGGTCACCTGGGAAGCCACTGAGAAGGGAATGGCAATCCATTCTGCTATTCTTGCCTGGACAATCCCATGGAGAGAAGAACCTGGCAGGCTACAGTCCCTAGGATCACAAAGAATCAGGCATGACTTCACACAGAAAACAATTGTGTTTTATGTAAAAGCATATGACTTCCAAAAAGCTTTACTCATGAGAAGGCAATATTATATATGGTAGTTAATTTAGAATAATAATTTTAGATCTAGTACCTTTAATTAAATAAAGGAACTGAATGACAAATGAGATAGCTAAAGTTTTGAGTTTGATCAAAAAGCTTGTTACCTATAAAACTTGTTTGTTTATCAGATGTTCCAGCATTTAGTTTGGACACAATTATGGGGACAGTAGGGTTGAATGTGTCAAAATTACATTAACAAATACATCATTGCCTTTTCCTGCTAGTATGTAACAGTAGAACTTCAGATAGCAAGAGCAAAATATATATTTCTATCTAAAATTGTATGGTTAGAATATGATGTTTTCAGTTGCTTGTGTCTGAAAAGCCAACTGTGCCTGATATTACATCTATTCACAAACATTCTGGATCCTCTCCTGGGCATATGGTAAAATCACACTTCTCTGTTTCCTTTGAAATTAGCCTTGGCTATAAACTGATCACAGGTAATGGGAGCTGTTTTCCAGTGGATCATATTAACTCCCAGCAATTCATGTCAGAGCCAGAGACAATTTACAGCACTTTCTCCATGGCCTCTAGAGCCAAACCACTCCAGATGGTGCCACCTCCTTCAGCCTGAACCCAGAAGTGAGGACAAGGCAGTGCAAAGACTCCAGCTAGCCTGTGTGGACAGGAAGTATGAGTGAGAAATGAACTTTTTATGGCTGAGACTTGAGGGGTGTTTATTACTATTGACATGTTAGCAAGCCGATCTTGACTTGCATGGAAATGAAAGTCAAAATGGAGGGCTCAGTCCATGCTGAGGAAAGCAAAAGTGTGTATTTGTGACACTGACTTAATGGATCGTGGCTGTGTTAGAGACCCTGTATCAGAAGCTAGAATGATGACCATCACATTAAGCAGTGGAGAAACATCTGGTAAAACTGTTATCTGTGTTCTTGGTGATGAAGATCATTGTACCCAATAAATGCACAGTGCCAGGGAAGAAGCCAGCAAACAGAATGTTAGTTCTGATGCTAATGACTGTTTCTGGCAAGGTATGGCAAATTATGACCCTCTGTCTCAGTGACACATTGCTCCAGATGGACACCTCACTGTCAGCCCAAGTCCTGGAGGGAGCAGCATCCAGAGGACTCCAAGCCAGCTCGCCACAGACAAGTGGTATGAAAAAAATAACTGCAATGTCATACTCCAAAGAGAATTTTTGATTGTGCATTTCTATAGCTAATTGCCTAGATTTGGGTCTGATATACCACCTCAAACTAGTGTATTAGTGAGCCTGAAAGCAAAAACAAAAGGGAATAAATAAACAACTAATCAGAGTTGAAAGAGACAAACACTTCTCAATTCCTAATATTAAAACAACATAGTTAGTTACAATGAGCTAGAGCACAGAATAGATTAATTTGTCTTAGGGAGTATGTCCCTAAGACAAAAGATGTAAGAACCATAAATATTCTCACTGGACAAGGCACCGGTAAAGGAGTTTAACACCATCGCATAATTCAAATGAGAGAGGTAGGAAGGTAAATAGAATGAAAAAGAAAAGAGAAATAGCAAATTTAGAAAACAGATCTAGGGAAAACTGGGTGTGACTAACGTGTAATAGGAAAGAACAAATCTGACTCCAGACTGGACCTGATTCTTTTACTTTAACCTTTGTGTTCTATCACTTTTTCTATAAGTTAAGAATGTCGCCAGGCTTCTCAGGTGGCACTAATGGTAAAGAACTCTGCTGCCAATACAGGAGACATGAGAAGTGGGTTCAATCCCTGGATCGGGAAGATCCCCTGGATGAGAGTATGACAACCCACCTCAGTATACTTGCTTGGAGAATCCAATGGACAGAGAAGCCTAGTTGGTCACAGCCTAAAGGGTCGCAAAGAGATACAACTAAAGTGACTTAGCATGCACAGATGCAAGAATGTTGCCTATAGTCTAAAATATACATGAGTCATTCTCAGGGCTCTGACCTTCAAAGGCATAACACTTTTCCATTCATATAGAAATTAAAAGTTGCAAAACAGAGAATAATATTTGCCTTGTTAGAGGTTTATAGGAACATCACAACCTGATCTGTGTAGACAGCAGCAAGAACAAAGGATTCTGAAAGCAAGAAGTTTGCAAAAGCCAACTATATCCCTTCCTCTTTTAGTATAAAAGAAGCCTGAATTCTAAATAGGGTGAGATGGTTCTATCATTATATGACATACTACAGGTTAAATTATTGCTTCTTATTAATCCAAAAATAATTGAGGATAATTCAGAATGTGAGATGGGAAAAATGTCACATTGCCATTTAGTTTTTGTTGTGTTTTTTTTTAATTTTTCTGGCAATTTTGTTAAATAGTTGCATAATCCAAATTCAAATAAATTGTGGTTTTAATGATTTAGATGTATTGGTAAAACTGTAAAGACTTTTTATTAGGTTTTTATTAAGTTCAAATCCTTGATCCGAATCTGGGTAGAAATTTTCTCTAAATAGTTGGCAACATACTTTTTGTTTTTATCTAATTAAATATAATATATAAACTAGTTTTTGCTAGGCACTGTGACTGTGAGGGTGCATGTGAGGGTTTTTTCTCTGCCTCTCTTTTTCTCTGTATCTTTCCCTATATACTCTCCTTTGCTATAATCAGTGTTACACACATGCCACATTATTTCTTATTAAATAACATTCATTTGTTTCTCAAAATATAAAGGTAGAGAATGGATAGATTTGTTTAAAATATAAATATTTCAACCATTACTTCTCTCAGATGGCAAAATATGGAAAGTGAAATAGATTCTATTTTGGAATTTTCTGATGCTTTTATTTGCAGGCTATAAAAGGTGTATTTTCCAGGACTCTATTTTACAGAACAAAACAAATCATACATAATCAAATAAAAAGAGCTTAGCATTATATACTAATCAGACATACTTTTATTCATGGTGATAACCGAAAACACTGATTTTATTCTGATTTAGTTTTACTCAGTGACAATAGAAAACAGGTACAGCAGAAAGATATTTGCAAGTTATCCTGACCCGATACAATTTGCAGTACATTTTGTTTTTTTGTGCGTGTGATTACTGGCATCTGCATTCTGTATGGTTACTATGTGTACTTTAATTTACACACTTCTACACTTAATGCCATTTGTAGTTAAGAAAGCATTTCCTATATGCAGACACATTGTTCTATTTTGATAACATAACAGGTACAAATATTTTTTTCCCTCAGCTTCAATCAAAATAACTTTTAGATATGTTATTTGCATTTTAAATTTAAATAAAAAAGCATACAAGCTAATTTGAGTTAAATGTTTGAAAGTAACCTAAAATCCCACTCTAACTTGCATAGTCTACCTAGAATACACCTTGATTTGAATTTTAGGCTTGTAGACACATATACACAAATGACTATGTGTTTTACCTAAAATTTCTAAAGAGTTTCCTTGACACAAGGTCACTGCTTTCGCAATCACTAGGAGTATGAAATAAGTTGGTGCATTTCCTTACAGTACCAAGAATAAAGTCTGTCAACTTAAAGGTGCCTGTGGGAGGTGGGAACAACTTAGAAATCTTTTCCCAATTAAGTACCTGCCTCATACTTCTTATATTTTCTTTATCTCTATGAGGTAAAATGTTTTATTTCTCAATAAAAAGTTTTTGAAAATCTATTAAATGTGGTTACCCACAGATTTCACTAGTTTTGAGAGAAATCCAGTAAAAACAGAATATTTTATCAGTTATTTAGTTCCAAGAGTGAATAAGTTATCTTTTACTAAAGATCTAACATAGTAACACAATTTGGGATACATTTTTAGCTATCTATATGCTGAAATTGATAAAAGAATACCCTCCACACTACCTATGAAGGATCAGAAAATTTATAGCAAACTAAGGTCACTCCTCCCATTAGATATGAATCAGCTAAATGCACTAGGCTCCAATTGAAACAAATAATTAAATATAAACATTTTCAACATTATAGACAGTTCCAGAAATATCACGCAAAAAAATAGATTTATCCTGTAAATCATTGTTAGCTCAATATTAACACAAGTGAACCAGTACGTTAAGAGTCCAGTTTTAAACTCAACATGGACAATCCAAATATTAGTTAAGATTAAAGCATCTGATTGTATTAAGAATATTAGCTTTAAACTAGTAGTTCAAAACCACTGGACATTGAATAATTCTGACTAAATTTTGACTAAATTACTACTCTTTAGGCATACACTATGTAGCAAAATTTTAAAATATTGATTCACTCATTCTGAGATTATGTTCTTTATATTGTTTAGATGTCAAAATTCTTATTTTTATTTTTAAATTTGCAATTAAATTATGCTATAAATACAATAAGATGCACATAAGTACAAACCCAGAAAATTTTCAGAAACCCAACATACAATGGTAGCCAACCATGGATTAAAGAATCTTGAGTTTTTAATACTAAATAAGGCATGTGGACCTTTATCCATTGCCTCAGCCCTTGCACCAGGAAAGGCATCATATTCCTGATTTGGACTAGTACAGCTCAAATTTGCCCATTGGGAAATGGCAACCCACTCCAGTATTCTTGCCTAGATAATCCCATGGACAGAGGAGCCTGGTGGACTAGAGTCCGTGGGGTTGCAAAGAGTCAGACATGGTTTAGCCTCTGAGCACAAACACACACACACACACACACACATTTCAATTTCTTTTTGAAATATGTATATATTTCAGTTTTTTTTTTTCAATTTGATATTAGAGATTTATTCATATTGTTCTGGATGGATAGTTTTTCCCTCAGCTTCATAGAATGCCATTGTGTAAATATACAACAATTTTTCACTCTGTCTTTGTGGATGAACATTTAGTAGATTTCACCTTAAGATTATTAAGCATAATGCTACTGTTAACATTCTTGTACCTTTTTGGGTATTCATTGTTGCAAATATGTACATATTTCTTTTGGATTTCTATCTAGACAATCTAAACCTTCCTCTATTTATCTATTTGACCCAGATAATTTTTCTTTTGTTTTCTCCTTTATTGTCTTATTATAGGGTGATCAAAAACTTTTTATCTTATTTTCTTAACTATAAATATTTTCCTTATTTTAGTAGATATTCCAGATATCATTCTTGATTTATTTCACTCTAATGCAAAGTATATCTCTTAGCACATCCTCAACAATGCCAGTAACTTGGGATCCTTAGAAACTCTTTCCCACTTACCATCCATTATTACACTATTGTCATACATTAAAATCTTACATATATTTTATTTCCACATAATCTCATAATTATTATTTTGTACAGGTGATATTCACTTATATTTTCTCACATACATTTGTCATCTCTGGCATTCCTCTTCCCCTTCACATGGTCAAGTTTCCACTAGCATTTCGTGTCTGAACACATCTTTAATTTCACCTTGATTTTTTTTTAGTGGTACATAATTCTAGATTGTCAATTTTTAGCACTTTAAAGATGCCAAAATCTGTTTGTGTTTTTGTTTTGATAAGTCGGGCTTATTATTAGTCCAATGAAAGTAATGTTTTTCTTTTTTCTCTAGTTACACAAGAATTTTATTCTTTTTTTCAACAAATACGCCTAACTGTGGTTTTGCTTGAATTTACTTTTCTTTGTGTTCATTGTGCTTTTTGAGTCTGTGAGTTGAATTTTGGTTTTTAGTTTTTAAAAAAATCTACATCCTTTACATTTTTCCCTAGGTGTATCCAATTTTCCCCTTCATTCTTCTTGTGTCTCAAACTGTAAAATATGTTAGACCTTTCAAGCATATCTAACATGCTTCTCATGCATCTATCCAATATTTTGTTGTTGGTTTCCCCACTGATCCCATTTTGCCATTTCTATTTTATTTACCTGTCTCCATATTCACTGATCCTGTCATCCACTAAGCCAAGATTCCTATTAGAACAAGATTTTGAGTTATTGATTTCAGATACTGAATTTTTATGTTTTAGAATGTCCTTTAGTTTGTTTCATAAATTCCAAATCTCGGGTGACTTCTGCAATACTCCATCTAATTTATCCTTCCTTTCCTACATTTTTTGAACATTTTCATGATAAGTATGTGAAAACTGCTCTTACTAATTTCTATATCTGAATCATCTTACATCTTTTGCAGGTTCATGTGTGCTCAGTCTCCTAATCATGTCCGACTCTTTGTGACCCCAGCAGACTCCTCTGCCCATGGGGTTTTTTTAGGCAAGAATACCAGAGCAGGTTGTCATTTCCTCCTCTAGGGGATCTTCCAACCTTGGGATCAAATCCGCATCTCCTGCCTTGGAAGGCAGATTGTTTACCACTGAATGACGTGGGAGGTCTGGTTTCTTTTCCGTTTGATATTAGCCATAAGGTCTACTCACATGCTGATAATTAGAGATTTAAGTTCATCCTAAATAAAAAGGACTGCAGAGGTTTTAGAAAACATTTTTTCTCCTCAAGAGGTCACCCTCTTTATATTTAACAGATATCATAGGGAGTTGATCTTTTAAAGATAATCTCTTTAGGATCAAGATTTGAGCTGTATCTGTCCTGGGTTATGCTTACATAAAACTCAGTCTAGCTCTGACTCTTCCCTGTTCTTAGGGCATGATGCTTCAGAGCTTTCTGTTAAGGACCTAGTAAGCATATGCTACTTCAGGCCTATGACACTGAAAAAGGTTCAATTCTATCATGTAGAGGTTTTTAGTTTATCTCTTTAGTCATCTGCCACGGGTTAAGGCAAATGTCTTAAAGAGGACGCTGAACATATATTTACAACTCCTTAAGCCTCTAATTTTCTTAGTTCGATCAATTGTGACTGCAAAATTTTCATCTGATTTCTCTGTCCTGGAATACCAGCATTTTCCAGGGGCTAGTCCTAAATTTTCAGTTTCATACTCTGCCCTGAATTGACAAATATGCTTTAAGGAAAAACAGTTCTAGAAACACAGTGGTACTTCCTCATTCTCTCTGGAGTATCCTGTTCTATTTTCAATCTCCTCCCTCTAGAGAGCTTTTATCCCTCAAGCACTTGAAAGTCTGTGGTAAACTTCATCTGCTTGCAAAGATTTTTGAATACTTTTTTAGCATCCAGCACTATCTGAAATTCAGCAAATATCTTGTGATAAATTAAACTTCTTTAGGCCTATTGAGTCTAAAATTTTGTAATTCTACTCTCCACACCTTCTATTAGAAGCTTTGCTGGTTTCTCTTTCATTCATCGCCATTCTGCTTGGCAAAATGATGAGTCCGCAGCCTCTGTTCAGATAGGTAAATGAATTAATGAATAAAAAAAGAAAGAAAGAAGGAAAGAAAGACAGAAAGGCAGCCAAGTAGAAAGAAATAAAAAGAACAAGTTATGAATCCTAAGCTTATATCTTGTACCAGGAATTTTAGTCCATGCAGTTGTGACTTTTATGATCTGTTATATACTTAAATGTATAATTTTAAAAACTATTCAACTTGTAGTTACTATCAACAGATGTATTGGCCTACTTCAATCTACAATATTTCACCTGAAGCAAAACCCCCAGTTTTCACTTGGTGATTTTCTAAAATATTCTCTCAAAGCAAAATAATAAGGGTAGCATTCCGATATGGGTGCTATAGACTTCGGGCTCCTAGGATTCTCTGATCTAATGTGCCATACACTGTAATATGTAGACAGAGGTTTGTTTTTTTCTTTAAAATTAACCCTAAGAAGACTACTTTATATTATAGCTTATCTAAAAGTGTTGCATTTCATCATTATTTTTAAACATCAGTTGGTTCTACTTGAATATAAGATTAGGTTTCTAATATATTACTTATGAGTGTTCTATAGAAAAACTAACAGGAAGAATTTGAGTTTAGAAATTGATTCCAACAATGTTAAGAAACAGCTTAATTATGGTGGCATTCTTAGTCCAATAACCTCTTCTGGACTATTCTCATGGGCCCTGAGTTCCACTTGTGAGGAAGGATCCAGAGAAGGATGTTTCTATACTTTCTTCACATTAGGGGAATCTCATGAATGTGCACTTTTACTCTACTACTTATTTTTAAGTCAAATTTTTTTCCATTTATTTTTATTCATTGGAGGCTAATTACTTTACAATATTGTAGTGGTTTTTGCCATACATTGACATGAATCAGCCATGGATTTACATGTATTCCCCATCCTGATCCCCTCCCACCTCCCTCCCCATCCCATCCCTCTGGGTCTTCCCAGTGCACCAGCCCTGAGCACTTGTCTCATGCATCCAACCTGGGCTGGTGATCTGATTCACCCTTGATAGTATACTTGTTTCAATGCTGTTTTCTCAGAACATCCCACCCTCGCCTTCTCCCACAGAGTCCAAAAGTCTGTTCTGTACATCTGTGTCTCTTTTTCTGTTTTGCATATAGGGTTATCATTACCATCTTTTTAAATTCCATATATATGTGTTAGTATACTGTATTGGTCTTTATCTTTCTGGCTTACTTCACTCTGTATAATGGGCTCCAGTTTCATCCATCTCATTAGAACTGATTCAAATGAATTCTTTTTAATGGCTGAGTAATATTCCATGGTGTATATGTACCACAGCTTCCTTATCCATTCATCTGCTGATGGGCATCTAGGTTGCTTCCATGTCCTGGCTATTATAAACAGTGCTGCGATGAACATTGGGGTGCACGTGTCTCTTTCAGATCTGGTTTCCTTGGTGTGTATGCCCAGGAGTGGGATTGCTCGGTCATATGGCAGTTCTATTTCCAGTTTTTTAAGGAATCTCCACACTGTTCTCCATAGTGGCTGTACTAGTTTGCATTCCCACCAACAGTGTAAGAGGGTTCCCTTTTCTCCACACCCTCTCCAGCATTTATTGCTTGTAGACTTTTGGATAGCAGCCATTCTGACTGGCGTGTAATGGTACCTCATTGAGGTTTTGATTTGCATTTCTCTGATAATGAGTGATGTTGAGCATCTTTTCATGTGTTTGTTAGCCATCTGTATGTCTTCTTTGGAGAAATGTCTGTTTATATCTATGGCCCATTTTTTGATTGGGTCATTTATTTTTCTGGAATTGAACTGCAGGAGCTGCTTGTATATTTTTGAGATTAACCCTTTGTCTGTTTATTCATTTGCTATTATTTTCTCCCATTCTGAAGTCTGTCTTTTCACCTTGCTTATAGTTTCCTTTGTTGTGCAAAAGCTTTAAGTTTCATTAGGTCCCATTTGTTTATTTTTGTTAAGCCAAATTTAAATAAGCTTTTATCTAGTAATGTCTGTGGAGTTTGTTTCTGCAATTTCTGAATTTTTATGAGTGTATACTTGTGTTTCCCATATTGTTACTTATAGAATAGACTATGTTACCTGTAATGGCCTTCATTTCATAAAGCAATGAACTTTAATAAAAAGTTGAGTGCCTCAACATGAAATGAAAAATGATGATAACAACATATATGATCATTTTTGTTCATAGAATAATAAAAACCCTCAGAATATGATAAGTATAAAATTGTAGCATTTAGTTAAAAATGTTGGACATGACTAACTTTCAAATTGGCAAAGAGGTTTCAATTGCCAAGAGGTCAGGTTTATATTCCTAAAAGTTATAATTTTGCCAGTGTTTCATTTAACTGAACTCACTTAAAACAATGACAATGAAATTTAATATATGTTCACAATAAAAACCATGAATTTAAGCATAGAAGGAACATATCTCAACATAATAAAGGCCATATATGACAAGCCCACAGCTTAATATCAGACAAGAAAAACACCATAGATGATTTCAACAAGCTCTCATAATTTTGCGTAGTAGAACCACAAAATTGTAGAATAAAATGGAAGGTAATAGACCTAGGAAGAGTTTATAAATACATATTTTGTGTGTGTGTGTATATATATATATATATACATATGTATGTATAAATCAAAATGGTGTATAATAAATTATCCTCCTCAATTTTAGTAATATTTCTCTCTATATAAAAAGGAAGAACTGTCTAGAATTAAGCAGAGTCTGGACTTTGAGCCAGCACAGCTGCCCCAACGTGAGCCCTGCGGGAAGGCAAGACGGCAGCAAGATGCAAGCCATCAACCTCTGAGACACTGCAGCCACCCTGCCAGGTCGCCAAGGTGACCCAGGAGAAGCAGAGGATACTGGCCCCAGAAGGCTGAAGTGCCTAAGGCAGGAAAGGCTTCATCAGCCTTGACCTTTCATCTTCTCTTACATTGAAATAGAGAAGGAAATGGCAATGCACTCCAGTATTCTTGCCTGAAAACTCCTATGGACAGAGGAACCTGATGAGCCATATTCCAGGGTCTATGGGGTCACAAAAGAGTCAGACACAACTTAGATACTAAACAACCACAGTACCCGGAAAAGCAGTAAATTCCTCAACTTGAGATGTCTGGTTTCCCTTAATCAACAGTATCTTTTGATGTTCCAACTACCTGGTCCTTGTTCCAAAAATGCTGTAATCCTGCCCCCTGCCTTACCTCTTGGGGCCATCCCTCAGAGTGACCTGAGAGTTCTGTCTCTTCAGAGCTCTTGTGAGCTCAGAAAATCCACCAAGTAAAGCATAAGTACATAATTCTCAATGTCTAGACTGTGCACTTTTTTCAGTCCATAGTTTAAATTCTTATATTGAAAAAGGCAAGGACCTTCTTTATTACATGACTAATATGTCAGCTCAAGAGAGGGCTAGGTTCTAATACCACAGTACGTAGCATACAAAAAGTACCACATAGGGTTTCAGTAAAATACTGAATAACCAACAACAAAAGCAATATCCACAGCCAAAGAATAATGAGAACAAACTGAATAAATTCCTTCCAAGTATGTAATAGTTTCTTCCAAAAGAGTAAAATTGTCTCTTCAATATAACATTTTTTTGGTGAAGTTTAGAAGTTTTAGATAAAAATATATGTCTTACCTGATTCCTCAAAGTCAATGTTGTAGGCTTTCCAGGTTTCAGTTATGCGAAGAAGATTCTCTTCCATGGCTTGGATATCCATGGAAGGGCAATTGCATTCTGGGAACTTGGGGCCACAGTGACACCAGCAGTCATTGTCCTTGCAGATAAACTCTCCCTCTGAGTTGCAGGCTATATAGCTCAAAGCTGCTTGTACAAAACGCTCCTGAAGGTAGTCTGGAAGCAGGACTTGCAGCCCTTAAAGAACAAACCAAAAAAGGAAATTCATTCTGATAAAGGCCAAAGTATAATACATAATTACAATATTCAGAAAATGTCAAAAATGTAGCATATTGTTATAGATTTATGCATATTTTAATATGATCATTAGAAAAATTATTGAATTCTGGAAAATTTGCAAATGCTTATCATTTTTTTCAACATATACTAGCTCCAAGCACTGTTCAATACATGCAAATCCATGGCTGATTCATGTCAATGTATGGCAAAAACCACTACAATACTGTAAAATAATTAGCTTCCAACTAATAAAAATAAATGAAAAAAAAAAAAAAAAAAGAAAAAAAATCCAAACACCAAGCTTGAGGAATTTAAATGATTAGAACAAAAAGCATTTTTTAATATATTTTCTACTGTTGGATTAGATTTTTAAAAATAAATTGAAAATTCTGTCAAAAAAAAGAATCTGTGAAATTATAAAGCATTTAATATCTCAGACTATCTGATTTTGTTTTTTAAATTGATTTGACTGGCTATTTGAATTTATTGATCAGAACATTTGATTACTTTTATGTAATGTAGACAGAACCTACCTTTATGTATTTTGAAATGAGATGTATGCATTTCTTTTCCACTTATTTTCAAATACTTTCAATATTTTTATTTACCTTCAAACTACCAGCTCCTCTCTACTTAGATACTATTTGCAACATTGGCAAAAGTGTTATGAAACATTGCTGTATCTCATGTCATTAAAACACATAACTTTATATGAGTATGTTTTTCAAATGATCACTTCCATTGACTACAGGGAAGTCATCAGAGAGACTGAGTTGTTTCACTGATTATTCCTCATCAGTCATAGTGATACAGTTTACTTCTTTTCCACATGCAAGTTAAGTTACTAATTCTTAAGAATATATCAAGAATAAAAATAAAGCTATCAAAAATATTTAGGGATCTCTACTACTTTTACATTTAAGCATTTGCTACAAAAATCTAATCAAAAGGGTAAATATTCAATATAATCAGTAGGTAAAAATAAACATAAAAGTAGAGGAAAATTTTTCAATACCTCACAGCTATTTACCACAAAATTTGATTTTTACCTCTTTTACATGCTTCCTTTATAACAAACAAAACAAAACAAAACAAAAACACATTTTTTTGATACAATCATTATCTACAAGGCTAATTTAACTAAAATCATGAATTAACATTTAGGGGAAAAAGTCTATCTTGTAAAAGTCTTGACAATTGTACTCATCTCATTCTTTCAGACTAATTCTACCATAGATTGGTCAGGAAAAGTAC
Source organism: Muntiacus reevesi (assembly GCF_963930625.1). NCBI lineage: Eukaryota > Metazoa > Chordata > Mammalia > Artiodactyla > Cervidae > Muntiacus > Muntiacus reevesi. The sequence goes on along the minus strand of NC_089253.1, from coordinate 62,973,916 downwards.
TCAACACATATTTATTACTTTATTATTTATTTTTATTTCAGCTCAAATAATTATTGAGTGCCTTCCATTTGGAAGAGACTTTCTAGGGAAAATACAATATGAAGATGACCAATTCTTGCCCTAAAGGCATTTGCAATATATTTAGTAGAAGAGGCAATATAATATATAATATTAGAAATATACAATGATATTATACAATAGTACTTAATATGTACTAGAGTCAGGCTACATATATTTCACTAGGTATTATTAATTGGTAAAGCAACCACATTAGGTTCATAAGATTAATAAAATCTTTCATTAAAAAGGTAGACTGGAACATTATTTGATACATGGATACTTTTAAGAGATTTGCGGGGGGGGGTGGGTGGCGGCATGTGATACTACATTAGCAATATCACACATGAACTATGGAACATTTTTTTTAAATAGCAATTAGTAATATTGTTTTAATTCATATGCACTATGAGAATGCGATGAGTGCTTAGAAAAATAAATCCAGGGTAATGTTATTGGGGCTGTTATTTCAGGATGAAGTACAGGGAATTAGTTCACTTGTATTTAAATGATGTTTAACCATGAAAGTACTATGAGTAGTACTTTAATTTAGATGCAAAAGATATAAAGAAAAAAATTAATTTAGACAGAACATTAAAAATATTTAAACTAAGGAAAAAGTGATAAAACAGCAATTTTTTAGGAGACAGAAGAAGAATGGGATCTACTAAACAATAATTTATATGATGTAAGGCAGGTGAAATATGTCAAATGACTTGGAGGAGTAAAATGATAAAGCTAGATATATTCTTAAATGTCTAGTACTGTAGGTCATCAAATGACTGTATACTTCAGAAATATCTAATATCTGAAAATATTGATATTCAGTGTTAAAAACTGGCTAAGTCAGAGTCTCTGTTAATGAGATTCAGGACTTTGGGCAAGATATATGGAATCTGATTATCTCAATTTAAAAAAATAAAAAATGAAAGAAAATCAAAGAATTTATGTAACACTTAAAATGTCATAAACCAAGTAGTTACAGTATAATTTTTAATCAGCAAAAATGATAGTGCCTTTGCAGAAACAGAAAAGGCTGGAAAAGTAACTTGAGAAGGAAAGCCTCCTGGCAGAAAATGATGAGTTTAGCTTTAGACATGCAAGGATTTCTGTTGCATGTTATCTCTGCTTTATATATATCTATCAGTTGAAAGAAAGGAAACTGATAGTCTATAAAATCATGCTAAAAATAACAATTTTTTTGGAAAAGAGGTTTACAGTCAGACCACTCAAAACTCTTTAACTTTACAACTAGATCATTAATGTAAACAATAACTAATACCTAGAGTGAAAACTTGGACTGCCTTAGACAACTCAGAAGGATTGGGAGGGCTGTCATATAGACATTTTGTTAATGTACAGAAACAACAGAGTAAAAATACTGATGAAACCATTATTAGAAAGTCTCCTCGATTATGAGACAAAGCTAAGGAAGCAGAGTTCTGAGCCTGGGGGATATTGTGAAAGTGAGCATGTGAGACAGGGCAAGTGTACAAGCTGAAAACCCACTCAGTAAAACACAACCATGTCCAGTATTGGATGACCAGTTTTTTCCAACCAAACTTCTCACTAGGAACAACTAGAAAATATAGAAGGCATATTAAAATAATCTGTTTATACTATATAGTGCAGGGAACTATATAAGTCAATATCTTATAATGCAGAATAATCTAAAAAGTATGTGCAGAGAGATTCTTATATATATATATATATATATATATATATATATACACACACACACACACACATATATATGTATAATACATATGTATGTATACATATATATGTATACATATACACACATACATATATATATATGGCACAAAATCACTTTGCTATACACTTGAAACTAACATGGCATTGTAAATAAACTATAATTCAACTTCTAAAAATCTGTTCAAAAGGATGCAAAGTCCAATAAAAGTGAGGATGTCTAGAACTACCATGACAAGAAAAGGATCCCTGAGGTGTGAACCACACAGCTTTTGTCTTAGACTTTTGTCCAGTTAGCAAATCAAAAATTGAAGTTTAGAGCCAGTCATGATAAAGATAGTAAATTTCTCCAGATTTGTTAGGGCTATATACTCAAGCACTAATTAAACAAAAAATTAGATTTCATAGGTTTAAGCATACTTTCAAACAAGTCAATTAAAATGGATTGGAATGCTAATGCAAATAAAAGTAAACTTTCTCTGGAGAAAGAAAACATCAAGAATTTTAAACTATTTTTATAAAGCACAACATCAAAATTTAATAGAAATAATGAGCATATAAATAAGAAAGAATAGTTTATCAAAAATGAACTATAAATTAATTTCAGTCACCCAATAAAGATTTAAACAAACACAGTAGACAATTTTGACAAAGAACTGGAAACTAAAAATTATAATCAAATGGAAATTCTGCAAATAAAACATATATACATATACATACATACAAACACACGCACACACACATATAGGAGTTACCAATAACAGATTTAATAGCAGACTAGACACAGCTGAAGAGATAAACAACAAACTGGTATATGTCATAAAAAAATATTGAACACAGAATAATAAAATGGCAAATGGATATAAAGAACAGAAAACAGTAGAAAGGACACATAATTCAGTTGCTCAGTCATGTCCGACTCTTTGCGACCCCATGGACTGCAGCACACCAGGGCTCCCTGTCCATCAACTCCCAGAGTCCACTCAAACTCAGGTCCATTGAGTCGGTAATGCCATACAACCATCTCATCCTCTGCCGTCCCCTTCTCCTCCTGCCTTCAATCTTTCCCAGCATCATGTTCTTTTCCAAGGAGTCAGTTCTTCGCTTCAGGTGGCCAAAGTATTGGAGTTTCAGCTTCAGCATCAGTCCTTCCAATGAATAATCAAGACTGATTTCTTTTAGGATTGACTGGTTGGATCTCCTTGCAGTCCAAAGGACTCTCAAAAGTCTTCTCCAACACCACAGTTCAAAAGCATCAATACTTCGGCGCTCAGATTTCTTTATAGACGAACTCTCACATCCACACATGACTACTGCAAAAACCATAGCTTTGACTAGACAGACTTTTGTTGGCAAAGTATTGTCTCCAGTTTTTAATATGCTGTCTATGTTGATCATAACTTTTCTTCCAAGAGAAAAGACACATAGGTCATGACTAAATTACCTAATAACACAGTTAATTGGAACTTCATGATGAGAGTAGAGAAAGAAAGAAGCAATATTTGGTGAATAAAAATTTAAGATTTTAGTAAATTCTTGAGAGATGAATTCAAGTTCTAACTTGCATCACACAAACATAAAGTCTAGCAAGACAGACAACTGTGAAAATAATCAGCTGACCAGAGATCTTCAGTGCAGTATAGCTCATGTCGCACGCGCATGAGTTTGAGCAAGCTCTGGGAGATGGTGAAGGACAGGGAATCCCAGCACGCTGCAGTCCATGGGGTCGAAAAGAGATAGACACAACTGAGTGCTGAGCAAAAAATAACTCATGTGCTACCTGAAGGAATATGAAGAGTGTGAAAAACTAAGGACTCCCTTGAATGTGGTGAAGTTGACATCTAAATTTTTTATCATACATTAAATAGATCAAATGTAGGTAATCTCTTATAAGTATCTTAAAATAAAAATATTTCATCACATATCTGTATGTACTGATGGAATCTAATCCCAGTAATCTGGCATCAACATTCTCCTTTAAAAAGGACAAATGAGTAAACTGTATGTGTGTGTATATGTGTTGTGTGTGTGTGTATGTTCTCTCCTTGAAATCACCATTTCATTTCACTGTCCTACAAGTTTTTGTACTAATATACTACATTTTATTACTAAACAACTTTCTTAATCACAGTCATGTCTCTACTATAAAAATCAATGATTGAAAATGTATGTATGTTTTTCTGAAAATTATAAATAATACAAAATTTTGTAGCATGAATTGCATAAAATAGTTTTCTCACAATGGAAATAATTTTTAAAATCACTATGATTTGAATTATTATAATCACTGATAATATACAAATAGTTATATGTATTACAAGTAATGATAAATAACTTTTAAAGACAAAGGTTACCTGTTCCTTGAAAACTCATGATTTAATAAATTCATAGAGCTTTGTTAATTACTGTGGGATTTTTCTAGAAATATAAATTAATATGAATTATTTCAAAGTAAATTGTTTGCTTTCTTTTAATTTTTATATGTGTAAGCTCTAAGAACCCTGGAAAAGGAAATGACAACTCACTCCAGCATTCTTGCCTGGAGAATCCCATTGATAGAGAAGAATGGTGAGCTTTATCATGGGGTTGCAAGAGACGGACATGACTTAGTGACTTAACCACCATCAAGCTCCAAGAAAATGTGTTCCAACATATCAATAGATTCAAAAATAGGAAACAGGTTAGTTTTATAAGCAATATAATTGCATAGTGCTCCATCATTTATTATCTACTTGATAACACAGGCATGTGCCAATTTTGCTGAAATAAAGCGTTAGGAACCAACTGATGTGGAAAAGTATTTGTTACCTAATCACATGGGTCATTCACTTTCTGGGAACTTTACCAAATATTACTACCAAAATTTAATAACTTTGAATTACTTCTGTTACCCTTTCATGCAAATTTACCTTGTTTGATATGTTAAATTCTTAAGTGGGTTGAAAAATTGGAGTATCATTCATTTCAGTATGTATTTGCTAATACTTCCTATTAATTACATTTTGTCATATGTATTAAATATATTTTCATCAGTACTTCAGAGTAGTAGATATGGATCTTTCAATTAAAAAAAAAATGTGTCTGCTCTGAAACCTGCTTGACAAAGCCAGACAAACAAGCAGATAAATCCAGCTTACTCGCTGCCAGGAAACATTTGATTTCATTTGTTTTCAGTCAAAATCAATGTGCTAATGTGTAATGCAACTCTCTGACAGCTCATTTATGAATGTCAATTCTAATATAGATAGTTAAGACATGGAATTCATTTTGAATTTTTTGCCTAATGCTGTACCTCAGTAATTCTTATTGATGCTTTCTTTGCTTTGATAAAATTCTACTTCAGGAACAATTCTTTTTATTCTACAAGACCAGGGCTTCAGAAGAAGTAGGTCAATAGTAGAGCTGAAGTCAATATCTCCAAATGGACCAAATACTAATTCTAGTGCTTCACCTCATGCTTACAAGCAAAACACAAGGTCTCTCTCTTTCTCTCATACACACACACATCATCCATACCTATGCACATCTATCCATAAAACCAGCTAACTATGAAAGACACAATGACCTATGGTAGTACTTTAATAAAAGATTCTTCTGAAATATCAGCTTTTGCAATTACACACATAGTGACCCAGGGTTTTACAAATACTTTTCAAAGAGATGTATCATGGTAACATTCTGGGACTGGTGAATGTTTTGCATTCCTTTTTTTTTTCTTTTTAGTGGAGAAGGGCTACTATTTTTTGTTATATATTATTTATATATATATATATATATATACATTTAATATATATTAAAGATGAGAATGAATAGGTGAATCAACATGATATTAGTAAGTACAGATGAAATTTAAGAAAGAAAGAGTACATGGGATATTGAGGGTCTTGATATTGATTTTCACAGTATTATCTTTGCAAGAGTCTTTGTGCATTGTGGTATAAATATAGTTATAACTGGTCCTATCAAGTAGTAAAAGGTGAAAGAGATGCAGGTTTCTGCCTTACATAAATTGAAGGGAACAGAAAAAATAGTTACACAAAAGGGGTATGTCACTTCATTTATTCCTTGTGCTGGTTTTTTTCCAAGGGTGATAGGAGGCAGAAGTTTTGTGTTTAAATATTATATTCTTAATGCTGAACACAGTGATTCACAAAGAGTAAAAATCAATAGTGTTAATAAATAAAATTGGATCAACTGAAATAAACATACTTGATATAAAAAGCCCGTGTCTTTTTCTAGTAAAATAATACTCTGATGGAAAGTCAATACATTTTAAAAAGGGGTGAAGAGTAGAGAATTATAGGTAATAGTGAGAGACTGTGCTTCTATTTAAATTAGAGAAAATATTTCAATAACTTTAAAGCTAAAATTGGCAATAATAACTTGGATAGCATTTAGAGTTTAAAAATTTAAGCACTTCTCTGTGACTTTGTACAATTCAAATTGAATGAAATCTATCTATTACTTAAGTTAAATTTAAATAATCTGATGCCTTTAAATTTTTAGATGGAAAAATTGAGGAGAAATCCCACAAATTTATGAAATTTTAAACATTTTTATGTAAAACTGAATAAGGCAAATATAGCTCTAAATTAAGCAATTAAAGAAGGTAGACTAGAGAAAATCAACTCAAAATTACCCCTTTGATCAGTGAATTAAATTTAGATTATGTGTCATCAAAAAGGCATTTTTGAATTTATTCAGCTAGTACATGTTTAAACATGTGGATACATAACCTTTCCCTATCTGTATGAATGAGTGATATACACATGTTAAAAATTTAGGGGATAAAATAAAATTATGGTTTTAAAAGGTTCTCTGTTGAATGATTTCACAAAGTGTAGTAATAGAAAGAAGACGATAAATTATTACCATTATCACAGAATTTATCTTTATAAAAGAAATAATGCAAGTATAAATATTTTGTTAATATACTCTTAAGAATATATCTATTTATCAGAAGAGAAAGACAGCCTTAACTATCATATTAAGTTATGCTTAAAATGTCAAAGTTTCACATTACAGTATGCTTAAATATGGTTACAATTTTTATCAGAATCTATGAAGAAAAAGGGCTTCCCCTGTGGCTCAGCTGGTAAAGAATCCTCCTGCAAGGCGGGAGACTTTTGTTCAATCCCTGGGTTGGGAAGATCCCCTGGAGAAGGGAAAGGCTACCCACTCCAGTATTCTGGCCTAGAGAATTCCATGAACTGTACAGTCCACGGAGTTGCAAAGAGTTCAACACGACTGTGCAACTTCCACTTTCATTTTCATGAGGAAACAGTTAAAGCTCAAGGAAAGCTAAGGAAAACTGCTACTTATTGAGACAATGATTACTGTGTGGAACAAAAATATTATCACAATGCATTTTCAATTGTTATCAATTATTTAATTTAAAAAGTAAAGTGAATTTTGACATTCTCTTCATCTGGTCTAGAACGTTTATATCAGTTAAAGATTAGGAGCCTTTCATAAGAATTTTAAAAGCCTAATACACGACTGAAGCGACTTAGCAGCAGCAGCAGCAGCAATACTGAACATACAGCTTATTAAAAAAAAATAAGAAGAAAGAAATCACAACTGGATAACTGTCATTCAGACTCATAGAGAATTAATGAAATTTCACCTACATACCTTGCAACTGAATCTTATTCTCAGGACTCTGAACCAGAACAGAACTGACAGAATCTAGGTTGTCATAGTTACTGCAGCCAAGAGGACCCGTCCGTGTTTCTGTTACCTGAAGAACAAAACATCAACTTTATTACATGTACCAGACCTTACCATGGTCTTGCCATCCAATCTATTAATAGTTGTCACACACACATACATTGGACAGTAAACATCACTAAAAGGTCTAGGTTCTGATACACATCAACAATACACCTAAGCAGAAAGAAGACAAATGATGCCTTTATCTTCAATTCCATTTCCTTCCCTTTGCCCACGCATCCATCTTCAGAGAAAATAATGGAAGCCCTCTTTAGTCAACAACATCACTCATATAAGGTTTCCGAATTTACCAAGACTGAATTTACCAAGTTATGACAGAGCATGCTCCTTTAGGTAGAGAGCAAGTTTTGACTCATATGAGACTGGTTTCTTGTTTGTTCATCTCTCATCAATAAATCAAAACCATCTTCCAGGCTACTGTCTAAAGACTGATTTTATTATTTCATTTTTCTACTTAAAAATATGCAATTCCCTACTCTTTTATGCTGGTATCAATATTTAAACTCTTCTGCTTGGCCTCCATCCGCCCCTCTTCTCCCAGGAGGCAGGCAATCTTGCCGTCCAGTTAGACTTTGTTAATTTTCTGCCTTTGCTTATACAACATCCTTCACCTTATCCCACCTTTCTCCTTTTAGATAAATTGATTTTTTTTTTTATCCTCAAGATTGACCTTGTGTTCAAACACCTACACAAAGTAGTCCCTAATGATTCCCACTTGTATTACTTCACCATTTCTATAAAGTTATGGTTTGCAGAGTCCAGCCTTAGCACTTAATTATGGAATCACATATTATAGAGAGATTTTGTTCTCCCCATGGGTATTTGGGATGAATAGTATCAGATGAGATGTTTGAGTGATTACATCTGACTGGAAATTTATCCTGAGGATTTTTTTTTAAAAATACAAACATATTTTAAAGCAGAGGAGTATTATAATCATTTGGGGGGTTTAAAAAGATACTCTCAACAACCAGAAAGGTTTGCAAAACATTGTTGATCTCATTTTATTTCACAGTTCACAGCCACACAATGGCTTCCCACCTCACTCAGAGTAAAAGCCAGAGCTCTTTGGTATGACTAAAAAGGTGCTCTATTTTCAAGCTCCCTGACACCTCTCTAACTCATCTCTCTCCCTCTTTTCCTCATTTATCCATCCCAAGCACAGTGGCTTCTTTGCTGTTCCCAAAACATGCTGACTATTCTCCTGTCTCATAATTTTTGACTTGCTGTTCCTGTATCTGAAATGCTCTTCCTCAAAATATTTCTAAACTCATTCCTTCACTTTCTTCATTTCTACTCAAATGTATCTCTCTCTGGATCACTTGGACTAACCAATGTTAAATGAACATCAGTTCGGTTCAGTCGCTCAGTCGTGTCTCACTCTTTGCGACCCCATGAACCGCCGCACACCAGGCCTCCCTGTCCATCACCAACTCCCAGAGTTTAACCAAGCCTACGTCCATTGAGTCGGTGATGCCATCCAACCATCTCATCCTCTGTTGTCCCATTCTCCTCCTGCCTTCAATCTTTCCCAGCATCAGGGTCTCATGAACATAGCTTCCCACATTTCCGTATTCCAACTATTATTTCCACTGCTCCTTACCTTGTTCTATCTTTTCCATAGTAGTTTTCAGCTTATAACATGCCATATAATTTACTCATTCATCATGATTATTGTCAACACCTCTCATTAGAATGCAAGTTCTACCAAGCACAGGGAATATTGCTTATTTGTTTACTGAAGTATTTGCAGAGCATATCATGCTCTTGTGTAAACCCACAGGTATTAAGACAAAGACAAGAGGACAGTGTGAGGGGAAAGCCAAATCTGGGAAGACATTAATGCCATTATCATGATAAAGAAGGCCTGAGTGGATTAGTGGCAATATGATTTATCTGAAGAAGATGGCTTTTGAAAAACTAGAGCTAATAAGATTATGAAACATTGAGAATGAAATTTCTAGACTAAATGATAACATTCAAATATAAGGCAAAGAAACTCCATTGTGAAGAGCATGTAAGGAAGCCTGATTTTGACCATTTTGACTCTGACTTGTACAACACTCTTAGTTGAAAAGATCCAATAAAAGAAGTGACAATGTGGTATGTTTCTTGGAAGCTATTTCAAACATGGAATAACTATTTGGGGAGTCAAAAACACATAGGTGATAATCAAAGACGTGATGGACACATTAGCTCAGGTGCATGGAGAGAATATATAATTGTATCATGACAATTCTACCACATTTTCTAAGCAGCAAGTCCTTTAGAATAACCCAGATTGGCCATGAGCACACAGCAACCACTGGGGATGTGGTTTACTCTTTCTCTAACACCACATAAACTTGTGTTCTCATCTACTGCTCCTCTCCAGTGGTGACACTAAATATTCCTTATTTTGTTCAGGAGAATCATTTCTGATGTTGATGTGTTACATACAGTCATGTACATATGTGTGTGTGTGTATAATTAATATTAAATATAAATGATTCATAACAAAGAATAACAGGAGAATTTTCTGTCTTTGGGATTTCCCAGGCAAGAATACTGGAGTAGGTTACCATTTCCTTCTCCAGGGGATCTTCCCAATCAAGGAATCGAACTCATCTCCTGCATTGGCAGGCTAATTCTTTATCACTGAGCCATCTGGGAAGACCATTTAGAATTTGAGATAATATAAATCTTCATCTTGTTCGATCAGATAATTTAACTATTTCCCCCCCAACATACACACAAAAAAATACATACCACATTAATACAAACAAACTCCAGTATTGCCATTTTAATGATGCTTTCTAAATAAACATTCTCATTGACATGAGATCTTAGAAATTAGTAAGTAATCTCCTAGACAGTTAACTGTTGAAAGAGGATAAACAGGATTATTTTATCTCATTACAGACAATTCCTATTCAATTATTATGTTCTTGAGAATAAATACAGGGGATTTAAATAAGCCTCACAAATTTTCAGAATATTTGAATATCTGTGTATGCGTGTTCAGTTGCTCAGTCATGTCCGACTCTTTGTGACCCCATGGATGGTAGCCTGACAGGCTTCTCTGTCCATGGGATTTCCCAGGTACTACCTCTATTTCTATTGATCATTTTACTTCTGCACCTCTAGAGTGTATAATAATAATAATAATAATAATACTGCATATTCCTATTTATAATTTTATTTTATACTTTATCATTCATAACCAGCTTCACTAATCACTGTTTGATTTAAATATAAAGTTAAAAAACTTTAGCATCTTCAATGATGCAAATTTATTTTTCCAATTGTATTATATTTTAAGAACCCTACATGTCAATAATAACAAATGTGTCTATAATATTTTATATTTTCAATACTAATGAAAGGAATAAAAATGAAAAGAAAGTAATAAAAGCTAACTTAATGTATAAACATTTGTATAAATATGCTAACTCTACCAAAAGTGAATTATGTAGTTGTGCCACAAATGATTTCAACTCTTGTTTATGAGCTGGCAGATGAGCATCTGACTTAGAGGTCTCCATATGTAATGTAACAAAGGAAGAGCTATTGAATAGCTAAACATAAAAATGATGAAGACTAACAATAACCCAGTACTGATAGCCTTCAGTGTTTTTAGAAATGACATGCCGAGTAAAAAAACATGTTTTTCTTTTAATCAATTATCTCTTGGTGAGAGGATGCTGAAACAAAGGAAAATAGATTTTAGGACACAAAAATGATATCCTTTCTGAGGTGTTACATTGATTTGTGGTTTTATCTGAATATAATGAGGAAAATTAAGGGGCTGGGAAGCTAAAGAGGGGTGTGGTGTGTACAAGAATAAAAACTATGACTTGGCCAGCTGTAAAATGCAAAATCAAAACTTTTCAAAATGTACTGATATTTAGCAAAAATTTGTCTTCACACTGTAACAAATGTGCTCCTCTCTAATTGACAACTGGTGTAAACTGCTTTTAAATATGTTGTTAATATTCAGAGAGGATATTAAAAGTATTATATGAAAAATATGACTGTGTTTTCATTTCAACTTTTCCTATATTCTTTCTATTTTGTTTCATTAAACCACTCTCAATCATTTTCACAATCAGAGAATTTTACAGAGAATAAAAGAAAATAAATAACTTTCTTATTAAAAGGGATGACTTGGAATTATATAAATAATAATATAAATTCAACTTTATTTAGGTTAAAATAAAATGGCATCAATAATTCATTCGGTAATAAGCAGGCTTTGCTATTTTTAATCATTTTTTGGGTTTTACATATTCTAAAAGTAATATCAGCACCACGTGACAAAAATGCATTGGATTTATAAAATTAATTCAGTAAAAATTAGATTTGCTTGAATCTGAAGAAAAAAAAAAGAATAGAAAAAAGTTAGAACGATGATTAAAAAAAAAAGGCAGAACTAAAGAAGAGTAATCAAACAAAAACCACACCACATTCTTAAAGGAAAATAGTATTATTAGAGAGTCTGTTGTTTTATTAATAAAATCATCACATTATATCTTTAAAATATTTCTGGTCATCATTAGAACTCCACCACTTACTAGATTTAAGTTTCAAGCTTCTGTCCAGTGAAATAGTTAAAATTTTCTTATGGCCTGAAGAGTTTGTGAAGAAAAGTGAGATAACCAATGCTATGTGCTTATCATGGGCCTGGAGGACAGTAATGATTGCCCAGCAACTGTAAAGTGTGTGTAAGTATTTACTATTGAAAGGCAGGGGCACAATAATAACCCTGTGCTAAACTTTTTGGAATCATTCACAGTCTACTTCTAAGACTGTACAATTGTAATATTTTTTTCTGACATCAGTGCTGCATATTAACATTTTTCTTTGAAACGAGAAAAAGAGTGCCTACATTTAGATAATCCTAAATCAAGTTTTAGTCATGTCTGACTCTTTGCAACCCCATGATATGTTGCCCACAAGGCTCCTCTTGGTATGGAATTCTCCAGGCAAGAATCCTGGACTGGGTAGCCATTCCCTTCTCCAGGGGATCAACTGCACCCTTAAATGAGGCTATGCACAAATTTTACAAATCACATCAATGTGAAAATCAAGCATAATATAGTAAGAATAATCCATAAGACTAAACCTAAGACAATGGTATAGGAAAAAATAGGCAGTTTGATTGCATAGAAAAGGATAGAACAATAGCAACTACACTGAAAATAGAAAAAGTTGCCTTAACTTGAGTATAGATGACAACTAATGAGTCTCAGAAAAGTATGCTTGTATGAGAAAAACTTTATCCACATGGAATGGAAAAAAGGGATAGAAAATGCATATGCACTTTGTAAAATTATACATACACATATACCATAAATAGCTCTGTGAAACTGCTATTACACCAGGCTTTCTTCAAACGGAAGAAAATATATTAGTTCATCATTTTGACTCAACTAATTATTATTTATCAGTTCAGTTCAGTTCAGTCGTTCAGTCATGTCCGACTCTGCGACCCATGAACCGCAGCACGCCAGGACTCCTGTCCATCACCAACTCCCAGAGTCCACCCAAACCCATGTCCATTGAGTCAGTGATGCCATCCAACCATCTCATTCTCAGTCATCCCCTTCTCCTCCTGCCCTAAATTTTCACAGCATCAAGGTCTTTTCCAATGAGTCAGCTTTTCACATCAGGTGACCAAAGTATTGGAGTTTCAGCTTCAAAGTCAGTCCTTCCAATGAACACCCAGGACTGATTTCCTTTAGGATGGACTGGTTGGATCTCCTTGCCATCCAAGGGACTCTCAAGAGTCTTCTCCAACACCACACTTCAAATCAGAGACTCAATAAAAAGTATAATTATATGAATAGTATATCTCTTATTGCAAATCTGTAAATGCACATTTTTTAAAGTTTTAATGTCCCCAGAAAATTTATCTAAACTTAAGAGGGGGAAGTATTTTTACTTCTTAAATTAAAAAAAAAAAAAAAAAAAAAAGACATGAATGTGTCTATTTTCTATTACAATGACTTGTCATCTCTAGACTATTTATTGATCATATGATAGGAACATGGAATAGCAGGATTCTTGTTTGTTCCAACCTGTCATTTTTAATGACAAAATTAATACATGTTTATGTCAGAAATTCAAGCAGTGAAATAAATTGAAAAACCAAGAGAAACAATTGCTTTGCCTGATTACATATTTGCTTTCAATTTTTTACCAGACTTGAAAATGGTTGTGATTAGGAGTAATTCCTATTCAGGGCCACTGTTTATTCATAGCATCAAATTTTCATGTGTTTCATTGCTTACAGCCATTTTTTCTTTAAAAATATTATATTCAATTGGTTCCAAAGTTAGAGTGTATTGAAAGTTTTTGAATAATTTCATATCTCCATTCATTATGTATATGGAACAATAGATAAGTATAATGTGGCTCATTTACAAACAGTTATACCCAAAAAGAAAACCTAATATCTTCCTTCTGCATTCAACTGTCTCCTCTACATTCTTACATCTTAGCCATATAATATAAAAGAAGTGCTAACATTTAAGAGAGAATCTTGCTAGCCTATATTATAGCAAAAGAAAACCATCTACACAGGGGTTGGTGTGGGAGGACTAATGAAATTGATTATTGGTATCTATATCCAGATGAACTACATTACCAGATACTGCCTACAGGTTTTAAGGTGGACCACATTTCCCTCAGAAATGCTCTACTGTATAATGCATGGCAAATGCCCCTTCTTCCAGAAATAATCCTTCTAATCTTTAATCACCTCACACACTTTAAAATGGTACTGATGAGCCTGCTTGCATGGCCAGAATAGAGATACAGACAGAAAGAACAGACTTGGGGAGGCCACAAGGGAAAGAGAGGGTGGGGCTAATTGAGAGAGCAGCGCTGAAACATACACATCACCGTGTGTAAAATAGCTAGATAGTGGGAAGCTGATGCATAGCAGGAAGCTCAGCATGATGCTCGGTGACCACCTAGAGGGGTGGGAGCGGGGTTCAAGAGGGAGGGGACGTATGTATACTTATGGCTGATTCACGCCGTACAGCAGAAACCAACACCACATTGCAGAGCAATTATTCTCTAATTAAAAATAAACTTCAAAAAATTTTTAAAAAGAAAAGCAACATGTTGTAGAGAATAAGACTAAAGTAGAGGACATCAACCACATTTGTCTCATATTGCATTTTATGTCTTAACAAGCTTTCTCATTTAATATAAAAACTATTTTTTTCAAATATATATATGCATTTTTGTATAGATTTTATATCAAAAGTTATTCATTTTACTATCTCTTTATTTATCAAAAATATCAGTTAACATAGTTGTATTCCAACAAATGACTCAATATGCAGAATATACAAAGAAATTCATATGATCTCCGGTTTCCTGTTCTGCATATAAGAGCTTGGAAGTCACCATTCCCTCCTCATAACAAGTAAAACAGATGGAAAAATCCACAAGTCTTCTTACATCCATAAGAAGGAAACAAAGTGCTGCTCCAGTATTGGAAAGACAGACAGAGATTACAGGGAGTCACAGTCCAAAGCAGAAACTCATGCTGAAACAAGCATAGGAATCAGTGCTAAGGTAAGAACACCTGAACTTCCACTGACAAATTGTTGACAGCAAATGTGTGCAAGGGCTTCCCTGGTGGTGGCTCAGACAGTCAAGAATCTGCCTGCAGTGGGGAGGCCTGGGTTTGATCTCTGGGTTGGGAAGATATCCTGGAGAAGAGAATGGCTAGCAACTCCAGTATTCTTGCCTGAAGAATCGCATGGACAGAGGAGCCTGATGTGCTACAGTCCATGGGACCACAAAAAAAGTCAGGCACAATTTAGTGACTAAAACACACACAAACACACAAACACACGTGTGTGTGTGGAAAGTTTGGGAATTAAAAATAACAGAGAGACCCAGTCATAAGAAGACTTTCCACCATTTTTTGAGATTTACCTCAAGGAACTCAACCAGCTTCTTACAGGAAATATTTAATGACATCCTCTTGCTTTCCACAGTGGGATGGAAAAGAAACCATTTTGAAATACTCTAGAACACTCTGTTCTCCTCTGTCCTCAGAGAAAGCTAGATAATCAGAGGTTAACTTTCTATAGGATTATCTCAGCCTGGGTAACCTAGGGGAAGAGAAATACCTGATTCTAGCACAGGGTCAGACACGACTGAAGTGACTTAGCAGCAGCAGCCCATTCTAGCCATCTTCCTATTCCAGGTGTGAGGGAGGAAAAATCTGAGACATTTTTATGAATTTTACAGTTCAAAGGCATAAACTCTATGAAAAATGACCAAACAATAGGACCACAGAATATTTCCCCTTCTCCACACCTCATCATCACATTACTTAAGACCTGTTTCTAGCAGTCCCTTTTACCCATCAATCACATTCAGCTACCAAGAAAAAGTTACAAGGAATACCAAAAGGCATAAGACACAGTCTGATGAGACAGAGCAAGTGCCAGAACAAGGCATGACAAGGATGCTGGGATTATCAGATCAAGAATTTAAAATTACTATAATTAATACACTAAGAGCTCTAATGGATAAATTAGTATATAAAAACAGATACACAAGTAGAGAGAAGAAAATCCATGAAAGAATGAAAAAAAAATGCTAGCGATTAAAAAAAAACAACACTATAATGAAAAAGAAGAATGTCTCTGATGGGTTCATTAGTCAACAGATCTGAGGAAAGACTCTCTGAGCTAAAGGATTTATCAATAGCAACCTCAAAAATCAAAAGCAAAGACAACAGAGACTAAGTTTTTTTTTTTTAAGGAATAGAATATCCAATGATTGAGGAACAAACACAAAATGTGTGGCATAAACATAATAAGAACTCAAGAAAGAGAAGAGAACAAGGAACAGAAAAAAAAAAAAAGAAAGAAAGAAGAAGAAAGAAACAAGAATGACCTAGAATTTCCTTCAAATTGTCTAAGATCAAGCCAAAGATCCAGGAAACTCAGAAAACACCAAATAGAAAAAAAAAAAAAAAGCCCCAAAACTAAACTAAGCATATCATTTATAAATTGCAAAAGATAAAATTAAAGAACAAATCCTGAAAGAAACCAGAGGAATAAAATGTTACCTACAGAGGAACTAATATAAGAATTACATCTGGCTTCTCAGAAAACAAATGGGACACTGAAATATTTATATTGTTGAGCAAAAAAATATCAACCTAGAATTCTATGCCCTACAAAGTTATCCTTCAAAAATTAAAGGGAAATATACATTCACAGACAAAATTTGAGAAAATTTGTTGTCAGTAGACTGGTCTTGCAAGAAATATTACAAAAAGCTCCTTATAAAGGAAAATGTTTAAAATACTATAGCTCAGAAACTCAGATCTATGTAAGGAAGAACATCAAAGAAGGAATAAATGAAGACAAAATGAAAACTTTTGTTCTTCTTATTCTTACTTGAATGAACTGATAACAGTTTTTTTCAAAATAATATTACCAAAATATACATATTATATATGTGTGTGTGTGTATATATATATATATGTGTGTGTGTATGCTTATAGATAGATAGACAAAGTTAGGTTAATATGTACCATATTCATTATTGTTTTCTGTTTGTTGACCTTATTATTTTTTTCTACTTTTGTCTTCCATTCTTTGTCTGCCTTTTGTGTTTTTAACAAAGCATTTTATATTATTACATTTTCTCTCCTTTCTTAGCATATGGGTTATAATTCCTTCTTTTTTTTGTTTTTTGTTTTCTTTACATTTTCTAGTCATCATCCTGGAGCATGCAATTAGAAATTATAACTAATTCAAGTCTATTTTCATATAATACTATACCACTTCATGGATAATGTGAGTAACTTACAATAAGAAAATAAGCTTAATTTGTCTTCCCATCTCTTGTAATATTCTATCATTCTTCACATTCATTTCACTTAAATGAAACAACTATATCAATAATCAGTTTTGAACATCAACACACCAATTAAAAGAGATTGACAGAATGGAGCAGAAAACAAGGTCCAACTACATACTGTCCACAAGGAGGCCACTTCAAATTAAAAGTACATTAAAAATAAATAAATAGAGAAAATATACAGTAACAGGATAATTATATAACTATCTTAATTTCAGACAGAGAAGACTTTGAAGCTAGTAGAGCTACAAGGGATAAAGAATGACTTCACACAATGATAAAAGGGTCATCTCTCCAAGAAGATATCTTAATATCTATGTGTTTAACAACAGTGCATTGAGTTAGGTGAGGCAAAAATTTACAGAATTGTAAAAAGAAATAGATGAATACAATAGCTCAGTTTCAGATTTCAACACCTTTCTTTTACAGATGAACAGGTCCAATAGGCAGAAATCTACAAATCAATAGCAAGATGGCAATGAAAGTGAAAGTGAAAGTGTTAGTCATCCCATTGTGTCCAAATCTTTGCGACTCTATGGACTGTAGCTCTCTGTCCATGGAATTCTCTGGGCCAGAATACTGGAGTGGTTGCCATTCCCTTCTCCAGGGGATCTTTCCAAACCAGGAATTGAATCTGAATCTCCCACATTGCAGGTGGATTTTTTACCATCTGAGCCACCAGGGAAGCCCAAGATGGCAATAGCAATACTTAAAAAAAAAAAAAACCTGACAAAATATATGATGCTAACATCTGATAATCATGAAACTGCAGTTTCCTTCTCAGGGAATTAAAAAGAACAATGAGCATTATCCATTCTCAAATGGCTCAAAATAGTATAAAGATAGAAAATGCCAAGTATTGATAATAATGCAAAAGAAGTAGAATTCTCATAAACTGCAGCCAGGAGTATAAATCAGTACAACCACTTCCACTTTAGAAAATTCTTTGTAACTATCTACATAAACAGATGTTGGCACATCTTAAGAGCCAGCTGCTGCTGCTAAGTCGCATCGGTCATGCCCGACTCTCTGCAACCCCATAAACGGCAGCCCACCAGGCTCCGCCGTCCCTGGGATTCTCCAGGCAAGAATACTGGAGTGGGTTGCCATTGCCTTCTCCAACACATGAAAATGAAAGTGAAAGTGAAGTTGTTCAGTCATGTCTGACTCTTCGCGACCCCATGGACTAGCCCACCAGACTCTTGGGTCCATGGGATTCTCCAGGCAAGAGTACTTGAGTGGGTTGCCATTGCCTTATCCCTTAAGAGCCAGACATACAGCCAAATATATAAATATATATATGAAAATGTCTATAACCCAAAGAAACATGCAAATATGTTCACAGCAACACCATTCTTAATAATCCCTAACAGAAAAAAAAGATCAAATGCTAATGAATAATTTGATGTATAAGTAAATTGAGGATTCAAATACTGTACCACAATAAGAATAAAGTTAATGACATAGAATAACAAATGAATCTCACAAATACATTGTCAGGTAAAATAAGTCATATATATTATACTTCCACTAACAAGAATCTCAATATCAGACAAAAATAATCTATGATGTCACAAGTCAGAATGCTGGTTAGACTTTGTGAATAGAAGTCACAGAAGAAGCTATAAGTGGGACCTCTTAGATTCTGGTAATGTTTTATTCTTTTATATAGATGTTGGTGGTTGAAAGACATTCCAATCTCAACACAATCTGAACATGATTGTGTACTTTCTGTATATATGCTTTATATCAGTAACACATTTACCAATAAATGCTGGCTAATATTGCCCTCAAGAATTACACCAGGGCAGGGACCATGTCATCTATGTTTACATCTATGAGTGCTCAGTAACCTCAGTCATGTCCAACTCTGCGACCCTATGGACTGTAGCATGCCAGACTTCTCTGTCCATGGAATTCTCCAGGTAGGACTACCAGAGTGGGTGATATCTATCTATTTATCTGTCATCTATCCATCTGTCATTTATCTAATACTAAAATACTAGCTTGTATCTTTGCAAATTTACCTTTCAAATGTACCTTTCAAATTTATTATTATTATAATGTGATTTTGCAAAAAGAAAGTACTAAAATCTGACACTGAATGATTATGAAAAATGTTATTTTTAGATGATTAATATAACAGCTTAATTTAATCAAAACACACCCCTATTTAATTGTCTTAAAATATCATATTTATTTTATCTTCTTTCAAGGCTACAGTTATGACTATTCTATGATTACAGATTCATACATGATAAATCAGCCATCCACTAGGAACTAATTTGAAGATCAATAATTCTTATTTTTATTTTGTAGTTATTCATAATTCCAAAAAATATACTAAAAAGAAATTAGCTTTTTCCTAATAATCTCATCGATAGTAAAAGTGAAAATTGCTCAATCGTGTCAGACTCTGAGACCCCCATTGACTATACAATCCATGGACTTCTCCAAGGCAGAATCTGGAGTGGAGTAGGTAGCCATTCCCTTCTCCATGGGATCTTTCCAACCCAGGGACTGAACCCAGGTCTCCCACAATGCAGGCAGATTCTTTACCAGTTGAGCCACCAGGGAAGCACAAGAAAAAATAGTCGTATAAGGAAGCTATTTAAATTTCAATTTTTCCCAATGTTAATTAATTTTCAGGTTTACTTTGGTTAAAAAGTTCAGAAATTTTTCACAAATATCATATTGTTTGATACTAAAAATACAAGTGCATACTGAATTTCCATAACTAGTACTCAAAAGAGAATCTCTAATGATGACAATGGTATCAGAAAAAGACCCCATGGGTCTACTTGGAAAGACTTTTAAAAGCAATGAATTTTTAAACAAAATTAAAAGCACCATTTCCCAAGAGTAGAATATTATTGGGAGAGTAAATACACTAAGAATTAGGAGATTAAAACTAATATCTTACTCTTTTTCTTACCACAAAATATTCTTTGTTTCAATATGGGAATTATATAATTACAATCATCTACTTTTGTTGTCTTTTTTACTTATCTTAGTATAAAATCCTTACTCATAATCAAACACTGCCTGGCACATGGTAGAAATAATAATTGTGAACCAAATCTGTGGATGTTTTACTTATTATTTAGGAATCTTTATTTAAAAATACTCTAACATTTTTGAAAACCTTTTGAAGAAAATGGAGTAGAGCCAGCACGTATAAATTTTAGAGCTATCAGGAGTCCTAGAAATCACGTAGACTCACTATGTCACTACATAAATGAGGAATCTAGAACCTAGGGAAGTTTTACTAACTCCCTATGACATAAGAAATGGAGCTGAACTGGTTTTGACCCTTTTGACTTAAGAATCTCGCAACCATTTCAAATATGTTGGCTTTTCAGTACTCTAGACTTGTTTCTGAAACTTTGCTTGCCTTAATCAATATAATTCATTCTCTCTCTCTGACTTTCTTTCTCTCACTCTAGCAATAAAGTTATAACAAAGCACAATTTAATGGATCTGGATTGAAGTACAAGTCAATTAGAATAATGTAATATCTTGGGTCATTCTCATGAGCAATAAATATTGCTATGAATGTACTGGTTAATATAATTTTGATGGAAAGCCAAGTGAGTTAGCTATTATTATAAGTATTAATTCATTAATGCCTTGAAAGATAACCTTCCATATATTCTTAAATTACTCTTCCCCAGGCTTCTAAAAAGTAAAATACAAGTGTTGATTCCTTTCTGTGTGTGTGTGTGCTAAGTAGACTCAATCACATCAGACTCTTTCGGACCCTATGGTCTATATCCTTCCAGGCTTCTCTGTCCATGGGATTATCCAGGCAAGAATACTGGAGTGGGTTGCCATGCCCTTCTCCATCACTTTGCCCACAAAGGTCCATATAGTCAAAGTTATAGTTTTTCCAGTAGTCATGCATGGATGTGAGAGGCAGAGCATAAAGAAATCTGAGTGCCAAAGAACTGATGCTTTTGAACTGTGATGCTGGAGAAGATGCTTGAGAGTATCTTGGACTGCAAGGAGATCAAACCAGTCAATCCTAAAGGAAATCAATCCTGAATATTCACTGGAAAGACTGATACTGGAGCTAAAACTCTAATACTTTGGCCACCTGATGCAAAGAACTGACTCATCAGAAAAGATCCTGATACTGGAAAAGACTGAAGGCAGAAGTGGGGAACAGAGGATGAGATGGTTGGATGGCATTACCAACTCAATGGACATGAGTTTGAGAAAACTCCAGGAGATGGTGAAGGACAGGGAAGCCTGGAGTGCTGCAGTCCATGGGGTCACAGAGTCAGACATGACTTAGCAACTGAACGACAAGGAATGAGAAACAATGGAGAAAAAGTATGTGAAATAAAGTATTAAGTACCAAGAATCCACCTGATAATGCAGGAGACCCAAGAGACATGGGTTCGATCACAGGGTTGGGAAGATACCAGGAGTAGAGAATGACAACCCACTCCAGTATTCTTGCCTGGAAAGCTCTATGGACAGAGGAGCCTGGTGGGCCACAGTCCATGGGGATGCAAAGAGTCAGGCACAACTGAGCACAAACACAGCACAAATATTTAATACAAAAGACATGGCACACATTTAATTGAGGGACAAAATAGAGTATATATTCTTGGAGAGTATCTGCTTCAGTGCAGTTCCCGTTTGTACTTGCTGTTATGAGTCTAGGCATGGCTATAATGATTGACATATTTTTCACACCCTACAAATTATCCTCTTTCAAAATAATACACATGTACATGACCCACAAACACCCACATGGAAACCTGTTGAGAAAGATTTTGCTTGCCCCTTGAGAACACATTAAAATTCAAAATTGCACAGGAAGCTAGAAAAGAGTTTTCTCAGGTTCCTAAAGTTTCTATTTAGTGTGATATGGAATATGGTGAACTGGAAACAATTTATTTGGAACAAGTCCAAGCAACATCAGGACGCCCTTATGCTTAAACCATGGTTACCATGGAATTTAAATGTCTGGCACTTGATTGGTCTTGGGCAGGCCAAATCTATAAGCTCATGCCTACAGATGCTATTTTGATATATTTTAAAATAACACAAAGCTTAAAATCACAGCAATTTCAAGAAAACTCTATAGCAAAAAAAAAAAAGCTTTCATTAGATTTATAACTACATGTATATATATATTTATAAAACTGACATTTTTTTTTTAAATGTTACATTTTGATAGCTATAACTGACTACCTTCCATAAATGGTAAACGTGTACCTCATTGTATGAAGGTTAAAGGGATATTGCTATTTAACTGTAGCTGGCTAAGAGTCTTCTGATATATTCAATATTAAAGTGAAAGCATAAAATCTCACTGCCACAGGGCAGTTACAAACAATGGACCCAGACTGCAACCTAACTCAGGACTGTGACCTGCCGTCTGCATTCTGGCAAGAGTTATTAGGCCACCACTGCACATGTTGCTGTTACTGTAAGCTTGAATGCCATGTCCCCCAGACCTGAGAAATTACATTTTAGGGAACTCAAGAGCCAGAGATTCTTTTCTGTTGCTTCACATAAAAAAAAAAAAAAAAAGATGTGATCTAAAACAGCATTTATTACATTTTTTAAATAAATGGAACAGAAGAGATAAAATACTAAGAATGATTTTTTATTGTTTATTTTATGACTTGCAATCTCATTGGCTTTTAGTTATAGCTACTTAAAATTATCACAGATTTTAAAATGCAAAGGCAATTTCGGAATTCAAGTACTATTTTTTTTTTGGAGTTGGTGTAAATCATCACATAAAACTAACAGTATTTGTAATCATTTTTGACATGATGTTGTTGGCTAGCCTACATAAGTGAAAATATAAAGTAACAGTTATAAGAAAAGCTACACTGAGTATAACATCATCATTGAAAAAATGGGATTAAAAGTCTTCAGCCCATTTTGCCACTCCCTTGGAGACAGTAATCTCTAATTACAAAAGAACACACACACACATGTGGTACGCTCCCTCTGGTCTTTCTCATTCATTTCTCAAATAATTTCTGTACTTCTTCATCCAATCACTCCAAGTCACTCTATCTTGATATGTTTTCTCTCTTCTTTGATGTAGTAAGCAAAGAAGCAGTTAGACTGGATATACCAAAAATGTAATAGATGCTACGGCTGAGCAAATGCCAACGTTCACAAACAAAATTTCCTGCCAGGACTAGTGAGCAAAGGATAACACCAAGGAGAGCCCCTCACTCCATTAATTCCTGTTACATAATTTCTTTGATCAGTATATTTCTATATCTACCCAATCTGCCCAATTGGTCCTCACCTGAAGTCTCAGTCAAGCAGTTAACTGTGAGCTGATGCTCCAAATTATATAAACATTTAACAACTGAATTATCTATTTTGCTTCCTTTTGACACTTTAGCTAAAAATGTGCAGATGCAAATGTCAAGTGCTGAAGGAAAAGCACCCTTCACCATATTGATGATGATGGCAGCTGAATCAAAGGTCCTGCCAGTCCACTGTGGGTGGGAGGGCACATGAAGCACACCCCGGGACAATCTGTCACTGTCAAAACGCCAACTGCAAATGCTCTACCATACTAGGATACTAACGTAGGACACCTGGATAAAATAGGCTTATTCTGTAATTCAAATTGAGTAAAACTATTTCATTATTATTATTTTTAATTTTCTCCTTCAATTATGGAGTCAGTAGAGTAGATCGTAACATTTCCCACAGCTCCCACTATTTTCTTTCAGAAAAAAAGACTTGCACTAAAATTTTCATCTAACACCTCTGAAATTCCACGTTGAATATGACTGTTCTGAACTACTTATTAAAACATTCCTTATTGCTTCTGATTAGAAATGGAAAAATTTTTATCACAGTCTTTTGAAGTTTCAGCAGTATTGAATATTTCTGAATTCCTTAAGCATATCAAAAGTTTCTGACTTCAGTTATCTTATTATACTAGGACAACTAATGCCTGTGCACAGACTGGCTAAACTTTCATACTGAGACTGTCATATTCTTCCATTTGTCATCCAATTAAACAAGCGCCCACAGAACTGATAAGTGCACATTAAAACTCAACAGTCTCAGGAGTAATTAGAGAGACAGAAGTGGATTTCTTGTTTCAGTTGGCCATTACAGAAACGGTTCTGCTGTCATTTCTTTCTTCCTTCCTTTTTTTTTCCCCTCAAAAAAAATAAATAAATAAATTGGCTTGCTCACACACAAAAAAGTTATGACAAATTCAAATTCTTTAGCAACTGATTACCACTAAAAGTTAACACTAAGTTGACTTCAAATGAATTTAAAAATTGTGTAAGAGAAAGTAGAATTATAGTTAACATCATGATAAGCAGTTGCAATATTAAATTCTTGCATTATTAAAATTCTAAGAGCAAGAAAAAACAATAAACTGGTCAATTATCTCAGGAATATTACTCTTGTTATACTTTTGTATGTCAGTAATCATATTCTTCAGTGCTGTGGTGCTGGAGAAGACTCTTGAGAGTCCCTTGGACTGCAACAAGATCAAACCAGTCAATCCTAAAGGAAATCAACCCTGAATATTCATTGGAAGGACTGATGCTGAAGCTGAAGCTCCAGTACTTTGGTCACCTGATGCAAAGAGTTGACACATTGGAAAAGGCCCTGATGCTGGGAAAGATTTAAGGCAGGAGGAGAAGGGGACAACAGAGGATGAGATGGTTGGATGGCATCACCAACTCGATAGATATGAGTTTGTAAGCTCTGGGAGTTGGTGATGGACAGGGAAGCCTGGCGTACTGCAGTCCTTGGGGTCGCAGAGTCAGACATGACTGAGAGACAGAAGGATAACACTCTTCAGCGCTGCTCTCCTCCCACTTTCTTTTTTAGTTGAAAAACTGGGGATCACAATTAAGATTATCGTTTGTCATGAAAATTAATGGAAGCATAAACAAAAGTGACAAAGACAAAAAGTTTCATTGTTACAGCATGTGTTTGTCTATGTCCCAGAATAAATATAGGAGTACAATAATAAAAATCCAAGTGTACTCCCACTCCAAACTTTATTTTCCTCTTCTATTACTTTTCCTGAAATCCTATCTCTGTTATATTATTTCTTCCTGACTATTTATTTCCTCCCGAAACCAGGGTACCAAAGTGACTTCTGGACCTCCAGGCCACCTCTGGGACTTCATGCAGCTTTGCTGGCAACACACCTTCGAGAGCACCCCAGGAGTCACATGTGCTGGTGTCCCCTGTGGTTTTAAGGCCCCAGGGGTGTTAACTCTGATTCAGTGGAGATGGTCTTTAGACACAAGCAGGTAATTTTCAGCCACACTAAACACTAAAATCCACCATTTTCATCAAGTAAAATCCTAAAGGAGAAGATGATTCTTCCATGGGTATACAACTTCAATTTTGTTATCTATCAACAATTACAAAGAAAATACCTGTTGACTCATATCCCATTCATTTAATATTGTTAGGAAAAGAGTCTTTAAAAAGTGATTTATTCTAAGCCACTCAAGCTTGGCTCAAGGAATTTTTTTTTTTTTTTTTTTTGTAACAAGGCTTATGTTTGAATCATTCTCTATAGAAGAATTTCAAAATCAGAAAACAATTTAATCTGCCTTTGAAAACAAAATATAATTTCACCTTTCCTTGGCTCAGCTGAAAAACAAGTAGTCTTTTCTTGTCAACATACCAAGTGCATGAGTATTTGCCCAGGCACTATATGGGGCCTGATGAAAATGTCTGAGCTGCTACTTCAGCTGCATTATGTTGAGATGCTATTTTAGCTGTTTAGCTGGATTGTCTGCTCCCCCAACCTTACAATAAATTTAACTTATTGATGCAGCTATTGTGTCTCCCACTAGCAGCTCTTTTTGTCTTCTGAAAGCCTATTACTCATCTGTTATCAGTGAGGGAGTCAGACAAATAAGTTGGGTTTATTAGTCCCTGAATAGTTTCTATGGGAAATTTGGCAGACATTTCCTTATTTAAATATATGGGATTTAGGAATGAAAATTGTGAAATCTCTTTTGACTGATTGGTCAGGAGTCTTCTCTACTTGCCTTTAAGTTTTCTGACGGAATATTGTTTAGACTATTGAAAAATGACATCCACATTTTTAAAAGTGATATACTTCAAATGGCAAATATCAATCTTATGCTTAACCCTTTTGTTATGCTAGACTCAAATATAAAGGATGAAGCAATTAGGTTACTGGAAAGGGGGAAAAAATAAAACTACAGATAAATTAATTTCTATTCCCAGGTTTATCACCTGTTAGTTGTGCAGCTATAAGTAAGAAACTGCAGCGATTCCACAATGGCTTTTCCATAGATAAAGAAAAGTACTTTGCCTGAATTATCTTGGGAAAAATAAATGTTTATATGTAACATTTATGTAATTTATATAATACATACAAAGCCTAGTTAATTTCTATGCAAATACAGGTTTTTGTTACCAAAAAAAGAACTAGAGATTCCAAACTATACTTCTCATATTGGTCAAGTTTCTGTTAACAAGGTGATAAATTTCCTAGATAACAGAAACTGTGTATTTGTCCTTGCTGATGGAGCTCATAGGTGAACTGCACATAAGAATTGCCCTTGACATATGTGATTATTCAATATATAAGACTTTCTAAGAAAAACATTCCATAGATAGAAAAGAGATCTCAAGAGAGATCTATATCTGTCCATATGTACATATATAGGTTTGTGCAACATCTGAAAATGTAGATCAAACTAACTGACATAATTTTAAAGAAAATTACATATTTTTAACTTAAAGCCATCAAAAAATAAAAATATGAGCTATAGAGAAATGCCTGTACAATTATGATACAATACTAATAATTGAAATCATTTTCACTATAATATGAAAATCATATTCTACAAAACTCTATTCCACAATGTTTCCTACAATTTAAGATGAGACCTTTTGAATATTTTCATTTTCTCACAATTTGTTCTACATCTTTCCTTGACTGAATAATACCTAGGAAATACTAGGGTTTTTTTTTTTTCATTTCCCAGTTAAATACAAGACTTTTGTGAACTTTTCCCTTAAGTTTTTATAGTTCTATACTGATTTAAGAATTTATTTTGCATTATAAACTATGGACAGAGGTTCATAACATTGTACAGAAGACAGTGATCAAAACCATCCCCAAGAAAAGGATATGCAAAAAGACAAATGGTTGTCTGTGGAGACTTTACAAACAGCTGAGAAAAGAAGAGAAGTGAAAGGCAAAGGAGAAAAGAAAGATATATCCATCTAAATGCAGAGTTCCAAAGAACAGCAAGGAGAGATTAAAAAAAACCTTCCTGAGTGAAGAATGCAAAGAAATAGAGGAAAGCAACAGAATGGGACAGACTAGAGGTCTCTACAAGAAAATTAAAGATACCAAGGAAACATTTCATGTAAAGATAGGCACACTAAAGGACAGAAATGGTATGGACCTAACAGAAGCAGAAGATATTAAGAAGAGGTGGCAAGATTACACAGAAGAACTACATTAAAAAAAGATCTTCATGACCCAGATAACCACAATGGTGTGATCACTCACCTAGAGCCAGACATCATGGAGTGTGAAGTCAAGTGGGCCTCAGGAAACATTACTAGGAACAAAGCTAGTGTAAGTGATGGAATTCCAGTTGAGCTATTTCAAATCCTAAAAGATGATGCTGTGAAAGTGCTGTACTCAATATGCCAGCAGATCTGGAAAACTCAGCAGAGGCCACAGGACTGGAAAAGATCAGTTTTCATTCCAACTCCCAAAGAAAGGCACTGCCAAAGAATGCTCAAAACTACTACACAATTACACTCATCCCACACGCTAGCAAAGCAATGCTTAAAATTCTCCATGCTAGGATTCAAAGGTACGTGAACTGAGAAATTTCAGATGTTAAAGACAGATTTAGTAAAGGCACAGGAATCAGAGATCAAATTGCCAACATCCACTGAACCATAGAAAAAGCAAGAGAATTCCAGAAGAACATCTACTTCTGCTACATTGACTACACTAAAGCCTTTGTGCATATCACAGCAAACTGTGGAAAATTCTTCAAGAGATTGGAATACCAGACCACCTTACCTACCTCCTGAGAAATCTGTACACAGGTCAAGAAGCAACAATTAGATTCAGACATTGAACAACAGACTGGTTCAAAATTGGGAAAGGAGTTCCTTAAGGTTGCATATTGTCACCTTGATTAGTTAACTTATATGCAGAGTACACCAAGCAAAATGCCATCTAGATGAAGCACAAGTTGTAATCAAGATTGCCAGGAGAAATATCAATAACCTCACACATGCAGATGACACCACACTTTGGCAGAAAGTGAAGAGAAACTAAAGAGCCTCTTGATAAAAGTGGAAGATGAGAGTGAAAAGCTGGCTCAAAACTCAACATTAAAAAATTAAGATCATGGCATCCAGTCCCATCACTTCATGGCAAATAGATGGGGAAACAATGGAAATGGTGAGAGACTTTATTTTGGGGGGTGCTCAAAAATCACTGCAGATGGTGACTGCAGCCGTGGAGTTAAAAGACACTTGCTCCTTGGAAGAAAAGTTATGACCAACCTAGACAGCATATTAAAAAGCAGAGACATTACTTTTGCAACAAAGGTCTGTCTAGTCAAGGCTATGGTTTTTTGGGTAGTCATGTATGGATGTGAGATTTGGACTATAAAGAAATCTGAGCATCGAATAATTGATGCTTTTAAACTGTGGTGTTGGAGAAGACTCTTGAGAGTCCCTTGGACTGTAAGAAGATCAAACCAGTCAATCCTAATGGAAGTTAGTCCTGAATATTCATTGGGAGGACTGATGGCTGAAGCTCCAATACTTTGGCCACTTGATGCGAAGAGTTGATTCATTAGAAAAGGCCCTAGTGCTAGGAAAGATTGAAGGCAAGAGAAGGAGATGACAGAGTATCAGATGGTTGAATGCATTACCGACTCAGTGGACACGAGTTTGAGCAAACTCAAGGAAATAGTGAAGGACATAGAAGCCTGGCGTGCTGCAAGTCCATGGGGTCACAAAGAGTCGGACATGACTGGGTGACTGAACTGATCTGAATTGATGTGATTTATGTTTTAAAAAACCCTGATTTAGAAATTTTGTATTCTTAATAAGACTGTATCAGTTTACATTTAGATTGACCTCTTTTACTACACATGCACACACACACACATTTTGTGAATGAACCACACTGACCATTTTTCCAGCTCTGTCTTAGGCCTGCTGTCCAACCCCCTTCTCTTTCTACATGACCGAGCTTTAACCTAACTCACAGAAAATGCACCCAAGTCACATAAGTTCCCAATCAATTTTTACCCTTGCTTGTCCGTTATAAAAATTGGTGGAGTGCTTTTTTGCTGAGGCAGATGGTAAGGTCATGAGATCTTCAGGGATTTGCAAAAACTCTGTTCTTATAGCTACAGACATGTTTCTCCCTTGGTAGTCAAATTCTGCTTTTCAATTTGGCCCCTTGCAACCCTTCTATATTCCTTTCAAAAGCATGGAGTGCAGCTGAGCATACTCTGGATCACCATTTGCCCAATCCTACCTGTACATACGTTACCTGCAATAAACTTCATATTGCTCATTATAAAGCTGTTTGCTTAATTTTTCATTCTCAAAGTTCCTTCTCACTTCAAAGGGTATTGTTAAGTATCTTTGGCTTTCAATACAGATACACATTTATATATTTTGAGATCCATAACTTAACTACTTAAAATTTTCATCTTTCCTATCCTGCAGTCTCTGGTCTTAACACTTATTATTTGGTTAGAATATTTTTTTAAAATATTACCTTCAGATTGAGTGAATGAATGATATATTTGCTCAGTTTTTGAATATTCATTAAATCTTTCTTTTATCATTCATTACAAGTAAAACCTGTTTTCATAGTTATTTTATACTATTTGAGTTATATACAATGAGTTGAAGTTGCTTTACTTCTGTAAATTATAAACTTTATTCCTCTGTTTTTATATTGTTTTTTATTTTTGTGAAATGTCTGTACTTTCAAAATATTATATCTCTAAGATATAGTATCTATATTTCATCCTAATTTAAGTTCTTAGTAATTTTCTTTGTTTTTTTTTTTTAGATTTGAAAAATACCTTCTGTTAATTTTTTACTTGTAACCATTCTCCATTAATATATTTAATCTCAATCTCAAAGTATTTGGGATTATACTTTCCAAGTTTTCAAGAATTTTCTCTATCATCTCTATTTTTTCAGAGGCTTACAATGATTGCACTCTATGGTTTATTTTTCTGATCTGGCTCTGTTTATCTAGACTGATGTTTTTTTCTCTCTTTATTTACTGGGACTTGTTCAACTGCTAGAATATTAGAATACTTCATTGGCAGTAATTCTGAGAAATGAAGACTGTGCCATGTAGCTGTCGCCTCAAATAGAACAACCGTAGCCTATTCACAGTCTCTGCTCTGCTGTGAAGATTTAGTTTCTTTACCCTGAGGAGCTTTCCATGCCTTAGGTAGGAAAACTTGACCAGTTTTTACCATTCTTCAGCTTCTAAGAGTCAGGGAAACAAAGCTAACCTCATATGGTGCTAGGCATCATTTGAGTGCTAAATTCTCCTTGGTAACAATAAGATTCTAATTCCCAAAATTAAGACTTTCAGAAGCTGCTTCTCAGGTTTGCAGTAATCTCAGAGGGAAGAAAATGCTTCAAATAATTCTCATGATTATATTGTCCAGGGTTTGTTTTCCTCTGGGCACCTAAACGCATCTGGCTCAGGAGGTTTGGATGGCTGGCAATGGGAGGTGGGGATAGAAGAAAGTCAAGCCTCTCTTTAGCCTGCTGTCTTTCCAGAATGCCCCTCTTATCTGTCAAACTGATAAACTCCCTGTGATTGACCTAATTCACTTTCGTCTCTTCATTTATTACCTACATATTGGTGATTTTCACATATTTGGTCCTTGTTTGATTCTTTCTTACACTTCAGGACTCATCACTGCAACCATCTTCTAGATGATGTTATTTGGTTTTTCACTAATACCTCATAAACTTTTTGTCACAGACTAAACTTATTATCTCCGTTTCTATAAAACCCATATTATCTCTGTCCAGTCAAATCAATGGAAACACCAAATCCATCAAATCTCTCA
The DNA here is from genome assembly GCF_963930625.1 of Muntiacus reevesi. Classification (NCBI taxonomy): domain Eukaryota; kingdom Metazoa; phylum Chordata; class Mammalia; order Artiodactyla; family Cervidae; genus Muntiacus; species Muntiacus reevesi. Next base: position 62,942,417 of record NC_089253.1, on the reverse strand, counting down.
AGCATTTATCTTCTCCAGCTTTTTCCTTTGGGCCTAACACTGGTTAGTATGCAATAATGTAAATTATATTTTCCCAAACCCCACACATTTCTCTATTGCTACTGTATGAGTTAAGACTTTTATCCACTCTTCCATTATTTACTGTAATAACATCCTAATTTACTTATAGGCCATTAGACTTCTCTGATCTAATAAGCTCTCCATTATGTTTCTGAGTTACAATGTTAATAAATTTCTCATATAACAACAACAAAATTATTGACATGTCAAAACATTGCTATAGACCCCCAACTGCCTCCCAACTGGATTCTTGCTTTCTTCAAATATTTTGGTAACTACCTGAAAATAATTCTACACTCAATTTGTTGGTGTCAAAAGCTGCTTTATTTTCATTTTTTCTCAGTGGTTTATGTGTCTGCTACAATGGCTTGGTTAGGTTAACAATGAGCTCAAGCCCTCGCTGAAAGTGAAAGTTGCTCAATCTAGTCTGACTCTTTGTGACCCCATGGACTGTATAGTCCATGAACTTCTCCAGGCTGGAGAAGTAGCTATTGGAGCGGGTAGCTTATCCCCTTCTCCAGGGGATCTTCTCAACCCAGGGATCAAACCCAGGTCTCCCACATTGCAGGCGGATTCTTTACCAGATGAGCCACCAGCAAAGCCCAAGAATACCGGAGTGCATAGCCTATCCCTTCCCCAGTAGATCTTCCCCACCCAGGAATCCAACTGGGGTCTCCTGCATTGTAGGCAGATTCTTTACCAGCTGAGCTAAAAGGGGAGCTCAAGCTCACTCTATAAGTGTAGTTTTTCACAGAGAAAATCTTTCACATGACAATGGTGGAAACACAAGAACGGAAATTTAACCACAAAAATACACATTTTGAGCCTATGTGTCATGTCCACTGACATTTCATTGACCAAAATCGCATGACCAAGGCCACCGCTGAAAGACAGAAAAAAACGTTTCCTATATGTCATCAGAGAAATCATAAACTCATTTGGCAAAAGGTGTGCCAGAAGGCACATGTGCAAATAATGGGGTAAAGCTAAAGTCATGGGTAAGGAACTGGGACCAAAATAACTCAATCTATGTCATTATCCTACCTTGGTAAACACTGCTCTTCACAAATCAGTCACAGACTTCTCCAGACACACCGAAATTCTCCATAATTCTTTAGCATGGCAAACCCTTTTATATTAAGCCTTTGTCTTCTGTCTACATTTTCCATTCTGTGATACCGCCCTACTATTTATCCTTCAAGACCCTGATCAGATATTTTGGGGCATTCTTATCAATTCTCTTAGACAAGAATCAATGACTGTCCTTGCAGTAAATTTACTTTTGCTGTATTGCCTTTCTCAGTCCAGATATCTGCCTCCCCAGACTAAATCTGCCAAGGCTAACAATCATGTTATTTTCATTTATTTAGTCCTAATACCTAGCAGTGCTGACCACATCACAGATACTAAATGAACATTCACCAAAGAAGCAAATTAATTAGGTAATTTGTAAACTTATGAATAAATTTACACTGATATAGGGTATTGGACATTATATCTAGCCATGACAGGATCACATATTATGCATATGTTTTGCTTTAATTTCCAAATCTATTAATTCAATCAAGATAAATTGTTTTGACTAATCTTATTAAAATAAAAATTTAACTATTAGATGCCTCAAATTAAACTGAAAAGATAATTGTATGTATTAAAAATAAAAGAAATTATATTAAACATTTATCTCCTTTTTAGGACATAATTTTCTCTGAACATGATATCATTTTCGATGAGATTTTTCAAACTTTTTCATGGACCAAAGGTGAACTTGTCTGAGAGTTTGAACTAAATTGCTTTAGCCATTTTTGAGTTATGTGAAGGTGAGAGTACATTTTTCATGCACCTAACTAAAATAGGCTCCAACCTTTTCTACTTACATAAGTCACAAATGACGAATGCTATATATTTTAAAGTTGACAGAATTATTATATTTCTCAAAGAAACCTTTAAATTTAAAAGAAAATATCTAGTCATTTTTAAGTTGACAAAAATTTCCATGTACGTGTCTGAAGATTGCTAACAGAGGATGGTAGTTTAAAAGTAAGGAAAATATAATTAAGGTCAACTCAGATTTCTGTCTAGATTAGATAGGAAAAAAGATATAGGACAAATATCAAATTAGTGTAGCATTTCAGGGCAGAAATGGTAGGAAGTTAATGCACTTTAAAGTGCACTTTAAAATGTAAAAGTAATTTAACCTCAACCTTTTACAATCCAGCTGGAGGGAAATGCAGTGATCTGAAATATAAATTCTTTGCCCAGCACATTCTCGAGTGAGATTTGATCACTTAAACTTTGAGCACCTCTTAAGCAGTGCAATGGGGAAAATATCCATTATCAAGTGGCATAAAATAAATTTGGTATTATATGTCACATCACAAATCCCTTTTTAAAACTAGCTTAGTCTTTTTCAATTCCCTGGACAAAAGTGTTAAACTTTAAAGGTGAAAAAAAAAAGATATATGTTTAGAATATTAAAGCAGGAAAATGCAATATCTTTCTTTAACTTCACATTTATATCAATGACATGCCATACTTTCATAATCATTTGCACTCTAGCTCACCAAGATGGCTTTGAATCTCTGTTCATTTCCTTTCTAGTTTTCACCAATTTGCTCAGCTTGTCCATTGTATAGCTACTCAAGTCAGTGATGAAATGGCTGAACAGGAAAAGGTCAAAGGCATTGCATCATTCAATTCAAGATACTACTCCCTATGCCATCACTGATTCAATGGGCATGAGTTTAAGCAGACTCCAGGAGACGGTGAAGGACAAGGAAGTCATGCGCTGCAGTCCATGGGGTCACAATGAGTAGGACATGACTGAGCGACAGAACAACTCCCTACAGAGCCATAGATGTAATAGGAAATAAGTCCTTTAAGTGTTGAACAACTTTGTAAGTTGGTTCAAGAAACCACTGTGGAGGATTTATCTTGAGGTGCTACACAGGCTACATTAAAAAGGTAGTAAGACAAAGTCAGGGAGAGTAGCTGGGAAGCTTTACAATGGGAAGTGCCTCAGCTCGATTCCTATCACAAATGGATGGAAACCAAAAAGATGTTCAGAGCTCATTGCTTGATTTAATACAAGTGACTAACAGGGAGAATAACATGCAAAAAATTCATATTTAAATTCAGAATTTGATAAAAATATGATAAACAGAGGAAAACTTTATAGGTTATTGGAAAAATTAGAATTGGGTTTGGAAATGGGAATGGCAGTACATAGTTAGGAATTGTTGACACTGTTGATGGTTGATAAAATAAACACAAAACAGATGATCTCTGACATAATTTCCTATATGCCAATATTTATATTAATAAAAATGCATATCAAATACATAATTATTTATTAGTAATTCTTCCTTATAATGAGTTAAATTGACAGTAATGGGCATGGCGGTAGTTTAGTCACTAAGTCCTATCCTACTCCTCTGACCCCATGGACTGTAGCCCACCAGGCTCCTCTGTTCAAGGGATTCTCTAGGCAAGAATATTGGAATGGGTTGCATTTCCTTCTCCAGGGGATCTTTCCAGACCAAGGATCAAAGGTGCATCTCCTGCATTGGCAGGCAGATTCTTTACTGCTGAGACACCAGGGAAGCCCAGCAACTGTTTTCAGTTCAGTCGCTCAGTCGTGTCCGACTCTTTGCGACCCTATGAATCGCAGCACGCCAGGCTTCCCTGTCCATCACCAACTCCCGGAGTTTACTCAAACTCATGCCCATCGAATGATGGGCATCCAGCCCATCAGCCAATAATGATGCCATCCAGCCATCTCATCCTCTGTCATCCCCTTCTCCTCCTGCCCTCAATCCCTCCCAGCATCAGGGTCTTTTCCAATGAGTCAACTCTTCGCATGAGGTGGCCAAAGTTCTGGAGTTTCAGCTTCAGCATCAGTCCTTCCAATGAACACCCAGGACTTATCTCCTTCAGGATGGACTGGTTGGATCTCCTTGCAGTCCAAGGGACTCTCAAGAGTCTTCTCCAACACCACAGTTCAAAAGCAAGTAACTGTTTTACAGGTCATTTATTCCCTTATACCACACTTCATACATCTAAGGCACTGTTGTAAGTACATTAAATATATTAACTCTTCTAATGTTCATGACAGCCAGATAATCTTAGTGCTACTGCTGCCTTCCTTTTACAGATGGTTAAACTGAGAGTGAAAAGAGTTTATTTAAGCTAGATCACACAATCAGTAGATGGTAGAATTGGGATTCAGCCTAGGGCACTGTGGCTCCAGAATCAGGACTCTTCACTGATCTGTTCCCTTGGCTCTTTCTGACATAATAAGCCATAATGAAATAGGGACTGTGTACAGAAATGTAGAGAAGGTAAATAATAGGATATTTCTCTCTTAATTATTTAACTCTATCCCCAGGAATGTAATAGAAGAAATTGAGTAAAGCAAGTAATGTCTAGCAATGAATGCTACCATCTGTTCTTAGATAGATGAACCAAATTAAGAACAAATGGGACAGGGAGAATAAAATTATTTTTATGTCTTTTAACTTAATATGACATTTAATGGTTATCTTTTTAAAAAATATGGAGACAGTAAAAATATCAGTGGTTTCCAGCTGAGGAGGAGGGAAGGGATGAATTGGTGGAGCACAGAGAATTTTAGGGCAGTAGATATACGTGCATGATCATAATAATAGATACATGTAATTACACATGTATCCAAACCCATAGAGCATACTACAACAAGCATGAACCATAATGTAAACTGTAGACTTTGGGTCACTATGATGTGTCAGTGCAGGTTCATCATTTCAATAAATGTACCATCTGATGGAAGATGTTGATTATGGAGGAGGCTACACACATGTAGAGGCAGGGAGTATATGAGAAGCATCTGTTCATCTTAATTATATTGCACACCTAAAACTCCTCTAAAAATAAATTATAAATTAAAAATACAACAAACAAATTTTAAGGATCTAGATAACTCATAAACCATGCATATTTATTCCCATTCAAACTAACAGTTTCTTATTTTATTTTCCAGAGCTTTTACCAAATATAAGAAAATCAAACCATTTTTTTTGTATTCATACACTAATAACTAAAGTTAAAAGATAATTTTGAAAAAATCAAATTCATATTCACTCAATGAATGAAATTCACTCACTATTCTCTATACAAGAATAGTCAGCTATACTGTGAATAAGGTTCGACAGATAGTCAATCTGCACTTAGTTTAGGAAGCTGACTTTTCCCTTCTAAGCACCTTTGTTACTGGCATATGGTCTTTCACAAATTCAACAGAATGCACTCAACAAATATTTGTTAAGTGCCAGTCACCAAGTACAGTACTGCATGTGTTCTATGGAGCTGCCAGCATTTCAAAGGTGAGGAGATTCTGCCAAAGAGCTTGGCATGTTAGTTACAGTGATGGGATGTCCTAGTTTAGCTGTGATATGGGCTTGATGCTTTGCAAAACAGGAAGTGGGATATACTGAATTATTATATAAGAAACAAGCAATTCTATACTTTTATTTCTCTTATTTAAAAATAAGGTATTTCTAAAAGAGGATTTTGAGTTTTCTTTTTGCTTAGTAGGAGAGTTGTTATTCTGCTACTCAGAGGTAGAAGAAATATGAGGATGCTGAAATAAATATAGAGGCATATTGGGGATTCCTATGAAACTTTTCAAAGCTATTTCAGCATCCACGCGATAGTTACAGTCACTTATCTAATTTTAGCAATCTGAAACGTGGGTTTGCTGCGGTTTCTGATTGCTACAACATCATCAATTCTGCTCATGCTGAGTTAGGTTCATTTAATTTCAATTAGCATTTATTGAGCTCCTATCTTGTACTGAGCTCAGGGTGGAGAGATCAGAAGATAAATAAACTACCTCTTGGAATATAGTACGAGCTCAATAACTATGCGTTAAATAATTACAGCTAACACTTCATTGCACTTTTACATGCTAGGCATTGTTGTGAAAGCCTTTCAAATATTGACTTTCCTCGTGGCTCAGATGGTAAAGCGTCTGCCTACAATGTGGGAGACCCAGGTTTGATCCCTGGGCCAAGAAGATACACTGGAGAAGGAAGTGGCAACCCACTCCAGTACTCTTGCCTGGAAAATCCCATGGACGGAGGAGCCTGATGGGCTATAGTCCACAGGGTCGCAAAGAGTTGGACATGACTGAGCGACTTCACTTCACTTCACTTCAAATATTAACCCGTTTGACCCTCACAACATATCTGCATAGTCCTCAATCTAGAGACAATGAACATAAGTCAAGAAGTTGAGTGCATTAATTTATCCAGGTGTCATGACTAGCAATCATGGAAGCTGGGATTTACATGCAGGCATTCTGATTCTAGAATTCATATTGTTAAGTGTTTAAATAAAAGTGTGTGAGTGAGTGGCTTAATGAATGAATTTATATATTTTTAAATGACTAAATAAAAGATACTAAATAGGGAGATCTTTGAGATATGAGTAAAATGAATCAATTTAAGATAACATGGGAAGAAAGTCCAGTCACAATGAAAAATATGAATGATAAAATACATTGTATAACCCTATGAATTCACTATTAAAATGTTGGTTGATTATGAAGAAAAACCTGATTAATGAAAATATTACTTGATCAGGTTTAGTGCATGTTTTCCAAGGCCAATATGCTTCTGAGGAAATCTGTAATTACATGCATTTTAGTTTTAAATTGGGGGTTATCCAAAATCAAAATAAGGTTCTGACAGTTCATTATATTGCTCCACATATTATGATTCTTGCTGACTCTACCCTCCCATTTTAATTTCATTATTATTTTAACCTCTATACTTGCCATTTGCTCATATAAAACTACAACAAAACAAGTTTGTTATATTAAAATTATATTCTAACTTGGAAAATATCCTACCTGTTTTCTGATTTTCTCCATAAGTAGAATTGAAATTTCAATTAACATATAACATATATTTCCATTTATTCCTAACTGCCTAAAAAAGGCATTCTCTATATTCACAATGGATACATTGTATAAGGTCTTCCCTGTTGACTCAAGAGTAAAGAATCACTTGCCAATTCAGGAGATGTGAGTTTGATCCCTGGGTCAAGAAAATTCCCTGGAGAAGGATATGGCAACCTGCTCCAGTAATCTTGCCTGGGAAATCCCATGGGCAGTGAAGCTGGGTGGGCTATACAGTCCAAGGGGTCACAAAAGAGCTGGACATGACTTAACAACAACATCATGTAAAGGCATCAATAAATGTTTGTTTTTCTTTTTTCTTTTCTTTCTTTATCTTTCCTTTTTCCCCTTCTTTCCTAAAGATTGCTATATTGATGTTGCTAGAAAATATTCTATATTTCGCCCTACTATCTAGATAGAAATGTAGGTTTTTATTCCTAGGCTTTGGTTGAATGTCTTGATGACTGCAAATGTTTTAATTATTATAGAAATATTTGACTCTGTGAAGATAAGTTTTCCTAGACAAGAGAGCAGTGATTCTTTTGGCTTTCCATAGACTCTCCCTGAGAAGAATATCTCTCTGTGTGGGATCTGAGAACCAACTATGAAGGTAATGAATGCTATCAAAATCTTTCCTCTGTGGCAGACCCACAAACCAAGCTTTTTAACTGGCTTTTACCAAAACTGTTTCACAGGAAATTGTATAAGCATCAATGAATTTAGAAAACAGCACCTTTCAGGAGATAATTTCTAAAATTATCTAGCAATTTTCTGAAAATCTATTTCTTTCCCTAATCTATGACTTAAATCCTCTTATTTTTATACTACTGGAAATTTGAATGGCATCAAATTTTTAGGTGTGGTCATAATAGAGTAAACATTTTGGGTCTGATTTTATATAATATAATATTATATATGTGTATAAATACATACACACACACACACAGGGAGCTCAAATATTTGCATTGTCTAGGTGGTTTTTCAGACCTATCTTTAGTTTTTCTGCTGACACCTGCCAGAGTAACTAATTCAAGCAATCCTGGTAGGTAGTCATCATGGGTTTAGTGAAATAGAAGGACCCTTTTATGAGGATATCACTTGACATTTGCTCTTTTATATTCCTCTGGGGACTGCAAGTTTAATTTATATGTGGGAAGAAATGGAGTTCACGATTTATTGATTTAAAGTATTCCTCTTGAGAGCCTTTGTTCCCGATCATTGTGTTTAACAATCCAACTTAGAGTTCTAAAAGATAGACATGATCCCTGACACAACGCTGTTGACTTGTGCCTATTTCTAAATAAAGTTAAATAACCAAGATTTGCATAAATTTAGTGATCTAATATCAGCAACTACGTTGAAACAAAATAAAAATCAAAACATCCTTGTTTTCCTGGATAAAAGCAGGACGATTGTGATCTACATGTATTATGTTTTAAAGAGTGTCATCTAATTGTTTTTCATGGAGGAGGTACTATCCCAGGCAATAAAACAGACTTCCTGATGGGGTCTCAAAAGAGTCAGATGTGACTTAGGGATGAACCAAGAAGAAGAAGCACAGTGGTCCCAATAAAGAAAGTGTTACTTTAAACATCCTGAGAAACTGGTTATTTTTAAACTAAGAAAGATGCTCTGGATATTACTAAAAGAGAAAGTGCATTTTATTTTCCCTAATGTTTCACTGGCAGGAATTTTACTAGGATACCTCTCATGCCCTCTCTTAACCCAACTTCCTCCCACATTCAATAGCTTCCATCAAAGATAAAAGAATACCTGATTAGTGATATTGAAGGATGGGATTATGCATTCTCTACTTTGCTCCTTCTGAAATACCACTTGGACAGATCCATCAGAGGAGCTATATTCCTGTTTTCAAAGGTTAAGGTTATAAGAGTGGCTCTGCCCCAGGGAGAATGCTAGGTATTTAACTGGGAGTGAACTGTTCAAAAGCCTGTTGTGTCTGCAGTTTTCCAAAATGCCTAGAAATAGAGCTTATATTTTAAATCCAGTTTTGATGACTTCTATGAGTACATCTTAATTCGTTCTAAAGTTTTTAAGGTGTGGGGGGGCGGGGGGAGGAGTATGATGTTAGAGCTCATGAGCTTCAAAAGGAATAATGCTAGAAATGTTATGGAGTATAAAATAAAAACCTAGAGTGTCTTAATAATTTCCAAGAAGTTTCTTTGACCTCATATGAGAAAAAATGATGTGATCCAATCTAGTGTTTTGAGAAAATTTACATAATCATCAAGGGATACAGAGAAATAGAAACAAAATGGCAGAGGCTAAAAGTAAGGACTTCCAACTCTAGTTAGGATGCAGAAAATCATAAGAAACCATCATTCTCACCCTAACAATGAAAGCCAGACAAACTCAAAGTTTTTCTATTTAACTATAAGAGTACAGGGGATGCTGTAAATATATTTAAATCCAGAAAATAATTTGCTTTTTCTGAGAGAAAAGAACACAAGGCTGCTCTAATCTCTGGCAGAGAGGGAAGAGGATAAATCTGCCATTGATAAAATAAAGGGAAACTAGAATTGAATGTTTAGTATCTTTGTCAGTGCCAGTATGATGGATTAAAATACAAGGAAGTTCCAAAGTGAGTATACACCCTCCCAGTCAATTGCTGCCATAGCCGTCACTGACCACGTGAATTTAGCACATAAGAAGTTAGGTGGAAAACAGCAGAGCTGAGGGGAACAACTGTGCGTTCCTCAAGTACCAGGCTTTGGGAGAAACCCTCTGATGCATTTTTGGCTTTCACCAAGTTCAACGCATACAATGTGAATGTTTAACAATAAAATAATTATTCATTTCTTAGTCGCTTTCCTTGACTACTGCCTGTCATGCCCTTTGAGTCCACATTCTCTTGCCTTTTCATATATTATTGCTATTGTCAAACATCGTGTATAAAAAAAAGAAAAAAAACAGCAAAAAGAAGACTGTATGTAAATAATATTTCCTCTGAAAATAAGCACTCTTCTTCCTGTATTAGGTTTCTATTCTATTAGGCTGAATAGTCTAATCTGGAATTGAGGTTGACCAAAGCTTTCAAAATTTGACTTGATTTAGTGACTTCTGGCTTAAAACAGTTGGAAGACAGCATCAGCACTTTCCTTTCAGAAGGACTTAGGATCTGGCCAAGAGTGAGATTCAGGAAATTAACACGCTCTTCACAACCCAGCTGCCAACTTCTGAATCAACGGGAATCTCTTCCAGCTTGAAGGCTCGGCTGCTGATCTCTTGGGATCCTGCAGAATTATTTGTTTTACAGTCTTGTCCTGACTTTGCACACTGGGAATTCACCTTCCTCCTTTCTCCATCCACACTTGAGAGGTCAGTGCCTGGTACTTGGTGAAAGCCTGAAAGGCTTCAACGGGCATCTTTCCTAGCTCTTTTTTGCATTGTATGCCTTGAACTTGAAAGTGAAAGTTGCTCAGTCGTGCCCGACTCTGCGACCCCATGGACTATAGTGAAGTTGTTCAAGTCATGTCCGACTCTTTGAGACCCCATGGACTGTACTCTACCAGGCTTCATCATCCATGGGATTTTCCAGGCAAGAATACTGGAATGGGTTGCCATTTCCTTCGCCAGGGGATCTTCCTGACCCAGGGATCGAACCCAGGTCTCCCACATTGCAGGCAGATGCTTTACTGCCTGAGCCACCAGGGAAGCCCAAGACTATAGAATTTATGGAATTCTCCAGGCCAAAATACTGGAGTGGGTAGCCTTTCCCTATGATTTTTCTAGTAGTCATGTACAGAGCATACATAAAGAAGGCTGAGCCCTGAAGAACTGATGCTTTCAAACTGTGGTATTGGAGAAGACTCTTGAGAGTCCCTTATACCACAAGGAGATCAAACCAGTCAATCCTAAAAGAAATTAACCCTGAGTATTCATTGAAACGGAGAAGGCAAAGGCATCCCACTCCAGTACTGTTGCCTGGAAAATCCCATGGACGGAGGAGCCTGGTAGACTGTAGTTCATGGGCTTGCTGAGAGTCAGACACGACTGAATGACTTCACCTTCACTTTTCACTTTCATGCATTTGAGAAGGACATGGCAACCCACTCCAGTGTTCTTGCCTGGAGAGTCCCAGGGACGGGGGAGCCCGATGGGCTGCCGTCTATGGGGTCACACAGAGTCGGACACGACTGAAGCGAATTCGCAGCAGTATTCATTGGAAGGACTGATGCTGAAGCTGAAACTCCAATATTTTGGCCACCTGATGTGAAGAGCTGACTTTTTGGAAAAGACCCTGATGCTGGAAAGAGTGAAGGCAGGAGGAGAAGGGGAAAACAGAGGATGAGATGGTTGGATGTCATCACTGACTCAATGGGCATGAGACTGAGCAAACTCTGGGAGATGCTGAAGGAGAGGGAAGCCTGGTGTACTATAGTCTACGGTCACAGAGTTGGACACGACTGAGCGACTGGACAACCACTGGTAAGATTCTTCTCTGAAACATATTTTTCTTATATTAAGATAGCCACTCCAGTGTTAAAGTCAAATGTCTACTCTCATCCTTTTACTTTTAACTCACTTTCAAATTTCAAGATTCTCCTGTAGACAATGTATAGTCAAATTTTGCTTTCTTAAAAAATTCAATGTGACACTGATGTGTATTTTAACAGAATGTTTACACTATTAATATTATTAGGTTTAAGCCTATTTACTTAATATTTAGTCTCTATTTTCCATTCTGTTCTTTCTTCCCTTTTTCTTATTTTTAACTTCCTTTGAATTAATTTTAAAATAATTCTATTATATTACCTTTCTGTCCTGTTAACTATAATGTTTTGTTATTTTAGTGGTTGTTTTAAGGTTCATAGTATACACACTTATCAAATTACCTTTAAATTATATTATAGAATTTCACTGACAATATAAGAACTTTAAATATTATACACTTGACCCTTGAACAAGAGGCGGTTAGGGTTCCCAACCTCCATATGATAGAAAATGAGCATAACTCACAATAGGCCATCTGTCTCTATGATTCCTCTATACAGTTAATTCCATACCCATGTATTCAGCTAACTATGGGTCATGTAGTACTGCAGTATTTACTATTGAAAAAAGATCTGCTTGTAAGTAGACACTTGTAGTTCAAACCCATGTTGTTCAAGGGTCAGCTACATCCAGTACACTTCCTAATCTTTATGCTATTGTGGGCCTACTGCTTATTTATATATATGCTATAAACCTCATAATACATTGATTGTGGTATTGTTTAAAGAAATGCTTCTCTTTTAAAGAGACATAACAACAACAATAATAAAAGATAATTACCAGTGTTGGCACCATTTTCACTTTTCTTCATTTATGTAAGTACACATTTATGTATTTAACGACTGACATTAGTGACCTTCTTGCCTGAAAAATTTCTTACATCATTTCTTTCATTCAGGTTTGCCACTGAGATTCTTGCAGATTTTATACATTTGTAAATATATTTTCCATTTCTGAAACATTTTTATTAGAAAATAAGCTTTATAGTGACAGAATTTTTTAGTATTTTAAAGTTCTCATCTCCACTATTTTCTTACTTGCATTGTTTTCAAGAAATCTGCTATCACCCTTAGCTCTACACTTCTGCACCTAATGTGTCCTTTCTTTCCCCTGAACCCCTGTACATCATGAATTTATATATAAGCATTTACAGTCTTGGTCAACCTTGTATCTTAGCAAAATTACCATTTATTCTGGTTGGGAATCCTCTGATAACTAATGGAAACTAAGATATTCTTTTTAATAGTGGTTTTGAGCAATTTGTGGACTTCCCTATAGCTCAGATGGTAAAGAATCTGCCTGCAATGCAGGACATCCAGGTTCGATCCCTGAGTCAGGAAGATGCCCTGGAGAAGGAAATGGCAATCCACTTCAGTATTCTTGCCTGGAGAATTCCATGGACAGAGGAGCCTGGTAGACTACAGTTCATGGGGTCACAAATTTGAGCAACTTGATTATGAAATGAAAAGTGAGAGTGAAAGTCACCCAGTTATGTCCAACTGTTTGTGATCCCATGAACTGTAGCCTGCAAGGCTCTTCTCTCCATGGAATTCTCCAGGCCAGAATGCTGGAATGGGTAGCCGTTCCTTTCTCCAGGGGATCTTCCCAAGCCAGGGATCGAACTCAGGTCTCCCACATTGTGGGCAGATTCCTTACCATCTGAGCCACCAGGGAAGTTGATTATGAAATGCCTCAGTTCAGTTCAGTTCAGTCGCTCAGTCATGTTTGACTTTTTGCAACTCCATGGACCACAGCATGCCAGGCTTCCCTGTCCATTACCACCAGCTCCCAGCATTTACCCAAACTCATGTCCATTGAGTTGATGATGCCATCTAACCATCTCATCCTTTGTCGTCCCCTTCTCCTCCTGCCTCCAATCTTTCCCAGCATCTGGGTCTTTTCAAATGAGTCAGCTCTTCACATCAGGTGGCCAAGTATTGGAGTTTCAGCTTCAACATCAGTCCTTCCAATGAACACTCAAGACTGATCTCTTTTAGAATGGACTGGTGGGATCTCCTTGCAGTCCAAGGGACTCTCAAGAATCTTTTCCAACACCACAGTTCAAAAGCATCAATTCTTTAGTGCTCACCTTTCATTATAGTCCAACTCTCACATCCATACCTGACTACTGGAAAAACCATAGCCTTGACTAGACGGAACGCTGTTGACAAACATTACAAATGGTAATGTCTCTGCTTTTTAATATGCTGTCTAGGTTTGTCAGAACATTCTTTCCAAGAAATAAGCATCTTTTAATTTCACAGCTGCAGTCACCACCTACAGTGATTTTGGAGCCCAAATGAAATGCCTAGCTAGGTGTAATTTTCTTGACCTTTCTCATGTTTGGCATCTTTTGAGTTGCTAAGATTTGTGGGTTTTCAATATCCTAATTAATTTGGAAACTGGTCATTAACCCTTCAAATATTTTTCATTGAGCCTTTGGCAATAGATTCTAAGGTCCACTCCCAACTCCTTCCTTACAGTATGCACAATCTTCTGTAATCTTCTTCCACTGAATTTAGACAGGACCTATGACTTGTTTCTCCCCTGGTGACTCAGATGGTAAAGCATTTGGCTACAGTGCAGAAGACCCAGGTTTGATCTCTGGGTCAAGAAGATCCCCTGGAGAAGGAAATGACAACCCACTCCAGTACTCTTGCCTGGAGAATCCCATGGATGGAGGAGCTGGTGGGCTACAGTCCATGGAGTTACAAAGAGTCAGACAGGACTCAGTGACTTCACTTTCACCTTTCACATGACTTGTTTCTAAACCTAGAATATGTAATGCATGTTATTATGTGATTACATGTCTGCAAGTCCATTACATAAGATTGTGATGTTATATTATGACTCTCTTCCTTGCTAAACCTTAAAAAACATATTAACAAGTTGTGAACTGCCATATGGAGGAGATCACTTGGCACATAGTTGAGAACCACCTCTCACCAACAGCCGATAAGAAGGGACCTTCACACTGACAAGGACATTATTGATATTAACAATCATGGAACCTTGGAAAAAGACCCTTCCCAAAGTCCTTCCATGCAATTCTGTGGACACCTTGCTTTGAGAATTAGCTAAGCCTTGCTAATCTTTTAAAAAAATAAAAAATAAGACAGTAGAATGTGCTTTTTCTAAGTCTTTAAAGTAATGATAATATTACTATATAGCAATAGGTATCTAATAATTCCTTCCACTCCCAGTCTCCTCTGGGGACTCTAATTACACATATTTATGATTGCACCAAGTCCCACAGCTCACTATTAATTGTTTTTTTTTGCATTTTGTTCTCTCTGTTTTTCATTTCAAATTGTTTATATATCTATGTCTAGATTTCACCAGTCTTTTCCTGTGCCGTGTAACAGGCATTTAATTTAATCCAGTCTATTTTTTACATCACACATTATAGTATTAATATTAATAAGTTCAATTTGGTTCTTTTTTCTATCTTCATGTCTGTACTTTAGAAAATATGGAATGCAGTTATAAAACCCATTTAAATGTTCTGGTCTGATAAGTTTAATGTTTTTAATGTTTGTGCTCATTCTGAGTCAGTTTGAGTTAGCTGAATGTTCTCTTCATTACACTTTTTTTGTTGTTGTTGTTTTTTGGCCTGTTCATTGACTGGTAAACATTACTAGTATTTATCATTGTGAATCTTACTATAGGATGTTAGACTTTTTTTTTCTTTCCTGTATTCCAAACAAAGCATTCTTGAGCTTTGTTCTGCGATGCAATTCTCAGAAAGAATATGATTCATTTTGGTCTTATTTTTTTATTAATTTTTGAGGTGAGTCAAGAGAAGAATTCAATTTAGTCAATTGAGTTATTTATTCCCCACCACTGAGGCATGCCATTTCTAAGCATTTCATGCAGTGCTCCATGAATTGCTAGCACTTCCCTTCTGGCTTATGGGAACAGTTTTCTGTATCCTGAAAAGTGAAAGTGAAAGTGACTCAGCCCTGTACGACTCTTTGTGATCCCATGGACTATACCGTCTGTGGACTTCTCCAGGCCAGAATACTGGAGTGGGTCACCATAACCTCATCCAGGGGATCTTCCCAACCCAGGAATCGAACCCAAGTCTCCCACATTACAGGCAGATTTTTTACCAGATGAGCCATAAAGGAAGACCGAGAATACTGGAATGGGTAGCCTATCCCTTCTCCAGTGGATCTTCTACACCCAGGAATCAAACCAGGGTCTCCTGCATTGCAGGAGGATTTGTTACCAATTGAGCCATCAGGGAAGCCCTTCTGGATCCTAAAGGAGTGTCAGATACTCTTCTCCATCTTATAGTGTAGTTTTCTCCCCTGATGTCAGGTAATTTCCTCATAGGTTTGCAGTCAACAGCATTCTGCTAAGTATTTGAAGGCAAACTCCTACAGTCCCTGGGGTTTTCTTCTATGCAGCTTTCTCCTCCAGGAGATAGCAGAGGACACAAGAGCCTGTGGCGGACATGGCAAGCTGCAGACCATTTGGGGTGGCATATAGTCGGACATGGCTTAGTGACTGAACAACACCAACCAACAACTGTTATAACTTGAGTCTCTCTAAACTCTGAGCTCTGTCCTCAGTTTGAAAAATGTTTTGGTTTCTATCTGGATTTTCTCTCCCTGAATTACGTCCTGTAAACTCTTTCAAGACAGTAAGCTGCAGGCAGTCACACCTCCCACCACAGTAGTGTCCGTTTCTCATAGTCATTTAACCTTCATTGCCTGTTGTTCAATGCCTTACAAACTATTATTTTTGTCTTTCTCATTGCTTTTGATTGTCAGGTAGGAGATAAATCCAGTTCTTGTTAATTTATCTTGGATAGAAGCAGTTCTATGTAAAGATTTAAAATTGTATTAAATAGGCATTTAATCTTATCTAGTGTATTTTTTATGGCACACACTGTAGTCTTCATCTCAATAAACTCAATTTGGTTCTTTGAGTCAAGTAACCAAAAATTTAAAAAAAATAATAATTTCTTCAGGCTTTTCCACTTCATATATTCTTTTCATGTGGGAGAGATAATAATTTAGTCAGTACTCAGTTATAACATAGAATATACATATTATAGGAATATTTTATATATATATATATAATTTGTCACAATAAAGATAAACACAAAATGTATTTTGAGTGCAGATAGTTAGGACAATTGAGATGTGAGAGAGAAGAAAACAAATGAAATATAATGACATCAAAGAATATAGTCTCTGACATAGGAAACAAGACATAAATAAGACAGGGCTGAAAAGAGAAGAGCGGAATGAAACAGATGCTAAAATATGCTAAACATTGAAGAGTTAATTTTCTTTCCTAATTTATATAATTAATATTTAATCTAAACAATAAAGCTTAAATTTATTTTTACAGATTTGCCATTTGGTAGCCACTATAGCCTTTGGTATGCCCCACCAGTGAGGCATGACATTTCTAAGCATTTCATGCAGTACTCCATGAGTTACTAGCATTTCCTTTCTGGCTTATGGGAAGACAAAGTCACTATGGATGATGACTGCAGCCATGAAATGAGAAGATTCTTGCTTTTTAGAAGGAGGACTTTGACAAACCTAGTGCTGTGATGTGCAGTACTTTGTTGCTAGTTGTGTCTGACTCTTTGTGACCCCATGGACTGTAGCCCACCAGGCTCCTCTGTCCATGGGGATTCTCCAGGCAAGAATACTGGAGGGAGTTGCCATGCCCGCCTCCAGGGGATCTTCCTGAACCAGGAATGGAACTGAGGTCTCTTGCATTGCAGGTGGATTTTTTACCAGCTGAGCTACCAGGGAAGCCCAGACAAACCTAGATAGCATATTAAAAAGCAAAGACATCACTTTGCTAACAAAAGTCCTTATTGTCAAAGCTATGGTCTTTCTAGTAGTCATGTACAGATGTGAGCTGTTCAGTCACTCAGTCGTGTCCAACTCTTGTGACCCCGTGGACTGCAGCATACCAGGTTTCCCTGTCCTTCACTGTCTCCCGGAGTTTGCTCAAACCTACGTCCACTGAGTCGGTGATACCATCCAAACATCTCATTCTCTATCATCCCCCTCTCCTCCTGCCTTCAATCCTTCCCAGCATCAGAGTCTTTTCCAATGAGTCAGCTCTTCACATCAGGTGGCCAAAGTATTGGAACTTCAACTTCAGCCATCAGTCCTTCAATGAATATTCAGGGTTAATTTATTTTAGGATTGACTTGTTTGATCTCCTTGCTGTCCAAGGGACTCTCAAGAGTCTTCTGCAGCACCACAGTTCAAAGACATCAATTTTTTGGGACTCAGCCTTTTTATCTGTCCAGATTTCATATCCATACTTGACTACTGGAAAAAACATAGCTTTGAATATATGGACCTTTGTAGGCAAAGTAATGTCTCTGCTTTTTAATACTCTGTCTATGTTTGTCATAGCTTTTCTTCTAACGAGTAAGTGTCTTTTGATTTCATGGCTGCAGTCACAATCCACAGTGATTTTGGAGCCCAAGAAAATAAAGTTTCTCACAATTTCCATTGTTTCCCCATCTATTTGCTATGACATGATAGGACCAAATGCAAATCAATCCTGAATACTTATTGGAAGGACTGATGCTGAAGCTGAAGCTCCAATATGCAAACAGAGAACTCACTGGAAAAGACTCTGATGCTGGGAAAGATGGAAGGCAAAAGGAGAAGAGGGTGGCAGAAAATGAGATTGTTGGATAGCATCACCAATTCAATGGACACGAACTTGGGTGAACTCCAGGATATGGTGAGAGACAGGGTGGCCTGGCATGTTGCAGTTCATGGGGTCAAAAAGAGTCAGACAACATGCCACTATTTATAAGGAGGACTGATGCTGAATCTGAAGCTCCAATATTTTGGCCACCTGATGCAAAGAGCCGACTCATTGAAAAAGATCCCAATGCTGAAAAAGACTGAAGGCAAAAGGAGAATGGGGTGGCAGAGGATGAGATGATTAGACAGCATTATCAACTCTATGAACAAGAGTTTAAGCAAACTCCAGGAGATAATGAAGGACTAGGGAGTGTGGTGTGCTACAGTCCATGGGGTCACAAAGAGTTGGACATGAGTTAGCAACTGAACAAAAACAAAACTTATAAGACATTACTTTGATTAAAAACAAAAAAAAAAGTAAAAATAGTTTCCGCTTTTGCCCTCCAAAAATTAGGATTACTTCTCAAAAGCCATGAAGACATGGCACAGGGGAAATAAATATCCATAATGCAAACTACAAAACTATTAGCAAGCATATGAAAGTTCTGAATATGAAAAAATATGATACTTTATTATTCTGGAAATTTTTGATTCCATGAATATAATCATGACACAATAGTACACATAGGAGTATGAAGATAAACTAAAGAGCCTCTTGATAAAAGTAAAAAATGAGAGTGAAAAAGTTGGCTTAAAATTCAAAATTCAAAAAACTAAGATCACAGTATCCAGTCCCATCACTTCATGGCAAATAGATGGGGAAACGATGGAAACAGTGAGAGACTTTATTTTCTTGGTCTCCAAAATTACTGCAGATGGTGACTGCAGCCATGATATCAAAAGACACTTGCTCCTTGGAAGAGAGCTATGATCAACCTAGATACCATATTACAATGCAAAGATATGATTTATCCAACAAAGGTCCATATAGTCAAAACTATGGTTTTTCCAGTAGTCAAGTATGGATGTGAAACCTAGACAATGAAAAAGGCTGCATCCTGAAGAATTGATGCCTTTGAACTGTGGCACTGTAGAAGAGGCTTGAGAGTACCTTGGACAGCAGAGAGATCAAACCAGTCAATCCTAAAAGAAATTAACCCTGAATATTCATTGAAAGGACTAATGCTGAAGCTGAAGCTACAATACTTTGGCCACCTGATGTGAAGAACTGACTCCTTACAAAAGACCTGGATGCTGGGAAAGATTGAAGGCAGGAGGAGAAGGGGACAACAGAGGATGAGATGTTTGGATGGCATCACCAATTCAATGGACATGAGTTTGAGCAAACTCCGGGAGATAGTGAAAGATAGGGAAGCCTGGCATGCTGCTGCAGTCCATGGGGTTGCAAAGAGTGGGACACGACTGAACAACTAAACTGAACTGAACTGAGCATGTCTTGGCTATTGTAAATAGCCTGAAATGAACTACTGGGGTACATGTATCTTTTGAAATTAGAGTTTCTCCAGATAAATGCCCAGAAATAGGATTGCTGGATCATATGGTAATTCTATTTTTGTTTTTCAAGGTACTTCTGTATTGTTACCATATGGGCTATAACAATTTATATTTTCACTAACAGTGTAAGAGGGTTCCCTTTTCTCCACATCCTCTCCAACCTAGACAGCATATTAAAAAGAAGAGATATTACTTTGCTGACAAAGTCCATCTAATCAAAGCTACAGTTTTTCCAGTAGTCACTTATGAATGTGAGAGTTGGACAATAAAGAGGGCTGAGCACCGAAGAATTGATGCTTTTGAACTGTGGTGTTGGAGAAGACTCTTGAGAGTCCCTTGGACTTCAAGGAGATCCAATCAGTCAATCCTAAAGGAGATAACCCTGAATATTCATTGGAAGGACTGATACTGAAGCTGAAAGTCCAATACTTTGGCTACCTGATAGAAAGAGCTGGCTCATTAGAAAAGACCCTGATGCTGGGAAAGATTGATGGCGGAAGAAGTGGACGACAGAAGATGAGATAGATGGTTGGATGGCATCACCAACTCTATGGACATAAGTTTGAGCAAGTTTTGGGAGTTGGTGATGGACAGAGAAGCCTCACATGCTGTAGTCCATGGGGTTGCAAAGAGTTGGACATGACTGAGCAACTGAACTAGGAACAGCAACTTAGCATGATTAGCATTTGAATTATAAAGAACACTTATATTAGAGTTGCAAATAGTCAGGCACGACTGAGTGACTGAACTGAACTCCAGCCTTTACTATTTACAGACATCTTAGTGATGGCCATTCTGATTCATGTGAGGTAATATTTCATGGTAGGTTTGATTTACATTTCTCTGATAATTAGCAATGTTGAGTATCTTATTATACACTTGTTGATTGTCTGTATGTCTTCTTTGGAGAAAATAAGTCTGTTTAGATCTTCTGCCCATATTTTGATTGGGTTGTTGTTTTGTGTTGTTGAGTTGTATGACCCACTTGTGTATTTTGGAAATTAAGCCCTCATCGGTCACATAATTTGCAGATACTTTCTCCCAGTGCATTGGTTGACTTTTCCTTTTGTTTATGGTTTGCTTTCCTGTGCAAAAGCTTATGAAATTGATTAGGTCCCATTTTTGTTGTTGTTGTTGTTTTCCTATTGCCTTAGGAGACTGACCTAAGAAAACATTGATATGATTTACATCAGAGAACGTGTTGCCTACGTTCTCTTCCAGGAGTTTTACAATGTCCTGTCTTATATTTAAGTCTTTAAGCCATTTTGAGTTTATTGTCAGTCTGTTCAGTTCAGTTGCTCAGTCGTGTCCAACTCTTTGTGATCCCACTAATTGCAGCACACCAGGCCTCCCTGTCCATCACCAACTCCCAGAGTTTATTTTAGTTTACTGATACATGTGTTGTGGCCCAACCTTCCCATCACTACTTGTCAAAGAGACTGTCTTTGCTCCATTATATATTCTAATGTTCTCATGTATATCCTAACTTTATGAATAGCTCTTGAAGTTTATATTAATGTATCTTTATAATTTCAGAAATATAAATGAAGCTATAAAGTCATGGAACTTCTTCTCAATAGCTCCTTCAACACCCTTTAGTAAACTATACAGGACCAAAATATCATGTGAAGATGGACTTTTTAGCTGGAATATTGACCTGTAAGTTGATTTTATCATATTGTTGTGCTTTTTGTTAAAATCTGTTGGAAAAAATTCTAAACACCATAATTTTAAATATATTTCCAATAAATGTTCTATGTTAGAAAAATGTTAGGAACATATTGTATTTTTTTCTTTTAGAAAAATAATAATAACTTTAGATTTTTAACAGATTCAAAATTTATTTTTAATTATTACAATCTCATTTTTAAAACAGTATTAAGGAAATTTTGGAAAATGCATATAGCATATCAGGTAATAGATTAAATTTTCTGCAATATATATATTTTGATTTTTCTCATCTTTGTCAATCATATATTAAAGTTCATTAATATTTCAAAATAAACCTAAAGAATATGTTAGTGTGATTTTTTTAGATAATATGAGTCAATTGAATTGAATGTTCTGATAATAATGGACAATCCTAGACATTATATTTGATATTTTTGCACTAATAATTATGTTGAGAAATAATATTTGACATAAATGCCATTATTAGAATAGTAAAGCAGCTAATTAAGCTATATGGCCGGGAGAAATATCAATAACCTCAGATATGCAGATAACACCACCCTTATGGCAAAAAGTGAAGAGGAACTAAAAAGCTTCTTAATGAAAGTGAAAGAGGAAAGGGAAAAAGTTGGCTTAAAGCTCAACATTCAGAAAACTAAGATCATGGCATCTGGTCCCATCACTTCATGGCAAATAGATGGGGAAACAGTGGAAACATTCTCAGACTTTATTTGGGGGGGGCTCCAAAATCACTGCAGATGGTGACTGCAGCCATGAAATTAAAAGATGCTTACTCCTTGGAAGGAAAGTTTTGACCAACCTAGATAGCATATTAAAAAGCAGAGACATTACTTTGCCAACAAAGGTCTGTCTAGTCAAGGCTATGGTTTTTCCAGTGGTCATGTATGGATGTGAGAGTTGGACTGTGAAGAAAGCTGAGCACCAAAAAATCGATGCTTTTGAATTGTGGTGTTGGAGAAAACTCTTGAGAGTCCCTTGGACTGCAAGGAGATCGAGCCAGTCCATCCTGAAGGAGATCAGTCCTAGTGTTCATTGGAAGGACTGATGTTGGAGCTGAAACTCCAATACTTAGGCCACCTCATGTGAAGAGTTGACTCACTGGAAAAGGCCTTGATGCTGGGAGGGATTGGAGGCAGGAGGAAAATGGGACGACAGAGGATGAGATGGCTGGATGGCATCACCTACTCAATGGACATGAGTTTGAGTAAACTTTGGGAGTTGGTGATGGACAGGGAGGCCTGGTGTGCTGCGATTCATGGAGTCGCAAAGAGTCGGACACGACTGAGCGACTGAACTGAACTGAACTGAAGCTATATGGGCATTTGAGCCATTCCCTTATTTGTCCAACTCCTGTGTTTTTTAAAGAATTAGCATGATAAAAGCAGGCATGATAATGCAGATTTAACAATATTTTTCCTATTATCAGATAATGATCTCATTTGAGTTTATATTTTAACAATATTCTGTCTCCTAGATTCTATGAATCATGAGATATCTTCATACAACATTTGTTCAAGAAATTACATGCCCACTATATGGCACTTAAAACCCCAAAGTTTTTTATCTTGTCAAAGAAATTGTAGATCTTGGTATCCCTAGTGTGAATCTTTACAATATTAAAGCAACACATTGAACCTTTAGATAGTTGGTAGAAGTGTTAAGCTTTTGATTTCAAATATACTACGAAAGCACTTTGCATTCAGTTGTTTATTCAGTTGTAAAAGGATTTCAGAAGTTGAATACCCTTGGATTTTGCTTACACACCCACCACCCTCACCATTCCGTCGCTTTCACCCTGTTCAATTACATCTAAGCAATTATAATCTTATACTTGAGGAGTGACATCTTTTCTCATTTATCTATACATTTGATAACTAAGGAAAATAAAAGACACTCTCCCCAGGAAATTGCATGGCATAATAAAAGTGTGCATGAAATTCAAGGACCCTGTAGACCTGCTCAAGAACGTTTCTCAGAGTTTTCTCAGCGTCCCAGACTGCAGCTGACTCTGGGTCAGATAATCACCAGTTACTTTACTGCCTCAGGTCGGAACTCCATCCATGTTTAAATTTAATCCTGAGAAGTCTGATAGCCCGCCCCTCTTTCCCAGGCCCTTCTACCTCATCCTTGCAGTCCCTGGGTACCTTCAGATTATTTTCTGAACCATGTTGCTCCCAGTACACATACCTCATTTCTTTTTTTTTTTCTTAGTTACACATAAGATGTGTGAACTTTTCTTTACAATCCATCCATCTCTGTATCCTTCCTATATTGTTCTCTGTTTCCTCTCCCTGATCTAAAGTTCCACTTTTTTTTTCCTGTTTCCAGCCCTGCTACACACACTTTAATCCATTCTGATTCATATCAATGTATGGCAAAAAACCACACACAAACACTTTTAATCCATTCTGATTCATATCAATGTATGGCAAAAAACCACTACAATATTATAAAGGAATTAGCCTCCAATTAAAATAAATAAATTAAAAAAATATTTCCATTATCGAGACTTCCTTAGTTACTCAGTGATAAAGAAGCTGCCTGCCAATGCAGGAGACATGGGTTTGATCCCTGTCTGTAAGATCCCATATGCTATAGAGTAACTAAGCCCATGTACCACAACTACTAAGCCTGTGCTCTAAGGCCTGGGAGCTGAAACTACCGAAGCTTGCATTTCCTAGAGCCCAGGCTCTGCAAGGAGAAGCCACTGCAATCAGAAGCCCTCGAACCACAACTAGGGAGTAGCCCAGACAGCAACCAAGACCCAGAACAGCCAAAAATAAATAAATCTAATTATTTAAAAAACTATTTCCATTATGTGCATTAGAACTCCCTTACCAAGACTACTGGATAAAGAGTACTTTTTGGAGTCCTTTCAAGGCAAAACTGTTCACTCTCCACACTCTAGGTTCCTCCTTGTGTTCCCTGGAGCTACTCTGAGTTTACTCATTTATAAGCCACTTCTACTTTGAGGCTGGCTCATTTCTACCATCCATGAAGCCTTATCAATATCAGCTGTAGCATCAGTGTCTAAGAACACTGCCTGCATACAATAGCCTAGCCATTAAAACATGTGCCTTTTGTGATACAGATTTCTATTCTGGGAGAAAAGAGTATGTACAAATATCCATTAAGTTTTGATACAAACTGTGAATGAATACTTACTATGGATACAATAACTCTATTGTATAATTCTACTTGGTGTGCTCAGTGAAAAATCAATAGCCATATAATAAACACACTTACAACAACGATGTCTTCTATTAGAAAATATACTTTAAGTCACTGTTTATATCACTGAAATTGATTTCTGCAAAAGCCTATTTCTTCTCAGTAACCTCAAGCTAAATAACTACAACACTACTCTACCTTATAATATTTTAAAATTAATTACAACATCTGCATTCATGCTGGCCACATTTGTATCTATATGGCATAAATATTATTTATACACTTGATTAGTCAATATAACCTAAATCCTATGATCAGAGGTAGACTATAATTGTACAACTTATTTATACAGAAGTCTTTTTCTTAACCTCGTCGACAAGCAATATTGGAAATGGACAGTTATTATTTGTGCAACTCAAGCTAAAGATATTTTCATATAACCTTTTATTCTCTCTAGGACAATCTTGGACAAAAGATATACCTTGGGCTAATTTGTCTAGCATTCTCAACATATCAATGCACTAATTTTTCAAGTAACTAAAAAAATATAAATATTAATTTTAATCTCACAAAGCAATAAAATGATATACTTAATGACTGCTTTTTACATTAATTATAACATGTTACATTTAAAACACTAAGAAATGCTCTTTATGTTTTATTTTGTTCTTACTAACTTTGCCCAGAATCACACCATCACATTGTGCCAACTCTTTGGTCTATTAATTTTACAATGGCCCCTGGCCAAACTCAAACAAAATAACATGCTTATCCAAACAGCCAGAGAAATATGTCAAAACATCTATTGTTCTGGAAACTACTGCTTCTCTCTCTCTGTCTTTCTCTCTTTCTCTTTCTTCTGAAAATAAAAGGTATCCTGTTCTCCCATTCTCTCAGCTTTCATAAAGTCAACTTTAGTTGAGTCAAAGGCTAAAGATTTTAGCAAACACATGGAGTTTGTCCATTAGTTCCAGATTATGGTATATCTTGAAATATTTCTAGAAACTTCGAAACAATTACTTGTACTTCTCAACTGGAGTCTTAAAAAATAAGGGGGGAAATACTCCTTGAATCAGACTTCTTAATGATTTTTGTGACACTGACTCACTTTGAAGCCAATCATCCACTACTCAGGACAATGTTTTTAAATGCACACAATCAAATAATGAAGTTTTACAAAAGAAATCAGTATTATTAAAACAAAGCTTTATCCATGTATGCTTTGTGAGTGAGTCTAAGTAGTCAAGGATAAACTCAATTCATGTGCATTTCAAATAATGCTCTGACATGAAAAACCTTAATCCAATTATCCAGTTAACAAAATTACATGAAAAAATATATATAATTTCATCTTAAATGTACTGCGAAACTCAAAACAAAAGGATATAATATATTATTCTTCAAGACACCATAGTTTAAATCAGTGAGCCATGAACATACATAGAAACGGATCTTAGAGACAGAAAACACAATGATATGATGGTTTAGTTGCTAAGTCATATCTGATTTTTGCAACCCCATGGACTGTAGAACGCCAGGCTCCTCTGTCCATGGAATCTCAAGTCAAGAATACTGGAGGGGGCTGCCATTCCCTTCTCCAGGGAACATTCCCGACCCAGGGATCGAAACCCAGTCTACTGCACTGCATGCAGGCAGATTCTTTACCACTAAACCACCAGGGAAGCCTCATAGGATAAACATATTCATACCTTAATGGCAGTGGATGCAATTTGAATGTGGTGAAGTCTCCGAAGGGTGCTGTCCCTGTCAATGAAATAGGAAGCAGCCAGCTGATGGAGAGTTTCCAGAGTAACCGAGGAGCTATTGGTGCTGGGGTCACTTCCTTCAGATCGTTTGCTCAGCTTCCGCTTGTCCACAAAAATTGTGAGTGACTCCTCTCCTGCATGAATAATACTTTATATTATTCCATTTACCACTTAAAATCAATGTTTAAATTACCTGCAAGTGAAGAACCCTAGATTATAACCATTATGAAACAAAAGAGTGACAAATAACAAATGGGCAGGGAGTTTTGTTTACATTTTTGTTCGCAAATACTTCACACATACCTAGAAAAGTACCCGGGATCCTGACGGTTGTGAATACATATTTAGTGAGCATCGAACAGCAAGCTTTTGTGGAACTTTTCCCCTAGCTTTTATTGACCTTTTCAGATAGTTTAGCTTATCTAACACTAATGTGGCCCCAAAGCAAATTAAGATAAGAAAATATGTAAAACAAACAATAGTTACTACAGATCATTATGGCAAATGGAAACTTGACTAAGTATATTACAAAACATTGTTTTTTAGTTGCTAAGTCATGTCCGACTCTTGGATTTCTCAGGCAAGAATTCTGGAAAGGGTGGCCAATTCCTTCTCCAGGGGATCTTCCAGACCTAAGGCTCAAACCTGCATTTCCTGATTGGCAAGCAGATTCTGTACCACTGAGCCACCAGGGAAGCCCACTTCAAAACATTAGCTGTTTTCAAATGTATCTTTAAAATGCAAAGAAAACATATAAATGCCTATATAATTATATAAATATGTGTATTAGGCTCAGAGGTTATCATAAGAAATGCTTGGCTGGATGAAGCACAAGCTGGAATCAAGAGTTCTGGGAGAAATATCAATAACCTAAACTACCCTTATGGCAGGAAGCAAAGAACTAAGCCTCTTGATGAAAGTGAAAGAGGAGAGTGAAAAAGTTGGCTTAAAGCTCAACATTCACAAAACTAAGATCATGGCATCTGGTCCCATCACTTCCTGGCAAATAAATGGGGAAGCCATGAAAACAGTGAGAGACTTTATTTTGGGGGGCTCCAAAATCACTGCTGATGGTGACTGAAGCCATGAAATTAAAAGACACTTGCTCCTTGGAAGAAAAGTTATGACCAACCTAGACAGCATGTTAAAAAGCAGAGACATTACTTTTCCAACAAAAGTCCATCTAGTCAAAGCTGTGGTTTTTTTCAGTTGTCATGTGTGGATGTGAGAGTTGGACTATAAAGAAATCTGAGCACAGAAGAATTGATGCTTTTGAACTGTGGCATTGGAGAAGACTCTTGAGAGTCCCTTGGACTGCAAGGAGATCCAACCAGTCCATCTTAAAGAAATCAGTCCTGAATATTCATTGGACAGATTGATGCTAAAGCTGAAATTCCAATACCTTTGCCACCTGATGTGAAGAACTGACTCATTTAAAAAGACCCTGATACTGGGAAAGATTGAAGGTGGGAGGAGAAGGGGATGGCAGAGGATGAGATGGTGGAATGGCATCATGGACTCCAAGGACATGAGTTTGATTAAATTCTGGGAGTTGGTGATGGACAAGGAGGCCTGGCGTGAAGAAGTTCATGTGGTCGCAAAGAGTCAGAGATGACTGAGTGACTGAATTGAACTGAAGCTCAGTGGTTTCTCGCATGCCGCAGTCCATGGGGTCACAAAAAGTTGGACACAACTGAGCGACTAAACAGCAACAAATACATGGCATTAAATATTACAACATTGTGTGTTAATAGCTCTGTAGAAATCACTAACCTCCATGGGAGCTTTAGGTACTTGACCCTCTAAGGTGAAATTTAAAGTTAAGCAAATTACAGTTAAGCTGTAGTTTTCAACGTTTGAATGTTGATTTAAAAAATGTCAATGCCATTTAAGTCTAGCATTAAGAACTTGCCATCCTCAGACTTCCAGATTCTTGGATCATCTAGCATATAATTGTCAGACTTGAAGCTTGTTCTCATTCTTTCAGAAACCCATCTGTTCAGGTGGCATTATGCCCATTGACAAACTGGCAAGCCAGTTTCCTAAAAGACCAAATAAGATTTCTAGCAAAAGAAGAGCTTGCTTATCTTCTCCAAATTAAAAATAATGCCAATTTTAAAATAACACAGTCTAGTGACCACCTAATTTTAAGTGACAGTTTATACTTCCCTTCAAGAGATCAGGTAAATTGGTATCAGAAATAAGGTGTCAACAATGTTATTTCAAGAAAGTTGCATTCTCAGTTTGTATTTGGACCTCAGCTTGCCAAAGCAGGAGATGTAAGAGACGTGGGTTGATCCCTGGGTCTGGAAGATCCCCTGGAGAAGGAAATGACAACTCACGCCTATATTCTTGCCTGGAAAATTCCATGGACAGAGGCATCTGGTGGGCTACATTCTGGAGGGTCACAAAAAGTGAGATACAACTGAGTGCGCATGTGTGCGCATGCACACACACACACACACACACACACACACACACACACACACACACACATATCCTGGAAATCAAGCAGACTAGAATTACTGAAAGGAAAAAAAAAAACCTTCAAAAACATGAACGAGTGGATCAAATTATCAACAGCATTAAGTCATTTGCATGGTAACCAGCCTTCAGGTGGGAACATCTGAAAGCAAAAAGGAAATATTTATGTCAAATACTATAAGAAAAAAAAAAAAACAAAACAGCAATCATTTACCCCCAAAGGGAAGGATGAACTGTTTTGGAAATCTGACCTCACTGAATCTGAGACCAACTCACACATGTACCTAAGCAAACATCTTGCACATGGAGACAGAAAGATCAGTGCCCTTATCTTCTTATAATCTAAGAAGTCACAACGCAGCCCAATGACACATGCAAGTGCTATGATCTGAAGGTTTGTGGCTCACAAAATTCATATGCTGAAATTCTGTCCTTCTAGGATCATGGTATTAGGAGGTGGGGTCTGTGGGACATGCCTGGGTTATGAGAGCAGAGCCCTCAGGAATGGAAGTCACGCCTTTGTAAAGGAGTCCCCCAAGAGATTCTTTGTCCCTCCTGCATTGCGAAGATACAAGGAAAAATCCGTGACTGGAAGAGAGCCCTCATTCAACCATCTTGGCATTCTGCTCTCTGACTTCTAGCTTCCAGAACTTTGAACAAGACGTTTCTGCTGTTTACAAGTTACCCAGTTATTGGTATTTTGCTATAGCAGCCTGAACACACTAAGACAGCAAACGGTGTCTCCTCTTAAATACAGTCAAAAACCAAATGATAAAGATATCTTAATAAAAGTAAATAAAAAAGAAAGAAAAATTAAATATCTCTTCAGGCCAAAATTATTACATCAGAAAACAAAATAGACTGAATAGTGCTGAAGACTAAAACTTGCAAATCTCTTTAACTGCAACACTTTTCATGAAGCAGAACATAGAAGATACAGGTTAAAATAAACATATGCTGACAATATTATGAGACTCCAGAACATGTTTCCTAGACCTAGATATATTCAGTGGGGGTATAAATGCAATGATAGAGATCTACACAACCTACATAATAAGATATATCATCTAGCGAAATATGAAACCTTATAATAATAAAGAGGAAATGAAAATTTCTTCTCAAGAGTACATAGAACATATTGGCCATATATTCCATGAAAAAATCCTTAGCAAATTCCAAAAGTTTGAAAAAAGAAATCAGTTGAGAAAGTTTTTCTCCTTGATGACTCTAGACAAGCTCTTATGAGCTTGTTTTGACTAGACTCTTTCTATGGGCATTTGTCAGTCCAATTTTAGGAAGAATTCTGTCAAGTCACTTTAGCAAGAATCCCCTACCCTGAACATCTGATCATCTATAATAGCTAACCAAATTCTTCATCCTTTACCATCTCCCTGGTGACATTGGGTAACCCTGGTCTGCCTTCAGCAAGATTCCTGTTAGGTCACTTTAAAAAGAATTATTCTGCCTTCTCTGTAATATTCTATCTACCGGCCCTTCTATTCTGCTCATAGACTAAATGTACCATTTTCCTGGCTCCGCTCATAATTAAGCACAATCTCCCCTGCTATACAACTATCTTGTAGGAGGCCCCATGCATAAAGTCTGCCTTATTGTTCTTTATCAAATGTCCAGATAATTGCTTCTTTAACACACATACTGATTACAAAATACTAAAATTAAAAATTGATAGAACATTATTTTGAATTTCCTATGGATAGATATTCTATTATATAATTCTTATGTAATAGGATAAATGAAAGAAAAATAACAAATATTCTAAGAAAAACTGAGGAAAATATAATGTAATCAAGCAAAGATGGGCTCAATAAAGGACAGAAATGGTTATGGACCTAACAGAAGGAGAAGATATTAAGAAGAGGTGGCAAGAATACACAGAAGAACTGTACAAAAAAGATCTTCATGACCCAGATAATCATGATGATGTGATCACTCACCTAGAGCCAGACATCCTGGAATGTGAAGTCAAGTGGGCCTTAGAAAGCCTCACTACAAAAAAAGCTAGTGGAGGTGATGGAATTCCAGTTAAGCTATTTCAAATCCTAAAAGATAATGCTTTGAAAGTGCTGCACTCAATATGCCAGCAAATTTGGAAGACTCAGCAGTGGCCACAGGACTGGAAAAGGACAGTTTTCATTCCAATACCTAAGAAAGGCAATGCTAAAGAATGTTCAAACTATTGCACAATTGCACTCATCTCACATGCTAGCAAAGGAATGCTCAAAATTCTCCAAGTCAGGCTTTAGCAGTATGAGAACCGTGAACTTCCAGCTGTTCAAGCTGCCTTTAGCAAAGGCAGAAGAACAAGAGATAGAATTGCCAACATCCGCTAGATCATCGAAAAAGCAAGAGAGTTACAAAAAAACACATTGATTTCTGCTTTATTGACTATGCCAAAGCCTTTGACTGTGTGGACCCAATAAATTGTGGGAAATTCTTCAAGAGATGGGAAATCCCAGACCACCTGACCTGCCTCTTAAGAAACCTATATGCAGGTCAGGAAGCAACAGTTAGAACTGGACATGGAACAACAGACTGGTTCCAAATAGGAAAAGGAGTATGTCAAGGCTGTATATCGTCACCGTGCTTATTGAACTTATATGCAGAGTACATCATGAGAAACTCTGGGCTGGATGAAACGCAATCTGGAATCAAGATTGCTGGGAGAATATCAATAACCTCAGATATGCAGACGACACCACCCTTATGGCAGAAAGTGAAGAAGGACTAACAATCTTCCTGATGAAAGTGAAAGAGTGAAAAAGCAGGCTTAAAGCTCATCATTCAGAAAACTAAGATCATGACATCCAGTCCCATCTCTTCATGGCAAATAGACGGGGAAACAATGGAAACAGTGACAGACTCTATTTTGGGGGGCTCCAAAATCATTGCAGATGGTGACTGCAGTCATGAAATTAAAAGACGTTTACTCCTTGGAAGGAAAGTTATAACCAAGCTAGACAGCATATTCAAAAGCAGAGACATTATTTTGCCAACAAAGGTCCATCTAGTCAAGGCTATGGATTTTCCAGTAGTCACGTGTGGATATGAGAGTTGGATTATAAAGAAAGCTGAGCACTGAAGAATTGATGCTTTTGAACTGTGGTGTTGGAGAAGACTCTTGAGATTCCCATGGACTGCAAGGAGATCCAACCAGTTCATCCTAAAGGAAATCAATCCTGAATATTCATTTGAAGGAATGATATTGAAGCTGAAACTCCAATACTTTGGCCAACTGATACGAAGAACTGACTCATTTGAAAAGACCCTGATGCTGGGAAAGATTGAAGGCAGGAGGAGAAGGGGACCACAGAGGATGAGATGGTTGAATGGCAACACTGATTCAATGGACATGAGTCTGAGTGAACTCTGGGAGCGGTGATGGACAGGGAGGCCTGGTGTGCTGCAGTCCATGGTGTTGCAGAGTCAGACACGACTGAGCGACTGAACTGAAAGAACTGATACATAAGTTCATCACAATTCTATGTAAAAATATTCAGATTTGAAAAGTGATATATTATTCAATCAACCAAAATTTTGTGCTCAAATGTATTTTCATTCACATTCACATTTTTAAAGCCAGCTGTAGCTCATAAGCATGACATGAGTGCCAAAGGACATCCACCCATTTTGTAAAAAACTAAATGTGATTTTCAAGTGATTCAACATTCTGAGTCCATTAGAAAGTGAAAAGGATTAATGATTGTAGATATAAAAAGATGTGATTATTTCACATAGAAATCATGCAGCTGTGCCTTTTACAACTAAAATGCTGTGGAGGTTTATGGACATTAAAACCACATACTAAAGATTGCTTTCATAAAGCATGCAAAACAGAGGACTGTAAAACCACAAAAAAAATTCATGACTTTAATGTTACCCTAGGGTTAGTTCATAGGGTAAGATTAGGTATATTCCATATATTGTGAACCTCACAATTATGTGTTTTTCTGTCCTGGTTTTCAAGAGTTGATTTT
The DNA here is from genome assembly GCF_963930625.1 of Muntiacus reevesi. Lineage (NCBI taxonomy): Eukaryota > Metazoa > Chordata > Mammalia > Artiodactyla > Cervidae > Muntiacus > Muntiacus reevesi. The sequence goes on along the minus strand of NC_089253.1, from coordinate 62,909,641 downwards.
GTGTCCACGAGAAACAGAAATGAAAGAACTTTCATTCTATTACCTTTTCACTTGGATCTTTTCAACTTGCATTCTCACATATATTGTTTTTAGGGATGGAGGTAATGCTTTCAAACTTTCACAACAAAAAGCAATGGAAAAGAGAATGAGTAAAAGAATCCTACAGATAAATCAATATAATCCAGTAGTTTATTATTTGCAATTTTAATTGTGTCATGGATGCAAACATGCACACATGTATTGCTGTTCAGTCGCTAAGTTATGTCCGACTCTTTGGGACCCCATGGGCTGTAGCGCATCAGGTTCCTCTGTCCATGGGATTCTCCAGGCAAGAATACTAGAGTGGGTTGCCACTTCCTTCTCCAGCAGATCTTCCTGACCCAGAAATTGAACGCGCCTCTACTGCATTGGCAAGGGTATTCTTCACCACTGAGCCTCCAGGGAAGCCCATGCATGTATTAATGGCCCATTGTAAAGAACAGTGAGTGATGCCCTTTAATTTGGTATCGAAAATAGAAAATGATGAGGTCAGCAGAATTCACAAGAGCCAGATGTGCCACGATTCAGTACAAGTTTTGAAACACATCAGAAAGTTATTATATTCATTTTTTCTTTTTATGCCTTTGCCATCTGCCAGTAGGATAGCATGTTCCAATGAGAGCCTTTCTCAACTTGATTCCCAGAATGAGCAGACACTGAGACCACGGGATCCACACATACTGGAGAGACACAATACTGGGGAGACACAACCAGTGTTGTGTTGTGTAGTTGCAGTGCACTGAGTTTTGAGGTTATTTCTTTTTTAACTGCAATGAAGGTAACTCTGGAATGTTGGCTGTATTTTGTTTTATTTTAACATTGCTACTACCCATGGACTAGTATACTGACTCCAATATATATACCATTCTACCCAGGTGAAAAAAGAATGCATTTATGGCAAATATCTTCCCAGTCATTCAACTTTCTTATTCTTGAAAATCTTACTGTGAATGTCTATTTTGCTTTTGTATGAGTTTCATTTATCAAAAACTGCTATAAGAGTAGAATAACAGGAATAACCAGTGCAAATACAGTTTAAATGTAACTGTACATTTTACTTTTGATATATAATTTTAGTTCAAAATTGTTATCCTATTTTTGGTAATAACAAATCATATTATTCCTTATGTTTTTCATTCCTTAAAAAATTCTCCAAGTTTTACTATATTTTAAGAATCTCTGTCTTTTTAAATTTTACTTCACTTTTCAGTGTTTACTCTCACTGCTAATGATCATTGTTTCCTAGCTTTCTGTGTTAAAAGGTATATCGCCTGAAGACACGAATCTTTCCACTAACATAGTGTTATAGAAAAAAGACAGGGTTTTAGATACAAATAGAAGGGGAAAAATTCAGAAAAAAACAGGCTTCTGATAAGGAGCAAAGTCAAATATATAAAGATAGGAAAAAACAGACATGTTGGCTTAATACCATTTGGCATCTGCAAGATATTTTACGAAGAAAATAGCTAGTCTTATACAGCTTTGACCAAAAAAAAAATATATGTTTTGCAAAACACTCTAAAAGAAAGCAACTGACCTTATGCGTATTAAGTTTTCCCCCCAAGTTGTCAGAAAAATTTCTAAACAAAATTGCCCAGAAACAATAGTCCCTACAGAATAACGACATGAATAAAAAAGTAACTGGAAGCACACAGCTCCAAGGAGAGATGGAACAGAATACACCCTGAATGAAATAGAAGTTTCATGGAGCAGCTTACAAACAATGCCATAATGAACATTTTTGTTATGTATAGTTGCAGACTCTTGCTATTATTTTGGTAAGATTGATTCTCAGAAGTGAGATTTCTGGAGCAGTTAAGTGCACTTGAAATTTATATAGATACTCTAAATAGTGCTGTTCAGACTTAATGTGCATATAAATCACCTGGAGATCTTGTTAACATGGAGATTCTGATTCATTAATCTGGGATGGAATCTGAGATTCTGCATTTCTAACAAGTTCCAAGGTGATGCTGATGCTCTTGGATCATGGACCAGCCTCAAGTAATGAGGCTCTAAACCACAGTAAAATTTATTACCAATTTAAATGTCTGTCTTTATCAGTGACCTGTGTGTTCCTTTAAGGAAGGTCCTGAATCTTTGTGCTTTTATAGGTAACTCAGTACATATTTGTCAAATAAATGGACAAGTGATTTATCTGTCCTATTAAAGTGCTATACAGAAAAACAAGAATAAACATAATTGTATTTATGAAATTCTAAAACTCAGCATTTATCTTTTGACTTAGTTGCCAGGAATGCCATTATTAAGATCAACTGATATAGCAAATTTAATTTCATTTTCTTCTTTGTTATCTTTATTATGATTTTTATAAATGGGCTCAAGTCATTTTAGTAGGTAACTGCCTTATAATAATTACATGTGAATTAACAATATTACTTTAATTTCAACGTTTTCATTCTCTTTACCAGAGAAATGTGAGAGACAGGGATAGAAATGAAAGAATAAGAGAGAGACAGAGACACAGAGAGATGACAGAGGTGAACTGATATAACTGATCTTAAGTAGTATGAGTCTAAGTAAATATTCAGTCTTAAATACAAATATGGAAGTGTCATTATTTTAATAATTCCTTGGAATATAAAGCTTCAGGAAATTGTTCTTTTCTTTCTTTCAATACTTTTTCTTGAACAGAATATGCATTCTAACTAAAAATGCAACTGACTATGCATTTCTAATTACTTGAAAATACATAGAAATAGTTTCATGCATTTTCAAGTAATTATTCCTATTTGGTTAAATAATAAATTATATGTATTAATATATACCTTGGCAGATTAACTTCTTTAAATTATATCACAGATAAACTAAAATAAAAGGAATTTATGCCTCCTAAGAAGAGAAAGTGAAAATAAGAAAGACAGCTATTAATCTATTTTGAAAGAAGACGGTGCAAGATATAGAATTAAAAACTATCTTTGAATATTTTCTACAGAATGTAATTTACTTACAGAAAAGTGAGAATTGAGCATTTCTATAATTAAATGAGGATATTTGGATTTCCATACTTATAGGGATGCAAGAAAATAGGAAAAAAAAATCAAACTAACATTCTATCATATCCCAGCTTACTGACCTCTGTTTTTTCTTTGACAAATAAACACACACATAAAAAATATATCATAAAATTTTTGAACTAAATAAACTACCTTGCAGGTATAGCTAATTATATACTATATAGTCACTGAGGTAGTATTTATTTTACATAATTACCCTAGTAAGTTAATATTACTCTGCATTTCAATCATGCATTTTTACACTCCAACAATGAAGAAAATATTTTCTATAGCTAGTAAAAGTAGATATCTGACAAAATGCTTTAAGATGAACCATATGGTAATCCCTGATACATTCTCATAAGAAGCACTTTCAGAAAAAAAAATTCAAAAGCAAACTTGCAAGCAAAAAAATATAACTCTTTCTGCTAAAAAATTAATGATGGCTTTTAAAACTGTGCATTCAAAATCAAAATAGAACTGTTTTATGTTGCTGAGAGTAAAAAAAAAATTCTTTAAAGTTATAAATGAACAAATCTCAATATACAATCTATTTGCTTCTAGAATGAATTTTGGTCCAATAAGAAAAACATCTCTGAGAAAAAGAGTACTTGGGAGGGAAGTACTTTGCCTAAACTATCCTCACTGAGTCCACATTCCAGACCCTGCCCACAGAGGTGTGGGTTGACAGACAGGTGGGTGCTGGGAAGGGACTTGGGAGTAGTAACCCCACCTTTTCCTCATCTTCCTCTTTAGGATGTGCTTTCTGGAGCACAGAGCACCCCCTGTGGTCGGCTTCTCACCTCCTTATGCTTTCAAGAGCCATTTCACCAGGAGGTGTTCATATCCTCCAGGAACTGTGGATGGCTCAGAGCTGTACCTATGACTGCCTGGACAAGTCTTTGCAATTGTGGAGGTGAGGCTTGGGTCATATTGAAAATTACTAAAAACATTTTGATATACCATTTTTTATCAATTTTTAATTAATTTTTTATTTTCATCTCCCTTAATCCTTTGTTCTTTTCTATTGATCGAGAATCCTGACCTGTTATTAGTGAACACCCTCTATCTGCTCAATAAGCCAAACAATGTTGAGGTCTTTTGGTTTCCATTCACTCATTTTTTTTTCTTTTTTCGGTATTTCTGTATTCAGTACACAGATGCACTTTATTTCAGTGTTTGTCATAGATTGTATTATAATGAAATATATTATAAAAACAGTCCTGAAATATATTCCATAGCTAGAAATCAATATATCCCAGGAGTGCAATCTTCTCCAAGATTGATTCTTTAAATTTAGTAGCTTATTTTAGATTTTTAAACTGTGATGGAGTTTAGATATCATTATCCCAAAAAGAAGCAAGCTAAATAACTATACTGAAAAATAGTTTGGAAGCTATAAGATGAAACAAATGTAGAAAATGATATATATTGAAGAAGGCTTTTTATAATTTATTTTCCCCTATAGGAAGATAATTTAATCACTGACTTATCTATCATAAAATATCCCATTAAAGGCTTCACATATCCTATCCCAAGTTTTATGTCTAAGTCAATAACATGATGTACTAAAAAACTCGGGGAAAAAAGACATTTTTCATTTATTTCCTTTTCATCAGTTTAATGCTCGTAGAGAGGATTTTACACTCAACTTGTTTTGAAAAATGTTTAAATTTAGTTGAAGACCTAGTTACTTAGGAAGCATCTACTTATAAAGTAATGAGTTTTCAGATGCAAAGTAGTATATATAGACTGGATAAACAACAGGGTCCTACTGTATAGCACAGAGAACTGTATTTAATATTCTGTGATAAACCATAATGAAAAACATGAAAAACAATGTGTGTGCATATATATATATATATATGTATAACTGAATCATTTTACTGTAAAGAAGAAATTAACACAACATTGCAAATCAACTACATTTCAATTAAGCCTTAAAAATAAAATTTTAAAACCTGGCTTTTTACTTAAAATATCCTGCTTGTATACCTGACATCCTCGGTGTTAATATTAGAGTTGTTCTTCAGTTTTGGTCATTTAATGAGAGAGAAAGAGAATTTACTCAAGTTAAATACCACCAGTCTCAATTTTTAAGAAATGGAGTAATACAATTTCATGTTCAGTCAGGTAAAACATATGAAGTTAAAATACACTTATAGCAACAAAAGAGAGTGTCATTACAATAGCAATAATTTTAAAAATGGCTGAAATTAACCTAGTATACATTTTAATTGCTAATAGTTTATATCCTTAAGCTACTAAACTAATTTCATGCATTTTAGATAAATTATTAACATCACCCAACAGAGAGATTTCTGAAGGAAAATACAAGTAACACTTAAAGATGAAAAAATAATTTCAACAGAAAATACCAGGAGTACTAAATCCAAAGAACAGTCAGAGATTAGAAGGCAAATGAGCATGATGATTCTATTCTTTCCCCCAACCCACCATGAAAGACAATGCTTGAATAAAACTTTTAAGTAATTGAAGTAAATCAATTTTGAGAAAGTAGATTGTCATTATCAAATAATCAACCTTAAAAAGTAATTTACCACAAAGGTTTTCATCAACCATGTTTATAAAAACAAGACAAAAACATACAAAACAAAAACTATCTTAAGGTAACAATGTGACACCCATAATGCCAAAGCGATGAAATAAATTAAAAAGTCACTGCAGTTTTGCTGCTAAGGAACAGAAATATCCCTGAGAATCATCTCTACTTTTGATCTCTTCTGTCTCCCCCCTTGTCACTTCCTTCCTTTCTTATTTGAAGAATATATTTTATGTTCTGAAATTCTTCTGGGAACTCTGTATTGTTGATGTAATGAAACCTAGTATGGTATGTGTTGCAACACTGAACTTTTAAAGGAGGTGTCATAGAAATAATTGAAATTTGACTTTCACTTCAGATTTTATTGTATTAATAACCATTGTCATTCCAAAGCCAAATAGACATAACTTTCAAAGAATCAGCTTTCACAATTATGGGGGTATTTTTTGTCACTGTTTTGCCATCAACACTGCTGTAATAACAGCAATTACATAAATGCATGGCTTGTTTATGGCACTTAACTAATCTTCCCATGACCCTGCCACACAGGTGTTACTCTCCCCCATTTCTCCTTAAAAAAAAAAAAAAAAAAAAAAAAGCAGTGAAGCTACTCGTTTCTAAGGTCTCACAATTGGTTTAAAATAAAAAAGGAGTAAGGATTCAACACCGGGCTAGTCTGATCTCTTTATCTCATTATTTTAGTATTATTTATTTACGGAGGAAGGTAATGGAGAGAGAATGTGCATTACAGCTAAACTTTTCTGTCTGCCTGGACTACCTCTCTCTTCTACATTTAATTCCTCAGGCTTCCATGGCAGACTTGCTTCTTTAGTGTGTCCAGGGGTCTCTCCTTTTTCACCCTCCTCATGCCTTGTTCACCTGCTCCCCATCTCATCCTGATTCTCTCCAATTCTGAATCTATTGGTTTATCTGACCCATTCTGGCTCCATGGATTCCCCTCTTTCATTCAGTCTTCTTCCTGAATTAGACCTCAATTATCCTCTTTCATATATTTCACCATTTTGACATTTATCTAGTGGACTGGGCAGTAACAGCTTCCTAGCAAAGTGTAGTTTCACTTATTCATTTAAAATTTTAACAAATATTTAAAGAGAAATTATTGTGTGCCCAGCACTACTATAATGTTGATTGAAAACATTGCACAATGCAGAAGTTGAAAATTAAGTTTTATTTGGTGGACAAAAATAAGGAACTAAGCCCAGAAGATAGTTTCTGAGGTCACTCAGGGACTGCTCTGAAAAGAGAAGGGAGGAGTCAGGATACATAGGAGTTTTGCAACAAAAACCAGGTAGTGGAACATCAAAAAATTACTTTTAATTAAAGAAAAGTTTTAAAAATTGAAAAAAAAAGAAATTCAGGTTAATGAATTTAGCACTTTTCTATGTATGGGAAGATGCAAGAGTCTGTGCTAATTGAAATCATTCCTCTGATATGCACTTTAACTATCTAGGGCCAGTATCCTCCTTTTTCTGTCAGGAAACCCATCAGGGTCCACAGCTGGGGTGGCTGCAGTGACTGATGGCTTGATGGCTACAACATGCTTTGTTCAGACATTGGCATTTTCCATACACAATAACCGTAGGGGGTAAATTGGTAACAAATACAGGCAAGATTCCTATCTTTAAGAAAATATGCAGGAATGACAGATGATAAACCAGGAAACATTTTTTTTTTACATAATAATAAATACTATGAAGAATGTAAAATGAGATCATGAAATAGTAGAGACTCCTGGTGGTCTATAGGCACTATTGCTGGTGGAAACATCAGTAATGTTACTCCCCTTTGAGAGTAACATTTGTGCAGAAAAATGTGAAGTTTCCTTGTGGCTGAAAAATCAAGCACAATCAGGAGAGTGGTCAGATGAGGTTTCAGATGAAAGCCAGTAGCATATCATTCACATGGCGCGTTAAGAAACCATAGAAAGGCATTTGGATTTCATATCAAGTGGCTAATTGTAGGTTGAGTTAAAATAACTCAAGTTTTAAAAAGATGTGTGCAAAGGACGAACGCTAGGAGAAATCTAGAAGAAACATGACGGTCACTTGTCTAAGGACACCGGGGTGGGAGTCAGAAAAGAATTTGATACAGGATATATTCTGGAAAAATAAACTGATGTGACTTGGTGAGTCTGGACAGGCAGGAAATGGGGGAAATATATACATGCTCTAAGACAGGAAAAATAAAGAGCAGGTGGTCTTTCACACCACCTCACCATTAGTGTGAATCAGTCTGTCTGTCTTCCATACACTTCCTGAGAAATTGACAAGGGGGCAGGGAATCACTGTTTCCATGGTGATCCCTACCCAATTTTGTCCAATGGTCCTCTTTACAAGAAAGAGAAACATCAATTTTAAATGAAATATTTGGACATTATTTAAAGTCCTATAAAACATTATTAAATATATGGAATTCTGGTATACTTTTAAATTTTAGAAAAGTGTCATTTTCTTCCTATTATCTCCCTCCAAATCATTTACATGTATTTAAACTACTGAATTATATATCACCATGATAAAACACATGTAATGATATTTAATCACATGGAGGAAGAAGTAACATTATTAATCTCTACTTTCATGTTATGCATCTTCATTGATATTCATTTCAATGAAATATTTTCTTCATATCATATATCATATGATACTCTCTTCATATCATATATCGACCACCATCAGAAATGTTAAAATAGCTCTAAAAATGTAATTTTGGAATTTTAATTTTTTACTTCAGAACCTTTCCTGCTCTCTGTAAACAGAGTCCCATCTGTGACTAGATTGCTTATTATTCAAATTTAAACAAAATTTGGCACATCATCTTGCATTATAGAGTATCATAACTATGCCTATATTTCGTCTATGTTATTAGCTTGTAAATTACCTTCAGGCAGAAACTAAGTGACAATCCTCTACCTCACCCTTGTGAACACCATACAAGATATTTAGCAGTAATTCAATAAATGTGTTGATTAAGTTAATGAATGAAATCTAAGATTATTCAAACTGCAGCAATTCGGATGAACCAACACTTTTCCTTGACTTATACAGTTTTATGCACAAGCACACACAGGCACAAATATTTCAAAGAGTCGTACCTCCCAGAGTAGCAGAGAGCAAGAAATGTGTCCCATATTTCTTGATAAGATTTTCTGTGATTTGCTGAAGGGTAGGTCGACGTCCCAAAAGTCTTATGTTGCGGAAGAATTCAGGGGCAAGAGGCAGAGGGGAGCCAAGGAAATTTCTTCTCTCAACTGCAAGGTTATTTACTTTCCAGCGGCCAAACTCCCTGAAAAGCAAATTTATTTTTATTCATAAATACATAATCTATCTGAATGTTTTCATTTGAAAAGTTCACTTGGTGGTTTTGCTGGAGTCACTACATTACAATGATTTTTGCTTGTAACAATACTGCATGTGCTATGGGTAGGAGAAGCAATATTTATAATTTATGTAGCTGAGAGTGACTATTCTGAAACCAAGTCGTGTAGAGGAAAAATAAACCACTTAAAGTAAACAGCTTCTACTGATTTTTTTCCTAAGGAATTATGTACTTATAAAAATGATTTCATTATGCATAGGATATTAATGTAGAATTATTTTTAAGAAGGAAACTAAAGCAATATTTTATTATTTTCCAAAGGAAGTTGAAAAAAGATTAAATTTGTTTTTATCATTAATGATTCTTTTTCTATTCAGTTTAGATTGGAAACTTGTAAGACTTCAAGAATATTAAGGAGCTGTAGAATTTTTAAAAATATGATCAAAAAAGAAACTAGTTCTTGTAATAATTGTTGCTTACAGTATATTTTGAAACCCCAATTCAACTTAACCAGCAATTACTCAAGATGCAAAATGACTTTTAAGCTGGATTTGTTCAAATCAGAAAAATAGCAAATATGAATATAAAAGAATTATATAAAAATGTATACATTTATATTGAGTTAAAGCCAACCTAATAATATTTTAGAAAATGACTATGCTGAACTAGATTGCCTGATATCAACTATACAGATTTTTCTCCCCCTTCAGGAATGATCTGGTAAATCTGAAGTAGCTTCCACAGAGATTTCCTTCTACTAGATTTAAATTCATCTAGTTGTGTAATTTGACCCCATTACTACTTAGCAAATAAAATGCTGATTAAATATTGTATAAATATGTGCCATATTTATTTACATTTTTGCCTACAAAAAATACCTTAATGCCCTGCCAAAAAAAGCGCATGATAAAGATACATCTGTGAGCCAGACTCTAAATAGAGTTTACATTCTAGAGATAGTTTTAAGAACAAACAAAGATGTTATACTTTAAACACATTCAGATTGTGGCAAGTGCTAGAAGGTACCACAGGCAGCCTATTGTGATGGCCCATAGGCAAGATGGCCCTATTTTATCATGTGACCAACCAGAGAGGCAACTCCAGAGAGGTGCTATTTGATACTTAGCCAATCTTTACAGGGAAAATACAAGAGAGTAGTTGTGGGGAGGCACAGAAAAGATTTACACAGAATAATGAAGAACGGTAAACACTTCCAGGACCAAGAACCATGTCCCTGATGGAGTCTCTAACCATGAATCATTCGTTCCTGCGACACAGATTTGGCAGCCAAATAATCCATCCAGTCTTTTGGAAACTAATTACAAGAAAAGGTTCACTAAGGAATCTAGGTAAGACCAGCCTGAAAATGGTGCCTTCATTGAGACACGCCTGCTAGCACCTCTGTAAATCAGCAGATTCCCAACAGCTTTAAACAGTATGATTATACCAATGTTCTCAAACATCAAGACTTATTAGAATCACCTGGAGACTCCACCCCAGAGTTTCTGATTCACTAGGCCTTGGATGGGGTCAAGAGTTTGCATTTTCAACTAGCAATGCTAATACTGCTATTCCTGGGATCATGTTTTGAAGTAAACTACTGATTAGATCATTTGGTGTGTTGCTTTAAGTCAAATTTACTTTGAGTAAATTTTAAAACCCCTTTTCAGTAAATTTCAGGAATTTATTACTGCATTTATTACTTCATGTTTCCTCAGAAGAGAGTAAGAATGTTGTTATTATCTTCCCAAACCTGATTGATAACAGTAATTTCCTATTTCTTTTCATTTTGTAAGAGATTTACCTGAATTTATTTGTGCATGTGTATGTTTGATATACATGTAGAGTATACAAATGGAAATATATATTCAAAATATTAAGGTTTTAGTGTTTTGTGACATAAGGTATACAATAAAACAGTGCTTCTAAAAGTTATTTATTAAACCATGATCTAAATAATAGTTGCTCATTAATTTTAAAACTTTACTCCCCAACAGTTACTTTTTTATTTGCTGAAAAGATTTTATAATTTTATCAAAGGAGAGTAACATAGCTTGAACCTAAAGTTGTGGTATATCTTTTTCAATGGTTTAAATGAACAGATTTATAAACTCATATGAATTGACAAATACTCATAAGTTAAGATACAAATTGCTAAGTGAAGTAATTGGACTTTAAGTAACCAAGATGATTTTTTGATGGTGATTTTTTTTATAACCTGTACAAACTCTTTCTAAATTGCTGTTTCTTGCTGGATGACTGTAGGTTAATGCATAGTGGAAGAGTGCAATCCCAGCCTCCATTATTTTTTTGACAATTAGTGAATGTATACCGCCAACCCATGATCAGTACCAACCCATGATCTATTCTGACTTGAAATATTTGCAACTTTCTTTTAGCTTTTCTTCTTAAATTTAAGTCATTTTCTGAACTCAGCTATGACATTAATTTAACAAGAAAATTTACTAATTGTTTGCCACTTATTGTCGTAGCTACCAGAAATCTTGCTGGTAGTATAGATGAATAGAAGAAAACCTCTGACCTCAAGGGTTCCAAAATATTACTAAGTGAGGTATAACATGAATGAATAAATTGCAAAACCTTCACAATGTGCAAAAACACAAGTGGGACAATAACTTAATGAGCATAACCCCTCGGCCCAATTCCTTGATATAAATGTTACTAATCTAACTCATTTCGAATATGTTTTGCCTTCCCTTAGATATGCACACCTCACATGGCTATTAAGAGTCAAAGGCTATGGACAATCTTCCAGGCAGTTTTCTTCATCTTATCGGATGCTTTTTATTACCTCAGTCTGTTAACACCGATATGTTTATGGTCTCAATTCACCTTCCAACATTTCATGGGACAAACCACTTTGCCATACCAGCAGGTTCATTTATTCTCTCTGTCATACAACACCAAGAGTAAAGGACAAACCCTTTGGGAGTGTCACCAAATACTAAAACTAAACTAATTAACCAGTCAACTAACTAAATGAATAAATAAATGAATTAAAAAAATAAACAGGATTGTTAGTAACTGCAGTAAATTGTTTTAATTTTCAAAGCTTTATTTAAGTTCTCCTAGTTTTTTTAATATTTTTCATATAAAGAATGAAATATTATACTTTCTATTATTTGCATAGAAAACACAAATATTGGTGTGAAATCTGAGATCTCTCATTGCTATTCACATTTTGCTTGTACTGTAATGATATATGATCACTGCTATGATCTCTATAAATTTTTGCTGAAAACCTACTTAGAATATACTGAACTCATCCTTAGAAGTGGTGATAAGAGCACTTCACGTAAAGGAAATAATCTCTGAACAATTAAGTACCATATTGTGAGCAGTAGACACAGATATGAATTCAAATAATGTGTCTCTTTCACCTGAGCGCAAGTATGACCGCATTTATTGGTGTTCTTCAAAGTCAGTGTGGCCATGTAGCTTACTGTGATCAAAAAAGTCTGAGCTGTAGGTTAGCCTGGAAAATCAGCTTGGAACCCTGATCAAGAAAGGTGATTTAAACACCTATCCTTCAATCACTGGACCTGCACCTTCTTAGGATGAACAGGAGCATGAAGTGACAAGAGAGCTTGTCATGTAAGCTACCAAGATTGTTACAGAGCTGGTCATTTGTTTGCTTGCTTTCTAGCAATACCATGGCTAAAATCAAGTATTTTAAATTTGGTGTAACTTGAGAAGACAAGAAGGAACTAATGATTGCACAAGAATTAGAAATTTATGGGCACAGTTTTTGTTGTTTTTGTTTTTTTCTTTCCTGAAGAATAAATTCACTTCAGTGGGAACTAGACCATGCATTCATTAAATTTTGGAAAAACAAAGTAATAGAGTGCTGAATTGAAAACATCCTGTCTGATAAGATTATCATAATAAGAGCGTTTTACCTAAAGGCATCTCAGGATTCTACCCAGATGCATTATGTTTATATTAAATAAGAGCATTGTTATATATAACTAAGTGCTGTATTCTACCTGAAGCCCTCATAGAACATAAATGTCATCTCATATGACTTTTGGAAGTCTTTAAGTGACATCAGCACAATCATCATTGTTTAGTGTAACTCAGCCCCTTTCTAAGCATCACTATTTTGTAGAACACACAAATGGATTATAACCAGTTCAGCCAGAACATTACTTTGAAATTGTTTTCTTTGGCTCTAAGGTGCCTCCATTAGTTGATTAGAGTTGCATGTTTGCTGCTAAAAATTCTGACTTGCAAGCATCATTTATTATGTGTGTCCCTATAAAGTTTACTTTTCTACAACCATATTTATTGTAATTTTATCCCTACCCCTCTCATAAAAAAGATTAGAAAACCTGAATGACATCAACAAATTTCATTTAAATAATGGTTACATCATTGCCACATTGTCATTGACCTTTCTTATTTGTATTTACATTCTGTGTGAATATATAAATGTACTCAGTACACTTGACTTGCACTTACACTTGACTTATCATTAACAATCATGCTTTCTTTAAAGATAGTAACGATAACCCTATGTGCAAAACAGAAAAAGAGACACAGATATACAGAAGAGACTTTTGGACTCTGTGGGAGAAGGCGAGGGTGGGATGCTTCAAGAGAACAGCATCAAAACATGTGTATTATCAAGGGTGAAACAGATCACCAGCCCAGGTTGGATGCATGAGACAAGTGCTCGGGCCTGGTGCACTGGGATGACCCAGAGGGATCGGGTGGAGAGGGAGGTGGGAGGGGGGATCGGGATGGGGAATACATGTAAATCCATGGCTGATTCATGTCAATGTATGGCAAAAACCACTACAATATTGTAAAGTAATTAGCTTCCAACTAATAAAAATAAATGAAAAAAAAAAATAATCATGCTTTCTTTAAAATTACACATGTATAATTGGTTCCTGAAAAATACAGAATCTGCCACGGTTGATATTAGATATTTTGTACTTACTACCAAAGGAAGGGCAAAGTAAAAATATTGATGAAATGAGTTTATACATTTGCTGAAAAGGTTTATCTTTAACTGCTAATTTACACTAAATAAAGTTGTTTTGTGAAGTCCTAAAACCTATTATTACATTACTTTTCATGATAGTACATTTGTTGGCTTGAAATTTTAATTCTGTCAATATTCATTAAAACTTGCAGACACAACAGAATATTGAAACAAAATATATTACCCAAGCACTAATGTGTGGACAAATCTAGCCTAAGAATTATAAATTAATTTGCCAAGCTTTAGCAGCAATAACCTTCTAATTGCATCTGTAAAATCATACTGATCTTAAGAAAGGCTGCTAATAATCAATAACTGGTCTCCCATAATTCTATTATGCATAATCGTTATATATAAAACTGGCTTTTTTAAAGTTCTTTCAGGGGAGTTTCCACATCTCACAAATGATGCTATTTTCCATTTGGCCAGAACAAGGGAAATGTTGCTAATGGCCTGAATAATAGTAGTTCTGAGGCCAGTTTTCTAAAAGCAACTGAATGCTGAGAAGTTGGCAGGATAGAGAATCCATTCTCTTTCACCCTCCTGCCCCTTAATACACTGATACTTTCTCTCTTTCTTTTTTTAACAGTAGCAGGGTTTTTAAAGCTTGGGAGGTATTTTAATATGAAGCTAGGAATTTAGAAGAATGAATCTATTAAAAATATTGGAAGAAAGGCATAATCACAAATATGACTTATGTGAAATGTTTGCATGCAGGGTTTTTGAGAAGCATCATTAATGTCTATTGTATTTTGAATAAGCTGCCAAATGTAGAGGAGAATGTTTGTACTGTGCTAAGTTGCTTCAGCCGTGTCTGACTCTTTGCGACCCCACGGACCGTAGCCCGCCAGGCTCCTCTGTAGATGGGACTCTCCAGGCAAGAGTACTGGAGTGGGCCGCCATGCCCTCCTCCAGGGGATCTTCCTGACCCAAGACTTGAACCGTGTCATTAAAATCTCCTGCATTGGTAGGCAGATTCTTTACCACTAGCTCCATCTGGGAAGCCCTCAGAGTAGAATGAAGACCAATTATCATGATTGCAACAAAGCATTACCCATTCCAGTAAAACAATAAAAATTCATTGTATTAACAGCTGTAGCCTCTTGACTATATTACTGAGTATATAAGATCTGGATGGGGTTACTGAGAAATTTTTAAGAATGGTTTGGTTTGTGGCTACTAATGTATTTTTCTAATTCTTAAAATATGTTACATTTTTAGGGCTATGAAATACTGAAAATGATTTAATTTTATCTTGAAAGTGAAAAGAAAGTGAAGTCACTCAGTTGTGTCCGACTCTTTGCGACCCCATGGACTGCAGCCTACCAGGCTCCTCCATCCATGGGATTCTCCAGGCAAGAGTACTGGAGTGGGTTGCCATTTCCTTCTCCAGGGGATCTTCCCAACCCAGGGATAGAACCCGGGTCTCCTGCATTGCAGGCAGACGCTTTACCATCTGAGCCACCAGGGAAGCCACAGTTTTAAATTGTTTTCAGTAGTTTAATAGAGATTTGAATCAAAATTTAAGGAAAATACCACAGGTATCCCCCAAAGTAATTCATTTCATAGGACTATAGTGGGACCACATGCTTATATACCGATGGAGATACATACATGGGCGTGTGCTTAGTCATGTCCAGCTCTGGGATCCCATGGACTGTAACCCACCAGGCTCCTCTGTCCATGGGGATTCTCCAGGCAAGAATATTGGAGTGGGTTGCCATGCCCTCCTGCAGGGGATCTTCCCAACCCAGGTCTCCCACATTGCAGGCAGATTCTTTACCATCTGATCCACCAGGGAAGTCCAAGAATACTGAAGGGAGTAGTCTATCCCTTCTCCAGGGGATATTCCCAACCCAGGAATTGAACCAGGGTCTCCTGCATTGCAGGTGGATTCTTTACTAGCTAAGCTACTGGGGAAGCCCATATATGTGTGTGTGTATATATATATACATATAAACATGTGTTTATGTATGTATATGTATAAATATATGGATTTATTATTCATTTTTAAATTAAACCATTCTTTTGAAGAGACGTCAGCAAAAATTTTGATGTAAAAAATAAACATACATGGTGCTAATGAGTGACTTTCTAAGTTGAGAGAGGGAATGATTTAACAAGCAAAAGCTTTCTTTCTAAATTTTGGAAATATAGTTTAACATCTGTTACATCTCATCACAATTATTCCTCAATCACATCCATGTAATTACACAGATTTCATAATTATTGATCAGTGTAGATAAGAGACAAACACAACTGAGCTAAAATAAAATGTCTACTTGATTCTCTGAAAATAAGCAACAAATACAAATGTCTTTCTTTGAAAACTACAATTACAAAATTAATTATTTATTTTGAATAATGAGTCAAAATTTACATTTCTTACATAAATTTAAATATTTTAGGAACTAATATTAGTCTTTCAAAGGAGAATAGATTTAAGAGTCAGCTAAAGTTTCAAATTGAATTTTCACCAATTTAGTTCACAAAATTCAAAGGTATGTACATTTTGGCAAGTTCTTAACCTCAGTGAGGTAAAGTCATTTAATTTACAAGTCTATGTTTGATAATACTGCCTCTGCAGAGTTTTTACAGAAGAAAAATTTGTAACAATTAACTGAGATGGTGCAAAGAGCAGAATTTACTTCTTAGTAAATTGTGTCGTGTGCACCCTTGTGAAGTCACAGATTTTTGTCCCAGCTAGCCCTTGGTGGCTCAGTGGTTAAGAATATGCCTGGCAATGCAGGAGGGGCGGGTTCGATCCCTGGGTCAGGAAGGTCTCCTGGAGAAGGAAAAGGCAACCCACTCCAGTATTCTTGCTTGGGAATTCCCATGGACAGTGGAGCCTGCTAGGCTACAGTCCATGGGGTCGTAAAAGAGTAGGACATGACTTAGCAACTAAAGAACAAAAACATAAATATGAATCAAGGTAATGTGCTTTAGTAAAGTTAATGAGAAAAAATTAGGGCTTGCCAGGTGGCTCAGTGGTAAAAAAATCCTCCTGCCAATGCAAGAGCCACAGGAGAAGCAGCTTCAAACCTTGGGTTGGGAAGATACCCCAGAGGAGGAAATGGCAATCCACTCTAGTATTCTTCCCTGGGAAATTCCATGAACAGAGAGGTCTGGCAGACATGACTGAAGGAACTGAACTTGTATACAATAAGTAAAATTAATAAAAAGAATTTTAAAATAAGACTACACTCAGTTCAGTTCAGTTTAATTGCTCAGTTGTGTCTGACTCTTTGCAACCCCAAGGACCACAGCACGCCAGGCCGCCCTGTCCATCACCAACTCCTGGAGTCTACCCAAACTCATGTTCACTGAGTTGGTGATGCCATCCAACCATCTCATCCTCTGCCTACACTCAAAGAATCTGCAAATTACTTTTCTTGGTCCAAACACAGATTAATAAATGTTCCTTAGAAAGAATACATGTGAAAAGAATAGTTACCTGCTAACAAAAAATCAATTTGTGGTTTGATAATTTATTAAACATTTAAGAATTTCATTGAGATTTCTTCATGATGGTACACACTCTACCTTAAACATTGGATCAAACATTCATAGACCATGAATTATGACAAGGTGAGTAACAAATCAAATATCTGAACTTGCAATAAGTGAAAACTACATATACTTCTTCATTTCAAATAATCTACAAGTTGTCTTCAAAAATGTAAGATCAAGGACTTTTTTTTATTAACTAAATTTTTAGAGACAGTGAATACAAATTGCTAGTCTTTTCATGAAAATATCCCATAATAAAAATTATTTTAAAGTAGTAACTCAGTTTACTATAATATTTTCCTATAATGTTTAAAATGTGTTAAGTAAAACTTATTTAAGTGTTATAATTTTTCCCACATAGTAAAGGAAAATATAAGTGTGTTGTAGCAGGTCACAGGTTTGAAGATACATATAATTTAGTTCAATTTGCTATTAATTTTATGTCTTTCACATCCACATGTGAGGCTGGATATGGTGTCTGATGACAAAATAAATTTTCAGAAAATGTATAATCTTAATTTTACAAGGTATAAATTACCCGTTTCCCCAAATTATAACCTTTCAGCTTGAATCAGACTTGAGTTGTCAGAATGCTGCCTTACATACAGAAAGCTTGTGAAATAGAAACTGTAATGTTACCTTTCTCTGGATATTATCATCATAATCTAGAGATTACATACTGAAACATTTTCTAACAGACACTCAGTTCTCCTGTCTTCTATGCCTGGGATTCATATAAAATAAATTTGTAATATTTAAAACAGATAACCAGAAATGACCTACTGTATAATGCAGGGTACTCTGCTCAGTATTCTGTAATAACCTAGATGGTAAAAGAATATGAAAAAGACTAGCTAGATGTGTATGTATAACTGAATCATTTTGCTGCACACTTGAAACTAACACAATGTTAATCATATACTCCAATGTAAAAGAAACATTTCAGAAAAAAAGTAAAATAATTGTAATATCACCCACTATGTACACCCTTCAAAAACATCAATAACACATGAGAAGATTGCTGCCTTATCTGCTCTTCCAACACTGTCTTCTGCTAATTCAAGTCCTCTTGCTCTGTGCATTTTTATTAATAGCATAAATTTCTTTCATAGAACAAAACATATTTATTTTGGGGTTACTCAGTTCACATCTGCCTCTTCCATTATACAATAAGCTGCACATAGATGTGGATTACACCTTGTTTCTATAATTATTTACTCTTAAGCCTCATATCCATGATCCATGCTAGTTGTTCAATAAATACATACTGAATAAACAAGGGAGTGAATGTTATCATGTGAGCTAAGATGAAATAAACACCTAAAGTAAGAAAAAAGATGAAGTTTCTGACTTATGAGCGCATACCCTGGCTAAAGCTTCTAGAAAACCAATCTCACAGGAAGAATACATTTCTCAGTTGAACTCTTTGAATGTTCAAATGACAGTAGGAAGTTAGGAGTTAACTATGCACTTTAAAGTGAGAATCGCTAAGGACTAGGTAAAGATCTACTCCTAGTAAAAGTCAAAACAGATATCTGAATGTTGAGAAAGATGCTATCATTGTCCATGAGTGCAATAGGAGTCTTGGTATCAGTTATAACATGATTTTCAATCTGTTGTCAACCTAAAGGCAAGGAAAAGACACTGATGATACAAAATCAATTTCCATCATGCTAGGGGATAGATAAATATATAAAACACACTTTGACTAGTAATAAAATATAAGTTGCTTTTATTCATTAATAGGCAATAAGTTTAAAGTTTGATCTGTAAGAAGTAAAATTTTCATATTAATGATATACTTGAATTTTTTATTGCCAAATAACATTTACCTCAAGATGGAATTAGAAATGATGCTTAATTAGACTTGTGTTTAAAATGACTAAGCCATGAGCTTTAAACTATTGCACTGTAAAATATATATGATCTTCTTATCTTTCTTTGATAAATGAGAGGATTTGGGTGTTTATTTCCCTAGGGATGTATACCTAACAATAGCTTGAATCCAGGGAACTTGACACCAAAAGTATTGACCTTAACTTCTTTATAGATTAATAGCTATTTTGTTTGAAAGATGGATTTTAATAATAATAAACAATGTCTTTGTGTTTGAGTGTGTGTGTGTATTTATGTGTGTGGGGATCATAAAAGGGATTATATGCTGAAAGAGAGGAGGAGAGATAGAAAAATATATATATGTAGAAAGAGAGAGGTGGGCAGGAAGGAAATTGGGAGAAGATTATCAATCAAATGGAGAGGAATATAATAAATATTAATATAAATTATTGTAGTAGAAGCAAAATGCTGACTACAAATTAATCATATTTTGTCCTGACTAAACATCGATCCAAGAAACAAAATATGTAAATATCTATTTGGTAGAAGGAGCTTAAAAAACTCTTGGGACTAATTCACATTTCTCAGAAGAGGATGGTAGAGTTGTAGGAACTGAATGATTAAAGAGGTGTATGTTCAATTGTTTTCCTAAGTCATACAGTAAAGCCCAAAATCCAGTCTCAGGGTACAGAGAATAAAAGCCTCAGAGTGAGAAACACAGATATGGAGAAAGAAAGGAGATCTTTTGATGGGCTCACTCAGCAGTGATGAAGGAATTCAAGGACAAAACTGGGAAGATAATGGAAAAAATCTGTTACATCAAACAACCTCCTGAAGTCTATCAATATGTACCTAATGCATAAGAAGGTTTCCAGAGTAGGATAAATTCCTATAAATCCACAGGGAAATCAAGACACCATGATAAAAGGTTAACATCACTGAACACAAATGAAGATACCCCAATCACAAGAAATAGACTTATACTATGTCTCATCACTTTGTTGGAACTGCTTGCACTGAAAAGTATGCATATAGAAAAAATAAGTTCATAAATATAATCTACTGATACTTAAAAAAATAAATGATGTCTCCGCCTCAAAATTTGCTTAAAAAAGCAGAATGCTGGACTACTGAGTAGTGCAGGGCAGTTACATTTGAGAAAACCTATCCAAAGGCTGAAAATATCTGGAGAGAAAGATATTCACAACAGAAAGAACCAACCAGGTGAGAACCAAGCAGGTGTGCAACTTACCTAATAGGCAAAGTAAATGAACAAGCTGCATTTAATTACAGTACTAGCACACCTAGAGGAAGAAAAATTGAGTAGGATTCAGGGGGAAAACTGCTAAAAAATAAAACAAAAAGCTTTCTAAAAAATGAAAGGCCAGAATGAAGGATACACCAGTGAAAGACAGTATTTGGGGAACTATAACAACCACTGATGCTGAAGCTGAAACTCCAATTCTTTGGCCATCTCATGTGAAGAGTTGACTCATTGGAAAAGACCCTGATGCTGGGAGGGATTGAGGGCAGGAGGAGAAGGGGATGACAGAGGATGAGATGGCTGGATGGCATCACCGACTCGATGGGCATGAGTTTGAGTAAACTCCAGGAGTTAGTGATGGACAGGCAGGCCTGGCGTGCTGCAATTCATAGGGTAGCAGAGTCAGACACGGCTGAGCGACTGAACTGAACTGAACTGAACTGAACAACCACTGAAAACGTCTTGAACACATATTATCACTTCATTATTGACTTCGAAAGGAAGGAAATCAATAGGTCTAAAATACCAATGAACCTAAAAGCCTATCATGGAGAGTCACTCTATGTGACCAAAGAAAATAGAAAATAAAAAGGTGAAATATAATCTAGGGAGTACCTAATGAAAATTTTCCAGAATGAAGGAGAATGATAGATGAGTGTGGGTGGGGTAAAAATGAGGGTTTTATAGAGAAAAAAAGGAAACAAATAAAAAGATTTACATCATTTTGAAAGGAGAAAACAAAACAAAACAAAAATTCCTTAAATTTCATCTCAGCAATACAGGCTTAAGAGAAATGCCAAACACTAGAAGCCTTATAAAGGAAAACATAGGAAAAATGCTCTTTGACATACCCCACTTCTTAAAATAATGAAAATAAAAGGAAAATAAAAAACCAGGACCTAATTAAACTTAAAAACTTTTGCACAGCAGAGGAAACCATAAACAAAATTAAAAGACAACCTCCAGAATGGAAGAAAATATTTGCAAATGAAGCAACAGACAAAGGATTTATCTCCAAAATATATAAGCAGCTTATGGGGCTCAATATCAAAAAAGCAAACAACCCAATCAAAAAAATAGGTGAAAGATCTAAATAGGTATCTCTCCAAAGAAAACATACAGATGGCCAAAAGAAATGTGTAAAGATGCTCAAGATCACTAATTATTAGAGAAATGCAAATCAAAACTACAATGAGGTATCACCTCAACACAGGTTAGAATGGCCATCACACACACACAAAAAATCTACAAACAATAAATGCTAGGGAGGATGTGGAGGAAAGGCAACCCTCCTAACTGTTGCTGGGAATGTAAATTGATACACCCACTGTGGAGAACAATATGGCAGTTCCTGAAAAACGAAACACAGAACTACCGTGCACATGCACTGAGTTGCTAAGTCACGTCCAACTCTTTGCAACCCCATGGACTGTAGCCCACCAGGCTCCTCTGTCCCTGGGACTTCCCAGGCAAGAATACTGGAGTGGGTTGCCATTTCCTTCTCCAGGGAATCTTCCTAAACCAGGGATCGAACCCGGGTCTGCTGAACTGGCAAGCAGATTCTTCACCACTGAGCCACCAGGAAAGCTCAGAACTACCACGTGACCCAACAATCCTACTCAGCATATACCCTGAGAAAATCGTACCTCAAAAAGACATAGGCACCCCAGTGTTCAACTGCAGCACCAACTCTTTATAATACCCAGGGCATGTAAGCAGCCTGGATGGCCATTCACAGATAAATGGATAAAGAAGATGTGGTACATATATACAGTGGTACATTAATCAGCCACAAAAAAAGAAGGCAATTGAGGCAGCTGAAGTGATGTGGATGAACTTAGAGTCTGTCATACAGAGTAAAGTAAGTCAGAAAGAGTAAAACAAATATCATATTTTAATGCATATATCCATGGAGTCACAAAGACCATGGGGTCGCAAAAGTGGGACACGACTGAGCGACTGAACTGAACTGAATGCATGTATATGGAATCTAGAAAGACGGTACAGATGAACTTATCTGCAGGGCAGGAAGAGAGACACAGACATAAGGAACAAACTTGTAGACACAGGAGGGGATGAGAGGGGAGGACGAATTGAGAGAGTAACACTGACATATATACACTTTCATGTGCAAAATAGCTAGCTAGTGAGGAGCTACTGTATTGCACAGGGAGGCCAGCTCAGAGTCCTGTGCTGACCTACGGGGTGGATGGGGGGAGGAGAGGGAGGCTGGAGAGGGAGGGGATGTATTTATACATATGGCTGACACATGATGAATTATAGCAGAAACTAACACACCATTATAAAGCAATTCTATTTCAATGGAAAAAATGGGAAGGAAAACGCTTGTGCTTACCCATTTTCACTCCTTTTTTCCCCTTAATATTTCAAAGTGCCTTCACTTATTATTTCAATCCTGTTGAGAGAACTCTCTTCTAAAGTACATTTTATGCTGATAAAAATCTTTTCATTTCTCTCAATCTGATAATGCTTTGATTTTTCTTTTATTCCTAACAACCACATAGATTTTGAGTAGATATTCAATTCTGGGTTGATACTTCTTTTCTTCCAACATTTGAAAAAAAAAAATCTGCTTCTATTTTTTTCTGATGCGAAATTTCCTGCATTTAAATTGAATTTCCCCAGGATGGTGTTATTCTCTTGTTGATTTCGAGATTTTTTTTTTTTTTCTCTTTTGCCTTCAGAAGTTTGATATGATGTGGCTTAGTGTATATCTTGCCACAGTTCCCTATTTAGGATTTGTTCGGCTTCTTGAATCAGGGGGATTATGTCTTTTGACAAACTTGAAAAGGTGCTATTTCTTTGAGTTCTTTTTCAGCCCTGCCATCTACCATCTGGGATTTCAGTGACATAAATGTTAGATATTTTGTTAAAGCTCCAAGGATCTCTGAGCTCTGAGGCTCTGTTCACTGTGTTTTATTATTGTTTGTTTTGGCTGAATTTATTTATTTTTCTATGGAGGAGGTGATTATATATATATATATATATATGTATATATATATATATAGCTATTCAGATTAGACAATGTCTTTTGTCTTTAAGTTCACAATTCTTTTTTCTCTCTCCCTATCATTTACTGTTACCTAATCCATTGAGATTTTGCTTAAGAATGTATCATATTTTAGGATAGTGTTAGGTTCACAGCAAAATTGTGGAAAGGTACAGAGATTTCCTATATAGTCCCTAAGCCCCCACACAAATTGCCTCCCCTGTCATCAACATTATTTACCAGAGTGGTACATCTGTTGAAACTTATTAACCTACATTGATACATTTTAATCACTCAAAGTAACCCAGAGTCCATAGTTCATGTAAGGTTCACTTTGGGTACATACTATGTTTTGGAAAAATGTATAATGACACGTATGCACCACAATAGTATTTTCACTGTCTTGAAAATATTCAGAGATTAGCATATTCCTTTCTGTCCACAACAACCCCTGACAACATAGATCTTTCTACTGTCTCCATAGTTTTGTCTTTTCCAGAATTCCATATCTTTGAAAATTATAGGATGCAGACTTTATAGGTTGACTTCTTCCCCTTAATTATATGACCATAAATTTCCTCCAAATTTTTCCATGGTTTGATAGCTCACTTACTTTTAGCACAGAAAAGCACTCCATTGTCTGGATATCCATACCTACTGAAGGGCATCGTCAGCCAGTTCAGTTCAGTTCAGTTGCTCAGTTGTGTCCGACTCTTTGCGACCCCATGAATCGCAGCACACCAGGCCACCTTGTCCATCACCACCTCCCAGAGTCCACCCAAACCCATGTCCATCAAGCAGTCATGCCATCCAGCCATTTCATCCTCTACCGTCCCCTTCTCCTCCTGCCCCCAATCCCTCTCAGCATCAGTGTCTTTTCCAATGAGTCAACTCTTCGCATGAGGTGGCCGAAGTATTGGAGTTGCAGCTTCATCATCAGTCCTTCCAATGAACACCCAGGACTGATCGCCTTTAGGATGGACTGGTTGGATCTCCTTGCAGTCCAAGGGACTCTCAAGAGTCTCCTCCAATACCACAGTTCAAAAGCATCAATTCTTCGGCACTCAGCTTTCTTCACAGTCCAACTCTCACATCCATACATGACCACTGGAAAAACCATAGCCTTGACTAGATGGACCTTTGTTGACAAAGTAATGTCTCTGCTTTTTAATATGCTAATTAGGTTGGTCATAACTTTCTTTCCAAGGAGTAAGCGTCTTTTAATATCCTGGCTGCAATCACCATCTGCAGTGCTTTTGGAGCCCCCCAAAATAAAGTGTGACACTGTTTCCACTATTTTCCCATCTATTTCCCATGAGGTGATGGGACCAGATGCCATGATCTTAGTTTTCTGAATGCTGAGTTTTAAGCCAACTTTTTCACTCTCCTCTTTCACTTTCATCCAGAGACTTTTTAGTACCTCTTCACTTTCTGCCATAAGGGTGGTGTCATCTGCTTATCTGAGATTATTGATATTTCTCCCAGCAATCTTGATTCCAGCTTGTGCTTCTCCAGCCCAGCATTTCTCATAATGCACCCTGCATATAAGTTAAATAAGCAGGGTGACAATATACAGCCTTGATGTACTCCTTTTCCTTTTTGGAACCAGTGTGTTGTTCCATGTCCAGTTCTAACTGTTGCTTCCTGACCTGCATATAGGTTTCTCAAGAGGCAGGTCAGGTGGTCTGGTATTCCCATCTCCTTCAGAATTTTCCACAGTTTACTGTAATATTGGCATCTTAGAATAAACTAGGAAGCATTTCTTCTGTTTCTGTTCTCAGAAAGATAGGTATTGTGGAGAACTGATATGATTTCTTCCTCAAATGTTTAGCATAATTCACCAATGAATCCATCTGGACTTTCTGCTTTCAGTCTTCAAAGGTTATTAAGGATTGTTTCAGTTCATTTAGCAGATATAGGCCTGTTCAGTCTGACTGTATTTTCTTGTGTGATTTTTTTGCCTGCTTGATCTGCCCATTTCTCACAGAAGAATTTTAAGATCTACTGACTTTCTGAAATCATCTTTTGTATTTTTCCACTGATAATTTTCCATTATTTTAAAATATTTTTCTTCTTTTTACATAATCTTCTTCAAGAGTAAGTGGGCCATCTTTTAAGAAACAACATCATTCACAAAAGTCCAAATTGCACAGACAGTTCTGAGCCCTGCCCTGCCACCCCATCCCCATGCCCCTACCCCTCTCAGGCCACAAACCTCCAATATCCAGACTGAAGGCTGGCCTCAGATTGTAGTTTTTCACACTGCCACCAGAGGGCTCCAAAACTAGCCCATCACAAAGTAATGGCCTGGTAAGGAGAAGGAAGTGACTAAAAGCAAGGTGAAAAGGCAGCCTTCGGAATGGCAGAAAATAGTAACAAATGAAGAAACAGACAAAGGATTAATTTCAAAAATATACAAGCAACTCCTGCAGCTCAATTCCAGAAAAATAAATGACCTGATCAAAAAATGGGCCAAAGATCTAAACAGACATTTCTCCAAAGACGTACAGATCGATAACAAACACATGAAAAGATGTTCACTATGGCTGATTCATGTCAATGTATAACAAAACCCACTGAAATGTTGTGAAGTAATTAGCCTCCAAATAATAAAATAAAATTAAAAAAAAAAAAAAAAAAAAGATGTTCAACATCACTCATTATCAGAGAAATGCAAATCAAAACCTCAATGAGGTACTATTACACGCCAGTCAGGATGGCTGCTATCCAAAAGTCTACAAGCAATAAATGCTGGAGAGGGTGTGGAGAAAAGGGAACCCTCTTACACTGTTGGTGGGAATGCAAACTAGTACAGCCACTATGGAGAACAGTGTGGAGATTTCTTAAAAAACTGGAAATAGAACTGCCATTTGACCCAGCAATCCCACTTCTGAGCATACACACCAAGTAAACCAGATCTGAAAGAGACATGTGCACCCCAATATTCATTGCAGCACTGTTTATAATAGCCAGGACATGGAAGCAACCTAGATGCCCATCAGCAGACCAATGGATAAGGAAGCTGTGGTACATATACACCATGGAATATTACTCAGCCATTGAAAAGAATTCATTTGAATCAGTTCTAATGAGATGATTGAAACTGGAGCCCATTATACAAAGTGAAGTAAGCCAAAAAGATAAAGACCAATACAGTATACTAACACATATATATGCAATTTTAATGACTTTTGTTGTTGTTTTCTGTTGCTCAGTCCTGTCTTACACTTCACCACCCCATGGACTGCAGCAGGCCAGGCCTCTTTATAAATAGTGAAGGCCTCTGTCTTTCACTGTTTCCGAGTTTGCTCGAGACTCACATCCATTGAGTCAGTGATGCCATCCAAGGATCTCGTCCTCTGCCATCCCTTTCTCCTCCCGGCTTCATTCTTTTCCAGAATCAGGGTCTTTTCCAACAAGTCAGCTCTTCACAACAGGTGGCCAAAGTATCAGAGCTTCACCATCAGCATCAGTCCTTCCAATGAATATTCAGGGTTGATTTCCTTTAGGATTGACTGGTTTGATCTCCTTGCAGTCCAAGGGATTCCCAAGAGCCTTATCCAGCACCACAATTCAAAGGCATCAATTCTTTGGTGCTCAGCTTTTGTTATTGTCCAGATCTAACATCTGTACATGCTATCAGAAAACCGTAACTTTGACTAGATGGACCTTTGCAGGCAAAGTAATGTCTCTGTTTTTTAATACACTGTCTAGGTTTATCATAGCTTTTCTTTGAAGGAGCAGGCATCTTTTAATTTCATGGCTGCAACCACCCTCCACAGTGATTCTGAAACCCAGGAAAATTATGTCAGTCTTTGTTTCCACTGTTTTCCCATCTATTTGCCATGAAGTGATGGGACCAGATGCCGTGATCTTCATTTTTTGAATGTTGAGTTTTAAGCCAGCCGTTTCACTCTCCTCTTTCACCTTCAAAAAGAGACTCCTTAATTCCTCTTCACTTTCTGCCTAACGGTGGTATCATCTTCATATCTGAGGTTATTGATATTTCTCCCTCCAATCTTGATTCTAGACTGGATTTCATCCAACCTGGCATTTCTCAAGATGTACTCTGCATATAAGTTAAATAAGCAGGATGACAATATACAGCCTTGACGTACTTCTTTCCCAATTTGGAACCAGTCCATTGTTCCATGTCCAGTTCTAACTGTTGCTTCCTGACCTTCCTGCAGGTTTCTCAGGAGGCAGGTACGGTGGTCTGGTATTCCCATCTGTTTAAGAATTTTCCAGTTTATTGTGATCTATAATCAAAGGTTTTAGCACAGTCAATGAAGCAGAAGTAGATTTTTTTTTTCTGGAATTCTCTTGCTTTTTCTGTGATCCAACAGATGTTGGCTATTTGATCTCTTGTCCCTCTGCCTTTTCTAAATTCAGCTTGAATGTTTGGAATTTCTCAGTTCACATACTGTTGAAGCCTAGCTTGAAGGATTTTGAGCATTACTTGACTAAGTAATTACTTTGTAAGTCGACATCACCAACTCAATGGACCTGAGTTTGAGCAAGCTCTGAGAGTTGGTGATGGACAGGGAGGCCTGGTGTGCTGCAGTCCAGGGGGTCGCAAAGAGTCAGACATGACAGAGTGGCTGAAATGAATTTGCTAAGTTTACTGAATTTAACTTAGAGTTTAAAAGATTTCCACGCTATCACTCTTCAAGGTGTATCCTCTCTAGAGAGAAATGAAAATGATCAGATTCCCTCACCATTGTGTCTTGAATAAATCCAGCTGCAGCTTTTTTTTTTAAGTTGAAACAAGTTGATACTTTCTGTTGTTTGCTGATGGTTTCTTTTTTTTTTTTTTTTTTCCTTCTGCTGTTTAAATTATGCAATCACACAATTTTATTATGGGCATTTTCAAACAGTTCTCAAATAGTTCTAGTGTTTCTGATAACTCAGTGATTTCATCTGTTCATATTTTTTTATACCATTTGAAATTTTCCTGGTTTTTGGTATGACAACTCATTTTTACTGAAAACCTAGGTATCTTATGTATTGTTTTATAAGACACAGGGTTGCATTTAAATCATCTCTTATACTTGGATTCCCCTGATACCACTTATAGTGAAAGGGGGGAGCACCGCTACATTCCTATGTAAATAGACATTCAGTTTCCCCATTCAGCCTCTTTGACACCCCAGGGTATGAGTGACTCCTAGAGGAGATGTGGGGTCAGAATTCCAGCTCTGAACTAGACTTCTGCTATACCAAGGCCAGCTTTGAGAAGCAGTAGTATTAGTCATAAAGATACTAATACTACTAGTACTACTAGTAGCTCTACAGTACCCCACCTGGCTTCTACTGATACTGCAGTGGGGGGGTGGGGGGTGGGGAGGGCTTGATTCATTTCTGTTGAGTTGTAGAAAAAGTCTTCTTATGTTTGACATTACTGCTGGCACCATACCAGTGGAGAGAGGAAGGCAATTCTGGATAATCCTTGGTGGGGTTAACGTGTGTGCTCCACATGTAGACCGCACCGACACTGTGAAAAAAGGGTCTTGCTACCACCCAGAGGGATGAAAAGTTCAGTCTCCCACTCACCTGGATTTCCCTGGCACATCTTGCTCTGGGGGGTGGCTCCTTTATTGCAGCCTGGCAAGGGACCCATTGGTATTTGTTGGCACAGGATAGTGAGGAGAGACTGGAAGTCTCTAAGTATTTGGCTGGGGTAGAGACATTACCATCTAATTTTTTTCTATCATGTTGGTCAACTTCTTTCCTGGTTGAATAACTACAGTTGTTGCTGTTCAGTTACTAAGTCATATCTGACTCTTCTCCACCCCATGGACTGCCACACTCCAGGCTCCTCTGTCCTCTACCATCTCCCGGAGTTTGCTCAAATTCAGGTTCATTGAGTTAGTGGTGCTATCTAACCATCTCATCCTCTGTCGCCCCCTTCTCCTTTTGCTTTCAATCTTTCCCAGCATCAGGGTCTTTTCCAAGGA
This sequence comes from Muntiacus reevesi, assembly GCF_963930625.1. Taxonomy (NCBI): domain Eukaryota; kingdom Metazoa; phylum Chordata; class Mammalia; order Artiodactyla; family Cervidae; genus Muntiacus; species Muntiacus reevesi. Next base: position 62,880,095 of record NC_089253.1, on the reverse strand, counting down.
CTCAAATCTCTGCATCAGGTGGCCAAAGTATTGGAGCCTCAGCTTCAGCAGCAGTCCTTCCAATGCATATTCAGGGTTGATTTCCTTTACGATCGACTGGTCTAATCTTGCAGTCCAAACGATGATAGAGAGCAGTCTCTTACTGAGTTTTGTTTGTTAGTTTGTTTTGTTTTGTTTTTGGTCTATGAATCAAAGGCCAAAATCTTTTTTTTTTTTTGGCATTTCTGGTTTACTGACTTTTTCACTCCAAGTCTGGGATATATGAGGCAAAAAGCAAATCTAGGAACTCATCAACTGTCAGTGCTTGGGTTCTGATGTCCCTAGCCAGTTCATCTTCTTCCCTACAACTTTCAAAGTCTCCTTAATTTTGTTTTATATCTAATATCTTTTTTTTTTAGTTGTGCTTATTGGGAAAAATCAAGAAAACTATATATAGACATATTCCTTAAAGCAGGATTGCTATAACAATGCTAATATTTTAAAATGACTTTTCATTTATTTTATAATAAGTATTTAAATATAATTGCATTGTTAAATACAAAATACTGCTAAGAGACTAACAATTTTAGTAAACACTAAGGAAGAGTTACTAAACTTTTAATACAGGCATCTGTTAAAAATGGTGAGTTCCAAATGGAATCTAGAAAAATTGTACAGACAAACCTTATTTGCAGGGCAGGAATAGAGATGCATTTGGACATTGCGGGGTAGGGGAGGTGGGATGAATTGGGAGCCTGGGATTGACACGTGAGCACTGCCTTATGTGAAGCCAATAGTTAATGGGAACCTGTTGCATAGCACAGGGAATTTAGCTCAGTGCTGTGATGACCTAGATGGATGGGATAGGGTGGGAACGAGCAGGGAGGTCCAACGGGGGAATATATGTATATATATGGCTGATACATTCTGTGTACATTTCTGTGTACATCACTGTACATAGAAACTAATACAACATTATAAAGCAACTATAGCCCAATTTTTAAAAATCTACTTAAGAAAAAAAAATTCTTTATACCAAGTTTATGCACCTTTCTGAAGATCTCTGAAAAGAAAAGGGAAAAGTGTATACAATATTTTTTAAAAAAAACTTTTAGAGTTTTTGGAATATGTAAAAGTGGTAAATTAGGAAAGAAAATCTAGTGGAGAAACTATCCCTTTGTAATTATATAAGCAATTTAATTTAGTAGAAGTGTATAATGAATAATCTGAGTGAGAGCTATGTGTTCATTTAGAGGTAGAGTTTTTGTGATAATCTTTAGTTCTTTTTTTTTTTCTTTTTTCTTTTTTGTAGTAGTGATCTAGGTGACTCAGTGGTAAAGAATCTGTCTGCCAATGCAGAAGACATTGGTTTGATCCCTGGTTTGGGGAGATGCCCTGAGGAAGGAAACAGCAACCCACTCTAATATGCTTGTCTGGAGAATCCCATGAACAGAATAGCCTGGTGGGTTACAGTCCATGGGGTCAAAAAAGAGTCAGACATGACTTAGTGACTAAACAACAATGATGGGGCCTAATCAAACTTCTAAGCTTTTTGCATTTCAAAGGAAACAATAAGCAAAACAAAAAGACAGCAACAAGCTGGGAGGAAATATTTGCAAATGGTGCATCCAACAAGGGCTTGTTTTCTAAATTATGCAAACAGCTCATACAACTCAATAAAAGAAAAACAACCCAATCAAAACATGGGTAGAAATCCTAAACAGACGTTTCTCCAAAGAAAACTTGTAGGTGACCAACAGGCACATGAAAAGATACTCAGCATTGCTAATTAGATAAATGCAAATCAAAACTACAGTGAAGTCCCATCTCACACCAGTTAGAATAGCCATCACTAAAATGTCTACAAATAAAAAATGCTAGAGAGGGTATGGGGAAAAGGGAGCCCTCCTACACTGTTGGTGGGAATCTGTTTTAGTGTATCACTATGGAAAACAGTATAGCAGTTCCTAAAAATATTAAACCTTAAGTTCCCATATGTTCTAGCAATCCCACTCCAGGGCATATATCTGGAGAAAATTCTAATTTGAAAAGATACATGCACCCAATTTTCATAGCAGCGCTATTCACAATAGTCAAGACATGGAAACAACCTAAAAGTCCATTGAGAGGTGAGTGGATAAAGATGTGGAACATATACAGAACAGAAAACTAATCAGCATAAAGAAAAGAATGAAACAATGCCATCTGCAACAACATGGATGAACCTAGAGATATCATACTAATGAAATATATCAGATACCAAACTATATCATTTATATGTGATATATACCAAACTATATACCAAACAATATGTGATATAGACCAAACAATATGTGATATAGACCAAACTATATGCCAAACAAATACCAAACTGTATTATTATATGTGAAATCTAAAATATAACACAAATGAACTTATTTATGGAACAGAAACAGACTTAGATTTACACACACGGAAAACAAACCCATGGTTACCAAAGGTGGAAGCAAAAGGGGAAGAGATCAACTTGGCAGTAAGGACTGGGATTAGCAGATACACGCTACTATGAACAAAACAGATAAACATCAAGGTACCATTGTATAGCACAGGGAACTGTCTTCAATGTTTTGTAATAAACCATAATAGAAAAGGATATGAAAAAGAATATATATTTAATTTATATGATATATAATTATACAATATGTTATATATAACATTATAAAATAAATAATTATATAATATACATATAATTTATACTGTTAATTTCTGGTGTACAACAAAGTAATTCAGTTATATAACTTTGTTGTACACCAGAAATTAACATTGCAAATCAACTACACTTCAATACAAAATAAAAATAAATAAAATGGGAGCACATAACCAAACATTTACTAACAAAGTGTATAATCTAATTATGTATAATATTGATATAAAATCACATTTCTGTATGTATGTATAGTAATGGTTAACATATTTACATTTCCCTAGATTCTTATGTTGAAAGTGTTTTTGATGACAAATATGATAGACTGAAGTTTGTTTTTTTTGTAATGGGAAGTTGTTGAGATTAGCAAACACACTCTATAAGAAAAAAAAAACTCACATTGTAAATAAAAATAATTAAATAAACAACAAAAACAATCTAAAACTAGTTATAAGAGCAAGAACAAGAACAACAAAAAAAATTTGCCTAACTAACATATAATATGTGGTTTAGCTACTACCTTCTCACATTTTAAATATCCCTATGCCTCCTAGAAATAGCATTCTTCTTATTGGTTATTTATTCCGTAAATGTGAAAAAAAGGCAAGAATCTCAGGACCACAGAGTTCCTCCAAAAAAGAATACTTTTAATAGTAAATGCTGCACATACTCAAATATAATACAAATATATTTTTAGAACACAGAAAATATTCAGCTTCTTTCTGCTGAATGCTGTTTAAAGTACTTATTAGAAAGTAAAATTAATGATGACCAATAAATATTTTTTGACTGTGTAGGATTTAATAGTGTCTACTTCAATGAATCAGCTTCAGAGAAATATAAATTTAATTCTAACATTAAAGTAAATATTTTATTGCCATCATACGAGGTAGAGGGTACTCCAAAGATTTTTTATGTATTAATGCTGGTGAAAGACATAATGATAACTTTAATAATTAGATAACATATTTTAATTTATGAAGTTTAAACTTTAGCAGCAGATGGAAATTAAGTTTTTGTTAAATTTAACAATAAGATCATACCAAGAAAATCCCAAGAGAATAATTAAAATGAAATATTGTAGAAACATTAGTATTTTGAGGCCCAATGAAATCTAAGTTAAATTATATGATGACTCTTCTGATGATAAGTACTGAAAATATTTCATAGGAAAGAAATAATACAGATGGTCAAGGTTCCTGTGAGGTTGAAAGTGATCAGGTTTTGGGGAAACTCATATATTCTAATCAGAGACAGCAACTGAGTCATACAAAATTAATAGTAAATTAAAGCTGAAAAGGGAGGTGGTAAGAAAATTCAAGCTAAATGTTAAAAGACATCAGGCTAAATTATTACATAGTTATTAAATTGACAACGAAAAGGAATGAATTTTTAATATTACAAATGAGACACCTATTTCATTTATAAAATTTAGTGTAAAACTAAAACTAAGTATTTGAACAATTGACCTTCCTCATTCTGAGTTGAGCTTGAATAACAATTTTATAAATTAGGTATTAGGGATCCTCTGAAAGAAGTAGGTCAATTAAAAGTTAGTAAAGCCAAAAGTCCAGATGGTATTGAATTCACCCAACTAAAATTAACTCTGCTGAATTTGGCTTATTCTCATCATTCAATTATTCATGTGATATATGTGAAAATCTGGCAAATTGGAAAATTACCATTCATTTGGTCCATCAATGGAAGATGACTCAGTTCTCCTAATCACCAATTTAAACACAAGTGTCTTCTTTCCCTTCAAATATTTTTAAAAGCAACTGAATCTACAACCCACAAAAATGAACAATCAAAAGAAAATCACAAGTAATTCAACTTTTCCACAGGTTAGTAACAAAAATAACCATTTGTATAAAAGTTAACAAGTAGTTGTCTACAGAAAAGACATATTTTCCATTGAATAAAATGATAAAAATTTAAGAAATGGAAACCTGCACAGGGGGAGAATTCTATACTCATACATTTTTGTTCTACAGTGTATTATGACCTTGAGTAAATCACATTATATCACTCAGATTCTTAATTTTCTCTGCTATAAAATCACACTTAGTGTTCTTTTTTCATATTTCTGATTTCCTGCTTTAAATTTAAATAATTCTGTAGAAGAAAATTTGCATGCTTAAACTTCTCAAGATTAAAGGTATCTCTAGATAGCTAGTATGGGATTCAAATTATTTTACAAGGACTTAAATATTGAAAATTATTTTATACCATCACGTCATATGTAACAAACTGCTGTTTGTTTGCCTGCATTTTCTGTTGTTTTTTCTTTGAAATATTCAACTAATACTCTGTGAAAACTGATAATTGCAATCAAAGATATAGATAACTTTATATCTAGTTTCTCACTGAAGATTCACAATAATCCTATAAGGCATAAATAATTATTTTTATTATTTGTAGATCATAAACATAAGGCATAGAAAAGTTAAAATACTTTAGTTCAGTTCAGTCACTCAATCGTGTCTGACTCTTTGAGACCCCATGGACTGCAGCGCGCCAGGCCTCCCTGTCCATCACCAACTCCTGGAGTTTACTCAAACTCATGCCTATTGAGTCAGTGATGCCATCCAAACGTCTCATCCTCTGTTGTCCCCTTCTCCTCCTGCCTTCAATCTTTCCAAGCATCAGGGTCTTTTCCAATGAGTCAACTCTTTGCATCAGGTGACCAAAGTATTGGGGCTTCAGCTTCAGCATCAGTCCTTCCAATGAACACCCAGGACTGATCTCCTTTGGGATGAACTGGCTGGATCTCCTTGCAGTCCAAGGGAGTCTCAAGAGTCTTCTCCAACACCACAGTTCAAAAGCAACAATTCTTTTTTTTTTTTTTTTCATTTATTTTTATTAGTTGGAGGCTAATTACTTTACAATATTGTAGTGGGTTTTGTCATACATTGACATGAATCAGCCATGGATTTACATGTGTTCCCCATCCCGATCCCCTCTCCCACCTCCCTCTCTACCCAATTCCTCTGAGTCTTCCCAGTGCACCAATTCTTCAGCACTCAGCTTTCTTTATAGTCCAACTCTCACGTCCATACATGACCACTGGAAAAACCATAGCCTTGACTAGATGGACCTTTGTTGGCAAAATAATGTCTCTGCTTTTTAATACACTGTCTCGGTTGGTCATAACTTTTCTTCCAAGGAGAGGGTGTCTTTTAATTTCATGGCTGCAGTCACCACCTGCAGTGATTTTGGAACCCCAAAAAAGTAAAGTACTTGACCTGTCTGAAATAGTGTTGAAGTCAGGACTGCCCAGCTGAAATTCTGTGACTCACTGATGCTATCAATACTGTCTGAGCAGGAAGGTGACATAATCTTAAGGCAAATGAACAGAAGGTTGTTGTGGTGACACTTAGACTAGGAAAGGGTATTTGAATTTTGTAGTGTTCTTATATTATCATTATGTCATTTATGTTTTAAATTTTTATATAATTTTATTTTTTTTATTTTTTTTCATTTATTTTTATTAGTTGGAGGCTAATTACTTTACAATATTGTAGTGGTTTTTGTCATACTAAATTTTTATATAATTTTAAATGTTACTTTCCATTTACAGTTTAAAAAGTTTACCTGTAGCCCCTGTATTGTACAATATGTCCTTACACCTATCTTACACCCAATAGTTTATGTCCCCCAGGCTCCCCACACCTATATTGCCCTCCCTCCCTACTGACCTCTAGTTTGTTCTTATATCTCTGAGTCTGCTTCTGTTTTGTTATACTCACTAGTTTGTTGAAAACTGTACAGTACTGAGTACCTCAAAGTGCAAAATACTCTATGTCTTATCACTTTACAGAGTTGGAAATCAAGTCTTAATTAGGCTTGGTTAAATGTCATTGCCAAGGTTAAGGAATAATAAAGAACATAGATTAAAAATTAGAACATAACTGGTATAAAAACATTTTTCATTTTTTTAATAAATTGAGTGCATTGTGCTGAACTGAAACTTGTATTAACCACATGTTTAAATTATCTCTAAAAATGAGAATAATATTATTAGTCAAATTTCAGACAGGTCTGGACTGTCCCAAAGTGAGTACATTATGCTCCCACGTCCCTCTGCACACTCAACACTTTTATACATCTGTATATTCAAATAAAACAGGCTCCCAACACATAAGTGCATAAAGAGACATATCATATATTAACTTAGACTAGTTATTATCACAGTATGATAATATTTACTTACTCCTGAAATCCAAAGTCTGATTTTCTCTTTACAATTAAAATATGTTCAAGGGTAGATTTTAGTCATCAATAATGCTAAGCATGGCTAATCTCTGTCCAAAAATAACCTCTGTATTTAGAAATAGAAACAGCTTCATTTTCCCTTCTGCCTCACATCTGTGCTTTGAAATAGTAACAGAAAGACAATTAAAAACAAGGAACAAAGTTTCCATTTACAACAGAATGGTAGATTGTCTTGATCACGAAAATCATTAAACATCCTAGATGAAACTAAATCTTTTAAAATTGCTGAACTGAGAGTAAAATTAGAGCTCCCCAGAAGCAAAAATCAGAAAAAGCAAAAGCATAGAAATAAGAAAGTACTCAAAACTGGACAATGCTATATGCCAACAACTTATGGACACAGTTAAAGTAGTTCTAAGCATGACATTTACAACCTCAAATGCTTATATTAGAAATCTCCAAAATATTGACAAGTAGTTAGATGTAATAGAAAATAAGGATAACATATCAAAGTAAGAAAGAAGAAAGGAGACAAAAATAGAGAGCAAAGTAATAACAGAAAAATACAACAAGGAGAATCAATAAAGACAAAAGTTGTCTTTGACAGAGGCAATGATAGGTAGATAGATGGATGATAGATGATAGTTCAATAGATAAATTGGACTACATAAAAAAAATTTCATAAAAGGATACAATCGACTAAGTGAATAGGCAACTGTGGAATGGGAGATAATATTTTCAAATCATGTATCTTGTGAGTAGTTAATATCCAGCATATGTAAAGTTAATGTATTTTTACATATATGTAAAAATATGCAGCATATGTTAATATCCAGCATATCCAGCATTGTTTTAGCTCAATAAAAACAAAAAGAACAAATAACCCAGTTATCAAATGGACAAGGAACTTGAACAGACATTTCTCCAAAGAAGATACACAACAAGCAAGGAGCATATAAAGAGATACTTGACATCACTAATCATTAGGGAAATATAAATCAAAATCACGATGAGTTACTTCACTCTGTATAATGGGCTCTGGGAGCCTGACTCAGGGCTGTGTGTGACATCCCTGAAGGGTGGGATGGGATTGGGGGAGGCATTCAGGATGGAGGGGGCACATATGCTTGTAGGTGATTCATGTTGTTGTATGGTAGAAGCCAATGCAATATTGCAAGGGAATATCTTTAATGTCTTCAAATTAAAAATAAAATTTAAAAATAAACACAATGAGATATCACCTCATACCTATTAAGGTGGCCACTATGAAAGAATGGGAGGAAGGAATGGTGTGGAAGAGAGAGAAAAAGAAAGAAAAAAGGGAAAGGCATGAAGGAGGGCTGAAAGGAAGGAGGGAAATAAATACTGACATCAGTGAGGATGTGACAAACACAGACCTTTGACCTTTGTGCACTGTTAGTGGGAATGTGCAGCCAGCAGCCACCATGGAAAGTACTACAGTGGTTTATTTAAAAACTAAAAATAGAATTACTATGTGATGCAGCCATTTTACTTCTAGGTATACACCCTTCAAAAAGGAATTTGAAAGCTTGATCTCAACGAAATATCTGTACATTCATGTTCACGGCAGTAATAGCCAAAAGGTTACCACCCAATCCCTGCTTGTTTTTATATACTCTCTTATTTGTTACTTATGGTTTTTAGTATATTGGGACACACTTTTTGTTTGCTTGTTTTGTTTTTTAGGACACTGCTCTTCTAAGTGACTATTATTTTAAAAAACACAAAGTAAAAAGCCCTGTAATAGAAAATAAGGCTAAGAAATCAAAGTAAGGAGGGGTTGATAATGAAGAGGATGTATTAAACCCAAAGAATTTATAGTTGATTGCATGGGAACTTTTTTATTATCTCTTGACTTTTAGTTTATCAAGAAAAACTTTGACAGCTTATATTCATGTTTATATACTGATGTGAAGAACTGACTCATTGGAAAAGATCCTGATGCTGGGAAAGACTGAAGGCAGGAGGAGAAGGGGATGACAGAGGATGATATGGTTGGATAGCATCACCGACTCAATGGACATGAATTTGGATAAACTCTAGGAGTTGGTGATGGACATGGAGGCCTGGCATGCTGTGGTCCATGGGATCACAAAGAGCCAGACATGATTGAGCGACTGAACTGAACTGAACAGATCTGATTCATGTTTATAGATGCATACAGGCTTTCTGAGATCATTAACTTGTAATTCAAATAGTAACTCAAGTGCTAGTCCACTAAGATCAAATAAAAATACATTTCTATGATGTTTTCAATGCTAATATGCTTTTATACATGCTTAAAATGATTTCAGTACCATTCTGACATGTTTTATCAAACAAAAAAATTTTGGAAGAAATATGGGAAGATATGTCAAATGCCTAGTACAGTTCCTGATATTTAATTATTTGCTAAAAGAACTCCTCTAAAAACTAAGACCATCATCCATCATGGCCACTTAAATCTGCACCATGAGTTTGTCATACTGAATCTTCATGTCTCTTTCCCTTTGTTACTGTTTCCCCAGCATTCTTCCCCTCCCCAAATTCTCTACCCCATTAATTGTATAAGCATAGAAGAGCCCTCTTTGAAAATACCTGAAACTACCACCTTCTAATCCAAGGCTTCTTAATACTCATTCTCAATCATAATCAACACTACTTATCCCTCTCTAGGTCATTCAAAATATACAAGGTGAGAATAAATTAATTGATTAGCCCATGATATAATGCAAAATGGCTGCTTAATTTTCAACACAAAGGGTATAATTCAAGTCAATAAATGTTGAATGAATACCTACTAATGTAAGTATTAATAATTTCCTTAACCACAGGCAGCATTCAATAGTTTCAGGAAGGAACTAAGGTGTCTCCATTTCCTTCTCGTCTTTTTAAGTCCCTAGGTAAATCAGATCTTCATGCCAGAGCCTGATCTAAAACGCTTATATCTTTCATTTCCAAACCCAAGCATCTTCTGTCTTCATGTATTTTCATCTCGATGCTAGGAGCTGGGCTTCTAGAAAGAGTGCCAGTGAACTACAACAGTAAGCTCCAAGCCTCATATGATAGTATTTAGTATCATACATTTTTGTGGTTTGAAAAGGTAAGCCATTTATTTTAATATTGATTATTCAGGGAAGGTTTCATAGAAGACACAAGGTTTAAACTTTGCCTTGGAAACTGACAAGATTGTTCATATATGAGAAATGTGAGTAAAACATTCAAGGTTAAAGGAAAGACTATATACACAGACATAGATGATGAAAAGTACACTGAACATTGGCGGAACAAAGATTAATCCCAGGTGACTGAAAGGCAGACCATAAGGCAGTAAATAATAAACTTTGGGAAAAACGTACACACACATACACACACACAAACACAGTAGTTGGAAACAGGGTATAATGATTAAGAGTTTGAGGTTTGAAACCAAAAAGAATAGGAATAAAATGAAGTTACTAATGATAAGTTGTTTGAGAATTCAAAGAGGAATGTTAATGCGTTAATCACAGAATCTGGAAAAGAGTATTAACCAGACGCCACTATTCATTTTCCTGTTATCTTGAGTATCTATAGAATAAAGATTGCTTTATTCTGTGAAAAAGCTTAAATCATCATAGTTTTATTTTTAATAAAGAAACAAAAAAGCTTTCCTTGTATAAAAAGTTTATTTGATCTTTCTTAGGTAAAATAAATTACAGAAAAAAAAAAAAAAAAAACTAGTGGCAGAATAGATGAGAGGGGAAGAATTTGGAACTAAAGAGAGTCGAGTGATAAAACAAATGTAAAGTGTATTCCCACAGATCAAAAAGCATTTATAAAGACCGGAACATCAAAACTTATAAAGATAGTGCCAGTGGAATGAACACTCACATGCCTGGAGGCATTTGATCACACTTTCTGAATATAAATTCAAGGCATATGGTCTTTTAATTGGACAGAATATTTAAAATAAAGACTGTCCAGAAAACCTCAGTCACAGTAACTATTTCCAAGGTCACCTTGTAGATGAAAACACTTAATAATTAAAGCATTTTTATGTTTAAGTAACTAACCACATTTGAAGTGGTGCCAAGATTTAACAAAAAATGATAGTCATTTATAAATTGTGTTATTGTAAAGTTAAAGGTAATAACAGTCGAAAGAGTTCCTACATAGTTGAAAATGAACTATAAGTTAGAAATATTATAAAAAGGAATACATATGCATTCCAAAGAGGTAAACAAACCTTGGAAGGCTATAAAGGCAAAGAGATAAGTCAAAAAGAAGAATTTCTGACAATACATTTATATGCTCCCCAGAGGCATTTGACAAAAAATGTATGCCTCTCACTAGTGAGCTCCCAAATTTATCCACCCTCACATCCTAGAGTGTTGAAATAAATAAAGAAGTTCAAAATACCTTAATTACAAATCCAGTTATAATTAAGTTGTCTCTGTGTCTCTAAATAGGAAAGAAATAGACGTTAAAGTGTATTTTCTATATTCTCAGGTTTTCTACTGAAAAGATTCTTCCTAAAGTTACTGAGAGATTTCAAATGTGAGGGATATAAAGTGTTTAGAAAGCAGTGCAAGATAAAATTTCTTAAATGAAAGTACTAAAATACTGACTGCAAATCTTAAATTAAATCTCATTTTGTATCATCAGATAATAAGGGATAGCTAAGGATATGAGTGATATTTTGGAGAAATGTCACATCATACGTGAAGGGTTATTTCCTTCATGGTCCCTAACATTTAATTGGAAATCTTTGCCAACTTGTGGATATAATAACCCATTCTGGGAATTTGTGGCTTATCGCTTGAGCAATGGTGTCATTCTGTTCAATTTGAGTTTCAAGCATTCATTTCAAATTCACCAATGTATTCTTGCAGAAGCTAATACAATCAATTACAAATTTTACATTACAATATGATTTTAATTTACAAATAACTTTTAACACATATCGTCATGTTAAGATGAGGACGGCAGATTACATATGATTTACAACACACTGAAAATAGAAGAGAATTAAGAGTATAATTGGTTGTAATTATTTTAGTGTCATTAAATACAATGGGAAAAATTGGCTGTCCAGTTAATTAAGTAAAGGGAATTAGTACTTCCAGTGGTTTTTTGAAACTATCTCAAGAGGAGTTTGTAATCTGCTTAGTAAATCAGTACAACAAAATTTAATCAGGTCTTATTCTGATGCATTTATGTCAAGCCAATAGTAAAATCAAAGTAGAAGCAAGAGGTAACAGATGAAGCAGGAGAATGAAAAAAGGCAGAAGTCAGGGTAAGGAGAGGTGAGGAGGGCAAATTGAAAGTGGTAAAATAAGATGCACCAAAACAATAATGGGAACTTGACACATTTTGTTTAGTAGGGAAGGCTATTTAAGCAGAGATAACTACAAAGGAACACTCTACAAACTATGTCATATATGTATGAACAGTAATCACATATAATGTAAGTATATCCACTTTTACATGTGCAACTTTTTATTCATAGAATGACATCATTAAAAACGTGTTCCAGATAAGTATTTTCTAAGTTGTTTCTTATTTAATCCTCATAATAACCTTTGAGTTAGCTGCTTGAATTCTCTCTCAATGACAAATTAGAAAGCTGAGGTTTAAGGAAATAAATCAATTGCACAGATGCTCAGTAAGAAAAGTGTGATTCTAGTCCAGATTCATCTGACCTTGATGACCTCTAATTGTTTGAGTTTTACGCCTCTATTATGCAGGCACTTTGTGAACTAAATATTAAAACACTTTTCAAGTCATATTATCAAATTCAGAAAAACAGCAGCTAGGTACTTGAATCTCTGAGCTGACCTTTCTTTTATCAAATGAAATTTTAATAAATATATAAAAATAAACTATAGCTGAAAGAGATGTCAAGAGCCCTCTAGTACCCTTATGGGCTTTGTGATTTTTTTTTTTCCCCTAAAAGAGCTGATTTATTTTCAACCTATAATGCGTGATGTTATATATAGGTCACTGGGCTAGACATTTTGATATGTAAAAAGAATACATTAAAACCTTGATCTCCATCAGAGGACAAGCTGCATCAAAAGCATACTTTTTAATGGAGAATAAAATATCTGAGAAATACACATGCAAATAACATGCTGTGGAAATGGAGAGAAAGGTCTAATTAATAGTAACCAAGGAAATTAAATCTTAAGAAAGTAGATTACATTTGAAGATATTAAAGGATTATTAAAACTTCAGTAAATGAAAAATGAGAAAAGATTATTCAGGGAAGGAAGGAACAGTATAGACACTGGAAATTTTATCTCACAAGTTTTTCTAACTTGCTTAATGGGAATAAAACTCAAAAAAGTATCATTAATATTCAGAAAGTTAAAGGATACAAAGCTAATGTAATATTTGAAATAATGTAACTGTTAACACAATCATCAATGTTGTTGCTATAGTTAGAGAATAGAGTGGGCAGCTGCTGTGAGTATTCTTGGAAAATACATTTTACAATGAAATGTAATATTATATCATTTTATTGAGAATGATAAAATATGATATGATTAAGGGACAGAGTAAAATAAAAATTGACTGAAAAAAAAGATATGACTATGGGATATGATCTGACACGGTCTTAAAAAAATAAATTTAGGCCAGACAATAGAGAATCTTAATTGAAGGAAACTTGAAGTTTGTTTCTAGACTAATTTTTATGACTAGGTCTTTAAGAAAGGAAATAAATAGATTCAATTTGTGTTTTAATAATATGTTATATATATAAATATGCTTATCAATTAAAAAAATACTCATGCATTTTAACTCATACTATTAATTTTATCACTTTAGAAGCACATAATATTTTGTGTGATTTGTAGATAAAAAAATGGAGACTTCAGACATTAGCTGGTTTCCATATCATTAGCTTATAGGTGGTAGTGTGCATGCTAAGTCACTTCACTTGTGTCTGACTCTTTGCGAATCATGGGCTGTAGCCCACCAGGCTCCTCAGTCCATGGCGATTCTCAAGTCAAGAATAATGGAGTGGGCTGCCATGCCCTCTTCCAGGGGATCTTCCCAATCCAGGGATTGAACCCACGTCTCTTACTTTTCCTACATTGAAAGGCGTGTTCTTTACCACTAGTGCCATAGAGCCAAGACTTTACCCAGTCCTCTAAATACACATCTAATCTTCCTACACAATATATTCATTTATCCATTTAGTTTATTTTTAGAGAAACTACTGTGTGTATGAGTATTATGACAGTGATTAATGCAGACACAACCCCTGCCATCATCCAATTGACAGCCCAGTAGTAGAAACAAAAATATTTACATTGTGACTTATAATATAATAACTGATATTTAAAATTTAGAGATAAAAATTTGGGAACACAGATAGGGAATAATCAACCAGATTGGGGAGTAAGGGAAGGTTTCCCAGAGAAACAAATTCTGAGTTAGGCAGAATACTTCCAAATGTTCACATGCTACTCCAAAGAACTTGTGATTATCTTAAATTTTATGAAAAGGGGAATAAAGATAAATTTAAAATAGAGAGGTTATTTTGGATTAAGTAGGTGGATCCAACGTAATCAGGGAGACCACTGAAAATGAAGAAGAGAGGGATGTCCCTGGGAGTCCTGTGGTTAAGACTTTGTTTTCCAGTGCCAGGATGTGGGTTCAATCCCTGGCTGGGGACCTAAGTCCCATGTGCCTCTCAGCCAAAAAGCAAAAACAGAAAAGAGAAACAATATAATAAATAAACAAAAACTTTCACAATTGGTCCATATACCAAAAAAAAAAAAAAAAAAAACGAATGGAGGAGAGAATCAGAGAAACAGCAGCATAAGAAAGATTTGGTATGACCATGCTGACTTGATATGGCCACAGGCTAAGGAATGCAGGTGACCTCTTTAAAAAAGGCAGGGGAGAGGGGCATTGGCAAAGGAATTCATTTCCCTCCAGAGCCTTTTAAATAAGTTTAGAACTACTGACATCTTTTTAGTAAAATGCTATGCTGAACTTCTGGCCCCCAGAACTAAAAGAAAATAAATTTGTGTTGTGCTAACAACACAAGTATCAAGTTAATGATTACTTGTTACAACAGCAACCGAAACTAATACAGATTTCTATATTGGGATCCTCAATTTACTAATAAGAAGTGTGGCATTTCCATTATGAATCATTTATAATTTATAAGCAGAAAAAAAGTTTGTGTTATAGAAAGTAACACTAGTGTTACACAGGATTTAGGAGGTGAAAGTGAAAGAAGGTAATCAATACTGAAGACACATATTACCAGTAAGTTGACCATGAAGAAAGGTGCTAAAGACAGTAAGGAAATGAAAAACAGGGCCCTTGCCTCCAGTCCAAAAGATATTCTAGAACTAAAACAAGCACATATAATTACAATAAAATTTGAAGGAGCACCACTATGCAAAAACCAAAGAGAGAACTGAACTCAAGGTAAGATGCCAGAAAGATTCAAAGGAAAGCTCTAGAAAGAGTGATACTTGAGGTAAAAGAGAGTAAGAGGAATTAAAATTCTTCAGGAGAAGTGTGAAACTGAAAAAAGAAATAGTCTATAGTAAAAAAGAGCCTGGTGTGCAGCTTAATATAAGATTGATTTGTTGACAAATAAGCAGGTGACTAATGTTCGTATCAGTCTTCCCTGGTGGGACAGTGATAAAGAATCCACCTGCCAAGCAGGAGACACGGGTTCAATTCCTGGGTCGGGAAGATCCCCTGGAGAAGGAAATGGCAACCAACTCAGTATTCTCTCCTGGAAAAATCCCATAGACAGAGGAGCCTGGTGGCCTACAGTCCACGGGGTCACAAAAGAGTTGGACACAACTTTGCAACTAAACTACAAAAGTTAGTATTTCCAATATAAAAAACTCTAGGTCACGACAAAGTCAGGACTATGACCAAGAAAACGGTTGTTCAAGAAAACCAAAAGTGAAAAGCACTAACTATGAAAATGTAGAGGAACGAAAAGACTAACATAGTGAGTGTGTGGCCCAAATGGATGTAAAAATTAACCCTACATAATAGTCAAGGAACCAGAGACAATATTGTCAACATCCGTTGGATCATTGAAAAAGTGAGAGTTCAAGAAAAACATCTACTTCTGTTTTATTGACTATGACAAAGCCTTTGACTATGTGGATCACAACAAACTGTTTAAAATTCTTAAAGAGATGGGAATACCAGACACCAGACCTGCCTTCTGAGAAAACTGTATGCAGGTCAGGAAGCAACAGTTAGAACTAGACAGGGAACAACAGACTGGTTCCAAATCGGGAAGGAGTGCGTCAAGGCTGTATATTGTCACCCTGCTTATGTAACTTCTATGCAGAGTACATCATGAGAAATGCCAGGCTGGATGAAGCACAAGCTGGAATCAAGACTTCTGGGAGAAATATCAATAACCTCAGATAGGCAGATGACACCACCCTTATGGCAGAAAGCAAAGAAGAACTAAAGAGCCTCTTGATGAAAGTGAAACAGGACAGTGAAAAAGTTGGCTTAAAGCTCAACATTCAGAAAACTAAGATCATGGCATCTGGTCCCATCAGTTCATGGCAAATAGATGGGAAACCATGGAAACAGGGGCTGACTTTATTTTGGGGGGCTACAAAATGCAGATGGTGACTGCAGCCATGAAATTAAAAGACGCTTGCTCCTTGGAAGAACAGTTATGACCAACCTAGACAGCATGTTCAAAAGCAGAGACATTACTTTGCCAACAAAGGTATGTCTAGTCAAAGCTATGGTTTTTTCAGTAGTCATGTATGGATGTGAGAGTTGGACTATAAATAAAGCTGAGCGCCAAAGAATGGGTGCTTTTGAACTGTGGTGTTGGAGAAGCTTGAGAGTCCCTTGGACAGCAATGAGAACCAGTCAGTTCATCCTAAAGGAAATCAGTCCTGAATATTCACTGGAAGGACAGATGCTGAAGCTAAAACTCCAATACTTTGGCCATCTGATGCAAAGAACTGACTCACTGGAAAAGACCCTGAAGCTGGGAAAGATTGAAGGCAGGAGGAAAAGGGGACAACAGAGGGTGAGATGGCTGGATGACATCACTGACTCGATGGACATGAGTTAGAGTAAACTCCAGGAGTTGGTGTTGGACAGGGAGGCCTGGCGTGCTGCAGTACATGGGGTTGCAAAGAGTCAGACTGACTGAACTGAATATTCAAGACTTTGTTGAAGAGGAATGTATAGAGCCTTTGGATAACAGTCTTCAGTTAATGTCAATGAAATGACCTATTTTTCAATATTTTACAATGATAAGGAGGCAGCTTGGGGGAAATGGTCTGATAGCTGGGGCTTTTAAACAGCAGAGGATTCTATTAAAGTACAGAGGAGATATGGACAGTTAGGAAGTAATAACATGGTAGCGGTGCAAAGGAGTGAATTTAAGGTAAGGAAGGGTATGTGAAAATAAGATTTTCCTCCTTGATTTGGCTGCAGGGAAAATAGCTTCTGTGCAGTGCTAGGTGTCAATTATATCACTAGGAGGTAAAGAAGCTTACTATGTGGGATACTTATTTACTATGAAATCAGATGTTCCAGACGTATGGGGAAATTGCCAGGTGGGGGTCAGATTAAAGAGAAGTTGCTTCAGCAGAGGAGTAACACACTGACATCTGAGAGACCAGCAAAGACAGAGACCACGGAGGCATTCTGTATCCAGGGAATCTGCACTCATGGATCCCACCAACCACAGATGAAAAATACTAGAAAAAATCACAGAAAGATCCTAAAAGCAAGCTTTGAATTTGCCATGCACCCAGCAAAAATTTACATAGTATTTATTTTGCATTTAGTACCATTTACAAACATTTACATTAAGTAGTATAAATACTGTAAATGATGTGAAGTATCTGCATGTGTGCTCGGTTGCTCAGGAGTGTCCAACTCTTTGCAGTCCTATGGACTGTAGCCTGCCAGGCTCTTCTGTCCATGGGATTTCCTAGGCAAGAATAGAGTGGGCTGCCATTTCCTTCTCTAGGAGATCTTCCCACCCCAAGGATCGAACCTGCATCTCCTGTGTCGAACCTGCATCTCCTGCATTGGCAGGCAGATTCTTTACCACTGAGCCACGTGGGAAGCCTAATTTGAAGTATATTGATATGTATAAGTTAGATGCAGACACTGTGCTATTTTATACAAGGGACTTGAGTATACACAGATTTTGGCATCCACAGGGGGCCCTGGAACCAGCCCTCCAGGGCCTGTGAAGTACAGCTGTACTGAGGGACAGCGGTAATGAGCAGCTTCTACATGAAACAGTAGGCCATGAAGTACATATGTAGAATGAATATAGCGTCTAGAAGTCATAGGATGGAAAACGTGCTAGGGTCTATTTTAATAGACAAAATAAAAGATAATTAAAATAAAGTCACAGAAAGAATTAATAAAAAATAAGAGAATCATTAAGTATTTGAATATATAAGATTTAGCTGCTGCTGCTAAGTGGCTTCAGTCGTGTCTGACTCTGTGCGACCCCATAAATGGCAGCCCACCAGGCTCCCCCATCCCTGGGATTATCCAGGCAAGAACACTGGAGTGGGCCGCCATTTCCTTGTGCAATGCATGAAACTGAAAAGTGAAAGTGAAGTCGCTCAGTTGTGTCTGACTTTCAGCGACCCCATGGACTGCAGCCTATCAGGCTCCTCCATCCATGGGATTTTCCAGGCAAGAGTACTGGAGTGGGGTGCCAGTGCCTTCTCCATAAGATTTAGCTACCAGGGGGCATCAGGATGGGGAATACATGTAAATCCATGGCTGATTCATGTCAATGTATGACAGAAACCACTACAATACTGTAAAGCAATTAGCCTCCAACTAATAAAAATAAATTGAAAAAAAAAGATTTAGCTACTACAACTTAAAAGTATGAAAGGGATGAAAGGGAAAGGTGAAAGAGACAAGTCCGATGTTGCCATTCAATGAAATCAGAAGTCTTATGATGCTAATATAAGAACATACACGACAAGGAGTGAGTTTTGGAATATAGTGTGTTCATTTTTTCATTTATTAAGCCTGAGGCATTAGGGACATCCCAGAGGAGATATTTACCGAATCATCTGAAATTTTGTTCTGAAATTCAGAGATCAGGGGTTCATGTCAGGGATTAATCTATAGTCTCCAACATCATCAACATAAAACTATAGTTAAAGCTATGTTAAATATATGATCACCTATAACGAAAGAAGGATAAGAAGAAAATACTAAGAACGAACCACTAAGAGAAATGATCACTTAAAGCATGGACAGAGTAAAAGGACAGACATAAAGCTATGAAATGTATATGGACTTTGGAAAGTAAGTATTAATTGTGGTCAACTATTACAAAGTGTTGCAAGGAAGAGCCAATTCTGACTCCATGATGGATCTGTTTCTTTGACTTTAATCTTTGTTTTTCATTGCTTTCTTATTGTAATCAAACAAAATTACCTGCCCTGGGAGCCCTGCCCCTCTGCCTGAAGAGATCAATACATCCCTTCCCTGAGATTGGCCATTCTAGGAGATTTGCAAGAAAATGGTCTTTATTTCCTCAACTCCTCCCTCCCTTCATTCTATAAAATAAATTGGCATCCAGACCCCCACAAGATGGTTATTTTGAGAGGTTAGTCTGCCATCTTCTTGGTCAGTCAGCTTACCAAATAAAGTCGTATTCCTTGCCTCAGCATCATGTCTCTTGGTTAACTGGCCTGTTGTGTGGTGAGCAGACCAAGCTTGGACTCAGTAACAAAAGTAGTCAAATAATAATTGGAAATGTTAATTAAGTACTTTGTTTCACATATTGTTCCAAATACAGTGTATATTTTAACCCATTAAGTCTTTGTAGCAGTGCGTACTAACTGATCACCAAAACCATTTCTTTTTTTTTTTTCTTTTCCTGAGAGCACAGATGGATACCATGCCTCCTTCACAGTGTGAATGTCACTCTGTACTTAAGATCTAGCTACTAGAATAGGAGTGGAACTGATGCCTACCACATCCATTCCTGGGCAACCAAACACATTCACTATGTGTTTTTCCTATCTATTTTTGTAAAGGCAGCCTCACAAAAGTTCCATTAAGTTGAGAGAGAGGAAAGCATGGGGCAAAAAAGTCAAATACATACAGGAGATCTTGAGAACTAAAGCTCCATAAAAACTTTGAGTGGGAAATTTACATGGCACTGGAAGCAGAGATTCAAAGAACACTAGGGTTTTGTAGACCCAACATGGACAAAGAAACCATAAACCTGGATTAAACAAAACAATAGTGAGAAAATTGTTTACCTGTTTAAATCTTGGAAATATTTAACTGCTTGAGCCTTAAACAGCCTTAAATGCCTATCCTAGAATAAGAAGCAGACCGCAAAAGCAGTGGGGGCTCCAAGGATGAAACTCTACTTAATGCCTGTTGCAGAGGTAGCCATGAAAAGCAATAGACAAGGAAGAATCTTCAAGATGGAAGAGTTGAGGACCAGAGGAGGACACACACAACTAATTTTCTCACAGACAGTGGAACCTAAGTTTAATTAATCTATCTATTGCTAGGGTAGGGGATCTGCAGCCTGTCTAACACCAGAACTGCATACTACCTATTGGTCAACAGTTGCTGGATGTCTTCTATTCTTCCCTCTTCTGGATGAGATTGTATTATGATTGTTCAGTCTCCAGTCCATAGAACAAGTCTCTAGTTCATTAGTTGAAAGAACTCTGCTACATTCATTGCAATAACTTGATAAAACTTTGATTTGTCTTCCTTGGGGTGGGTATAAGTATATTTTATAAATGAAAGAAGAAGATTAAACAGATATTTGTGATCCAGAAGGGTGGAATTTTACAGAGATTGCTAGTTGATCACCACTCTCAGTTCTTCCTGGACACAAAGCCAAAACCACAATTTCCAGTTTCCTATACTCGTATCTGTGTTGATAGAAGTAACCATATGATTGAGCTCTAGTAAAAAGATGGCAGACAGAAATGATGAGACCCATTTCTAAATCTGCTGCAAGAGAACATCTCATGGCAGGTCCTCCATGACCCATTCCAACCAACAACTTCACACGGATGGAGTGGAAGATGATAGAGCTGTCAGTAACATGGGGCCCCTGAATGATTTCTATTAGCAGGGTAGAAAAAAGAACAAGTAAAATGTCAACTTGAGTCATTCTCCCAAATACAAAGCAAAGGACAAGAACACACAATCATTAGAGCAATCATATTGATTTCCAAGGATATTCACATACACAGTCATTTTTATCATTTCTTGAACAGTTAAGTTTCAGGAAAAGTTCTAAGCAATATGGGCACAGATGAGAAAAAAAGACAAAGTCCCTAAACAAGATAATTTCAGATTAAAATAAATGCTCTAAAAGAAAAAAAAGTCTCAGCACTCTTACCTCTGCAGACCAGGAACATGAACATTGAAACGTTCAAAAAATGTTTAGTCAATGAAACTTGGGAGTTTGTCACAGTAGCTAACTGAACTTCAAGAGACTTTCCTACAAGTCTTAGGTAGATTCAATTATTAACTTGAGAGATAAGAAAATGGAGACACTGAAAAGTCAGCTCACTCGCCCAAGGTTACACTAGCTATTATGTAGTAGAGGCAGAATTGAATCCTGGCATTTTGCTTACATGTCTTACAGGTGTTTTATCCTATGACACAAAGTCTTTGAGACTGAACAAGAATAAACATTGATGATTCTGGGAATAATTATTTTAGAAGAGTAATGAAGATAAGGTATGATTGTGTACAGAAGCTTTAAAGAGAGTGGATACAAATGATTTTAGTGAATCTCTTATCCAAGATCAATCATTTTCATAAATCTTGAGAAACTCAGCATTATAAAGCTTACAGATACCTATGAGACTTCTAAAATCTGAATACCATTGTATTTCTAGGCAAAAGCATATCAATGATTATATTCACCCTGAATATAAAAGACTCGCTGGGCTTGTGCTAAATGCATTTTAAATTTACCAACTTAGCATTCTTTGTAGTCAATGTAAGCAAATAAAAGAGTCGATATAGAAAAATTGTTAATTTTTGTAATGGATTTTCCTTTTTCAATATGGTAAAATATCTCTGAAATGTCTTGCCATTCAAAAAGCAATTGCTGTCAACAGCAAGGATCTTTATTTTAGAAGAAGCAGGACATGTAGTAATTGCTGCTAAGTTTTAGGCTTACAAACAGATAAGGCTGGCATTACCCTATCCCACCCTCAAACATATCTAGGAGCAGCTATTCCAAGTATTTCTCTCTTGTCTCAAACCTCAACAGTGCTCCCACATTGTCCACCTACTGCCTTGCCTCCTATTTTACAGTAGAAATTGAGGTTAATAAGAAGCAAGTACTTCAAATTCCTCATTTCCATTTCTTGAGTTGTCTTTCAAAGCTCCCACCCACCCCCTCTGCCCACCTGTCACAGGGAAGGTGGTGATGTCCCTTTATTTTCTACCCTGGGTATGAGCTCTAACTCCTCATCCCAGCTTCAAGCCCTTTGTTCTATCAATGACTACCTTTCTCTTGCATTTTCAATCATGCTATCTCTGCCATGCATTAGTGGCCCAGTTCTTTAGAAAGTCATTCTGGGGAAAAAAAAATCACATTGAACTACTGTCATTTTCCAAATATAGTGCCTATGTCCTCATACACCCATTCCTTCCCCCATTTTTTCCCCTGCCAGATAGCCCTCTTCCTTACCTTTGCCTGTTTCAATTACATTCATCCTCTAATATTTTGACCTTAACTTCTCCTTCTTAGTAAAACCTTTACCAGCTTCAGTGGACAGAATTATTCAGCTGGGTTGCTTTCTGGCCACGATTGATTTATATCTTTATTTATATTAGCTGTTTTAAAAAATAGTTTATCTGTTAGATGTCGGTCTCCCTCGTAGACTGAAAGCAGAGTTCATGTGTAAGCATAATCAGTCCTGAGCACAAAGACTGTCATTTCAATGCTCAATATATATTTGTCACAATAAATGAAAATACTGTTCAAAGAAAGAAAGCAAAGAAGACACACATTTCCTCTTTCTTTATACTGATAAAAACTTGGGACAAGGGAAGATTTGCTCAAACGAACTGCTTTAAGATGGACCTTAAAACTAGACTTCTTGGATGATAAAATCAATACCTGTTACATCTCTTCCCAAGAATCTTTTTTTATTTTCACCTGAGCTCTCATTTCCATTCTTATTTCATTTACCGTTATCTAATATTTTCAGTACTTTTGTATACATAGGAAAGGAAAGGAAAATGAAGTCGCTCAGTCATGTCCGACTCTTTGCGACCCCAAGGACCGTAACATACCAGGCTCCTCTGTCCATGGGATTTTCCAGGCAAGAGTATTGGAGTGGGTTGCCATTTCCTTCTCCAGGGGATCTTCCGGACCCAGAGATCAAACCCAGGTCTCCCGCATTGCAGACAGACGCTTTACCATCTGAGTCACCAGGGAAGCCTTTGTATACATAATGAGAATGTTAATTCTATACTTTGTTACATTTCTATAAAGAGCTTAAATTAAAATATTTTGACTTGATCCAATTTGCCTTTTATTTGCTTAGAGAAATGGGGCTGTATAAAACAGTTTATCTCAAGTCTTTTTTACCCCATAAAGTAATTTTTTTTAATGAGTGTTTATATTTTGTCACCAACTGTCCATGAAACCCAGTCTTCCAACATGCTTCTCAAGGCAATGCACCCTTGGACTTATGGTTCTCCTTGTATCTGGTGATAAATATGGGGGTAGAGAAACTTTTTTAATTATTACAATCTCTCCCTTCCATCTTTATTCTCTTGTGTAAAAGAATAAAAAGAGTATATCAGGATTAAATCTTTTGCTTCAGAGATGATTCACCCAAATTGATCTTTAAATTATGAAGCTGGATCACATTCTGACTGGTTCCTCTTCCCTAAAATGATTACATCAGACATAGAGTCTTATGTTTCCTTATATCCTTCACTCATGGAACAGTTTTAGTTAATTTATCTTATTGAATGAGTGTTTCCCTGATGGCTCAGTCAGTAAAGATTCTGCCTGCAATACAGGAGACCTGGTTCAATCACTGATTTGGGAAGTTCCCCTGGAGTAGGAAATGTTTAGAAAAATAATGAACTGTCTTAGTTTTTACAAGATGTATTGAGAGCAAGGCTAGACTTCATTAAACAACATGACCCTACCATCCTTTGAATCAAAGAATTGAAGAATAGGGTTATGTCAACAGATACAGAAGAATGAATCAAAGCTAATCTCCACCATTAGACGGCTAGGAGATCAACCCAGTCAATCCTAAAGGAAATCAGTCCTGAATAATCATTGAAAGGACTGCTGAAGATGCTGAAGCTGAAACTCCAACACTCTGGCCATCTGATACGAAGAACTGATTCATTGGAAAAGACCCTGATGCTGGGAAAGATTGAAGGCAGGAGGAGAAGGGGACAACAGACGATGAGATGCTTGGATGGCATCACCAACTCAATGGACATGAGTTTGAGCAAGCTCTGGGAGTTGGTGATGGACAGGGAAGCCTGGCGTGCTGCAGTCCATGGGGTCACAAAGAGCTGGACATGACTGAGGGACTGAACTGAACTGAATCTCCACCATAAACTCAATAACCAATTACAAATATCAGAGGTGGAAGGAAGTGTTTACCTTTATATTTATTACCCTCAATTTGAACAAAATGACAATGTTTCGAGTTAAGCAGAAAAATATCTTTCATTTATATTCTCAATACCTTTAAATTAACTATTTATAAATCATATATAAAACAAAATTCCAATGGAGAAATATTTGAAAAAATAGCATAAATTACAAGGATTTGATATTTTTAAACAAAAATTAGACTTCTGTATTTGGAAATCTTACAAAATTACAGAGTCAGTGGTTTGTGTAATGAATGCTATCTCTTGATTAAGAAATAAGATTTTTTCAGTTCCAGTAGTTGTACATTTTAACTGACTAAACATATCATTTAATCATCATCATTTTTATAAATTGTTTTTTTATTATCTTTAGAAATACTATAATATCAAAAAAAGTCCTCAATGCATTTTATTTGAAAATAATCATGTCACTTATTTTCATGCAAAGTTTATAGAACTATTAATATTTAAACAGTTGATTTTTCCATGCTGGTATGAAAAATTCATACCATTTGAAAAAAAAAATGTTGCTTGCCATAGCATTTAGTAGATCTTGACTTCAAAATTTATCTTGTTTTTCATGTTGCATGCAGAAGAAATATAAGGCTTACAATGATTGGATGAATTTTTCTCTGAAATTAGTACAGTGATGTTTTTAAAAACTAATGTATATATACATACATGCATATATAGATACATATACATAATACATACATATAAATCAGATACCTTTCAAATCAAATACACCAAGAAAATTCACATAATACATCTAGAAACTGGAGAATTTGAAATTATCAACTACTGTATATAATAAAAATATAAAACTATTTAGAATTTCTGAAAATTTGAAAATTTCCTCTGTGTCTTACCCAGTTCTAGAGGTGATGGGAGTGAAATAAATTCCTGAGAGGTTTGCCATCTGAGAAGAAAATGGTCCTTTGTCCCTAAATATAGTCCAGAAAAAATGCAAGGTGAAAGAAGTGCTTTACCTAGGAACAAAATGCTAGTCGGTACCCAACATTTAAGCGGATACACCTAAGAGACCTCCGCAGGGATTTGCATGTTTCTCATTCACGCTATAACATCATGGATGTGACTAAGCAGACAGACCTGAGGGAAAAGGAATGGCTTTTAAAGGCTGAAAAGGGGGAATACATAGAGTGAATTTTATCAACGAAGGGTGGTGATAAAGACATTTCAGTGGAATAAATAATGATCTCAATCACCAGAAACTATCATCTCTTACCAGGTGCCAAGTCAATCTTTCCAAACAATTTCAGAGAAAGGAAGAAGGAACCCTGAATTGACCAAGTTTAAGCTTCACCTCACCCTCCAGGTGGCACTAGGGGATAAGAACACATACACACACACACACACACACACACACACATACACATACACACACACACACACACACACACACACACACACACGAAAAAGAAAACTCATGTTGAAATGTAAATCTCCTGATAAAAATAAAGCTACATTCCTCTTACATCTGCAATTGTGTGATTGTTAGCTGTAAAATCATCATCATCACCATCATCACCATCAGCATGTCCTAAGTGTTCATTTTGTTTCAAGTAGTGATAAATTGCTTCACATTAACCATCTCATTTAATCTGCTGAATGCCTTTAAAGAGTAGGTGATGCTATTCACATCTTTTTACATAACAAAGATCAGGATTAAGTAACTTGACCAAATCATTCTTTAAGGACCCAAGATCTTTACTAGGATTGTATTAATTCAAAGTATTGATAATTTCTTATTTAAAATATTAACTAATTCTAGGTAGTTAGATCAGCTACCTATAGAAGTAAATAGATACATAGATAGACTGCCATATGATAATAACATCTCTTTTATACATTTGTCCTAGTCAGTGAGAATTTAATAGGGAGAAAAATTATTTTTCCACCACAAATTTTATCTAAAGTCAGATTTTTAAAATTACTATTGTCACTATCATTTTTCTGGTTAGCATTAAAGCCAAATTGAAAATAGAAAGGATATCAGGTTACTTTGCTTTCACAGTCTCAAGGAATATTGACTATCAAAATGATGACTTGATTTTAAAATGTAATTGACATGTTTAGTGATCAAATGGGAGCAACAGATATGCTCACTAAAGCCATAACATTTACACAAGAAGAAAAAAGACTTGTGACTACTGCAATCTTCGTTTGAGGGATGAAGTGTGTTGCAGTAGTTTAATATTTTTAATCTGATGAGATTTGCTCAGCTGAGTGAATAAAATGATAATAAATGTTTTAATATTTAACAGATAGCAAAATTGTATGTTCTTCAGAGAAATGTTTAAAAGGATATAGAAAGTTTACACAAGATTTTTTTTTTCTAGTATGCACCGTGACTGGTTATTTAACTGTTCTTTGTGGTTGAATATTATAACTCATGTCACTGAGATTACACAAAAAAGCAAGACAGACATGACAAGCATAGGAGAATCATGAGACAGCTGCATAATTACTGCAAATGAAAGTCTTCAGTTACACGTAAGAAATTGTGAGAGAAAATCCCCCTGCAGTCTCACAGTTTGAGTACACGGAAGTGCTGAATGATAAATTCTTGGGCTTTTTTGGAAAAA
Organism: Muntiacus reevesi; assembly: GCF_963930625.1. Classification (NCBI taxonomy): domain Eukaryota; kingdom Metazoa; phylum Chordata; class Mammalia; order Artiodactyla; family Cervidae; genus Muntiacus; species Muntiacus reevesi. The sequence goes on along the minus strand of NC_089253.1, from coordinate 62,852,984 downwards.
AAAATATCGACAGTTCTACAACCTGAACTCTATATAAATAAATGAATAAAACATGCTTGTGATTGTGTGTTAGTTGCTCAGTCATGTCTGATTTTGAGACACCATGGACTATAGCCCACCAGGCTCCTCTGTCCGTGAAACTCCCCAGACAAAAATACTGGGGTGAGTTGCTATTTCCTTCTCCAGGGCATGTTCCTGATCCAGGGATCAAACCCAGGTCTCCTAAACTGCAGGCAGATTCTTTAAGGTCTAAACCACCTGAATGGAGGACAAATGCACCACTGGAAGAGCATGCTTCTGGAATTGAAGATAGGAACTTGAGAAAAACAATAAACAAATACAGATGACTGTTTCATGACCACTCACAGGTTAAGAGCAGCTGAAATTGTTTTCAATGTGTTCACAATGCAAAAAGTGGGAGCAACATGTGGAAGAACTAGCTAGATATAGTCACAGTGTGCTTTTGATTGTAACGAAAGCTACTAACTTGGTTGGATAAGCTGCAATGAAAAGAAATCATTCTCTATGATCTATAGTTATAAAATTTGAGTGATGTCTTAAAACTAGGAGGCAGAGGAGAAAGAAGACTTAAAAAGAGGGGTTAAACATAAATGGGGTCAAAACTAATGTAGAAGTTTCAAAAATTATGTTCCATTATAATTTTTGGAGATTGAGATCACACTGTATCCAATACATAATGAGGCTATATTCCAGAGCCAATAATTTCACCACAAGCCATTGAATATGAACATTTTCTCTAACAAAATATTGAATGCTACCAGAAAGAAACAAGGAGCTATTTAGGGGAGAATCTTAGCTTTGATAAATCACTGAATATAGTACTTCACTCTGTTTTCATAATATGATGACAAATATTGCTTTTGAAACATTTGCCAAAGTTTGATAAGTGTTCCTCTTGATTAATTTTGGGGAAGAAAACAACTTGTTTAAACTGTTTCATCAGTAATATTTACTGTTACTAATTACCAAATATTACTAAGATATCATTTGTAATATTTTGAATAATAGATATCAGTGTCTACATAATTAGCTATTAAAAATACTCTGTAACCACAAAGCAATTATTATTTTGATGATATTTTTTGTCATAAGTTTAGTGAAATAAATTACCTCTAATTGGAACTAGAAGATATGCAAGGAAGCATTAAAAATACTGATGGCTTTTTAAAAACTATAGTATTTTACAATCATTAATTTAGCCAGAGGGAATAAGATTTCAAAAAATTGGGAGCTTAATAAATAAAAATCTGATAAGACACTGCTTTTAGAGGATGAAAACAAAAGTTTTAACATTATCAAATGTATGATTTTTCAGTGTGCATGAATTTTAAAATAAAAAGTTTAAAAATTAAATAAAAGGAGTATCAGTAGGACAAATACTGAAAGTCATAAACATCCAGTCACAAACAACCGGCATTTAGAAGACTGGTATCCAGAGAAAAGTTTATGCCAAATACAAAAGGAAATAAAAATAAATTTTAAAGTCATTTTGAATAATAAAGAGATAGTTATTACTTTAAACAGAAAAATCCTTGATTTGCTCACAAAGTACTTAAAAAATAATATTGAAATGAAATATTCGCTGGTTTTGGAGGGAATAAAGTCCACTAAAGGAAAATTCTGGTGAACAAAGATTTATCTACTTCAAATTCCAGATCTGAAATATTATTGCCTACTATGCCAATAAATGGGCTCACAGAATAATAAAACCATAATCATCAAACACTGAGAAATAATGTACCCAAAACAGTTAAGAAGAAACTGACATGGGCTTCGAAAGGTTGGGGATGCATAGGAAGTAGGTATTCAAACTTTATGCCGAAGGATTTGATATCAAGCCCATGCAAATGTTAAATCAAAATTGTAAACTAATAGTCTGGACGTGACAAAGGAGCACTCCTTACGTGTTGATGTAAAGACAAGTCCACTCAAGAAAGTTATCCTGTGATTTAATAATACTCAAATAATTAGGCATGTATCTATTCAAAAGCCAGTTTTTAATATGCTTGGAGATCTAATGTACAGTTAGTGAGTACAGTCAACAATATTGCATTAGAAACTTCAAGATTTCTCAGACAAAATCTTAACTGTCCTCAACACAAAACAAATGGCAACCACATGACATTTTAAAGGTGTTAACTAATGCTACTCTGGTTATATTGCAACATATAAGTGTATCAAACCAACACATCATTGACCTTAAACTTACACAGTGTTATATGTCAATTATATCTCAATGAAAAAATGAGTTCTTGATTGAATGATATAAACTTAATGGACTTTTAAAAATTTTACCTATACATTACAACCACTTGAAAGCACCTTAATTTAGCTATGAAAACTAACATATCTAGATTTTATAAATTAAAGTGAGTTTGTTAGAATAATAGTTTCCTAAGGAATCTTTATTGTTATTTTAGTCAGTCTAACTATTATGCAGTGTATAGTGGAGCCTGCTAATTACTCACACAACAGAAGAAGTGTTCTGGTACTCCTGGGCACACCCACAGACACCCAGAGGTGACCATGTGACTGACTTTTGCCATCAATTACAAGCAGACATGTTGTGTGTTCCCTTGCAGGTCAAGCTTGTGAAAATCCACCATCTAAACTTTGGTATCTTCTTTACCTCTTTCAGCTAAATAAAATGAGGTTAACCCCCAGTGCAAACATGAAAACCACATGTTGAAGATAGTAGATTACTCATTTCTATTATATGAGCAAAAGGTAAATCCTATTTATATTTGAACAATGAATTCTTGAGTCTATTTGTTGCAGCAGTGAACTTACCATAACTAATACACAAAGTTTAGCAACATTACCAAGCTGCTTCTGTTACATACATTTTGGTAGTTTTGTGTTATTCTTCAGTTGCTAAATTGTTTATATATTATATATTAATAAAATAAGCATATATGTCAAAGAAGAATTACACGGATGTGCATATACATGTGTGTGTGTGTGATGTGTGTGTGTGTCTATGTGAATTTGCACAATGTCATCTGTTCTTTAGCTCTTAGTTCTTCTAACAACTAAGGTGAGAACTTCTAAGAACTAAGGTGGGAGTAAGTATGGTAGATAAGAATCAAAGGGCAAACTGCCCTAACTAAAGTGTCCATCATCAAAAGGACTTGAAGATCATTGCCAAAGAACTTACAGTTGACTGAATTGATATACTGTATGGTAACCAATTACTAATCATTCTTATTTCATGTTGACCACTACGTCTATCCATTCTGACTGCCTCCCACCTGTGTGCTCACAATGTGGATTTAAATATGCCTGCTCTCCTTTACCAGCCTGTTCTCATCAGTGGGAAGAACAGTCAAGCTTGAATTTGTAGTTATCAGAATTCCATAATGTCTTCTGGTAGGTAGAAAGCTACCAGGACCTTTGTGGAAACAATAGACCCCCTTCTATTTGTTTTGACTTGTTTACATCTTTTACATTTACTTTTCGGCAATCCCTGAATGACTGGAAATAAAATCACATTTCTCTGTGCATCAAAGACAAGACAAGCCTTCACAGTGATTTAGTTAGTCTGCTATGATTTCTCCAAGGGCATAAAAATAAACTAGATGATTCCTTTTTAATAAATACTTTCTCTAAAAAAACAATATGTTTCTTGATTTATCAAAACAATTACACTCTTTGTGTTTCACTGTGAAGGGTTCTCCAATGATTTGTCTCATTTTTCCTTTTCATCTATGCACATACCCACACATTCATCATGTTAAACAAAATTTGTTAGACCTTTTTTACAAACAAAACTGCAAAAGTTTTGGATACAAAGATGAAAAACAAATCTGCTCTCTCTCTCTCTTTTTTTTTTTTTTTAATTCTACCAAACATTTCCATGTCTACATAAAATGTTTCCTAGAAAGAGGAGATCAATTCCTCAAAACAGAGCTCAATCTATACTGTGTGATCTTTCTGAAATCTATCCCTCTTCTTCCTAACTTCAGCTCATTGATCTCAGTTCCATCCTTTGAGGAATGCATAATTATTTTATTTACAGATTCTACCTGGCAGCCTTCAAATACTTAACAGATCTCTATAATGACTCCAATGAGATTCTCACTTTCAGAATATCTCCTTAGTTTAATTTAAATGCACTGTATTATAATAAGCTGAGTATTATAAGGAGACACCTTTCCTCCCCCTATCCCACTCCTTGCCACGTGCAACTCATAAGAATATCTAGGTCTTTATTTTAACTAATTATAAAAAAAAGGAAATTAAAAAAAATTAAATTCTATAATACAAATTCCAAGTGAGTATAAGGTACAAATTAGAGTGGAATGGCTATTAATAAGTAACTTGATTCTGTCCTTGGGGTTTCACGAAATTTCTTAGTTTCAAAGGCCCCTGGCCAAGTTGTTTTAAAGAGTTGGACTCTTCTCCATTGAAACCTATAGTCTTTTTACATAAAACATTTTTTTTTCTTTTGGTTTCCCCATTACAATTGAGAGAAATTGAGAGAAAAGATATGCCATTGTGAAATTTTCTAATTACATCATAGTTTGTGAGTTTTGTTGTATTTTATACATAAGTTTTTTGGGGGTGGGGGAGGGAAGGAAGTCAGAGTATATTTTTCTTGTTTATTGGAGATGCATGACTCTTCTACCCTTGAATAAGGTTAGATTCTACCCACTACATGTATTTTAGAGAGAAAAATGCTCTGAAACTTGATCAAGGCACTGTATGCTTGAGCAAAATTGATCTCTAAGGTAACCTGTATTTCAATTAGAAGTGATTTTTCCAGGCTTTTAATGGCATATAGTTAGGGTCCCAAAGCAAGTTGAAAATGGGAATTTAATAAACAAAGGTCTCCAAATTGCTAAGAGTATTGAATAGTAATGTTAAAATGAAGATATAGTGGCCCTTAAACATGAAGTGATGTTAAATCTCATAAGGGCACGTTCAGACAGGAAATTTCTTAATGTAGGAATAAGTGAAAAAGAAAAAAATACCAATCTCTCAAGAAAGAAGGAAGCATCAGGAACAAGAGAGATATAGAAATGCCTCTTGGAAGAGAATTCTATATTAGGTGTTGCCAATGAGATTAATGAATTTTGAGAAATTTTGAAATCTTATAACCAGTTTGAAGATGTCTCCTCTCATATTAATATTCTAAGTCTACCCTAAGACTTCTTATTTTGGCTTCTATAAATCTCCAGGAAAACTTGGCTATCTATAATTATCACTTAGTATTAGGGAAATAAGAGAGGATGGGGTGAAAGATATGGGCAAAGCGGAGTAGGAAATTTACTAGATTAAGATTGGAAGGTCCTAATAAAATAGCTAGAAGAGAAACCAGGAGAGAAATTAATAGAATGAATTGAACATCTACAACCAGCACCACTAAACACATATCTTAAGCTATTTTCTTAAATCAAGTAAAAGGTGGAAGCTAAAGTTAGAGTTCTACTATTTTCTTTCAGAAAAGGAGGACTTTTAGCTCCCAAAGTCACAAATAATATGCTAGTGTCTTTACCTTATGAGGTATTTATTATATATTAAAACAATTAATTGCAAATTATATAACATGATAGTTTTTAAATAATATATAAATATTTACATATAGTATGGTTTGAACCACACATTGCTAAAGAAGACATTTTAAGGGAGATGGATAGTTAACATAACAGAAATATAAATACATATATAATGTATAATACACACACACACTCATATATAAAGCATATGATGTAAATGTGCTTCTCTTGTTCTGAAGCTTACATAAAATCTTATTAGCCCCAAATATTAAGAAATGTCAAAGAATATGTGACTTGTTTACACTTTCTTATAAATCTGAACTGAAATTATTAAATGTTTTCAAATTAACTTCAAGATATTCTCAGAAAATAATTTGAAGAGATAAAAAACATAATATTATTAATGGGAAACCTTCCTTATAAGCAAGATTAAAAAATCAGTACAGAGCCAGTGTCCCTAAACTTGTCTACTTTATCTGTATCATGTTCTTTGACAATTGAAGGCTTTCTCCTCTGATATTTCAGTAGCAAACTCTAGGGAAAATGGAAATGGAACTCTTTGTTTCCTCTCAGATGTGGTATTGGCAATTTATAGAACTACATGGCGATCCCTAGGAGAACAAGGACTATACAACAAAAAAGTAAGACCATCACTGTGGGAAGTCTGGCATTTTAGAATCCAGCTGCGTGAGGTGTATATATAGATATATATATATTGTGTATATATATATATATATATTAGGGCAAGTGGCTAAGTTTCTGCTTCTCAGCATAACCACACAATAGTAACCATTAATATTTCATCAAGCTATAGTATTCACTGATTCCATGATTATCTTCCCTTGTTTTTTGAACTGAAACTTTTGCAACTTCAGTAGGACACAAATGCTTACGAGTTTTAGTGAACACTGTATCTGCAACTGCAGCCCTGGGTTTCTTGGTTGGTCCATGTATGTTATACTGAGATCCTTCCTATGCTATGATGGGGCTTCAAGCGAGAATTACACATCTCCTTTCTTTAAGCAATAAACTTAGAAAGTTATTCTATCTTTGTTTACTCATTTATTATAAACTATATTATGGGTTGAATACTTGCATGGGTTCTTGAAGAAAGCCACAGAGATCGACATCAAGGGAATTAAAATATCACAAGGAAAAATCCAAAGCTCAAGCTATGACATTAGCATGAAAGTGACTGTTCTCCACTCAAGAAAATGTGAATCTTATCAAAGTCTATGCATATATAATGAGAATGTTAGCTTAAGATAAATATCACTGCATATGTTATTTACAAAGGGAACTTAGTTTGTAGAAAGATAGGTTCCTGAAAATATAAGTATAAATTTGAGCTGGTATAGACAAAATGAAGTGTAACAAGTTCTAACAAAATGTACTTTGCTTATGGCACAGTCACAAAGTGAATAATAAATAAAATTACACTAAGGTGAAAAATATTCTCCGTTCCCTTCTTCCTTTCCTCCCTCCCTCCCTTCCTCCATTCCTTTCTACCCTCCTTCTGTAACACTTCACTTCAATCTTTTATTTTTTGTAAATGCTTTTACCTAGAAAAATATCCACGAAAAACATGATGAATATTTGACGAAGTAACGTTAGAATTTCAAGAATGTCAGCAAAAAAGCAGGAATTGCATATAATATTAAATTTTACTAATAATAACAGCAGGTGTCTTGAAAGAAGAGAAAAATCTAAGAAATCAGTCTCTACAGAACATCTGCTTACTGGTGAAGATTCTATGCTTATGTGGTAAAATTAAAAGATGCCTGCTCCTTGGAAGGAAAGCTATGACAATTCTAGACAGCATATTAAAAAGCAGAGACATCACTTTGCTGACCAAAGTCCATATAGGCAAAGCTATGGTTTTTCCAGTAGTTGTGTATGATGTGAGAGCTGGACCACAGAGAAGGCTGAGTGCCCAAGAATTGATGCTTTTGAACTGAGGTGCTGGAGAAAACTCTCCAGAATCCCTTGGACTGCAAGGAGGTCAGCTCTGTCAATCCTTAAGGAAATCAACCCTGAATATTCTTTGGAAGGATGATGCTGAACTGAAGCTCCGCTACTCTGGCCACCTGATGTGAAGATATGACTCATTGAAAAAAAACCCTGATGCAGGAAAAGACCGAAGGTAAATGGAGAAGGGGACAGCAGAGGCTGTGATGGTTTGATACCATCACTGACTCAATGGACATGGATTTGAGCAAACTCCAGGTGATGGTGAAGGACAGAGGAGCCTGGCGTGCTGCAGTCCATAGGGTCGCAAAGAGTCAGACAGGACTTAATGACTGAATAACAACAATATTTCCTATGTGGTTGATAATCAGAAGAAGCTTGATAATCAAAAGAAGCTAAGCGTCCCTCTGGCGTCCATGCCCACTCTGTCCTAAAGAAAGAACTTGAACTAAACTGAGTAGTAACTTCGCATTTCCTATGCCTGTCAGCTTGCTAGCTCTTGTCTACCTTCTATTGATCTTGCATTCAGACACAGACTTGGACACTATCAAAGACCATGCTCAAACCTTTTTTATTATGTGTTTTTAATTATTACAGTATCTACTTCTGGTCATAATTCCACAGGAGATAGATTATGACTCATAAAAAAAAAAAACCCTGCCTAAATTTGACTTCATTTCTTCAGTTCTGCCTTGAATACTCTAAATGGAACCACTCAATTTTGTCCACTGAATAAGCCCTTCATCCAAGAATTCAAAGATAACAAACTCTGAGAAACATGGTCTTATGTCTAGGGGAAACGAATGTAAATTTAAGTTTGTAATATTAGTGATTTGAGCAATTGAGACAACATCTAAGAAGTCAAAATAACAGTAGAATAAATATATTCCTACTAAGGAACAACTTCTCTTATTTTGCTGTATTATCTGATGTGAGTCAAAAACAAAGAAAGTATATAATGTCTAAGGCTAGCACTACGATGTTTTGCTTAGTTTTCAAAAGTTGAAGGTTCCTAAAGGGTCGCCAAAACATGAACCTAGAGAATATTATACTTAGTGAAGTAAGTCAGACAGAGAAAGACAGATAGTATATGACATCATTTCTAACTGGAATCTAAAAATTATGAATTTACATACAAAACAGAAATGGCCTGATGGACATAGAAAACAAATTTATGGTTACCAAAAGGATGAAGGAAGGAACAAGGGACAAATTGGCAGTGTGGGATTAACATATATGAACTACACACATAAAATAGATAAGCAAAAGATTTCCTGTATAGCACAGGGAATTATATTAAATGCCCTGTAATAAAGTAGAATTAAATGTTTCTTTTATAAGTTCTAGATTTTGAAACAGCTAGAATAGCTGTAATATCATATAATAGAATGCAATCTGAAAAAAGTAACTGAATCACTTTGTTATACACAAGAAAATAACACAATATTGTAAGTGAACTCTAATAAAATAAAATTTTTAATAAAAAAAAAGATTATACCATGGAAATAACCTAGTGTATCAGCAGAGGAATGAGTAAAAAAGATGTGGTACACATATATAGTGGAATGTTACTCAGCCATGAAAAGGAACAAAACTGTGTCGTTTATAGAGACATAGATGGACGTGGAGACTGACGTACAGAGGGAAGTAAGATAGAAAGAGAAAATAAATGTCATATACTAACACATATATAGGATCAGAAAAATGGTATAGATGATCTTATTTATAAAACAGAAATAAAGACCCAGGCAATGAGAACAAACACATGGAAACCGTGGGTAAGAGGGTTGAGATGAATCAGGACATTGAGATTGACACACATATGCTATTGATACTGTGCATAAAATAGATAGCTAATGAGAACCTACTGTATAGCACAGGGAACTCAACCAATGCTCTATGGTGACCTAAACGGGATGGATATCCAAAAAATGAGGGGATGTATGTATACGTACAGTTGATTCACTTTTCTGTACAGTAGGAACTAATACAACATTGTAAAGCAACTATACTCCAATAAAAATGAAAACGACAAGAACAACAACAAAATGTTTACTAGAGAAAGTTACAGATTTTATATCTTGGATATTGAGAGAAATGTATATTTTCTGTTTGCTGATTATATGATGGAGAAGCAAATCTGAAGTACGTGGAATGTTAAGGCTGACTTGTTCTTTCAGCTCTCAAGGTCCAGAAGAAGGAATGATGCATTGATACTAGCACTGCTACTGGTTGTAATATTAAGCACATGCATTTTTGCTAATATATTTTCAGGATCAGGATATATAGAAAAATAAAAGAAGCGTATCATAACATGAGATGTGTAATTGAAATAAACTGAGCAAATTTTAAACGCACATGTGTTTGTATTTATCAGTTTGTAGCACATTTGCAGTAATAGCATCTTTTCTTGATGAGCTGTGTCTTACTTACCTGTACTATCTTATAGATAATATTTAAGATCTCTGTGGAAATAATGACAGTTACTCAATTTTTAATGCAGTGTAACATAATTTACACTTAGAAATGGCTAGTAAGGAGATTTAACAAAGGAGGACTGTTAGGGCAACTTCCATTTCACAAAGGCAAAAGGATAATGAGGAATTACCAGGCAGCTTAGTGGTAAAGAGTCCACCTGCAATGCAGGAGACACAGGAGACGAGGGTTCGATCCCTGGGTCAGGAAGATCCCCTGGAGGAGGAAATGGCAACCCACTCCAGTATTCTTGCCTGGAAAAGTTCATGTACAGAGGAGACGGGCTTGCTACAGTCCGTGGAGTTGCAAATAGTCAGACATGACTGAGTAACTGAGAATGCAGGCACAAAGAATAATTAGCAATATATTCTGGCTTATAAAAGGGAGCATATTTACATCATTCCCTTCATTGTACAGCAGAAATTAACACAAATCTGTAAAGTAACTATACCCACCAATTAAACAAAAGCAAAAGTAAATAATAAAGAGTACAGTCCTTTTGCATATTTTCAATGTGTGATAGCAGATTAAAGCAAGCAAATTATTTGTGCAAGCACGTACCGAACACAGGAATGTCAGTTTTTCCTATGGAGTACAGTTGATCCTGAGCAAAAAGAAACAGGAACCTGATTCTTTTGCTTTCAGTGCTTAAATGAGGCAGCATGACTATAATCTTGAGAAAATACTCAGCAACTAATCAATTTGCCTGCCCTCCTTAGGACAGGGGCCTTTCACAAACCACAGAAATGGTTAATCTGCTTTGTCCCCGTTGCTCTCGAAGCTTCCAGAGAACCCTGTGCAGCACGGCTGCGCTGCAGATAACCCGACAGTGTCATTAAAACGGAAAGTATCTCTGGAGAAGGGCTGTAATCCTAGACTGAAAAAAAAACAAAATCAAATTTTTCCCTTTCTATCTGGTAGAACCCCTGAGAACATGGAGGACTCTTACATAACTTTCAGTATTTGTACAACTTGTCCCCAAATCACATCTCAATTCATTGTGCTTGTGATCTATGAGAAAATAAGAAGGTAGCTTGGGAATCTACTCTTCAGTGAAACAGAAGGTCAGGCAAAGAAATGGATAATGTGAAAGGAGTAAATTTAAGTCTGTGAGAAGTAGCTCCTCTTTTTCCATCCCAACAGCAGGAATGATGGAAATGTCCCTTATGTAATGATTTCATTCAGAGCAGTTCATCCAGTATTATTGATATACACATTGATCCTGTCTAAACGCCTGCCTTCTCCCCATATTGAGAAAAAAAAAAACGTGAAAATCAATCAAATCCTTTTTCTAATAATCCAATTCAGTGAGGCTATGTTCATCAGTCCATAGGTGCACTTTGATTTCCTCATTTCTTGTCTTCAGAAATAACTGTGTTTTTTGAGCTGAGGTACATTTTAGAGCAATACTTTACATATACTACCTGGATATCTTATGTGTGTGTGAAATATAATTTAAATAGCAAAAGCCATTGAATTATTATTCTGTGTAAAAATATATCTTTCAAACTAGGCTTCCATGTCCATTGGTCTAATTTATTAGATAAGGGTCTAACAACAAAAATCTAATGAAATTTGACTGACTGGACTTATTAGCTGTTGTTGAGAACCAAGAAAGAAAGAGAGAGAATTAGTAATGTCTATTTCTATAGTCACATTTAAAAGTGACTCACTGTATTATTTTATACATCAATTCTGTATCCTATGAGGAAACCAAAGGTAAATAAAATATTTAGATAAGAAAATCTTTCAATTGAATATATTATGGGAGTCCTGCCTTTCCACTGAGTTAAGCTGTGTGTATTCTGATAGCAAACAGGGACAGGTCTTACTGACTTGAAAAGCTTCTATAACAAAAGCTTGGGAAAGTGGAGGACCTTCCTCAGGAGACATCTGTCCAACCCCATGGGGTGTTAGGGAGTCTGTGTGCTGATCCACCTGAGAGCCAAGGTTCTCCATTCTATAATCAAGTATTTGAGGATTCTGCCCTGAATAAAGTCTTTGAACACTGCTTTTTGTCTTCACTCAAAACACAGATCTTTACTCTGCCCTTATGTTGACTGGGTTATCCTCTCCATGGATTTATTACTCACCCCTAGAACTTAATGGGAAATAGACTAAGAGTTTCGAAGTATGAACAACTTAGGCTAAACTTTCTAACAGATTGGTCAATCAAGACTAAATCATGACAGTCATGTTCCAAAAATAGAAAGTTGAGATTTAGCATTCAGACTGGATACCATCATTGAAATTCTTATTCCCTTTTCACACATGACAATTAGAATGGAACCTTCCTTGCACATGAGATAACCAACTCTTTTGAGCCCTCTCAAAAACACTAATGTGGGATGCAATGGTGGATGCTCCTGGCAGTGCCAGATACTTAACCCTGCGCTCACATCCTAAAGTTAGAGAAGGCTTAGTACACTTTGTTCTGATTCAGAGGCTCCAAGTCAGCAGAATACCTAAATCAGATTGATTATATTCTTTGCAGCCAAAGATGGAGAAGTTATAAAGAGTCAGAAAAAACAAGACCAGGAGCTGACTGTGGAATAGACCATGAACTCCTTATTGCCAAATACAGACTTAAATTGAAGAAAAAGTGGGGGAAACCACTAGACCATTCAGGTATGACCTATATCAATTCCCTTATGACTATACAGTGGAAGTGGGAAATAGATTTAAGGGGTTAGATCTGATAGTCAGAGTGGCTGATGAACTATGGACAGAGGTTCATGATATTGTACAGGACACAGGGATCAAGACCATCCCCAAGAAAAAGAAATGCAAAAAGGCAAAATGGTTGTCTGAGGAGGCCTTACAAACAGCTGTGAAAAGAAGAGAAGTGAAAGGCAAAGGAGAAAAGGAAAACTATACCCATTTGAATACAGAGTTCCAAAGAATAGCAAGGAGAGATAAGAAAGCCTTCCTCAGTGATCAATGCAAAGAAATAGAGGAAAACAGTATAATAGAAAAGACTAGAGATCTCTTCAAGAAAACTAGAGATACCAAGGGAACATTTCATGCCAAGCTGGACACAATAAAGGACAGAAACTGTATGGACCTAAGAGAAGCAGATGACATTAATAAGAGGTGACAAGAGTACACAGAATAACTATACAAAAATGATCTTCATGATCCAAATAATCATGATGGTGTCATCACTCAACTAGAGACAGACATCCTAGAATGTGAAGTGAAAGTGGGCCTTAGGAAGCATCACTATGAACAAAACTAGTGGAGGTGATGAAATTCCAGTTGAGCTATTTCAAATCCTGAAAGATGATGCTGTGAAAGTGCTGCACTCAATATACCAGCAAATTTGGAAAACTCAGCAGTGGCCACAGGACTGGAAAAGGTCAGTTTTCATTCCAATCCCAAGGAAAGGCAATGGCAAAGAATGCTCAAACTACCGCACAACTGCACTCATCTCACACACTAGCTAATTAATGTTCAAAACTCTCCAAACCAGATCTTCAACAATACATTAACTGTGAACTTGTAGATGTTCAAGCTGGATTTAGAAAAGGCAGAGGAACCAGAGATCAAATTGCCAACATCTGTTGGATCATGAAAAAAAGCATGAGAGTTCCAGAAAAACATCTACTTCAGCTTTAGTGACTATGCTAAAGTCTTTGACTGTGTGGAGCACAACAAACTGTGGAAAATTCTTAAAGAGATGGGAATACCAGACTACCTGATCTGCCTCTTGAGAAATCTGTATGCAGGTCAGGAAGCAACAGTTAGAACTGGACATGGAACAGCAGACTGGTTCCAAATCGGGAAAGGAGTACGTCAAGGCTGTATATTGCCACCCTGGTTATAAAACTTATATGCAGAGTACATCATGAGAAACACTGGGCTGGATGAAACACAAGCTGGAATCAAGATTGCCAGGGGAAATATCAATAACCTCAGATATGCAGATGACACCACCTTTATAGCAGAAAGTGAAGAAGAACTAAAGAGCCTCTTGATGAAAGTGAAAGAGGAGAGTGAAAAAAGTTGGCTTAAAATTCAACAGTTGGAAACCTAAATTCCTGGCATTTGGTCCCATCAGTTCATGGCAAGTAGATGGGGAAACAGTGACAAACTTTATTTTTGGGGCTCCAAAATCACTGCAGATGGTGATTGCAGCCATGAAATTAAAAGACACTTGTTCCTTGGAAGGAAAGTTATGACCAACCTAGATAACATATTTAAAAGCAGAGACATTACTTTGCCAACAAAGTCCATCTAGTCAAAGCTTTGGTTTTTCCAGTATTCATGTATGGATGTGAGAGTTGGACTATGAAGAAAGCTGAGAGCTGAAGAATTGATGCTTTTGAACTGTGGTGTCGGAGAACACTCTTGAGAGTCCCTTGGACTGCAGACAGCTTACGCACAAACTAAAAATTTAGTAGAAGCGATAATGAATCCATCCTAATATTTGTTATATTTGATTGGTGCAAAATCTCTTTGCTGTTGTTCAGTCACATCTGACTCTGCGACCCCATGAACTGCAACACACCAAACTTCCCTGTTCTTTACGATCTCTTGGAGTTTGTTCAAACTCATGTGCATTGAGTCGATGATGTCAGTAATTCCACTCAAAAATGAAATGGGAAGAATAATTCTCAGATACAGTACTGGAGAGCAGATTTTTCTTTATAAACATCCACAGACAAAAGTTTTTCACCTAGACTTGCTCATAAATCCATATTGCATATAGGATTATCTTCCTAAGGATTTTACTGTAATAATTCAATCATAGCATGAGGACAAAGAGTACTATAGCACGGTATACCATGTAATGAGTAGACCTCATTCTCATAAACAAATACATTCAAAATAAACATCAGTGGAAAGAGATTACCAACTATTGGGTAAAGCTCATGGTGAGGTCAAATGTGGTACACTTCCATCTCAACTGTGAAGACCCTTTAGGTATTATTGAATAAGGAGAAAATTCTTTATGAAAACATAACTAGAGACTATTTTATTTGAAAACTCTCTGTTAGGCATTATGCCAATTGTTTTATGTGCATTAATTTATTTCCCCTATAAATTTGTCACCTTAATATTCCAAATTTTAGTTGAGAAAACTGAGATAAGCAAACCAAGTAAACAGAGAAGACACACAAATACTCGGTGACCACATATAGGTTATTAAACTTGACTATTATCCAGGCAGCTTGACATTTAAAAGGGAACACATCAATTACTATTACCAAATTAACCTCTAACAGTACCATCTCAGAACCTTTGAGCACAAATATAAATAGCAAAGATTTCCTTGTCTACTGCTGCTATGGTCTGAATATTTGTGTCTCCCACAAAATTTACATGTTGAAACCAAATGTCCAGGGTGATGATACTAAGTGATGGTCACGTCATGATGTCTTATTGAATGAGACCAATGTCCTTTTAAAAGAGTCCCCTTCTGCAATGTCAGAGACAGGAGAAGTCTAAAACCTAGAAGAGGGCCCTCACACAGCAGGCTGAGAGCCTGATCTGATTTCTAGCCTCCAGAATGGTTAGAAATAAATATCTCTTGCTTTATAGCCCCTCAGTCTGTAGTATTTCTTTATAGCAAATTGAACAGACTAAGACAACTGCGATCTTCAGTTCATGGTTTGGACTCAGTAATTTTTTTTCACTCATTTGTAAAAAAAAAAAAAAATGTTATTGTTGTTTTTGTTCAGTCACTCAGTCCTGTCCGACTCTTTGCGACCCCATAGACTGTAGCATGCCAGGCCTCCCTGTCCAACATCTCCCAGAGCCTGCTCATGTCCATTGAGTTGGTGATGCCATCCAACCATCTCAAACTCTGTCATCCCCTTTTCCTCCCACCTTCAATATTTCCCAGCATCATGGTCTTTTCTAACGAGTCAGTTCTTCACATCAGGTGGCCAAAGTACTAGAGTTTCAGCTTCAGCATCAGTCCTTCCAATGAACACCCAGGACTGATCTCCTTTAAGATGGACTGATTGGATCTCCTTGCAGTCCAAGGGGTTCTCAAGAGTCTTCTCCAACACCAGAGTGCAAAAGCATCAATTCTTTCCACTCAGCTTTCTTTATGGTCCAACTCTTACATCCATACATGACTACTGGAAAAACCATATCTTTGACTAGATGGACATTTGTTTGCAAAGTAATGTCTCTGCTTTTTAATATGCTGTCTAGGTTTGTCATAGTTTTTCTTCCAAGGAGCAAGTGTGCTTTAATTTCATGGCTGCAGTCACCATCTGCAGTGATTTTGGAGCCCAAGAAAATAAAGTCTGTCAAAATAAAATTGAGTAATCATGCTCCTTGCTATTTCCCCAAAGGAGATGACAAATTATGTACACAAAAACCTATACACAGACATTTATACCAGCTTTATTCACAATTTTCAAAACTTGGAGGCAACCAAGATATCCTTTAGTAATGAATGGGATAAATAAACAGTGGTACAATCAGATGATGGAATGGTATTCAGTGCTAAAAAGAAATGTGCTATCAAGCCATGAAAAGACATGGGGAACATAACACATATTACTGAGTGAAAGAAGCGAAACTGTAAAGACTCCATAATATATGATTCCAACTATATGACATTCTGGGAAAAGCAAAGCTATGGAGACAATACAAAGATCAAATTTACTAGTAATGGGAGTGGGATTGGAAAGAGATAAAAACAAGCAGAACACAGAAAATTTTAGGAGGGTAAAAGTATTTTGTTTGATACTATAGTGATGGATATATATCATTATATATTTATCCAAATCCATAGAATCGACTATACCAATTGTAAGCCCTATTCACAATTGGGAGATTGTGATATGTCATATATATAAATGAACTTAGTGATATATCATATACATAAATGAACTTTGGCAGATTATGATATATCAATGTAGATTCACCCTTGGAACAAATGACCATTCTGGTGAGTGATGTTAATAATGGGAAGGGTATAGTTGACTCATTGGACAAGACCCTGATGCTGGGAGGGATTGGGGGAAGGAGGAGAAGGGGACGACAGAGGATGAGATGGCTGGATAGCATCACCGACTCGATGGACATGAGTTTGGGTAAATTCCGGGAGTTGGTGATGGACAGGGAGGCCTGGTGTGCTGCAATTCATGGGGTCACAAAGAGTTGGACACGACTGAGCGACTGAACTGAACTGAGTACATATATGGCGGCAGATGGTTTATGGAAAACCTCTTTGTCTCCCTCTCAATTTTGTTGTAAGTCTAAACCCTCTCTAAAAAAATAAAATCATAAAAAAACAAATTCAATTATCATGACATTCTTAGAGAACACTTTTACTGGTAATCTCAATTTCCTCTCCCATTCATCTTAAAAAATTTAATGAGAATTGGACCACAAAAGAAAGAATGTGTATAAAAATCAAATGTTCACTGATGATCAATCATATATGAATCTCTTAGCTATGAAGTAGTTGAAAAGTTTAGCATAATAAATAACCTAGCTCAATAATGATGGTAATAGGCACTGTGATAAATTATTGCTAGTCATAGGATAAAGTTCAAATATTTGAACAATTTAGCATTATTTTAACCTATATGCCATCAGTGACCTTATGGGAGTAGAAATTCAGAAGAAACTGTTATGACAGGGTGATAAAGAACACTCATTTGAAGTAGAAGCAGAGAACACTGTATGAGTTATATAATTGACTTTAATATAATTGTATTGAATATACATTACACACATGGTCATAAAAATTGTCACAAATGATTAATGACTCTATAAATCATGGTATGAGTTTCAGATCATTTTATAAAGTCCATTAACCCACAAAGTATTTTAGTCATGATCTTTGTTCCTTTTTATGAATATCCAATGTCATATTCACTTTGAAAATGATAAATATTTGGACTCACAGATCAGGAAGGGCCCTCAGTAAGTTTCTTATCTCTCCATCACTCACTGACCAATTGTGTCAGTCATTCCAGAAACAGACACTTAGATCCTCTCTGGAGAAGGTATTCAAGCATTCTAAGTTAAGATTACTTATACTTAAAAAATTCAAAATGCCAATTTACCTATGAAATAAAGCAATAGTGTATAGCCCAGAATGGAAGTAAAATCAAAAATTGGAGTCAGGAGGATGTACTTAGGAAATTTTAAATTATTTCTTCCTTCTTCCTTCATTTTCAGTCTTTTAATCCATATTTAGTTGGAGATTCAATATTATTAGATGAGTTGAGTTATTTATACAGAGTTTTCTTCATTTATATTGCATAGATATTAAAGCAGAAAGTGTTAATTTAGAATTGGAAAACATGAAAAATTATGCAAATTTTTCAATTTCAGAAGATTATAGATAAAAGAAGACAACATAACTTGGAAAAACTGTCATGGAATGAATTAAGTTACTAATTCAAGCACAGACTATCCATTTACCCTTAGAAAAACAATAATCTTTAAAATATATGGAACAATTTCTCATCTGTCCCTTCAAAGCAGCAAAAAAATGAAAGGATAATCTATTCATTTAAATGAAGTAACACTTTTTTTTCTCTGATTCATTGGAAAGCACTTCCAAGTAGCTTCCAGTTTTAAAATTAATCCTAAATATGGAAATATATGCAATTCCAGAAATGATCAACATCAATAAGAGCAGAAATACCCAGCTTATTTGAGAATGTCTATATTTATGTACACTGTAGTGGTGTGCTGCAGTTCATGGGATCACAATGTTAGACATA
The DNA here is from genome assembly GCF_963930625.1 of Muntiacus reevesi. NCBI lineage: Eukaryota > Metazoa > Chordata > Mammalia > Artiodactyla > Cervidae > Muntiacus > Muntiacus reevesi. The sequence goes on along the minus strand of NC_089253.1, from coordinate 62,834,320 downwards.
AATTAGCGACTGAATAACAAACAACAACAATAACCATGACCTACATAAAATAAAGAAGAGATAAAATAGAAAATGATAATATTGCAGAGTATTAGACATTAAAATCATAAAATAGTAAAGAAAATGTTTACTAATAAAAATAAAGAAGAAAGAAAATGTGGCCTTTCTAGCAGCTTTAACTAGTTTCAAAGGCAAGAACAGTTATTCACGTGTTGGTTAGAATAACCATCATTGTACTAAATGATTAATAGAAAACAATTTTTGTATAGGCCACTCTAGCGGCTATCTCAGGGAGGAAAAAAAAAGAAAAACACGCTGCAAAAGTAGTATTTCAACTGAGGTAGGGGTACTGCCAAATATATACGGCCAAAATACATAATGAGAAAAATTTGCCTATTTATTCACATATTAAATTAACAACTATAAAAAATACTAGGGGGCACCTCGAAGCAATGACTATAGAATGCTAATCTGATCTAGGGTTCTAAGATGTTGGTTAACAAATCATGAAACATTTTTTCCCTTTACATAATAAGATATTTCTTTACATCTTTGATATCTCTGCATTATCATCTATGATCCCCAAATAACCTTTCTGAAAATCTTAGGTCACAGCTGTTCTTATACTTAATAGCAAAGAACACAAATTACCTGTGATTTTTTTATCTAAAACAAATGATAGATTTGAGGCTGAAAATCTTAACCAATCTCTCTTAATCTGGACATTTTGTAGGTTGCTTCTTCTCCCTAGAAGGCGCCTATTAATTTTTTTTTCCTTTGTTCTTCCTGACAAACTTATTTTCATTGTTGAGAATTTAGTTTAGTTTCCTCTCCCTAGCAGCAATCTCTAAAATGCCAAAGACTGGGTTATTATTGTTCCTTGGTTAGCCTCAAACTCTGTGCAAACTGCCTTAGCACTTATAACTTTTATCACACAGTATTATTAACTTGAATATCTTCCCCAGAAGAATGTAAATAGCCTGGGATAGAAACGGTCTTATATTTTTATTGCTGTATTCTCAATAACAGGCACACAGAGGGCTTCTAGGTGGTTGAGATTGACACATATGTCCTACTGATACTGTGTATAAAATAGATAATAATGAGAACCTATGGTATAGCACAGGGAACTCTACACAGTGCTAGACAATGACCTAAGTGATTTTGTTCTTGGTTTAGTTGCTAGTCATGTCTGACTCTTTTGCAACCCCCGTGGACTGCAGCCTACCAGACTGTCTGGTCCATGGAATTCTCCAAGCAAGAATGTTGGAGTGGTTTGCCATTTCCTTCTCCAGGGAGTCTTCCTGACCCAGGCATTGAACCCGCATCTCCAGCACTGGCAGGCGGATTCTTTACCACTGGAGCCACCTTGGAAGCCTCTTTAAAAGAAACTATACTCCAATAAAATTTTTACAAAACAGATAACAGATTTATTGAAGGATTTTTGCAATTAATCAAGAATAAAAATAGCATGTGGAAGGCAGGAAAACACTTATTGTATGCAAGTCATCAACCCCCCCTACACACACACACATACAGAAAGGCAGTAAAATTTATCAACATAATAATACTTTGTGGACTTGCTATGTGTCAAAGCTTTACAGACACTGTAGTTTTTAATTCTCACGCCCATCACGAAAGTCAGAATCTTATATCTGAGGAGACTGAGGCTTTGAGGTAGTAAGCAACTTGTTCAGGATCTTGAATCTGGTTGCCTGATTCCATCTTTAGCTATTATGCTATAGTTCTTTCCCTTCATATGTACTCCGTGGTGACTCAGACAGTAAAAACATCTGCTAGCAATGTGGGAGACCCTGGTTCAATCCTTGGGTCTGGAAGATCCCCTGGAGAAAGAAATGGCCACCCACTCCAGTATTCTTTCCTGGAAAATCCCATGGAAGGAGGAGCCTGGCAGTCTACAGTCCAGGGGGTTGGAAAGAGTCAGACAGGACTGAACGACTTCACTTTCACTTTCTTTCCCTTCTTATATGCTCAGTACTTCCATTTGTTCACTTATTTAAAAGCAAAGATGGAATATCCATATGGGTATACAACACATATGAAAATGATCAGTTTTCCCAGGCCACACAAGCGTGGGAAGGGAAAATATGCAAACAAGGATGAAGAGATGGCATGTAGCAGAAATGGAGGCCAACACTGAAGGCATGTACACCATCATTCTGAGGGGGCTGGAATAAATACTGTATTTTCAAAAAATATGAAATGATATATAGCACTATAGCTTTCCCAAAATAGAGAAAAAATAATAATTTTCCAATTTGTATGAGTTTTCTTAATTCATATATTGGCCAGAAATTCTTCCAGCTTCTTGAAAAACTTCTAATGAAGTCCAGGTTTAATTTTAGTGCTTTGAATAGCACAGGAGACTGCAGATAGAACAACATTAAAGCAGCATCTTCTTCACTGCATTAGCAAATATCTCTGTTAAAATGCAATTAGCAAAAAGAAGCAGCGCTTTCCATTTAGTCAATTTCAGCCTATGCTGAATTTTAAGGTGTTTGTCTGCATGCATATGTGTGTGCATGTGTGTATGTGTGTGTCTAACCTTAAAATCAACCCCTAACAATAATGAGGGAACAAATCAAAGTGAACAAAATAGTTTTTAGAAGACAGAATACAGAAAATGTCTCCAGATAAGACTGGTTGATAATTTACCATTAATGATAAGAATAAAACATATTCATGCCTGCATCTCCTACTAGTCCATGGATTTCAGGAAAGAAAGAATCATGCCTGTCCCTCTTTCATTTCAAGTTACCACGTTTTAGCATACAATAGGCACTGAGTATATATGTGCTGAAAAATAACTGCCAAATGCTTACTTTTCCCTAAACTAGCAATTTCCAGAAACTGCTATAAAGAAGGGTGAATTTCTCATTCTACTTGACAATGCCAGAATGATTTTTCTTGTTTCTCCCTAGTGACCTTAGGATCATAAAAGGTTCTGTTTACAACCCATAAGGTGACCACCAAATGCCTGAAATAGAGCTTGCTTCATTTCTTTTCTTTTGCTTAGAGTTTCTCAGTTACAATTCCAGAACTACATTTCTGAGGAAAAATGTTCCTTTACTGTTTACACTATATGGACAAGTAGCTAGATCACAAACAAAGCAAAGAATGCGGTCATGAATTGAAGATTTTTTATGGAAGCTAGCAATGCAACCACAAGAAGTAAGATGAGTTGAAACAATAATAATTTAATAAAAAAATGAAGTGGACCACATTGGAAATTTAACCTAGGGAGCACATCCAGGGTATTACCACTGCCAATCTGCTTTTTACACAACTTTCAATAAAATTCAAATAGGGAAGAAAAGCTTACTGTAAATCACAATAGGCAAAGAAAGGACAAAGAGCCACTCAGAAAAGACTAAATTCACAGAGGAAGGAAATGGCCTCTTGTTAGACCCAGAATTTAGGAAATGGAAGAAAATTCAGGCTTTTTCCTTTGAATTGCGACATTACTGCCTTAGTTCTTTTTGAACTCAAGACATTTTAATGTTTAGGTCACATGCTTCCAGCTCTGTAAATTGAGAAGAGTGCTCTCTCTATGTGACTTCATGCAGTAAATACTGTTTGATCCTTCACAAAACATCCTCCTAGGAACTAGAAAAACTAGAGGGAAAGTCAGTTATTTTCAAAAAATTAAGCTCTGTGGTCAGAATCTTTAACATGAGATAAGCAAAAACCTCTCTAGTCCTTAATTCCAGGCTCTCCGTGTCAATGACTGTATATCCAAAATTCTCCTGACACTTCCAGAATAGTTGCATGAGGAGTCCTGGACATTGCTTTCATAAATTGCCCACAGATTAATGCCCTGTGAACAGTGTTTCACTTATTGCTCCATTTTTCATGACTGAAATGACCCTGCCCATACACTAAACAGCCATGCATCTCCCAAGGTGTCCACCTTTTTAACCTGCACACATAGCTGTACTATCAGAGTTTGGGTCCATGCTTAGCTTCTACCTTTAAATCCTACTTATGTTTAGTCAAGTATAGGAGACACATCCCTTTGGAATTCATTTCTAACTGAAATGGTTAGAACTGTTATCTAACAGTTACTTAGGATGAAATATGCTTCAGTCTAGGCTCAGGACTCTTGCACCTCTGATTTGAGCAAAAGATAAACACCTATTTAAAATATATAACAGCTTGTTTTCCAGGAAATATGACATTATATTATTATTTATTTGCTAATTACTATTATATGGTAGGGGTTTCCTTGTGGCTCAACTGGTAAGAATCCGCCCACAATGTGGGAGACTGGGTTCGATCCCTGGGTTGGGAAGATCCCCTGGAGAAGGGAAAGGCTACCCACTCCAGTATTCTGGCCTGGAGAATTCCTTGGACTGTATAGTCCAGGGGGTTGCAAAGAGTCAGACACAACTGAGCAACTTTCACTTCACTTCATTACATGGTAAGGAACATGGAACAAATAATGAGGAATTTACAGATTCAGTCCATAAAATGTAATAGCTGAGCTTATGTATGTACAATTTTCCAAGTGAAATGCTAATAGTCCAGTGCAAGATTAATTATAAATTTACCACTTTAAGCTACCTACTAAGAGACAGGCTTGGTAGTTGAAGGATAACTCATTCCACAAAATGATAGCAATATTAGCCTAGGTTTTGAGCTGGATTAAATTTCTCCAATTTTCAAAAGTAAACCAAATAGGATTTTTCCTTTCTCATCTCATGAGTCACTTTATTTCATAAGTTTTTAATTTCTTAATTATAGAATAATTAGCACAGATTGCAGATGGGATAAGAGTCGGACATGGGTCAGCTCAGAAGTGAGGAAGGGGAAACACTAGGAACGTGAAACCCACAGGATAGAAGGAGAGTTAGAGAGAGAGGAAGGGTTAGACTTAAAGATATCAGTCTATTTCTTCCCTGGTTGAGAATGTAATTCCTAATGGTGTCATTAAGAAGATGCAGAGGCTACAGGCCCATGGACTAATTCTATTTCTTACTAAGTTCATCATCATTAGAATACATAACAGTGTGGTTCTGAAGAGCTGATGCTTTCAAATTTGGTGCTGGAGAAGGCTCTTGAGAGTTCCTTGGACAGCAAGTAGATCAAACAAGTCAATTCTCAAGGAAATCAACCCTGAATATGCATTGGAAGGACTGATGCTGAAGATGAAGCTCCAATACTTTGGCCACCTGATGTGAAGAGATGACTCACTGGAAAAGATCCTGATACTGGGAGAGATTGACGGCAGGAGGAGAAGGGGGTGACTGAGGATGAGACGGTTGGATGGCATCCCTGACTCAGTGGACATGAGTTTGAGGAAGCTCTCAGAGACAGTGAAGGACAGGGGTGGACAGGCGTGCTACAGTCTATGAGGTTACAGTGAGTGGGATACATGAGCACAGGTTTTTTTTTTTTTTTTTTTTTTTTTTTTTTTTTTGATATTTTGGTTTGCACTATAGCTCCAAAGCAGACAACTCATGCTACATAAAGAATAAAACCTTTTTCTTATTTGGAAGAGAGAGAAACAGAAAGAGAGGTGAGAAAGAAAGTGTTTTAAATTTCTATTTCTCATCATATTTCAGATTTTCAGTCCAAGAGACTGGACACAAAAGGCAAAGCAATTTACCCTGGAAATACTGCAAATATATGACAAACCATCATGATAGTTATTAACATTTTGCTTAAGATTCATAAATACTTAACATTACTATAATACTTTAGCTTACAAATTGATATTATCAAGAGTTTATGAATATTCATAGATTCATAAAAAAGAAATACTGACAAAGTGGTATTTAGAAAAGAAGTAGATTTATAATGTAAAATATCTTTCTGACACATATTGAACACTTGTAAGATATGCTACTGTCTGTAAAAATATGCAATTTGAAAAAAAAATATGCCCCGTGCCTTGTTGAAAATAATACAATCATTTCAGGCTTTTTAACCTAAGTTTGTTTTCAAAAAATGCCACAGAAATGTTTTCTATTAATTTCTAGCTAATTGTAGACTACCATAGATTCATGTAGCTTGAGGAGTTTGAAGAGGAATCAGCAGTTTCTTATGGATTCAGTCAGGTCAGTTGCTCACTCATGTCCAATTCTTCATGACCCCATGGACTGAAGCACAACAGGCTTCACTGTCCATCACCAACTCCTGGCACTGGTTCAAACTCATGTCCATAGATTCAGTGATCCTATCTAACCTTATCATTCTCTGTCCTTCTCCTCCTGCCTTCAATCTTTCCCAGTTTCAGGTCTTTTCCAATGAGTTAGTTCTTCGCATCAGTAGCCAAAGTATTGGAGTTTCAGCTTCAGCATCAGTCCTTCCAATGAATATTCAGGACTGATTTCCTTTAGGACTGACTAGCTGGATTTGCTTTCAATCCAAGGAACTCTCAAGAGTCTTTTCCAACACCACAATTCAAAAGCATCAATTCTTTGGTGTTCAGCTTTCTTTACGGTCCAACTCTCACATCCATACATGACTACTGGAAAAACAACAGCTTTGACTAGACAGACCTTTGCCGGCAAAGTAATGTCTCTGTTTTTCAATATGCTGTTTAGTTCATTCTTCCAATGAGCAAGCATCTTTTAATTTCATGACTATAGTCACCATCTGCAGTGATTTTTAAGCTCAAGAAAATAAAGTCTCTTACTGTTTCCATTGTTTCCCCATCTACTTGCCATGAAGTGATGGGATTGGATGCCATGATCTTCATTTTTTGAATGTTGAGTTTAAGCCAACTTTTTCACTCTCCTCTTTCACCTTCATCAAGCCAGGCTTCACATACTTGATTCACATACTATTGAAGCCTGGCTTGATGAAGGTGAAAGAGGAGAAAAACATCTTTCACCTTCATCAAGAGGCTCTTTAGTTCTTCTTCACATTCTGCTATAAGGGTGGTATCATCTGTGTATCTTAGGTTATTGATAATACTCCTGACAATCTTGATTCCAGCTTGTGCTTCATCCATTCTGGCATTTCTCATGATGTACTCTGCATAGAAGTTAAATAAGCAGGGTGACAATATACAGCCTTGACGTACTCCTTTTCCTATTTGGAACCAATCTGTTGTTCCATGTCCCATTCTAACTGTTGCTTCCTGACCTGCATACAGATTTCTTAGGAAGCAGGTCAGGTGGTTTGGTATTCCCATCTCTTTAAGAAATTTCCACAATTTGTTGTGATCCACACAGTCAAAGGCTTTGGCATATTCAATAAAGCAGAAGTAGATATTCTTCTGGAACTCTCCTGCTTTTTTCTATGATTCAACAGATGTTGGTAATTTGATCTCTGGTTCCTCTGTCTTTTCTAAATCCAACTTGAACATCTGGAATTTCTTGGGTCACGTACTGTTGAAGCCTGGTTTGAAGAATTTTGAGCATTACTTTGCTAGCATTTGAGATGAATACAATTGTATGGTAGTTTCAACATTCTTTGGCATTGCCTTTCTTTGGGATTGGAATGAAAACTTAGAAAAAATATTCTTTCAGATGCGCACTTACTACACTGTTCTGACTTTCACCATTTCTCAGGTGAACATATCAGTGTAAGTGTATTATTTGGCAAAAAATCAAAATTATATTTAATATGCTAATGCAATTGAAAGTTCTCTAGAGAGTAATTTGATTCTACTCTGAATCATCTTAATATAAAAGTTTTTGAACATTTTACATTTTTCATAGGAAAATTCCTTTCTTTTTATATGTTAAATATAGATCTTTACCTCTCTGCAATCAATCAAGAATATATGGTCTATAATAAAAATCATTGTACCTCACTCCAAATTTCAGGGATGATTTATCAGACTAACTGAAAAAATTGAAAATAAATATGTATGTAGAATAAAGGTGTCCCTTTCAGAAAACAAAAAAATTCAGACGATCAAAGCATTGACATAATATGGTTCATATATCATTTTGGCTAAAGAAAATTTGATTTAGACCTTCAAAAATATATTTAAACACCATTCTCAGGATTCAATAAACTTTATTCTGGATGATTCTACTCTTCTAGGAGAAACTTCAGAATTTGTGAAAGTATGTTTTCTGAGTGTCAGATTTGAAAGAAAAAGTGGATACTAGAGGTTTATGAATGCTAAATATCCCACAATAGGAGGTATTTGTTTTTCAGTTGTTCAGTCATGTCTGACTCTTAGTGACCCCGTGGACTGAAGCCCGCCAGGCTCCTCTGTCCATGGGATTTCCCAGGCAAGAATCCTGGAGTGGGTTACCATTTTCTTCTCCAAGGGATCTTCTGGCCCCAGCTATCAAATCCCTGTCTCCTGCATTGACAGGCAGATTCTTTACTGCTGAACCACCAGGGAAGCCCAATGAAAAGGATAGTGTCTCAAAAAATATTGTCTTGTAAACTATCCACACTGTACTTTCTGAGAAAACAGTGATTGATCTGGGTATTACATACACTGGAAATGGTTAATTTCAATGGTTATACATAGTATTAATATATATTAATAAATATATATAAGCTTTTATATATATATATATATATGCTTTTACTTTTTAAAAAATCCCCTAAATCCGCCCTTTTACTATTAAACAGAAAGATAGTCCAGATATTTTTTTTAATCTCAATGTATGTTTCTATGCAATGTCTCAAAGCTTCTTAACCTAATTTATACTCTTTGCCCCACTTAACACACCACCCTTTTATCTTATTTATTTCAAAAATCTTTCTGTACCATCCAGCAACAAAACCCAGTCCTTCATTATGTTCATGCTAAGATATAAATATCACCATGGCATTCTCTCAAGGGTAATTACACTTGTAACAGATATTCTAATATCTTTCCTTCTCTCTATTTCTATTGCAATTTGAAACTAGGAACGCTAGAACTCTGCATATAGAACATTTTCTGGGACATCCAGGACTTAAAGCAGACACATGGATGGTTGTTAGTCAAGAAAGATGCATTAAAAAAAAAAAACAAACCTTCATTTACTAAACATTTTAACTGAAATGACAAATGCCTCTCACCAGAGAACATGCTTTGTTTACAATTTATTCCACATTTTACATATTGCTGGACTTTTTATAATAAGGTTCATTGCTTATAAGGCTAGGAAAGAGATAGAGAAATATAAGAATGGAAATTGTCTCTAATTAGTAATACAAAATTCACAAAGTGAAGAGGCAAAAGGTGACTATATTTTAGTATTCTTTGGCACAATGTAAAACATGGCCATGATAACATGGTAAGCCAAAACTTCATCACTAATGCCGGTCAATTAGAGGCTAAGTAAAACTGCAGTTTTTGAAAGTGAGATGATGCTGGAAGTAGGACAGCAGCATCACTTCACATTAAATGATACAATTTGGTTTGATTAAAACTTGACTATTTCTGGTATGGAGAATGATCACAGAGACTTATGCAAGATTAAACTCTGGTTTTAAGCGACTATAACTGAACATGAATATTATGAAAATACTGCAAAGGAAATTTGGTGTCAGAAATGTTCTATTCTCCTTATTTGATGCTTATGTACTTATATGCATGTGTTTGGCTGCATATAATTCATTTTCCTCTATTTAAAAATAAAATGAATTTCAAGCCACCAATCACTTAATCATTCTATTCTATTCAGAAACTTCAACTTTTTCTCAGTGCCCCATCATGTCTAATTTGTTCCCATAATCTCTTTATTCCATCCCATATGACTGTCTCTCAAATTTGTTCCCATTTCTCCAACACCATTGATAGTACCTTAGCTTCATGTGGTCAAATCTCTCAACCTGAATATCCTCTAAACAATCTTGTCCTCTATGTACTTATGAGTGCACCTTATTGCTCTTAGTTGTGTCTTCTAGAACACAAATCTACCCACATCACCCCTTCCTTCAATGGCTCCTCACTGCCTTCAAACCAAATTCAGATTTCTTAACATACAGATGCTGACCTACTCATCCTGCCTCACTTCTATAGAAGGCCTTTAATAACATTAATATTTGATTATTAGAACTGGAAGGAGGTGCCCCTGGCTTCCATGGGTAGAGACCAGAGATGCTGCTAATCATCCTCAAATTCACAGTCAGCCTCACAACACAGAATTATTCAGCCCAAAATGTCACAGTGAGGAGGCTAAGAAAGTTTTTATTTCTACAAACAAAAACCTTTTCTACTATTTTGCTGAACCACTTGAAATGTTAACTGAAATGATGTATCCTTCGTGAGGGACACACACTAGGATTTTTTTTTTGTTCAATTCTATCTTTAGAATTAAGGTTTAGCAGAGTTAATTTATGTTTGAGAAGAAAAGCTCCTGGAACTTGGGAGGGTCAGTATATAAGTATTTCTTAAATGAATGAATGCTGAATACCTATACATCCTCTTCTGTAATTTGGCTTTAATAAAAGAAAGAAAATCTAGTATCTTTTTTTTTAATTGAAGTATAGCTGATTTACAATGTTATGTTAGTTTCAAGCATAGAGCAAAGTGATATAGATAGAGAGACAGAGATATGTATAGACATATATCTATTCTTTTTCAGATTCTTTCCCCTTATAGGTTATGACAAAATTTTGAGCATATTGAGGTCCCTGTTGGTTATTTACTTTATATAGTAGTAGTGTGTATATGTTAATCTGAAATTTTTAATTTATCCTCAGCCACCATCTTTTTCCTTTGGTAACTGTAAGTTTGGTTTCTATGTCTGTGGGTCTTATTTCTGTTTTGTATGCAAGTTCACTTGTATTATTTGTTTCAGATTCCACATATAAGTAATATCATATATCATTTTTCCAGTATTGTCTTTTCAGGCCTGTGGCCTGATAAAGAGTTCAAATTTATCAGATTTTAAATAATAGTTCTTTCATTCAGGCTGAAGGTATTTAAAAGGACAACAGCAGGTCCCAAGTGTATTAGTTTCCTATAAAAATTCTGTAACAAATTCCCAGAAACCTAGTGGCTTAAAACAACACAAATGTATTATCTTAATATTCTGGAGGTCAAAAGTTTAAAATAGTTTGGCATGGTTGCATTCTTTCCGGGGGCTCACTGTGGACAATATTTTAAATTCCTTGCTGTTTCCAGCTTCTAGAGGCTTACCGCATCCCTTTTCATGGCCCCTTTTTCTGTCCTCAAATCCATGAATGTAAGCATCTTCAAATGTCAATGCCTCTTCTACCTCTAATGCTGTGGTCACATCTTGTTCTCTGAATCTGACCATCTTGCCTTTCACATAAAGATATTTGTAATTAGATTGGGTCCATTTAGATCATCCAGGAAAATCTCTTCATTACAAGGTCCTTAATGATCACATCTGCAATATTCCTCTTGACATTTGATGCTGGTTCTATCTCTGGGTCAGAAAGACCCCCAGGAGAAGAAAAGGCAACCCACTCCAGTATTCTTGCCTGGAAAATGCCATGGACAGAGAAACCGGGCAGGCTACAGTCCACAGGATCACAAAGCATCGGATATGACTCAGCAACTGAGCATGCATGTATGTATTTCCAGATTTAGGGAATTAAGGAATTGGGGTGGAGCCATTATCCTGACTACCACATCAAATAATAATGAATGGAAAGTGATTACTTAGTCACTTACTCATTCATTTAATAAATATGCAGTTCACTCCAGGAACTGCACTAGCAAAAATGCCCTTAAGGCATTGGTAGGAGAAGGTCAACCCAGGAGGTTAACTCTTACCTTACGGAATGATAGAGTGATAAATGTTTTCCCAGAGGAAAGGAGAGGGCTGTGGGAATGGTCAGCATCACTTCTACTAGTGTTTACAGGGACTCTCCCTCATTTCCTTCTCTTCCCTCCCCACTTTTTTTAGCCCAAGGATCATAATTTACTTTATCAAACTCATATTGTATATTCAAATGGTTAGTACTGATCACTAAGTTTTATGGAACAATAAATTAGTGGCAAAAAGAAAGGGTCCTGCATGGGCTTTTTAAAGACATTTTGAAACTGGCCTCACAGAGTCAACAACTTAACCTAAATTTTTATCTGATGGATGCCTGTGTTTAAAAAGGTTATATTTTTAAATACATGAGGTTTATAAACAAATTTCCAAAAGAACTTGACTGTAGAATCATTTCACTAACATTTCACTTCAACTCTATGTTTACTAGAGAATTGGGATCCTTTTAGTTTCAAATTTCCACAGTTGCGATGCTGAATCTGTATTCAATCTAGTAACTTCTAAGGATATCTTTTAAGAGCTCTTTGTTTAGTAAAGAATTTAACCTTGTCCCAAAAGAAGTCTAGTTCCCTTAGTTCCTGGGACTATCTTTACTTTTCTTGGGTCAGCCAGATATTTACATTGTGATTCAGAGTGAAGACAAGTCACTTTAAAAAGATTACTCAGCCATTAAAAATAATTCATTTGAATCAGTTCTAATGAGATGGATGAAACTGGAGCCCATTATACAGAGTGAAGTAAGACAGAAAGATAAAGACCAATACAGTATACTAACACATATACATAGAATTTAAAAAGATGGTAACGATAACCTTATATGCAAAACTGAAAAAGAGACACAGATGTACAGAACAGACTTTTGGACTCTGTGAAAGGCGAGGGTGGGATGTTCTGAGAGAATAGAATTGAAACAAGTATACTATCAAGGGTGAAACAGACCACCAGCCCAGGTTGGATGCATGAGACAAGTGCTCAGGGCTGGTGCACTGGGAAGACCCAGAGGGATGGGATGGGGAGGAAGGTGGGAGGGGGGATCGGGATGGGGAATACATGTAAATCCATGGCTGATTCATGTCAATGTATGGCAAAAACCACTACAGTATTGTAAAGTAATTAGCCTCCAACTAATAAAAATAAATTAAAATTTAAAAAAAAAATCAGAAGAATCACAATGTGATTTAGGGTAGAAGCTTTTGGTCACGCAGTATCAGTACACACGGAGATTGAGAACCATGTGAGCAAGCAAACAATCATGTCTACATGACAGGCACCAATAAAACCTCCCAACACATGTTTGTGTGATCTTGGCAACTTTTGTTGTGTCATTAAATTGTGTCTGATCCTTTACAAACCTACGGACTGCAGCACGCCAGGCTCCTCTGTCCTCCACTATCTCCCAGAGTTTGCTCAAATTCATGTCCATTGAGTCGGTGATGCTATCTAATGATCTCATCCTCTTCTGTCCCCTTCTCCTCCTGCCCTCAATCTTTCCCAGCATCAGGGTCTTTTCCAATGAGTCCACTCTTTGCATCAGATGGTCAAAGTATTGGAGCTACCACTTCACCATCAGTCCTTCCAATGGATATTCAGGGTTGACTTCCTTTAGGATGGACTGGTTTGACCTTGCAGTCCAAGGGACTCTCAAGAGTTTTCTCCAGCACCACAGTTTGAAAGTGTCAATTCTTTGGCGCTCAGCCTTCTTTATGATCCAACTTTCACATTCATGCATGACTACTGGAAAAATATACCTCTGACTATATGACCTTTGTCGGCAAAGTGAAGTCTCTGTTTTTTAATACCCTGTCTATATCTCATAAGTATTATTGCATATGGTGAAGCTGGGACAGCAGCATAAGCCAGCTCTGTAGGGAGAAGACAAGGGAAGTTCCATGTGTGACACATCCTCAGACTTCACACTTCACCCTATGCAGTTCTCTTATGACATATTTTAATGTTTTTTTTTTTTTTCCCCCTTTAATTAGGCTTAAGTGAGTAAAATAGCTTTTGGTGAGTGAGTTTTCTCCCCCGCATCCCAAACCACACACACACACGAGATTAAGCCTTGGAGAACAGAGTATCTGTCTTTTTGGCTTACCACTTTAAACTTACTGTCTGGTATAATATGATCTATATGGCATTTGACAAATATTTGCTAAATTGATAAACGATGGTTTATGCTTAGTAGTCTTTTATTTTTATTTTGACCTGAAAATAAAGCAAGATGCTATGCATGTTTGTTCACATTATAAAAATTCATATTATCTAGAAAATAAAAATATACACACACATATATAATTGCACACTTACACTTAACCTTGGGAAAAATAAATAATTTGCATATAATAACTTTTTTTTTCTGTTCTTACTGCAGGTCCTGCTGACATAATTTAAGTAAGAGATTAACCTTAAAGTCAAAAGATAGTGGTTTAAATAAATATATGGGTGCCACAGCAATAATAATAATAATAATAATAAATAACTTCTTTAGTTGGGAGAAAGAAAATATATATACAAGTGATACAATCCACAACTGAAAAATAAACAATTTCAGGACTGTAGTAATTTGTACATACTAAGTGAACTGTTTCTCTAGCTACTTCTTTTAGAGCTGCAGGCTTTCAAAGGATTTCTCACCTGTAGATGTGTATAGAAGTCTATCATAACATATTTATGTTCTATAAAAATCTATATAAATCATGAGTAAGAGAAATGGTCAAAAAACTTAAAAAGCAATCATTTTGGCCCTGTTTGTAAAACTGGAAAAATATCGTAACCACACAGGTAGAAAAGTATTCTAAAAGGAGAAAAGTACTTGTACTAAGACGTAGTACAGGAAACAGTTGAATTACTTCCATTTCAAAATGTAGATTTTTATAATTCCATTGATAGTTTTAGTCTTGCTTTAAAATTCATATAAGATATTTAGTTTTTATGATTATACACTAATATATGGCAGTATGTGTATCTTTGTGCTACTAAAAGTATTTTCATGTTTTACATTTCTCCCATTGAGTTTCAGCCAAAACATTTTTCACTGTTTACAATCTTTCAACAATCTGGTAGTTTCCAATAACATAAAGATGAATAAAATACAAGCCCTCTCCTCAAAGATCACAGTGTGTATGTGAGAGGGTAGGGAGGATTAGATAGGAAAATCAATGATGCAACAAAATATATCATTGCTTTAGATCAATTTTAACTTATTCCATCATGATTATTATACAATATTATTATTTTCTAGCATATAATTTCAAGGGATACATTATTTTCCTTTGCAAATATACAATTAGTATGACCAGTCCCATAATAGAACACTTATTTCTTTGTATGTTACTCTATAATGTTTCAATTAAATAAATATACTTATCTCTGTATCTCTGTATCTCTCCAGACCTCTGTAGTTAGAACAGGTTAGGCAATATAAACTTTATTTGTACTCAAAAACTAGGTAATGAAGTGATATAATTAGTTGGTGAATTAAATTACTTAGAAGGGCATTTAAAACAATATTAGAGCATAAAGACTGGAGAAAAGGTGACTATGACAAAAAATAATAATAACATTAAGATAGACCAATAAGAAGTGGTAAATGATTGGATCATAGAGATTAGGGAAATAATAGAGATAGAAATAACAGAGATAATAATAGAGGTAGAAATAATAATAATAGAGAAGGCACATGATGGAGAACTGCGGAGGACCTGAAGTTGCTAAGAGGAGCCGTGGGCCAACAGTCAGCAAAGAACAAAGACCTCAGTCCTACAACCACAGAAATCTGAATACTATCAGCAACACTGTGAGTTTGAAACATGACCCAACCAGTGCCTTGATTTTGGTCTCAAAATAAACTATCAGAGAGACTCCCAAGTCCTGAACCCTGACCCACAGAGATGGTAAGTTGGAGTTGTCTTGAATGAGTAACTTTGTGGTACCTAGTTAGGCAGAAATATTGGGTCGGCCAAAACATCCATTCAGGTTTTTCTGTAACATCTTATAGAAAAACCTGAATGAACATTTTGGCCAACCCAAAAGAAACGCAATATATTACTTTGTTGTTCAACTGTTAAGGCATAACTGACTGTGATTGCGTGAACTGTAGCATTCCAGGATCCTCTGTCCTCCACCGTCTCCCAGCATTTGTCCAGATTCATGCCCATTGAACAGGTGATGCTATCTGACCATCTCATCCTCTGCCATCCCCTTCTCCTTTTGCCTTCAATCTGTCCCAGCATCAGGGTCTTTTCTAATGAGTCTGCCCTTCGCATCAGGTGGCCAAACTTTTGAAGTTCAGCTTCAGTCAGGCAGCATCAGTCCTTCCAATGAAAGAGACCTTAATATATGAAACTTGAAGAGGCAAGATAGAGGAGGTTGGGCTTCATGATGTGGATTGTGAAGACCCTCTGAGTGACTGTAGCAGGGACACATGTCAGATTTCCTTGTGCAAGGCTGTAGTATAGAGGGTAAATAAGAGTGTACTACTGCTGGTCTTATACAACACTATAGTGATCCTCTGGCAGATAGAAAATGAGAGCTTGTCTAGAGCGGCAGCAGCAAAAATGGAGTAAAGTGAATTTATTAAAAGAGATTAAGAGGTAAAAGGACAGACATGGAGATGTTTGCATGTGGAGAATGAAGGAAGAAAATAGTCTGGAATGACTCCCAAATCTCTACCATGAATGTCCAAGTGAATGGTGGGCTACAGTCTAATGTGGGAATACAATGGAAGGTGGCAGATGGGAAGAAATACGGAATTAAATTTTGGAAATACAGTGTTTGGGTGAGTATATAGAACAGAATGTGAAGGAAAAATGATGTCCCAAATCTGTTGCATGTTTTTGTCTGAAATAGTCACACTCCCTTCTTGGAAGAAATTAGCATTTCTGATAAAATGTTCAATCAGATAAACTTAATGGTATTCAGATTAATTCTGGGAAATGAATCCCCCTCCCACTCAGCTGTCAATCAAAAGTCTAATAATCAGATTTTTTTTTCTCTTTTAAGTTTGCAAGGATGCATACCTCTCTTTTTTCCTTATAGATGTCTCTAATAAGCATCTGAACTGGTCTGATTCAGAAATCTGCCTTTGTATTAACTTCAAAATAATGCTTAAATGTATGTTCACATATCAATGTTCTGAACATTTAATTTTAGAAAATATAAATGAATCTATCTGGTAAGAAGTTAGTTATATCAGTCTTCATTTCACTGTACAGATCAGACTATGAGAAGGAGATAGTGGAGCCCAAGGAGGAGACAGAAGTGTGACAATCAAAAAGCTAAGAACTAGGAGAACAGAGAGTAGCCTTACTCTGTAAAAATATGGATCAAAATGTGACTATTATGCTTTGTGACAGTTGTAATGGTAAATTCTACAATGTACTAAATATATATTCTAATACTTGCAAAACTGCCTTTGCAAATATCTTTTATAGTAAAGCTTAAAAATTGAAATTTCACTACCAACACACTGAATTTGAGAAATGAATTGAAAAGAGAGTGAAAGGAAGAAATGACTGAGTGATAAAGAGACTATCTATGCCATTAATTTTCCTGCAGATGGAATTGCTCTAAAAGCGTGGACTGAAGAGTCCATAGACTAATAAGAATCAGATTTGGCCTACAGTCATTTGGCCAGGTGTACATTCACCTCTATTACAGTCATAGGTGACATGGGAGAATGGCTTATTTACTTCATCAAAATCACAGCTGTCCCATGAGACATTAAGTCACTAAAAGATCCTAATTTAAAATCCAACTATCTGATTGTGCTAGTTATCAACTCAGTGAATATTAATTTATTTAAAAAGTCAAGCAAACCAGACTTCTGCCTGATTCCTGAGAATGAAATTATCCCCACAACAGAAGCCAAGATTGCCTCCCCCTCCAAAAAACTCAGGTGACTGCTCAGTATGAAGTGTTGGTGACTGTCTGGAAAAGGTTTTGTGCTCATCCATCCATTCATTCATTCACACATCCACTCATGTACATATTAATTCGATTACCTTCTCTGTTTTCACTTTGCAAGGTGCTAAGGATGCAATGATGAACTAACTAGACAGAATCCCTGCTCTTGTGTTAGCCTTAGGGGAGATGAGTGTTAAACAAATATTATAAAGTCAATATTTTGAGGGACGAGGGAAAAATTAGGAGCTTGGGATTAATGTACACATGCTATTCTATACAAAATAGATAACTAACAAGGACCTACTGTATAGCACAGGGAACTCTATTCAATAAACTATAGTAATCTAGATGGTTAAAGAATCTGAAAAAGAAAGACTATAAATATATATACATATATATACACATATATATACACACACATATATATATAAAACTGAATCACTTTGCTGTATATTTGAAGCTAACATAGCATTGTAAAATAACTAGACTCAAATAAAAAATTTAAAAAGCAAATTAAATTAATACTTTTAGTAAAATATTAAAACCACAAAGAGAACTATCAGAGAAAGAGAGAGAGAATATATGAAAAAAAAAAAAAAGTGAAAGTGTTAGTTGCTCAGTCGTATCTGACTCTTTGTGACCCCGCGGACTGTAGGCCCCCAGGCTCCTCTGTCCATGGAATTCTCCAGGCAAGAATACTGGAGTGGGTAATTGTCCCCTTGTCCAGGGATCAAACCTGGGTCTCCTGCATTACAGGCGTATTCTTTATTGTCTAAGCCACCAGGGAAGCCTAGTGTCAAATTTTAAAAGGTGAAGGAAAACGTCTTTGAAAAAATTTAAGTTGATTTGTGAAGAACAGAAGGAAAATAACTAGAAAAAAAGGGATAGAGGCTTTACAACAAATGAGGCATGAAAGATCATAGGCAGTATATCTTTCAACACCTACACACAAAGCTCATCCAGAGAAGCTGTAAGATGAGAAAGGAGGAGATAGAAGTGGACATTTTCTGGTGGTTGATGCTTTGTCCCAGGTCTCAAATGATCACTAGGATAAGTCTAGTGAAGATTCATCACTATACAAAGATATGATGTAAGAGCGGACAATATTCCCCACACTGTGCACTTCATAACTGTGACGCATTTATTTTGTAACTGGAAGTTTTTACCTCTCCATCTCTCTCATCTACTTCTCTCATCAACCCACTACTCTTTTCTCTCACAGCCACTTGTTTGTTCTCTGCATCTATGGTTCTTTCTGTTCTGTTGTGCTTCTTAATTTGTTTCATGATTTCACACATAAGTGAAATCATACAGTATTTGTCAGTCTCTGTCTGACTTACTTCAATTAGCATACTATTCTCCAGGTCCATCCAAGTATGTGCTGTGGCTTCAAAAGCCATTTGGATTTACAGTTAGTTTGCTTGAAAAACATTGAGTCCAAGTCAAGCTTTACATGAACTATGAAATTACTGAATAGAATATTTGTAAATTTTAGGTCTGAATTTCAATGTAATGCTTCAGATTATTAAATATGTTACATTTTATGACAATGTTTGAACTAATAATTGTCACTTATCATCACAAAAAAGGACCTGAGTAAACATACATTTGTACCTTTGTGAATAATCTGAATTAGAAATATTTTAAACTCATGCTAGATATTGTTCCCAAGGGTTGCTTGGCTTAATTCATTTCCAGGGCCATACTCCTCACCCTTCCAACATGCACAACGTCCCCTTGACTGTATTAGTGAAGAGAACAGAGAAATTTAAAAGCAAGGAGGATAGAAAAAAGGAAGACGCTACAAGAATGATTCCAAGCCATTCCCATACCCTTAATATTTTCACAAGTCAAAATAATTAATATCCTTATGCACATACACATTGCTTTCCTATGCTGATTCTTTGAAAATATCTAAATTAGATAAATCATCAGTTAATACAATCAATAAAAAAGAGAAAAGGCAGGAAAGAAATAGCCATAGGCACAGATATATATGTGTGTGTTCACGTGTGCAAAGTAGCTTCAGTCCATGTACGATTCTTTGCGTCTGTATGGACTGTAGCCCTCCAGGCTCCTCTGTCCACACAATTCTATGGAAATAAATTTGAAATCCTACATAAAATTGATACTTTTTTTAGAAAAATGAAATTTTCCAGAACTTTACCAAAACCAATCCTGCAAGCTAATAGAATTCTAAACAAGGTATAGAGATAGCAGAAACATTTTAGAGAGAAAAAAACAACAACTCAGAAAAAACACCCAGTACTGGATTCAGATGGTATTACCATCAGATGCAAATCTCTCAGCATTTCCATTTTTAGAAAGCCATAACAACACAATGTTATATTTAGAAATAATCAGGCTTATGGGGAAAATAGATTAGAGGATGCTTCAAGGTAATGGGTGGGGCAGGCCTGCCAGAGGCAGGGCAAAACCCTAAGAGGTGAGGCCTCTGCACCCGGGCACAGACCTGGATCAACCGCCGACTTTCTCAGCTACACTGACCTTGACAGCAACAATCATGCCCTGAGGACCAGGCATCAGGGCCCAGCTCCTGATGCTTCTGGAGGGCCACGTGGCCTCAGGCATGACCACTTTGGAATAAAGACCACGCACGCCTCGTATTCCATGTCAGGGGCTCGCAGTGACTCCTGCACTGTCCCCCACTCCCCCAAGATCTTGCCAAGATTGGAGACACGGTGGTGCTCTGATCACTGCTGGTCCTAACAGGTCTATGACTAGAGGTGTTTGGTTTCAGACGCACTGCGGGGAGAAGTGAATGACTTCCATCCTCGGAGGCTAAGAGAGGAAAGCCCTAGGAGTCCAGACCTTGCAGGGACTCAGATGCCACTCAGCCTAGTGTCCTGCACTCTGCCTGCACAGCTTCTGTAGCATCTGACCAAGTTCAAGGGGATGACCATTTCCACCAAGGCAGACTGCATCGTGCAGCGATGCCATGTCTGCCCCCAGGGAGCTCAAGCCCTGACATAATATACATCCACTGGCTGGTTAGAGACAGAAAGTGAAGCTGTGTGATGCTCAAGCCATAGCCCCAAATCATTCCGGTAGGGTTCTGTCTGACACAGGATCAAGTCCCATACGAGCTGGAAGGCAAGCAAGAAAGTGCCCCTGGAATAAAGGGTGAATGCAGGCTTCTGTGTCGATGAATTTATCCTTCAGCTGTTGTTATTTAGTGTTGTTGCTCCAGATGCACAGAAAGAGTATGCGTGAACCAATGTGACTACTGCATTATACTGTCACAACCTCCTCATGGACTCATTGTTTATGAGGTAGTTTCAGTTTCTAAAACATGAATTACACTAAAACAGACTGTTGGAAAGAGCCGGTAATTCTACATGCAGTAGTAGTTTAAATAAACTACTCCAGAGCATTAATTTCCATCCAACTGTTTGATGAACCAAATATAAATCAATAGAATAAAACAACAAATACCACACAAATAGTTCACAGACCAATCTCTAGATAATTAAAACTCTAAACAAAATATTAGAAAATGAATCAGAGGACCTTATTGAAAGAATATTGCAAGTAAGAGAGATATTCTAAGAAGCCAAGAAGGTACACAGATTATTCAGTTCAGTACAGTTCAGTCATTCAGTCATGTTCAACTCTTTGCAACCCCATGGACTGCAGCATGCCAGGCTTCCCTGTCCATCAGCAACTCCTGGAACTTGCTCAAACTCATGTCCATTGAGTCAGTGATGCCAGCCAACAATCTTATCCTCTGTCGTCCCCTTCCCCTTCTGCCTTCATTCTTTCCCAGCAGCAGGGTCTTTTCCAATGAGTCATTTCTTCGCAACAGGTGGCCAAAGTATTGGAGTTACAGCTTCAGCATCAGTCCTTTCAGTGAATATTCAGGACTGATTTCTTTAGGATTGACTGGGTTTGATCTCCTTGCAGTCCATGCGACTCTCCAGAGTCTTCTCCAGTACCACAGTTCAGAAGCATCAGTTCTTTGGTGCTCAGCTTTCTTTATGGTCCAACTTTCACATTCATACCTAACTACAGGAAAAAAGCTATAGTTTTGACTAGATGGAACTTTGTCAGCAAAGTAATATCTCTGCTTTTTAATATGCTGTCTAGGTTGGTCATAACTTTTCTTCCAAGGAGCAAGTGTCTTCTAATTCATGGCTGCCGTCACCATCTGCAGTGATTTTGGAGCCCAAGAAAATAAAGTCTCTCACTGTTTCCATTGTTTCCCCATCTGTTTGCCATGAAGTGATGGGACCAGATGCCATGATCTTAGTTTTCTGAATGTTGAGATTTAAGACAATTTTTTCACTCTCCTCTTTCATTTTCATCAAGAAGCTGTTTAGTTCCTCTTTACTTTCTGCTATAAGGGTGGTGTCATCTGCATATCTGAGGTTATTGATATATCTCCCCAAAATCTTGATTGAAGTTTGTGCTTCATCCCTCCCCCTGCCCCGCCATTTTGCATGATGTACTCTGCATATAAGTTAAATAAACAGGGTGACAATATACAGCCTTGACTTACTCCTTTCCCAATTTGGAATCAGTCTGTTGTTCCATGTCCAGTTCTTATGTTGCTTTTTAACCTGCATATAGATTTCTCAGGAGGCAGGTAAGGTGGTCTGGTATTCCCATCCCTTTAAGAATATTCTACAGTTTGTTATGAAAAGTTCTCCACCTGGAGAAGGAAATGGCAACCCATTCCAGTATTCTTGCCTGAAAAATCCCATGAACTGAGGATCCTGGTAGGCTACAGTCCATGGGGTCCCAAAGAGTCGGACACGACTGAGCAACTTCACCTTCACTTTCACTTTGTAATTTTTAAGAATGTACACACTTTTAAAGCTAACAGCTCTAGAATTTTGACAAAAGTATATAAGCATATGACCATCACAGTGGTCAAGATACAGAACGTTGTCATCCCCCCCCCCCCCAAAAAAAAGAAAAGTTCTCCAGTGGACCAAATTTTGTCAGGACTGTGCACCATGACATGGCCATCTTGGGTGGCCCTACATGACGTGGCTCATAGTTTCATTGAGTCAGACAAGACTGTGATCCATATGATCAGTTTGGTTTGTTTTCTGTGCTTGTAAACCATTCAGCACACATTATTAGGAAGTCTATTAATATAACCCACAATATTAATATATCTGAGAAAAAATTCAAATTACCTCCTTCATGGACCTGAAAATGGGTTTGTAAGACTCAACAGTAATTATTCATAAAAACAGAAACACTGAACAAAATAGAAATTGATGGACAATCCCTTAATGACTAACAAATACATTTATCAATGATCTTCATTAGTTGCTGATTCTGTATCTGTGATCCACCTACTGACGAAAAGGTATTTGTAATCCTAAAATCAATACTTGTGGACTTGCCGCAGTGATTGTGGAACACACACAAGAGTAGGGCAGTGAAAATTTTGAGCTGTCCAAACTTGCTGAGATCCAGGACAACTATAGAGCCCATCATAAGATGCAGACAGCAGTGGGCAGTGAAGCGTGGGCCACGAGCCCAGCCCTGCGCCAACTCTACCACCATTAGTGGGACAGTCTCAGGCAAGTCACTTAAATCCGCTGAATCTTATTTCCTCTTTTGTAAAAGAAAAGAAATATCAGGACGAGTTGTTTTAGGATTTAAGATTATGTGAGATATGTCTGTACCCCACAAAAATTCACACACACACTACCCTAGGAGCAGTGGTTCAGTAAAAGCACACCTCATTTAGTTGCATTTTGCTTTGATGTGCTTCACAAATATTGTGTTGTTTTACCAATTGAAGATGTGTGGCTACCCTGAGTCCAGCAAGCCTATCAGTGCCATTTTAACATTTGTTCAATTTCTGTTTTTCTGTCACATTTTGGTAACTCACAATAGTTCAAACATTCTCAGTATTATATTTGATTTGTGATCAGTGAACTTTTTTTAAGGGAGGAAATGTATACAATTTTAGTGTTGGTGGATTAGTTACTAAGCCATGTACGACTCTTGCAACAACATGGGCTGTAGCCTGTCAGGGTCCTCTGTCCATGGGATTCTCTAGGCAAGAATACTGGAGTGGGTAGCCATTTCCTTCTCCAGGGGATCTTCCCAACCCAAGGATTGAACCCAGGTCTCCCGCACTGGAGGCAGATTCTTTAGCTGAATCACAAGGGAAGCCCCAAATACATATTTTATGATTATGTAAATATATTTGAAAGAAGCACAAGCTGGAATCAAGATTGCCGGGAGAAATATCAATAACCTCAGATATGCAGATGACACCATCCTTATGGCAGAAAGGGAAGAAAAACTAAAGAGCCTCCTGATGAAAGTGAAACAGAATAGTGGAAAATTGGCTTAAAACCCAACATTCAGAAAACTAAGATCATGGCATCCAGTCCCATCACTTCATGGCAAATAGATGGGGAAACAGTGGAAACAGTGTCAGACTTTCTTTTTCTGGACTCCAAAATCACTGCAGATGGTGACTGCAGCCATGAAATTAAAAGATGCTTACTCCTTGGAAGGAAAGCTATGACCAATCTAGATAGCATATTAAAAAGCAGAGACATTACTTTGCCAACAAAAGTCCATCTGGTCATAGCTATGGTTTTTCCAGTAGTCAGGTATGGATGTGAGAGTTGGACTATAAAGAAAGCTGAGTGACAAAGAGTTGATGCTTTGGAACTATGGTGTTGGTGAGACTTTTGAGAGTCCCCTGCACTGCAAGGAGATCCAACCAGTCCATCCGAAAGGAGATCTGTCCTGAGTTTTCATTGGAAGGAGTGATGTTGAAGCTGAAACTCCAATATTTTGACCACCTGATGCGACAAGCTGACTCATTGGAAAAGATCCTGATGCTGGGAAATATTGAAGGTGGGAGGACAAGGGGATGACAGAGGATGAGTTAGTTGGATGGCATCACTGACTCAATGGACATGAGTTTGTGTAAACTCTGGGAGTTGGCATGGACAGGGAGACTTGGCGTGCTGCAGTCCATGGGGCTGCAAAGAGTCAGACACGATTGAACTGGACTGAACTGAAAAGAAAATTGACTTATGTATTTTTTTTTTTAAATTTTATGTAAAGTAGTGTAACATAATGTGATTATACACTTTGATCATTTAGAAAGACAGACTAAAAATACTAAATCAACTACTATAGTAACAAAGAAAACAATTATGGTGAATAAACCAGCAAAAGAGATGAAAAGTTGAGTAATAAAAAGTACTCAAAAGAAACAAAAAACATGCAAAAGAAAACAGAAAAAAGAAAAAGTGGAAAAGTGAACCAAAAAGATCAGGAAAAATAGAAGACAAATAACAAGATTGCAGATATTAAAATATATCTATAATTAATAATAATATAACATATAAATTGTTGAAATCCTGATTACAAAGCAAGAATATGTCAGACTGGACTAAGAAATAAAAACAAGGAAGTATTTAAATATAAAGAGACAAGACAAGGAAACAACACGTGTCCACTGACAGACAAGTGAATTAAAATGTGATATTATATATATATATATATGGTGGTACTGAAGGCTTCACTGCCAAGTTAGGCACTTGGAAATCCCATAATCAGCTTTACTATCTAGTACAGCATTAGATGCTCTCACCAATGTAATTGGTTAAAACAGAAAAATTAGAAGCATAAATACTGAAAAGGAGGGAACACTAAAATATTAATATTTGCAGATGATATGATTTAAACCTGAAATTCCACCAGACTCAACTGGAAAACTTCTACAAACAATAAATAATTCATTCAGGTAGTGAGGCGTGAAATTAAAACACAGAAATCAATAGCCTTCATGAATACACGTAATGACCGATTGAAGATATAAGGTAAAAGAAGACCTTATTTATATTAGCAGCCAAAGGAAAATTAAAAGCATGCGGGAAAAAAATCAATGAAAAATGGGAAAATCTACTTGAGAGAAAATTTTAAGCATTCTTGACAATCACAAAAATAGAATGAGACAAGGGGAATTATATACCATATGAAGACTCAGCCTCATAAAGAGTTCACGTGCAGGGCATATGGAAAAGCAAATAGGCATAAATGTCCAGAAAAATGTTGGCCAAAAGAGTGACATGGGGAGATTAGAATTACCAGAAAACAAACATAAAATTAAAAACTGAGTTATTGATTTCTGTGTTTACAGACCAATGAAATAAACTGATTTTTCAGATAATAAACTCATATATATATAGAAATTTACTATACCATTTATAATACTATAGCACTTCAGTTAAAATAGGTAGGATTGAAATTTTAAACCAAGGTGTGATAAATTTGTGAAATAATGGAGCTGAATTGATACCTCATCACACACTATAATGAGTCAAAACTGATTAAAGACATACACATATATAGATTCATACAATTTTTATATTTACCTCCAACAATGGTGTGGAAGGTATGGCTAATTAATCTATAACCATAGACTGGAAAAGGCTATTCTAGCTGTTTCAAAATCAAGAAATTATAAAAGAAACATTTAATTCTACTTTATATTAATATAAATGATTCTTTGCCTAGACACCCCACATCACCACGTGTTCAGTCTCTCACTGTGTCCATCTTTTTGTTACCCCATGGACTGTGTGGCCCACTAGGCTCCTCTGTCCACAGACTCTTCCACCATAATCAAAGACAGAAAGTATAACAAAAGATGAAAATATCAGAATTCATAGTACAGGTGAAAAGCCTAACATATCTAACTTGTAAAAAACTCTGTACATTAATAAAAAAAAGATCAGTTCAATAGACAATGGGTAAAACAAATGAATAGGTAATTATAAATGCTAAGTAATAAGTAACCACATCATATAGCTGGATTCCTAAAAATGGGCTTTGTTGCTAATCTAATTACATTTGTTCATATGCATGTATGACAAATCCACTTTGAAAAGACTTTCAAATTTCATTTCCACAATAATAAGAAAATAATTTCAAAAGAGCACTCTGAAACGACTGGTGTCTAAAAAGATTGCCCTTTAAAAATACAGACTATTTTCCATAGTGGTTGTACTAGTTTGCATTCCCACCAACAGTGTAAGAGGGTTCCCTTGTCTCCACACCCTCTCCAGCACTTATTGCTTGTAGACTTTTGGATAGCAGCCATCCTGACTGGCATGTAATGGTACCTCATTGTGGTTTTGATTTGCATTTCTCTGATAATGAGTGATGTGGAGCATTTTTTCATGTGTTTGTTAGCCATCTGTATGTCTTCTTTGGAGAAATGTCTCTTTAGATCTTTGGCCCATTTTTTGATTGGGTCATTTATTTTTCTGGAATTGAGCTTCAGGAGTTGCTTGTATATTTTTGAGATTAATCCTTTGTCTGTTTCTTCATTTGCTATTATTTTCTCCCAATCTGAGGGCTGTCTTTTCACCTTGCTTATAGTTTCCTTTGTAGTGCAAAAGCTTTTAAGTTTCATTAGGTCCCATTTGTTTAGTTTTGCTTTTACTTCCAATATTCTGGGAGGTGGGTCATAGAGGATCTTGCTGTGATTTATGTCAGAGAGTGTTTTGCCTATGTTCCCCTCTAGGAGTTTTATAGTTTCTGTTCTTACATTTAGATCTTTAATCCATTTTGAGTTTATTTTTGTGTATGGTGTTAGAAAATGTTCTAGTTTCATTCTTTTACAAGTGGTTGACCAGTTTTCCCAGCACCACTTCTTAAAGAGGTTGTCTTTTTTCCATTGTATATCCTTGCCTCCTTTGTCAAAGATAAGGTGTCCATAGGTTCGTGGATTTATCTCTGGGCTTTCTATTCTGTTCCATTGGTCTATATTTCTGTCTTTGTGCCAGTACCATACTGTCTTGATGACTGTGGCTTTGTAGTAGAGTCTGAAGTCAGGCAGGTTGATTCCTCCAGTTCCATTCTTCTTTCTCAAGATTACTTTGGCTATTTGAGGTTTTTTGTATTTCCATACAAATTGTGAAATTATTTGTTCTAGTTCTGTGAAAAATACTGTTGGTAGCTTGATAAGGATTGCATTGAATCTATAGATTGCTTTGGGTAGAATAGCCATTTTGATAATATTGATTCTTCCAATCCAGGAACACGGTATGTTTCTCCATCTGTTTGTGTCCTCTTTGATTTCTTTCATCAGTGTTTTATAGTTTTCTATGTATAGGTCTTTTGTTTCTTTAGGTAGATATACTCCTAAGTGTTTTATTTTTTTTGTTGCAATGGTGAATGGTATTGTTTCCTTAATTTCTCTTTCTGTTTTTTCATTGTTAGTATATAGGAATGCAAGGGATTTCTCTGTGTTAATTTTATATCCTGCAACTTTACTATATTCATTGATTAGCTCTAGTAATTTTCTGGAAGAGTCTTTAGGGTTTTCTATGTAAAGGATCATGTCATCTGCAAACAGCGAGAGTTTCACTTCTTTTCCTATCTGGATTATTTTTACTTCTTTTTCTGCTCTGATTGCTGTGGCCAAAACTTCCAACACTATGTTGAATAGTAGTGGTGAGAGTGGGCACCCTTGTCTTGTTCCTGATTTCAGGGGAAATGCTTTCAATTTTTCACCATTGAGGGTGATGCTTGCTGTGGGTTTGTCATATATAGCTTTTATTATGTTGAAGTATGTTCCGTCTATTCCTGCTTTCTGGAGAGTTTTAATCATAAATGAGTGTTGAATTTGTCAAAGGCTTTCTCTGCATCTATTGAGATAATCATATGGTTTTTATCATTCAATTTGTTAATGTGGTGTATTACATTGATTGATTTGCAGATATTAAAGAATCCTTGCATTCCTGGGATAAAGCCCACTTGGTCATGGTGTATGATTTTTTTAATATGTTGTTGGATTCTGTTTGCTAGAATTTTGTTAAGGATTTTTGCACCTATGTTCATCAGTGATATTGGCCTGTTGTTTTCTTTTTCTGTGGCATCTTTGTCTGGTTTTGGAATTAGGGTGATGATGGCCTCATAGAATGAGTTCGGAAGTTTACCTTCATCTGCAATTTTCTGGAATAGTTTGAGTAAGATAGGTGTTAGCTCTTCTCTAAATTTTTGGTAGAATTCAGCTATGAAGCCATCTGGTCCTGGGCTTTTGTTTGCTGGAAGATTTTTTATTTCAGTTTCGATTTCCTTGCTTGTGATGGGTCTGTTAAGATCTTCTATTTCTCCATGGTTCAGTTTTGAAAACAGTGTGGAGATTTCTTAAATAACTGGAAATAGAACTGCCATATGACCCAACAATCCCACTTCTGGGCATACACACTACACGTGCACCCCAATGTTCATCGCAGCACTGTTTACAGTAGCCAGGACATGGAAGCAACCTAGATGCCCATCAGCAGATGAATGGATAAGGAAGTTGTGGTATATATACACCATGGAATATTACTCAGTCATTAAAAAGAATTCATTTGAATCAGTTCTAATGAGATGGATGAAACTGGAGCCCATTATACAGAGTGAAGTAAGCCAGAAAGATAAAGAACATGACAGCATACTAGCACATATATATGGAATTTAGAAAGATGGTAACGATAACCCTATATGCAAAACAGAAAAAGAGACACAGAACTACAGAACAGACTTTTGAACTCTGTGGGAGAAGGTGAGGGTGGGATGTTTTGAAAGAACAGCATGTATATTATCTAGGGTGAAACAGATCACCAGCCCAGGTGGGATGCATGAGACAAGTGCTCGGGCCTGGTGCACTGGGAATACCCAGAGGAATCGGGTGGAGAGAGAGGTGGGAGGGGGGATCGTGATGGGGAATATGTGTAACTCTATGGCTGATTCATATCAATGTATGACAAAACCCACTGAAATGTTGTGAAGTAATTAGCCTCCAACTAATAAAAAAAAAAAATCCACTCTTAACAAAATTAATAAAATGTAAGTAAATAAAAAAAAATATAGACTAAAGAAAATGTTAGTGATTTTGTTTTTATATTTAAACTAATGAGAATTTTAATTCCTCTTCATGACATTCTTAATTTTAAATAAAATATACTCTTCATTATAATAAAAACAAGAGTTTTATCTTGCATATTTTCTTCTTTTTTGATGAAAAAATATCTTAGTAATTTAAACAAAGAAGCAGTAACTGACTGTGCACATCTTTAAATATTCAGGGACACACAATATTCCAAGTCACAAAGAAGTATTACCACACTGTTTTTTTTTTTTACTCTCATAACAATCGAGGTAGTCAAAGCTATCCAATCCTTATTGCATCAATGAAGACAAAGATGCTTGCAAATCCTACCTCTGTTGTGTTTAATATGTGTAATAATTTATGAATATTATTTTATTTTAATATAGAAGCAGCTCACTGAGAGAAAAAACTAAACAAGTTAAGCAACAGCTTATCTTTGGATGTTTTGAGGCTTTTTCATTCAGTCATTGTTTTGAATAAATGATACATATAAGCAGCATCAAATCCATAATATTCAGTATACTTAAAGGAATGCACATTTCTTGAACCGGTTAATTGATAATGTTATATTATTAAAACAATTTTACCTCTTTACAGGTTAATGTTTATATTTGTTTTTCTTTTCAACTCATTTTTCTCTTTCTGAGCTATGAGAAGTGGAAAAAGGCAGAGATCAATTCACAGGCAGGATTTTGGGTAGTGCTGTCCAATAGAATTTTCTATAATTATCGAAGTATTCTATATCCCTGTTCCCTGATATGACAGCCACTAGCCACATGGAAAGGTTGGATGAAGGAGGTCAAATGTTCAGTAAATAAATCCTGAGAAAGTAATGTATAGCATGTTGACCACAGCTAATGACAATTTATTGTATACTTGAAAGTTGCTATGAGAATAGATGTTAAATATTCTCACCATACACACAAGCTAACAATGTAATGTGACAGATGTGTCAACTAATTTTATTTTGGTTGTTGTTGTTTAGCTGCTCAGTCGTGTCCAACTCTTTGCGACCCCATGGACTGTAGCCCAAGAGCCTTCTCTGTCCATGGGTTTCCCAGCGTAGAATGCTGGAGTAGTTTGCCATTTCCTTCCCCAGGTGCAAACCTAACCTTATTTTGATAATCATTTCACTAAATCATCAAGTTGTAAACATTAAACTTACACAATGCTATTTTATCAATCATATCTCAGTAAACCTGGAGGAATGTGTCCAATATTATTTTGCTGTTTTGATTTTTAAAATTAAACTAATGTAAGTGAACTGAATTTTTAATTTTAACTAACATTACTTTTTATTAGCCACAAATGAACAATGGATGATGTAAACTAATGTAAGGCATTTCACCTCCAAAGTTTATGCCAAACTAGCACCTCATTCATGGTAGAAGTCCTGTCAACTTACATCCAGATATGTCTCGAATGTGCCCATTTTTTTTCTTCTTTCAAACCATTATATCAACAAAGGTTACAAAGTCTTTCTAACTAGTACACCTGTTCTACTCCTGCAGTCCATTCTCCAGACAGCAATAAAAGTAAGTGTTTAAAAAATCAAATTAACATAAGAAACTTCTAAACAGTGAAAGACTGAGAGGTTTTTTCCCTAAGATCAGGTACAAGTCAAGGATGCCAATCTTTACATTTCTGTTTAACACAGCACTGGAATTTCTAGCCAGAGTATTTGGTCTTGAAAAGGAAATAAATGGTGTTCAAATTAGAAAATAAGAAGTATTTTATCTATTTGCAGATAAAATGATCTTACATAGGTAATAGTCTAATGAATACATACATACATAAGCCCATAAAGCTAGTAAACAAACTCAGTACAGAATTCAAAATTAACACACAAAAATTAGTTGCATATCTGCACACTAGCAATGAGCAAGCAAAAACTATATTAAAAGAACAATTCTATTTACAATAATATTAAAAGGAATAAAATTTCTTAGAAGTAAATTTAACCAAGGAGGTACAAGATTTGTACACTGAAAAGTACAAAAAGTTTTTAAAGAAATTAAAGAAGACCTAAAAAATGGAAAGACACCCTATGTCCCTGAAATGGAAGACTTAATATTGTTAAGATGAGAATACTACCCAGAGCAGTTTAGATTTTCAATGCATTTACATCAAAATTTCAACAGCATATTTGAAGAAATGTAAAAATCCACTTTAAATTCATATGAAATCTCAGGGGAGCTGAATAGCAAGCGCAATCTTAAAAAAGCACAATGGAGTTGGAGGTCTCACACTTCCTGATTTTAAAATTTACCACAAAGCCACAATAATTAAAATAGTACATGGAACAGATGTATAGACCCATGTAATAACATTTAGAGCCTAGGGAAAAGTTCTCACAACTATATTCTATTAAATTTTGACACCAATGCCAAGACCATTCAGAGGGAAAGAACTATCAATGCTTGGGAAACTGTGTATCTTCATGCAAAAGAGAGATGATGGAACTATCTCACACACACCAGATTCATAAATTAATTCAAAATGGATCAAAGATCAAAAGAGTAGACCTAACACTATAAAACTCTTGGAAGAAAACATAGGGGCAAATCTGCATGATCCTGTCTTTGGCAATGGTTTCTTAAATGCGACTCCAAAAGCAGAGCAAAACAACAAAAAATAGATATGTTAGACTTCATCAAAACTAAAAACATGTGTGGGTATAAGAAAGCTATCAAGGGACTAAAAAACAAACAAAAAAGCAAATAGTAAAACATATTTGCCAATCATATGTCTAAAAAGGGTTTCATAGTAAAAAAAAAAAAAAAAAAAATGTTTCCAACTCAACAGCAAGATGAAAAACAACTTAATTTTCAAATGGGCCAAGGATATGAATAGACATTTCTCCAAAGAGGATTTACAAAATAGCCAATAAGCAGAATAAGCAATGCTCAAAAGCATTACTCATTTGGGAATGTAAACCAAAGCAGAAATCAATATTGGGATGGTTATAATGAAAAAAAGAGAGAGAGAAAAGGAAAGAGAGGGGAGGAAAAGCATAAAGGAAGGAAGGAAAGAAAGAAGGAAGGATTACCAAGATGCAGAGAAACTGGAACCCTTGTACACTGCTGGTGGAAATGCAAAATATTGCAACTGCTATAGAAGAGAGCTTAGCAGTTCCTCAAAACTGTATAAATAGATTGACCATATGATCCAGCAATTCAACTCTTACATACCTAAAACATTGGAAACAGGAGCTCAAACAGATGATTGTACATCAATGTTTATTACAACACTATGCACAAAAGATGGAAACAACCCAAGTATCCATCAACAGATGAAGAGATAAACAAAATGTGGTATATATATGTAATACATATTTTTTAACCTTACAAAAGCATGAAGCTTTGCTACAAGTTGCAACATGAGTAAACCTTAAAAATGGTATGCTGAGTGAAATAAGTCAGACACAAAAAGAAAAATACATATAAAAGTGTATATATGAAAGATCTAACAAAGACACACTTATAGAAATGAAAGTGTATTAGAAGTTGCCACAGCCTGGGAGGGAGATGGATTTGGAAGTTATTGCTTAATGGGTAGTTTCCGTTTGAATTGAGCAAATGTTTTCAAACCAGGTATAGTGGAGAAGGTTATACAACACTGTAAACTTAATTAATGCCACTGATTTTTATACTTCAGCATTGTTAAAGTGGCAAATTTCATTGTGCATACTTATTTCACCATAACTGAAAACTCTTAAGTCATATTTAAAAGAAACTCTCAAATTATCATTCATCACCTAATGTCTTCCAATAGATGATCATCATTTTAAAAATAAAATTAAAATTCTATGTCTAGGCTTTCAAGATCCCTGAGTCGGGAAGATCCCCTAGAGGAGGAAATGGCAACCCACTCCAGTATTCTTGCCTGAAAATCCCATTGACAGAAGAGCCTGGTGGGCTACAGTCCATGGGGCACAGAGTCAGACTCACCTGAGCAACTAAACAACAACAGCAAAGAGATGGAAAGGGAAAAAAAAAGTGTGGGTTATGGGAAAGGATTTAGAATTTGTTCCAAGAGAAACAGAAAAATATCATTAGACATTTTAATTCCAAGAATTGACATGATCTAATTTACAATCTTGAGATGTCGCTCTGGCTTCTCTGAGGTACATTGATTTAGCCCTGTTGGATGCCTGTAACAATAGTCCAGTCAAATAATGTGATATCCTAGACTCAGCCTGAAGTATGGGATGGAGCAAAATAGATGTATTAGATATCTAAAAGTGTTTGTTAATGGACTGTATATGGCTAATGAGGGGAAAGAGGGTATTGGGAATAATCCATAGGTTTTAAAACTCAGCAAGCAGCTGACTGATGATAACAGGGAGGAGGTATAATTGTTGGAAGCATATCAAGAGCTCTATTTTCATCATATTAATTTTGAGCCAGGTATTTAATATCCAAAATAAGATGTCAAAAAAGTAGACAATTACTAGAATCAGGGTGGCCTTCTGAAGAGAGATCTAAATAAACCTATTTGATGTCTATATTAAGAAATACTTGTATTTAATACTATGGATGGGATTGGATAATATTTCTTAGAAAGATATTCCAATTTCAAAGGAAAAGATGTACCAGGACAGAGATTCAAGGCAAGAAAACATTTAAATGAGAAGCATTAGATCCATTCTGAACGTGAATTAAGAAGGAAACTTATCAAGTAATATACAAGTAAATCTAGAGATAAGATGAGCTTCGGAGTCTGTAGAGTTACCATTGCAATGATACTGACAACCCCTAAAGGGAGTTGTTGCTCATGGTTTACCTACTTTACAGATAACAAAACCTACCATCATAGGAAAAAAACCAATAACTCCCTCAAGTTTACATAATTAGTAAATAAAGAGGCATGACATTAAAGTCTAGACTCATTTATATCATTGGCTCTTATAAAAATAAATATTTAATATGTCTCATTATAGTATTATAAATCTTTGAAGTTAGGATAGTATATCCAATTATCCCCATTTTTTTTAATCAATAAGTATGAACTTCAAACATATCTGATGACCTGTTCAGGGTTTCACTGATAAGTGGCAGAGTCTTGACTAGGGTTCAAGTCTCAAGGCCTACCCAAGTCAGGTGGCTTGCCCAGCCATGCTCCCATTATAAAAGCAGCTTTATATTTCTTCCATTATCTGTTTACTTAAATATACTATTAAAAAAACTTTGTGTGTTGGTCCTAGCCTCTCCTTTTGGCAATACTTTGTTTCCTTGACCTTTTCCTCCACCAGAAACACAATGATGACACACACAACCTTCTCAGCACCTGTGTCAGTACAAGCTTTTGAGAACCACAAACCATTCAATTATGGGGCGAGCCAGCCCTCAGCTTCAGAAAAAAGCACTTGTATTATTTTTATTGTAGGACACGACTATCATTAACTAATTTAAAGGAAAATAAAGATGAAAAAACTTAAACATGTATTTATGTCTTATTTCTGTTTTTATATATTAATATCTATAACTTCACTGGATCTTTAAAATTTTGCTTTCCTGGTGACTCAGCAGTGAAAAAAAATTCACCTGCCACTACAGGAGATGTAGGTTCAATCCTTGGATCAGGTAGATCCCCTGGAGAAGGAAATGCCAATCCACTCCTGTATTCTTGCCTGGAGAATTCCATGGACAGGAGAAGCTGGTGAGCTATAGTCCATGGGGTCACAAAAGAATCAGACACAACTGAGTAACTAAACAACAACAAAGAAGCTCTAAGTTTATTGGATCTTTAAAGTTTTAATTGGTCAGGTACATGTATACCACTGACCTTGAGTTTTCTTTTTAACCACCTTCCCTTTTAGCCCTAATTATTTGAAAATATTCATAACCTTCAATCAGAGAGCCATTAAATATCAAATAATAATAATGGAAATGAGTAGCAGTGAATAGCATATTTTTCATTAAACCAATCAGCTAATTCTCATTCATCTTCCAACCCAATTTCATTCAACACACACTGATATCTTGTAGGTTCCTAGGCATATAGATTGTACTTATTTCTAAGACAATTTCAATATTCCTTTCATTTTCTTACAGATAATGTGTGGAAATTAACTTCTTCAGATTTTATGAGGACATTTTCATGTTAAAAAGTTCCATACTAAGTTTAAATCCTCTGGGTAAAGCTTATGGTGTGCAAATTTGAAAATACAAAGGAAGAGATAATCACAAGTGACAGAAAATTATGTGTTCACATACAAAATATAGATGCAGGTATCACCTAAGACCATTTACACCTCGAAGAGGATATGTGTGACAACACATTAACTCTTTTAATATGAACTGTTTTGTTTTAAAATAGTTCACACTTCAGGAAGCCTAAAATTTGCCTTACAATGAACATTCCAGTTTCATTTACCCTTTTCATTGACATAAATTTAAAATCAGAAAGAAGAAGAAAAAAAGATGTACGTACATACTTCTAAAATATCTTGAGTTGTTCTTGTTTCTGAAATTTTCAATCCTCCCAAATTTTCCTAATTACTTTGTACTTAGGAATCCTGTCACATCTTTCCCTGTCTACAAACTGGGATTTACATTCTCCCTCCCAATACACCATCATCAATGAAAACATTGTTTTGGGTTCCCAGTGCATATTCAACTACTGAGAAAATGTGAAATGTGTGCTCACTTCAGGAGTCTTAGCTAACTCATATTTCAGCTTAGTAGTGTAATATGTTTAAAAAACTAACTACAAATTTCTGCAAAAGATCGCCCTGAGCCAGGATTTATTTATTTAAAAAGCAGGGCGTGTGGCACTTTTTTTTTTTTTTAATCTTCCTGAGAAAAGAACAGCCTACTTTTGGCAAATGCTGGAGCCAAGTACTTGTTTATTCAATTTTTTGTCCTTTTAAAATATGCCCTCCAAAGTTGTCCTTTATTTAACAGTTCAAAAGCCCATCTAATGAATTTCACTGACTTTCACATATTAAAAATGTCCTAGTATTATATAATTCCTTTGACAAAATCAGCGGCCACTGACTTGGCCACAGAACATTTCCAGCACGCCTGTCCAGGTTGTGAAGTCCAAATGCATGTGCCTCATTCTGGTTCTTGAGGTTCAAGCTGTATCAGTGAGTCACTCCAACCGAATCCAGGCAGAGCGAATACCGAAGCCATTCCGATTCACTGTAGTCATGTGGACCCAGCCTCATTCTGAATTTCCTCAAGTGCTTTCATCACTTGGGTTTGGCAAACTGACAGCTCAGAATAGATACAGTATTGATTTGTGTCTTCTTAGTGGTGCAGGTGGAACAGGGAAATGAAAGGAGGCTCTTGAAATTAGTAGACTGGCATGCATCCATCCCTGGGATGGATCCCATTTTTTTCCCCTATTCATCTCACTTTGATCAGGAAAATATCTAACTGGGTGCTTTGTATGAGGCCCTTCACAAAGTAATTCCCTTGGTGGTTTTGTTTTGTTTTTATATTTTTAGTGGGCCATGAGATTCAGGAGACTCTCAGTTTCTTGTTAAGTGTAAAAATAACAGTAAAACCTTACTTCTGATTAATTGAAGGCATTATTTCCTAACTTAGGAGAGCAGTAATATGGCATTTATAATTACGAGCACACTCAGAAGGAAGAAAATATTGTGATTAAGTTCTGATATTAGGTATTCCTTATAAAATTGCAGTTACCTTTGAACTATAAACCTGTTAGTATAAGCTAGTAAGTTCTAAATGTTTTCTCTGACTCCTTCCAAATTTCTAGAGAATAATGAACTCTGTATCAATTATGTGAGATTCATATCTGTTAGCGATTTTAGTATATATTTTATAGTATTAGAGAGTAAATCACTGTTTTGCTAGTGAGGAAAATAAAGCATGGATACTGAAATAAATTTAAATTATATAGCCTTGGGAACAGGCCCTAGCTCTTCCATTATACATCTATTTAGCATGAAAAAATTAATCACAATTTCCAAACTTTATTTCCCTTGATTTCTGTATAGTGAAAATAAGAACACTGAGTTCAAAGGATAATATGATATCTAATATTTGTGAAGAGGTACTTCTTAAATTGTTAATAAATAGATATTAACTATTATTCATTCTTATAGGTAATCACTCAACTCTCCTAAATTGTATAGATTACTAAAATAATACTATGAATTATTAATTTATTACTAGGTGCAAGTTGTTGTTATAACCATTTTACATGTATGAATTCATTCAGTCATTACAATAAACTCATGAAGTGGTTATAGTTATCACAATTTTGCAAATGAGGGAATTGAAACGCAGAACAATTAAGTAACATCACACACATAGCAAATAATGGGGCTAAGCCTCAAATCTCAGGTATCAATTTACAGAATCTTTGTTTTAACTTGGTCACTACACTTTGGTGCATTTCATTATATATTAATTTTCAAAACAAAACTGCATTTCCTAAAATGAAAACTGTATTGTCATTGCTTCACTTATATAATTTTTAAGATAAAAATAATACACAACCTAAGACTAAGGTCCTCTGTTACTTAGTAACTCCAAGGCTCCAAGAAGTCTAGCAATTACAATTGGAATTTCAACATACAATCATTGTTACTATGAGGATAAAGAAATTCATTTTTCTGGTAAAGTATGATTGTGATATTTGGAGTAAAAGTATACATTTCACACAGAAAATGTTTAAAATATTTGTGTACTGATAATTAAACAATGTTCAAAGGGAGATTTATCTGACAGAGAAGGAAGTACAATATTAATCATTGACATCACTGAGTGACAAGAATATTAATATGTCATTTTTGATAAATATATAATTCTCAATTAATGAAATACATTTCTATATAGCTACTCTTCTATATGTCAGAAAACAAAGATGGTTCAGCTAAGCATAAATTTACAAAGGCATAAATTTCCTTTAGGCTAATAGAGAAATATTAGCTTATGCACAGCATTATACCGCTGTTCCCTTTAAACTGATACACTGTGATTCAGGACTGGTTTCACCGCCTCTAACTTTCTGATAAATTAAACTCTTGGTTCTCATATACTCAATCCTAGAATTTTCTTTGTGGGAGGGTCAAAAAAATATTATTAGTAGCATCCTTAACTGGCTTATGGGAGTAGAGAGCTCAGAGACTCTTAAAACACAAGTAGAAAGCTCTAAAGTAGTCACTTGATCAGTATGTGAAAAGATCATATCATTCCACATTATTGGTGAAATGCTCTTGACCTCAAATTCCTTTTGCATTGCTTTAGCATTGCTTTCTTTTTACTAGAACTTTTATTTTTATGCTATCAGAAGAGGGCCACGTAAAAGTAGCCCTAAAAATCAGATATTAAAAAAAATAGATGACTGCTGTTTTAAGTTTTACATGAAATAGGAAATAGAAAGCTTAATTTTTGCAAAAAGAAATGCAGGAACAAATGAATTACAAATCAGTTCTAGGAAAAACAAGCATTAAATGTCATTTCTTATTTTAAGTAATGAAAACTCTGATCTATATCAATGTAATTAAATGTGTTTCCCCATTGTAAAGTTTCAATGGACTCTAATAAAATATTTCTGGAGAGAAATTTCACATATATACCAAATATTGTTTGATTTTAACATAAATATTTTAAATTCCCCAAAGTTCACCTTCAGGGACTTAGTCTACAAAAATAATAAGACAATTTGCACATACCTAAGCATAAAAATAATAGTTCTTAGTCATTCAGATACTACTATAAGCTTCTATTGGTCCTCTTACTTTATCCACACCTCAACTCTATGAAACGGGTACTTTTACTGTATTCTTTTATCATTAGCAACATGAAGCTTAACAGAACCTAAGTATTTCTTGGAGTAACCTGAATTAAAATTTAAGCCATGTGATTCCAAACCACTATATCATGATGGCTATAATTATGTAATGAACTTTTTTATCATCTTTAAAAGTTTTTTTTTTTTTTAATTAGAAACACAGGTGATAAAAGATTGACAAAATAATGACTCATTCTTTCAGTAAAAGTTCACTTCAGTTCAGTCACTCAGTCATGTTCAACTCTTTGTGACACCATGGACTATAGCAAACCAAGCCTCCCTGTCCATCACCACCTCCAGGAGTTTACTCAAACTCATGTCTATTGAGTCAGTGATGCCATCCAACCATCTCGTCCTCTGTTATCCCCTTCTCCTCCTACCTTCAATCTTTCCCAGCATCAGGGTCTTTTCAAATGAGTCAAGTCTTCACATCAGGTGGCCAAAGTACTGGAGTTTCAGCTTCAGCATCACTCCTCCCAATGAATATTCAGGACTGATTTCCTTTAGGATAGACTGGGTGGATCTCCTTGCAATCCAAGGGACTCTCAAGAGACTCCAAGGGACTCTCCAACGCCGCTGTTCAAAAGCATAAATTCTTCAATACTCAGCTTCCTTTATAGTCCAATTCTCACATCCATGCATGGCCACTGGAAAAACCATAGCCTTGACTAGACAGACCTTTGTTGGCAAAGTAATGTCTCTGCTTTTTAATTTGCTGTCTAGGTTGGTCATAACTGTTCTTCCAAGGAGTAAGCGTCTTTTAAATTTAGGGCTGCAGTCACCACCAGAAGTGATTTTGGAATCCAAAAGAATTAAGTCTGTTTCTCTATCTATTTGTCATGAAGTGATAGGACCAGATGCCATGATCTTAGTTTTCTGAATGTTGAGCTTCAAGCCAACATTTTTACTCTCCTCTTTCACTTTTATCAAGAGGCTCTTTAGCTCTTCTTCACTTTCTGTCATAAGGGTGGTGTCATCTGCATATCTGAGGTTATTGATATTTCTCCCGGCAATCTTGACTCCAGCTGGTGGTTCATCCAGCCCAGTGTTTCTCATGATGTACTCTGCATATAAGTTAAATAAGCAGACTGACAATATATAGCCTTGACGTACTCCTTTAACAATTTGGAACCATTCTGTTAGTCCATGTCCAGTTCTAGACGTTGCTTCCTGACCTGCATACAGATTTCTCAAGAGGCAAGTCAGGTGGCCTGTATTCCCATCTCTTTAAGAATTTTCCACAGTTTGTTGTGATCAACAAGTCAAAGGCTTTGGCATAGTCACTAA
The DNA here is from genome assembly GCF_963930625.1 of Muntiacus reevesi. Taxonomy (NCBI): domain Eukaryota; kingdom Metazoa; phylum Chordata; class Mammalia; order Artiodactyla; family Cervidae; genus Muntiacus; species Muntiacus reevesi. The sequence continues at coordinate 62,793,778 of NC_089253.1, read as the reverse complement.
AGCAGAAGTAGATAGTTTTTCTGGAACTCTCTTGGTTTTTTGATGATCCAATGGATGTTGGCAATTTGATCCCTGGAACCTCTACCTTTTCTAAATCCAGCTTGAACACTTGGAAGTTCATGGTTCATGTATTATTGAAGCCTGGGATGGAGAATTTTGAGCATTACTTTACTAGCATGTGAGAAGAGTGCAACTGTGCAATAGTTTGAGCATTCTTTGGCATTGCCTTTCTTTGGGGTTGGAATGAAAACTGAACATTTCCAGTCCTGTGGTCACTGCTGAGTTTTCCAAATTTGCTGGTATATTTGATGATGCACTTTCACAGCATCATCTTTTAGGATTTGAAATAACTCAACTGGGATTCTATCACCTCCACTAGCTTTGTTCGTAGTGATGCTTTCTTAAGTCAACTCCACTTTGCATTCCAAGGAGTCTGGCTCCAGGTGAGTGATCACACCATCATGATTATCTGTATCATTAAGATCTTTTTCTGTATAGTTTTCTCTGTGCATTCTTGCTACCTCTTCATAATATCTTCTTCTGTTAGGTTCATACCATTTCTGCTCATCACTGCATGAAAGGTTCCCTTGGTACCTTTGATTTTCTTGAAGAGATCTCTAGTCTTTCACATTCTATTGTTTTCCTCTAGTTCTTTGCATTGATCACTGAGGAAGGCTTTCTTATATTTCCTTGAGACTCTTTGAAATTTTGCACTCAAATGTGTATATCTTTCCTTTTCTCCTTTGCTTTTCACTTCTCTTTTTTTCTCAACTATTTTTAAGCTCTCCTCAGACAGCCATTTTGCTTTTTTGCATTTATTTTTCTTGAGGTTGGTCTTGATCCCTGTCTCCTGTACAGTATCATGAACCTCTGTCCACAGTTCTTCAGGCTCTCTGTCAATCAGACCTAATCCCTTGATCCTATTTTTCACTTCCACTGTATAATCATAAGGGATTTGATTTAGGTCATACCAGAATGGTCTAGTGGTTTTTCCTACTTTCTTCAATTTAAGTCTGATTTTGGCAATAAGGAGTTCATGAATTGAGCCAAAGTCAGTTCCCAGTCTTCTTTTTGTGACTGTATAGAACTTCTCCATCTTTGGCTGCAAAGAATATAATCAATCTGATTTCAGTATTGACCATCTGTTGATGTCTATGTGTAGAGTCTTTAGGAATCAGCGAACTACAATGGTCTGGAATGGATGAATTTAACTCAGATGACCATTATATATGCTACTATGGGCAAAATTCCCTTAGAAGAAATGGAGTAGCCCTCATAGTCAACAAAAGAGTCCAAAATTCAGTACTTGGGTGCAGTCTCAAAAATGACAGATTGATCTCTGTTAGTTTCCAAGGCACCATTAAATATCACAGTAATTCAAGTCTATGCTCTGACCAGTAATGCTGAAGAAGCTGAAGTTGAATGGTTGTATGAAGACCTACAAGACCTTCTAGAACGAACACCCAAAAAAGATACCCTTTTCATTATAGGGGACTGTAATGCAAAAGTAGGAAGTCAAGAAACACCTGGAGTAAAAGGCAACTTTGGCCTTGGAGTACGGAATAAAGCAGGGCAAAGGCTAATAGAGTTTTGCCAAGAGAACGCACTGGTCATAGCAAACACCCTCTTCCAGCAATGCAAGAGAAGACTCTCCACATGAACATCACCAGATGGCCAACACCAAAATCAGTACAAGTTATACAGCTATTACAGCAAATGATATAGTTCTATACTCTTTGACAAAGGAATGCATTCAAGGTATGTTTTTCAGTAATGAAAAAAAATATTTTAAAATCAATTTTATAGCAAGAATTATTTTTTAATGTCTAAATAATGATATATATTCAAAATGTGATAATATACAGTTGAAAATAATTACAGTAATTATACCTGAGAAGACATTTCTTACAGTTTTAATTTTACACTGATCCCTTTAGAAAGACTGATTTGTATGGATGTAAAATTACTCACTGGATTAGCACTGGAGCTCTGGAGTTGGATACCTGGGTGGTACATCAACTCCACATTCTGTGTGTTGATAAATAGTTGAAGAGTTATGATACTGACTTGTCTAAATCTCAAGCTTCCTTTTCTGCATCATGAAGACGTTAATAATATCTAGCCTAGACTTTCATGTGTACATGCTTAGTCACTTCAGTAGTGTGGGACTCTTTGTGACCCCAAGAACTGTAGCCCACAAACCTCCTCTACTGATGGGATTTTCCAGGCAAGAATATAGGAGTGGGTTGCCATGTCCTCCTCCAGGGGATCTTCCCAACCCAGGGACTGAATACAGTCTCCTGTGTCTCCTGCAATTCAGGTGGATTTTTTACCTACTGAGCCATCAAGGAAGTCCCTGGCCTAGAGTTTCACTAAGGATTAAATGACTATCTAAGTAAGCAGCATACAACTCATATCCGCCAATAATGGCTAGCTATTTTTAACTATGCTACATGGAGGAAATGATTTTATTAGATCTTTATTTTTCTTATTCATGCCATCATAAACATTCTTATTTCCTAAAGAAAGAATAAAATTGGGACTTATTATTTTGATTTTATAAATGCCTTGCAAATACCAATGCCATCATTAAGGAATATCACTTTTCAACAATGGCATGAAAAATCAGTATTTTTCTGTGTCAAGGTTTCTAATAGTCATAGATTTCATCTCTTCTGATCATTGCTACCAGTGAATTGGAGAAGAAAATAATGTATCGTCACGAAATTTAGATGTGTATGCATGTGTTTGTATGCTTGCTTAGTCATGTCTGACTTTTTGTAGCCACCATAGACTGTTGCCCACAAGGGTCCTCTGTCCATGGAATTTTCCAGGCAAGAATACTAGGGTAGGGTGCTGGATCCTACTAAAGGGGATCTTCCTGACCCAGGGATGGAAACTGTGTCTGTTGTGTCTCCTGCATTGACAGGCAGAGTCTTTACCACTGCACCCCCCGGGAAGACAATTGGATATAACATCTAGTTAAATGATAACCATTTTATTTGATTGATGAATCACGAATGAGGAGTCATTTGAAAGGCAAAATTGGCTAAAACCAAATGGCGATATTTAATAAGGATAAATGCAAATTTCTGGATATAATTCCTAGAAATCAATAGTAAAAATTAACAAATGGAGGAGCCTTGGCTTGAAAACAGTTCATCTGCCAAAGACCTGGGAATTTTCAGTTAATCAAAGTAAATAATATGACAAACTAGCAGAAGATAATTTAATCCTAGGCAGCATTAATAGAGTTATAGAGTGCTTATCATGGGAATTGATAACCTCACTATACTCTGCACTGTCAAAATGAATTTTGAACACTGTTTAATTCTGGATACTAAAATTTAGGAGAGGCAATGAAAACGAGAGGCTATCATTCTTTGTTAAAAATGAGGACAGGTTTGTAATTTGAGATGTATGATAATTCTTTTTTTCTTTTTTAATTAAAGTATAGTTGATTTACAATATTATATTAGTTTCAAGTATACAACATATGGTTCACTATTTTTATATAACATAATCCCAGAAAACAAAAGTCCAGGACCAGACAGTGGAATTCTACCAAATATATAAAAAAGAGTTAATACTTACTCTTAAATTATTCTGAAACTTTGAAGAGAAGGGACCACTTCCAGGTTAATTCTACAAGACTCCATTGAATTGATATCAAAACCAGAAAAAAATCACAAAACCCCAAAGGTAACAGACTGAATATAGTTGCAAAAGTCCTCAAAAAACAGTAGCAAATTATATGAAAATTCTTAAAGAGATCAGGCATGCTTAGAATTGTAGGATATCATACTCTCTATTTCATTTTACTGACTGCTTTTTTCTCAGTCTTATTTTTTACTTATCCTCATGTCATTGGTCCTAAGCATTGGTGTGATACAAGGCTGGGTCTTGACCTCTTTTTTGTTCTGTTGACATTAACCTTTCTGATGACCTTATCCAGCATCATGGCCTTAAAATGCCATCTTTATGATGATGTCTTAGAAGTTTGTGTCTTCAGCTTGCATTTCTTTGCTGGACTTTATGCTGCAATACCTAAATATCTTCTGAAAATCTCTACTGGGAAGTCTCAAAAATCTTAAACTCAATACATGAACAATTAAAATCTTGATTTTCTGCCCCCAAAAGCATTATTTTAAATTCCTCCTTTTCTAGGTAAATGACTTCATCATTGCTCTTAATTAAAGCATCCAGAGCCATCTTTGGCAATTCTCTTTCTCATGTTACCTTCAAATATCTTGCAATGTAAACATGAACTGTCCAGTTCTCACCAAATTCAAGACTATTAATTTGGTCTAACTCACCAACTCTCACTTAGAAAAAGACAGCAGACTAGAGTTCTTGCTTTGACCTTTACTTCACTAAGTCAATTCTGAACTCAAAGGTCAGAGTAATACTTAAAAAAAAAAGTCTGTGTACACATATATGAATGTACATTAATTGTATGCACATATTTAAGTGTGTACATAAATATTAAGAGTTGACTAGTAAAAATAAACCATTCTTCGGTACAAATGTTCCTTCATAATACAAGTGCAAATAGAGATGGAATAGACATATCTTAGCATAAATCATGAAGGAATCCCTTCTCCATGTGAGTTGCTATTAAAATGCATAGCACATTATATTCATTTATTAGATTATTTCCAGCTATATGGACTTTATTTCAGTACCCAAAGGAATAAAAATTCTTTCAGTCTGTATTCAATATCATTTTCTAAGCTCCTCCTATGTTCGAGACACTATAGGATGATGGATTGAATAATGTGCTCGAAAAATATATATCCAGGTCTTAACCTCTGGTACCCATGAATGTGACATTATTTTGAGAAAGAGTTTTGGAAATGAAGTTCAAATGGATTATTATGATTCCAGTGGTTGATATTCCTATAACAAGACAGACATTTGGAGGCAAGGACATATGAGGAAAATACCATGTGATGACGAAGGCAGTGTGTGTTAGTCATTCAGTCATGTCCAACTCTTTGCGACCCTATGGACTAGAGCCCACCAGGCTCCTCTGTCCATGGGATTCTCCAGGCAAGAATACTGGAATGGGTTGTCATGCCCTTCTCCAAGGTATCTTTTTGACCCAGGGATCGAACCTGAGTCTCCTCATTTCAGGCAGATTCTTTACCTTCTGAGTGACCAGGGAAGCCCTGGCAAAGGCAGAAACTGAAGTAATTCATCTAACAAGTCAAGGAATAACAAGGATTGCCAGTAACCTCCAGAATCTATAAGAAGATCAGCTATGCGTTCTTTGTATCTTTCAGAGAGAGCATGATACCTTGATTTCGGACTTCTAGGCTCCAGAACTGTGATTTAATAAACTTCTATTGCTTTATGCCACCCAATTTGTGATCATTTATTACAAGAGCCCTAGGTAACCAATACAAGTGGGTACTAATGATAGAGTAGTAGGATATCACAGTCACTATGCTTGGTGACCAGTGGGAAAAGCCATCAAAGATGATTAATCGTCAGCATGCGAACTGTGTTATGAATATACACAGGGTACTATGAGATTATTTAGCAAGGGACAGCAGGAAAAAATTTACTGAAGTGAGGCACTGGGCAAGTTCTAGCTTACATATTAGGCTTCTGAGGGTCCTAGGTAAAAGAAGTTAGTGCTTAATGATTGCTTGAATGAAAAATAAATTACTAGTTTAATGTCTGGAGTAGAAATAAGGCAAACTGAGGCCAGAATAATATCATATCCAGAAGAACACTGTGTAGTTGGTAAAATTTTATCATAAAATAAAGACAAAAATGAATTAATTAATAATAAAAATGCAAGTAAAGTACTATAATAAACAGGCTTCCCTGGTGGCTCAGATAGTAAAGAATCTGCCTACAAAGCAGGAGACCTGCGTTCGATCTCTGGGTCAGAAACATCCGCTGGAGTAGGTAATGGCTATCCATTCTTGTCTGGAGAATTTCATGGACAGAGGAGCCTGGTGGGCTATAGTCCATGGAGTCACATAGAGTTGAACACAACTGAGCAACTAACACCTCACTTCACCAAGATTTGATAAGCTTGTATGTGATAAAATCTTCACAAAAAAGAGAAAATGCATATAAAACTGGTGACCACACCATACTATCCATTCTCTCTATTCCTCTATTTCCCACATTACAGGAAGATTTTTTACTGTCTGAGCCACCAGGGAAGCCCTTCTTCTTCTTAATGGAATCTTATTTTTGATCAACTATTTAACCATATACTTCATGATTCATAAATCTAAAAAAAAGACTATTTTCATATTTCCAAAAATAGATTTTGATGAACTGACACCATCACATGCCTTTGCGAATAACTGGTTTAGGGACCAAGGTTCAGCTAATTGGTGGACAAAGGGTCCAAATGACTGTTTATAAAAAACAGTTTCATAAGACCTAATTTAGCACAATTATATTGACATAAAGGATTCTTTCATGAATTGAGAGAGATACATTCCTCTTTTCTGGGAAAATAAAATCATAAGCTTAAGTCATATCTTTTGGCACATTCAAGCATATTCTTTTCTTTGAAGCATTAACAAGATCTCAATAAATAAATATAGATGTTATTGGAACTGAAATGAACCAGCTGACAATTCATTTTAGGAATATGAGAATTCTTGGGGATGTTGATATTATTATTATTATATCAAGTGTTATTATTTTGAGCCAAACCTTAATTGGGTGTCACTCAAGAAAAATGGAAGGAGAAGAATTGGAAATAAAATGTATATATATATTTCTTTTGATGAATGAGTTTTATTGTCCCTGAGTGTGGAGAAATATGCAGTCATGGGTCAAGAGAGCATTTTGTTGTTTATATTGATAATTGACAGAAGTTGTAATAGTAGGCTAATAAGCTGATGAAAATGTTCCTGTAGAGATGAAATAAACTTCCCAAACCAGCTTTTAGGAGGAAGAGGACATGGATTACTCATCTCTAAAACTTCATACTACCTCACAGTAGTGCTTCATAGTAGACACCTGAAAAAAAAAATAGGTTGAATTTCATTTGTTGATATATAATTGCTAGTCTATACTCAAAGAACTCTTCAAGAAAATTAGAGATACCAAGGGAACATTTCATGCAAAGATGGGCACAATAAAGGACAGAAATAGTACGGACCTAACAGAAGCAGAAGATATTAAGAAGAGGTGGCAAGAATACACAGAACTGTACAAAAAGATCTTAATGACCCAGATAACCGCCAGATAGCATATTAAAAAGCAGAGACATTATTTTGCCAACAAAGGTCCATCTAGTCAAGGCTAGGGTTTTTCCATTGGTCATGTATGGATGTGAGAGTTGGACTATGAAGAAAGCTGAGTGCCAAAGAATCGATGCTTTTGAACTCTGATGTCAGAGAAGACTCTTGAGAGTCCCTTGAGGTACAAGGAGATCCAACCAATCCATCCTGAAGATCAGTCCTGGGTGCTCATTGGCAGGACTGATGCTGAAGCTGAAACTCCAATACTTTGGCCACCTCATACGAAGAGTTGACTCATTGGAAAACGCCCTGATGCTGGGAGGGATTGGGGGCAGGAGGAGAAGGGGACGACAGAGGATGAGATGGCTGGATGGCATCACTGACTTGATGGGCATGAGTTTGAGTAAACTCCGGGAGTTGGTGATGGACAGGAAGGCCTGGTGTGCTGCAGTTCATGGGGTTGCAAAGAGTCAGATACGACTGAGCGACTGAACTTAACGGAACTGAACCACTGTGATGTGATCACTCAACTATAGAGAGAAATCTTGGAGTGCAAAGTCAAGTAGGCCTTAAGAAGCATTACAGTGAACAAAGCTAGTGGAGGTGATGGAATTCCAGCTAAGCAATTTCAAATCCTAAAAGATAATGCAGCAAAAGTAGTACACTCAATATGCCAGCAAATTTGAAAAACTCAGTGGTAGTGACAGGACTGGAAAAGGTCAGTTTTCATTCTAATTTCAAAGAAAGACAATGACAAGATTATTCAAACTACCTCACAGTTGCACTCATTCCACAAGCTAGCAAAGTAATGTTCAAAATTCTCCAAGCTAGGCTTCAACAGTACATGAACTAAGAACTTCCAGATGTTCAAGCTGGATTTAGAAAAGACAGAAAAACCAGAGATCAAATTGTCATCATCCATTGGGTCACAGAAAAAGCAAGAGAACTCTAGAAAACCATCTACTTCTGCTTCATTGATTATGCTATAGTCTTAGACTGTGCGGATCACAACAAACTTTGGAAAATTCTTCAAGAGATGAAGACCACCTTACCCACCTCCTGTGAAACTTGTATGCAGGTCAAGATGCAACAGTTAGAATCAGACATGGAACAACAAACTGGTTAATAATTGGGAAAGGAGTACATCAAGGCTGTATATTGTCTCCCTGCTTATTTAACTTATACTCAGAGTACATCAAGAGAAATGCCTGACTGGATGAAACACAGGCTGGAATCAAGATTGTGGGGAGAAATATCAATAACCTCAGATATGGAGATGACACCACCTTTATAGCAGAAAGCAAAGAGGAACTAAAGAGGCTCTTGATAAGGGTGAAAGAGGAGAGTGAAAAAGCTGGCTTAAAACTCAACATTCAAAAACTGAAGACCATGGCATTCTATCTCATCACTTCATGACAATTAGATGGGGAAACAATGGAAACAGTGGCAGACTTCCTTTTCTTGGGCTCCAAAATTACTGCAGATGGTAACTGCAGACATGAAGTTAAAAGATGCTTGCTCCTTGGAAGCAAAGTTATAATGACCTAAACAACATATTAAAAAGCAGAGGTATTATTTTGCCAGCAAAGGTCCATCTAGTCAAAGCTTTGGTTTTTCCTGTAGTCATGTATGGATGTGGGAGTTGGACCATAAAGAATACTGAGCATCAAAGAACTGACGCTTTTGAACTATGGTGCTGGAGAAGACTCTTGAGAGTTCCTTGCACTGCAAGGAGATGAAACCAGTGAATCCTAAAGGAGATCAACCCTGAATATTAATTAAAGGACAGATACTGACAGTAAAGCTCCAAAACTTTGGTTACCTGATGCAAAGAACTGAATCATTGGAAAAGACCTTAGTGCTGGTAAAGATTGAAGGCATAAGAAAAGGGGACAACTGTGGATGAGATGGTTGGATGGCATCACTGACTAATGGACATGAATTTGAACAGGCTCCAGGCAATGTTGAAGGACAGCGGCGCCTGGGCCTGTCATGCAGCAGTCCATGGGGTCGCAAAGAGTCGGACATGACTAAGCAACTGAACAAGGAATAAAAAGCATGATTAGCATTTGAATTACAAAGAGCATTTATATTATGCCAACAGTACTACAATAGTGACTTGTCATCATGATGAGTATCTAGTCTTCGATGAATTATTGGAAAGCAAAAAAATATATTCATAGAAACCAACAGATTTTAAAATAGATTTTTTTAAATAGAAACTTGAAAAGATCCAACTGAAGCTTTTAAAACCTTACAGGTTATTTATGGAGAGTAAGATATAGAAATGTTCTTTTCAGTCACTTTTTCTCCAAGAATTAAGGCTTCCCCTGGTAATCTCTAGGTAGGAAATGATTGAGTTGTAACCACACTGTAAGTAAGTTAGATTGAATCTATTTTGCCATATTATTAGGGTCAATGAGAGAGATCACACATGTCTGTCTTCATCACTTCTATAAGCACTGAAGACAGTTAACTTTATCACTTTACACTCAATACCTGGAAGAGGACAGACAATACTAATTAGTTTTCAGAAGCCATTCTCTTCAGTTCTGCAATATTTTACAGGGAATGGTAATGTGTGCATAACCCTAATCTCTGCTGCATTGCAATTTTACTTGGTTAGCACAGTATATATTATGAAGTTTAAAATGGAACAAGGGATTAGATTGGTCAAACACCCTAAACTCTGTAATTAGAAAGACTTTCTGGAGATTAACTTCAAAAATGTTTTGGTGCAAATTATTAATACTCCTCTTTAAAAGGGCTTTAAAATTATATTGTATCTGCATACTCTCATAGAATACATATGAGATTATGGTAATAAGACTCAATAAATCTTGCTGAGCTGGACTAGTACAGCTCTAAAAATGGCAATAATATAGATAAATACAATAAGGTCATCTGAAATCTTTGGTTCCTTTACTATGAACGGGAAAATAAGTGGTATATGCAGAATTCAAGCCATTTAATTCTTGCAACAAACCTGCGAAGTAGATATTATTATTCCTAATTTATTGATGGATAAAAAACTAAGGATAAGAAAAGTGATGTAACTTGACTAAAAGGTTATCCAGTTCAAATGTGATGTAACTGGAATTCCCAAGCAATCTGCATTACTTACCCATGATACATGATACTCCAGTGTAGATGAGGATAGCACAAATTTACAAGGATTATCTGAAAATGTCACTTTTGACCCTTCCTAAAATAAAAATTTCCTGAAGGGAAAAGTAAGACACCCCTAAACTATACAGTTCATATTTCCTTTCCATTTTCACATTTTTAAATATTTTTTCAGAAAGGGTAAGAGTGAAAAATTAAAACCTTCATTCCCAATAGACCCATTCAGTTCAGTTTAGCTCAGTTCAGTTCAGTCGCTCAGTCGTATCTAACTCTTTGCGACCCCATGCATCGCAACACACAGGCCTCCCTGTCCATCACCAACTCCCGGTTTTACTCAAACTCATGCCCATCGAATCGGTGATGCCATCCAGCCATCTCATCCTCTATCGTCCCCTTCTCCTCCTGCCCCCAACCCCTCCCAGCATCAGGGTCTTTTCCAATGAGTCAACTCTTCACATGAGGTAGCCAAAGTATTGGAGTTTCAGCTTCAGCATCAGTCCTTCCAATGAACACCCAGGACTGATCTCCTTTAGGATGGACTGGTTAAAATAAGAGGAAAGTATTAATAATTTGGGGATCAGGAAAAAATAATTTAAAACTTCCTTTAATCTAAATTTTGTGAATTATTGCTGGTAAAGTCTTAGAAATGCTATTCATGTAAGGAAATGATTTAATTATGTTGAGCTTCTTTCTATATTCATATTTACTCTATTTTCTTTTGGAGAAGGAAATGGCAACCCACTCCAGTATTCTTGCCTGGAAAATTCCATGGACAGAGGAGCCTGGCAGGCTATGGCCATAGGATTGCAAAGAGTCGGACATGACTGAGCAGCATCACTCACTTCACTCACTCTTTCTATATTCATATTTACTGTATTTTCTATGTAGCTATGATCAAGCTGAAATCACAAGGTTGGGAATAAATCATATCTGAATTAAAAGCTATCCATATAAATAGTGTTTTGTCAAGGACCTCAAAAACATTTTCAATACATGAAACCCATTTAAAAATAGTATCAGGAGAATTTTACATCTAATACATGATTCCAATGTTGTCGATTTTGTAATGTGAACTTGGACATTAACTGTAGGATTCTGGAAAACATTATATATGCATTTAAATATGTGAAACATATTTATATGTTTGCATATGTATGCATGCATTTGTGTGTATATATATTATATATGTGTGTGTATATATATACATATGTGTATATATGCAGTACATATATAATATATGTATAATGCATATATGTTATGTGTGTATATATATATATGCATATAGTTTTGTGTGTGCCAAAGGACCAATGAGTTTCCCTAGGATGATTACAGAATGCTCTTAGATCAGGATAACAATCAGGTATTACTTACACCAAATTAATTTACTGATTGATGATGGCTTTTGGGTATACTTCTAAGACAGACACTATGGTGAGATCACCTCTGATAGGAAAGAAAGCCCTCTGTGGGAGGGGGGACAGGAGAGACACAGTAGCGCATATTAATAAGCAGAAAGTTGACATGACAATGTATTTTTCAACACATACCTGGAGAGAACTTATGATATAAAGCAGACATGGAATCCATTTCTGCAATAAGGACAATACAAGGAGGCCACAGGTTCTTAAAATACATATATATATATATATATATATATATGTGTGTGTGTGTGTATTTAACATAGCAACCGACATTAGAAAAATTTAGACATATAAAATCATACTCTTCTGCACTCCCTTCTAATTATCTAGTAGAATCATACACTTAAAAGAGGAATTCAAAGTATATTTTAGATTAATTTTCTTATATATAGCTCACATCTCAGAACTACTAAATTTTAAAAGCATGCTGAAAAACCTTGAGTGCATGTATTACACTGAAAATGGTTGCTAAGATTTGCATTTGATTATGATAAAATGGATGTTATGGATACTTTTGTGCACTTACTGCAGAATTTCATTTTTAAGAAATGTTTTAATGTATCCACATGCCCTAAAGTTAAGCCAAAGGAAAAGGGAATAAGTTGATGAAACACAGTTTAAGTATTTTATTTTAAAATTTCCCCCTGTATTAAAACTACTATTTTGCTTGAGAAATTACTAAACAGCAAGTCTTTCGTTCTTTTAAGCTCAATTTTAATCCATACAAAATATTTAACATCAATTCTGTTGTATTTTGAATTTCTTATCAGTTAGCTAAGTGAAGTATGCTATGTAAATTGCTCATCATAATTAGTTTTAAGCTCAATTCAAAGAAACAAACCAGAGAACACGCACATGATTTTAAAGTGTCAAATCTTTCACTGCTGTAACATTTCCCTAATTCTTTACTTATGATTATTTAGTCTTATTATTATGGAGCATTTAATAAGTTCTCAGAATATAATGCAATTTCCCTTCTTAATAAAAATGGAATTATTAAACAGAGTAGTACAATTAAATTGTCATTATTTCCAATAGCGATTTCAGCTGCCAATGGATTCCTTGTACTCTTTTTCTAATAAAGAAATTTCCTTTCTATAGAGAATATTCATGTGCACAGGCCAAAAAAGTAAAATATCTAAAATTATATCATTACAAAGAATAGCAAGGGGAGATAAGAAAGCCTTCCTCAGGGATCAATGCAAAGAAATAGAGGAAAACAATAGAATGGGAAAGACTAGAGATCTCTTCAAGAAAATTAGAGATACCAAGGGAACATTTCATGCAAAGATGGGCTCAATAAAGGACAGAAATGGTATGGACCTAAAAGAAGCAGAAGATATTAAGAAGAGGTGGCAAGAACACACAGAAGAACTGTACAAAATATATCTTCATGACCCAGATAATCACAATGGAGTGATCAATCACCTAGAGCCAGACATCCTGGATTGTGAAGTCAAGAGGGCCTTAGGAGGCATCACCACGAATAAAGCTAGTAGAGGTGACGGAATCTGAGTTGAGCTATTTCAAATCCTGAAAGATGATGCCATGAAAGTGCTGCACTCAATATGCCAGCAAATTTGGATAGCTCAGCAGTGGCCACAGGACTGGAAAGGGTCAGTTTTCATTACAATCCCAAAGAAAGGCAATGCCAAAGAATGCTCAAACTATCTCACAATTGCACTCATTTCTCACGCTAGTAAAGTGATGTTTAAAATTCTCAAAGCCAGGCTTCAGTAATACGTGAAACATGAACTTCCAGGTGTTCAAGCAGGTTTTAGAAAATGCAAAGGAACCAGAGATCAAATTGCCAACATCCGCTGGATCATCAAAAAGCAAAAGAGTTCCAGAAAAACATCTACTTCAGCTTTAGTGACTATGCCAAAGCCTTTGACTTCGTGGATCACAATAAACTGTGGAAAATTCTGAAAGAGATGGAAATACCAGACCACCTGATGTGCCTCTTGAGAAACCTGTATGCAGGTCAGGAAGCAACAGTTAGAAGTGGACATGGAACAAAAGATTGGTTCCAAATAGGAAAAGGAGAACGTCAAGACTGTATACTGTCACCCTGCTTATTTAACTTATATGCAGAGTACATCATGAGAAACGCTGGGCTGGAAGAAGCACAAACTGGAATCAAGATTGCCAGGAGAAATATCAGTAATGTCAGATATACAAATGACACCACCCTTATGGCAGAAAGTGAAGAAGAACCAAAGAGCCTCTTGATGGAAGTGAAAGAGGAGAGTGAAAAAGTTGACTTAAAGCTCAACATTCACCAAACGAAGATTATGGAATCTGGTTCCATCACGTCATGGCAAGTAGATGGGAAAACAGTGGAAACAGTGGTTGACTTTATTTTTCTGGGCTCCAAAATCACTGCAGATGGTGATTGCAGCCATGAAATTAAAACATGCTTACTCCTTGAAAGGAAAGTTATGACCAGCTAGATAGCATATTAAAAAGCAGAGACACTGCTTTATCAACAAAGGTCCATCTAGTCAAGGCTATGGTTTTTCCAGTGGTCATGTATGGATGTGAGAGTTGGACTGTGAAGAAAGCTGAGTGCTGAAAAATTGATGCTTTTGAACTGTGGTGTTGGAGAAGACTCTTGAGAGTCCCTTGGACTGCAAGCAGATCCAACCAGTCCATCCTAAAGGGGAGTAGTCCTGGGTGTTCATTGGAAGGACTGATGTTGAAGCTGAAATTCCAAAACTTTGGCTACCTTATGCGAAGAGCTGACTCATTGGAGAAGACCTTGATGCTGGGAAAGATTGAGGGCAGGAGGAGAAGGGGACGACAGAGGATGAGATGGTTGGATGGCATCACCAACTCAGTGGACATGGCTTTGGGTGGACTTCAGCAGTTCGTGATGGACAGGGAGGCCTGGCATGCAGCGGTTCATCGCGCCGCAAAGAGTCCGACATGACTGAGTGACTGAACTGAACTGAAGTATAAACTGTATTTTTCTATTCACAGTTTTTTTGTCAAATCTATTCTGTGTTCAATATTAACACCCATTTTAATGTTTTCATGCATACTGTGTTTATTTAAATACTTTTTAAACAAAGGTTTACATACTTATAAAATATACTCTATGAACATTCACTTAAATCATAGGGTTAAGTGGACAAGGTAATATACAACCTATTCTTGAAAAATTTTTTGCCTCCTGGAAAGGGAAAGACTCCTGAATGTATAAAAAATTGTACCATTTCAACGAGATGGCTTTTGTAGCATGTTTAGAATCTGTTATGTTTAGAATGAAGATTTAGTAAAACACTAAGGAATTCTCATCCATAATTCCTTTAATGGAATACTTCTTGTAAAATCAAAGTATGTTACAATATTTGTGGTAATCTTGTATATCAAGGACTTGTACTCAGGCATTTATTTATTTTTCCTGTCATTTTGTCAAAAATTTTTGTATGCTAGCATATGTAAAAATAGACCAAAATTATATATTTAATTTCTCCTCTAAATACATAGTTTTACTAAGCAATATCAAAGAATAGAGTAAAAGGAGATGTGACTTTATTTCTGTGTAATTTTTGAATTCCAATTGCATAACAGTTACTAAGCATTAGTAAGAGTATTAACCATGATTTTAATTGAAGAAAAATATCTTTCATTTAACTATGTTTTGGGTTTCCTTTGTGGCTCAGCTGGTAAAGAATCCACCTTCAATGAGGGAGACCTGGGTTCGATCCCTGGGTTGGGAAGATCCTCTGGAGAAGGGAAAGGCTACCTACTCCAGTATTCTGGCCTGGAAAATTCCATGGACTGTATATTCCATGAGGTTGCAAAGAGTCTACATGACTTAGCAACTTTCACTTTCACTTTCTAACTGTGTTTTTGACATAATTCAACTTTTTATTAAAACTATTCAACAGTGTATCCCTTTTTCTTGGTATATTACAAGTACCAAACCATTGATGGATAAAGCACAAGCTGGAATCAAGACTGCCAAGAGAAGTATCAATAACCTCAGATATGCAGATGACACCACCCTTATGGCAGAAAGTGAAGAGGAACTAAAGAGCATCTTGATGAAAGTCAAAGAGGAGAGTGAAAAAGCTGGCTTAAAACTCAACATTCTGAAAACTAAGATCATGGCATCCAGTCCCATCACTTCATGACAAATAAATGGGGAAACAATGGAAAGAGTGACAGACTTTATTTTCTTGAGCTCCATAATCACTGCAGATTTGAAATTTCACTGCAGCCATGAAATTAAAAGACATTTGTTCCTTGGAAGAAAAGCTATGGCAAACCTAAACAGCATATTATAAAGCAGATACATTACCTTCCCAAAAAGGTCCATCTAGTCAAAACTATTGTTTTTCTAGTTGTCATGTATGGATATGAGGGCTGGACTATAAAGAAAGCTGAGGGCCGAAGAACTGATGCTTTTGAGCTGTGATGTTGGAGAAGACTCTTGAAAGTCCCTTGGACTGCAAAGAGATGAAACCAGTCAATCCTAAAGGAAACCAACCCTGAGTATTCATCAGAAGGACTGATGCTGAAGATGAAACTCCAATACTTTGGCCTCCTAATGCTGACTCATTTGAAAAAACCCTGATGCTGGGAAAGATTGAAGGCAGGAAGAGGAGGGATGACAGAGGACGAGATGGTTGGGCAGCATCTTCAACTCAATGGACATGAGTTTGAACAAGTTCTGGGAGTTGGTGATGGATAGGAAAGCCTGGTGTGCTGAAGACTGTGGGGTCGAAAACAGACACCACTGAGTGACTAAACAACAATAACAACTCACTACTGTTACTGATAATTCAGGATTTGGTTATAAAACTACTTTCATTCAAATTCAATCTTTGCCCCGAGAGCAAGATGTTACCTGGACTGTTCAGATCAGTTTGTCATAAAGGTTCTTATTCAGTGTGAGGAATTCCACTCTAGAAGTCCTGAAGTACTGATCGGCTCTTTAGTTTGTTGGTAATAACGAAAGGAACATTGTTTGTTTTCTTTTCTAATATTTTCTCAAAGTCACGTGCTATCACTTCTAAAACATTTGCAGATTCTCTTTCATTGCAATACATGGGAAATGGTAAAAAAAATAAAGGCATGTTCAGTACTGCAAATGTACTTGGTTAAGATTCAGAGTTCTTAATATTCATTATGTCATCCTCCTAACTAACTTAGAAGGCAAGTAATACCACTACCATTTTATAGATGAAGAATCCAGAAGATGATTAAATGCACTGCTTGATGTCACAAAGCTAGCACATGGGCAATGCTAGGATTGAAACTTACAGGCATCCTCACATATAAAGAAAGTAATGTTTCCACCAAGTAATCATTACTAACTTTAAGCATTTTTAAATCCCCACTCCAGTGTTCTTGCCTGGAGAATCCCAGGGACGGGGGAGTCTAGTGGGCTGCCATCTGTGGGGTCGCACAGAGTCAGGCAGGACTGAAGCGACTTAGCAGCAGCAGCAACAGTGATATTTTCATTAGGAAGTTATACTATTTACAATACATATGTATGCCGCACAAAGCAACATCGCTGACCTCAACCACAGTGGCCAAAGAGGTACTTCCCGGCATAGTTCCTTATCCTATTCCCTGTATCAAAAGCAAGTTTAGGTTTGAATGCCTCCTTCTTACTAAGTCTTCAAAGACTGCTGCTGCTGCTGCTAAGTCACTTCTGCTAAGTGCTAAGTTGCTGCTAAGTTGCCCATCTGTCTGCTAAGTTGCTAAGTCACTTCTGATTCTTTGCAACCCCATGGACTGTAGCCCACCAGGCTCCTATGTCCATGAGGTTTCCCATGCAAGAATATTGGAGTGGGTCATCATTTCTTCTTCCAGGGGATCTTCCTGAGCCAGGGTTTCAACATGGGTCTCCTGCATTGGCAGACAGTTTCTTTACCACTGAGCCACCTTGGAAGCCCCCTCAAAGACTAAGTATCTATTTATTTACTGAAAAACAGTGATCTTACCAATCATCAATTATGGAAACTCTCCAACTAAATCTAATGACTTTCTCAATAAATTGCATTCCATTTTTTATGTTATAATTTCAAGAATACTAGAGTATAACTTTAAGAATGCTTGCAAAAGAGTGGCAAACACAGGGGTAGGTAAATGAATACATACACATATATGTATATATATGTGTGTATATATATATATACACACACATACACATATACATTTAACACTTGAACAATATGAGCTTGAACTGGCTGGGTCCAACTTACACATGAATTTTCCTCAGTAGTAGATAATATATCACTACACGATCCTGGGTTGGTTGAAACTATGGATGCAGAACCTCAGATATGAGGAACCAGTATATAGAAAGCCAACTACAAGCTATACACTGATTTCCAATTGTGCAGAGAATTTCAGTGCCCCTAACCTCTTTGTTCAAGGGTCAATTGTGTGTGTGTGTGTGTGTGTGTGTGTGTGTGAGGAGAGAGAGAGAGAAAGGTTAATTAATGTCTATATTCATTTCTAATAGAGCATGTGTTCTTAACTGTCCCCATATGCCAAGCTGGATATGGGTAGGGGGTATGAGAAGGGAGGAAAATATAAACTAAAATTATGTGAAGTCAGTCCTTTTTAATATTTAAACATGTCCCTTTAGGTATGCTTTTCTCAGCTGGTAAAGAATCAGCTGCAATGCAGGAAATCCCAGTTCGATTCCTGGATCAAGAAGTTCCTGTAGAGGAGAGGCTTCCCTCTCCAGCTTTCTTGGGCTTCCCTGGTGGTATATGTCCTGACTCTGTAGGCATAAAACTTTGACATTCTTTTTCCAAACCTTCTGCAACACAAAGAAAATGTGTGACTATTGTAACCAGAGGGAAATGGAGGTTGAACCTGGATTCACTATGCAGAGGCTGTTGTGCTTGTCACTGTGAACTAAAGTTCAGTTCCTCTTATGACTTCTCACTGGAAAAACTAGTTCCCACCTTCTACTTCTAGACTCAGTGCTGTAGGTCCACTTTGGCCTTTTCATTTGATTCTGAGCTTCTGCCATCCTCTGCCCATCTGTCTGCAGTCCCTTACCATGACAAGGATGGTACTTGTGGCCCCTGTATACCACCTGCAAGCCATGGGCATCTAAGAAACACACTCCAGTTTCACCCACCTAAACATATTCTACTGTCACCAGGCCACCCATAACATGCTAAAATTGTTCATGTACAAGTGATTTGGGACAGGTTTGCAGCCTCCCCTAATTACCAGTGAAGTGTATCACTATGGCTGCTGTTCTCGATCTTTCCAGAATTATCGATATTGTCAACCCTTTCTCTCCCCGCCTCCCCATACATTTTCACTTAGGCATTTGACTTATTTTAGCTGCTTCATGCTTAATTATGAATAAACTTCACATCCTAGGCTAGAAAAAATAAGTCTTGGACTTTTTGCTTCCCTCATGTCATATCCCAATTCTTTCTACACTGAGAATACAGTGAAATATATATATAATTATAACCTAAATTTGGTATTCCCTGAGTCAGAAAGTTTGGGACAGAATCGAATTCCCTTTTGAGGTTTAAATATAGAGACTGAATTAAAGCTACAATTAATTATCTTTGGGAGTAATTTAATTAAGTGAATTTAATTATTAAAATTTTCTCTACAATATACTAAGAAAACTAATGAAAAAGAAAAGGTAAATAATATTTTAATCTTTGCAGAAAAATACATGAATAATTAACCCTTTTTCTGAATCATTATTTTTATATATGAGATGATTTTTACAATCTTTATCTAAGAAAAGAAAATGAATATATGAATATGTCATGTTTTGCTGAAATGAGACTCTACTATTGGATTAATATCCTATTCAGTGTAGGTTTTATTTTCATTAAATACCTTGAACATATGTTAAGGAGGCATTTTTTATGCTACAAAAAATAGAAATTGAGTTAATTTTAAAATATCCCAATCAATCAAACTGCAGTTTTAAAAAATCACATAAATTCAAAACAATTTAAAAGTCATAAGTTGTTTTTCTCAGTGATGCACAATACAGTTTTAGAGGACAAATTTTCATATAATTAACATTCCACCTAACCATTAACAATAGTTCATGCCCTTGAGTACAAAGAGACTGTATAATTCCTTTAGAGTTGAATAGGGTGAAGGCTCATATGTATCTTGATAAAGGTGATAAACTATTAGTTTTAAAACTTCATTGACATCCACACCTGACTAACAGGGTGTAGACAGTTTTAGTATAGCCTATATGGAAATTTGAATTAATAGAAGTGATGATAGAACGTTATGGACAGCAGAAAATATAACCAAATTTATATTTAACAGGGCATTTTCTTCTTACAGGTGACTATGTCTCATATATTAAATATCATGCTGAAAAAATTATAAATGCAAGTTTGGATAAAGTGAATCAAGAAAGTCTAGTTTATAGCCTATAGTGTATTGAATGTCATTCATGAAACACTCTATGCTAAATATATGATGGTTCACTTTTCAGATGGATGCAGTACATTGGGCTAAAATGAGACAAAATCCATTTAGTGCAAATATTTCTCAAAGTATTGTCCACTGAACATCTGCACTAGAATTCCCTGAGATATTTAACAAGAATTCACATTTCCAGGTTAGGGATGAGGCTTGCAACATCAGACTTCTCAGGGTCTTGGAGTTTGCATTATCGTAAACACAAGCAAAGTGAAAGTGAAAGTCGTTCAGTCATGCCCAACTCTTTGTGACCCCATGGACTATACAGTCCATCAAAATTCTCTAGGCCAGGATACTGAAGTGGGTAGCCTTTCCCTTCTCCAGGGAATTAGATCTTCCCAACCCAGGGATCCAACCCAGGTCTGTCGCATTGCAGGTGGATTCTTTACCAACTGAGCTACCAGGGAAGCTCACACGAGCAAGTTTTGGGCAAACTGGAGTCTGAGAATTTCATTCTCATATAAATTTTTTGTAATTTAATTTTATATATAGTTGACTTCCCTGATGGCTCAGATGGTAAAAGCGTCTGCCTACAACCTAGAAGACCCGGGTGTGATCCCTGGGTTGGGAAGATCCCCTGGAGAAGGAAATGGCAACCCACTCCAGTACTCTAGCCTGGAAAATCCCATGGACCCAAGAGCCTGGTAGGCTACAGTCCATGGGGTTGCAAAGAATTGGAAATGACTGAGCAACTTCAGTTCTTCATAATTGAGTTACAAAATTATGTTAGTTTTAGTTGTACAGCAAAGTAATTCAGTGCTATATATATATACATAATATTGCATTACATATATATAAAATAGTAATTTTTCAGATTATTTTCCCTTATGGGTCATTATAAAATATTGGGTATAGTTCCATATGCTGTACAGTAGGTCCTTGTTTTTTTCTTTAATCTATATTATATATAGTAGTTTGTATCTGTTTATCCAAAGCTCCTAATTTATCTCTTTTCCCTTTGGTAACCATGGGTTTGTTTTCTATGTCTGTGGGTCTATTTCTGTTTTGTAAATAAGCTCATTTGTATATCATATAAACATTTTTATATGAGAATTAACTTGATGGATGGTTCATCAATTCCTTGAGTAAAAGATTTAACTCTTTTTGGAACACACACACACACACACACACACATATATAAATGGGGGCTTCCCTGGTTGCTCAAATGGTAAACAATCTGCCAACAATGCAGGGTTTGATTCCTAGGAAGATTCCCTAGGAATCTCACAAGAGAAGGAAAAGGCAACTCACTCCAGTATTCTTACTTGTAAAATTCCATGGACAGAAGAGCCTGGTGGGCTACAGCCCATGGGGTCGCAAAAAGCTGGACATGACTGAGCAACTAACATTTTCACTTTTCTTTCATGTATATATATATATGGAGAGAGGGTAATCCAATTTATGTTAACAGGGATGTTACCGAAACATATTTAAAAGAACATTTCTTCCATTAATTTCCTGAAATACAGTTAAGTATAAAAAGAAAAAATAGTAAACATTTCTTAAGTGCCTACTACATGTTAAGCAAAGTGTCTTGCATTTATATTTCAGTTTAATTGCATAACATTTATGAGTTAGGTGTTATTTATATTTTAATAGGTGAGGAAATTAAGATGATCTCGTAAACAGAATGTTGTCTGCTTCCTGGTAAAGCCTCCCCCATTCTCACTCAGCTAAAAATGTACCTACTTCAAAACTAAACTCTTCTAAGAAGGCTTCATGATCAACCTCTACCTTGTACTTCTCCTTAGATATGCCTCTTATAACATTAACAGTGGCCCCACGCCATCACTGGGCAAGCTGTAGTACTGTCTGTTTCTATCTGTTCTCACCAGTGACTATGGATTCTTTGTGGATAAGAATTTGTCTTAATTTACATCATTGGTGTCTTCGGAGCCTAACAGGGAGAACACTTCATTCAAGCTAAATTTGGAAACTTCTTAAGGCATACCAGATATGGGTGAATCAAGATGATTCATTTAATTTTTTCATTAAAAACACACATTAACATGGAAAACATATTCACTCCTCCAAGCACAATAAGCAAAAAGCACCAGCAATGCCCTTAGAAAACAAAGATAGAAAGTAGTTTCAAACAATCCTGATGGTTTTGTTTTCTTATCTTTCCGTTACTAAAATCTCTGATTAAAAATAGAAAATCTTCCCAGGGCAGCTAATTTCTGTTCCTATGTGCCTCTTCATCAAGTTACAATGACTTCAAGCTAAAAATAAAAGTAACACTACCTGAGTATGAAATTGAAGTATATCCTTATGAAGTACAATACATAGTTTTCATTTAGAATTTCCCAGGGGTTTTATAGATTTTAAAAAAAATGTAAATAGGTATGTAGTGCTCTGCTGTTCATAACCAATCTCTGGGTATATATAGATACAAATGCAACAAGAAAAAGAAAGCACAGCACATTTTACATGGTTTTTCCCAATGTTGAGTATCATGGACTGAAATTAGCATAGAGATGGTACTCTACCTCTGTATAAGATAAAGATTTTCTGACCCTAGAAAACAACAACAATGACAACAACCCACCATCCCACCCCTGCAGTTTGGTCAGGAGGAGAAGAAAGTGATAGAGAGAGGATGAGATAGTTGGCTAGCATCACCGACTCAATTAACGTGAAAGTGAAGGTGTTAGTCATTCAGCTGTGTCAGACTCTGTGACCCCATGGACTGTAGCCCACCAGGCTCCTCTGTCCATGGGGTTTTCCAGGCAATAATACCAGAGTGGATTGTCATTCTCTTCTCCAGGGGATCTTCCCAATCCAGGGATCAAACATGGGTCTTCTGCATTTCAGACAGATTCTTTACCTTCTGAGCCACCTGCGAGGAACTCAATGAACATGAGTTTGAGCAAACTCCAGGAGGGAGTGAAGGACAAGGAAGCCTGGTGTGCTGTATTCAATGGAGTCACAAAAAATCAGACACAGCTTAATGACTGGACAACAACGACATCTATCTAATCTGAAATGCACTATATTAGATTATCTGCAATCAAGAAAAAAAACCATAATTAAGTCATTCATTTTTAACAATGTAAATCATGTCTAAGGTCATATATTTTCAGTTGTTCCCTGTCTGACAGATGAACATAATGAGTCTCAATATTTTTCAAATAAAGAACATTGATGCTTGTATTCTAATGGCCTAATGACCAGAGAGCAGTCTGTCCACTTGGAATTCTTGTTCTTTGTACCACACCATTCTTTCTCTCTTTGCCCTTCACCTGCTCTAGTCATTGACTCAAATAACAAGCATTTATTGACTTCCCAGCACTGTTGACATATAAATCCTCAGAAGGTTGACATGTGAGATAGTGAAGACATCTCACTATGTAAAGACATCTCAAATCCATGGAAGGGTTTGACTAAAAAACATCTAATATGGCATAGAAGAGAGAATTGAAAAGAATATTTTGTCATTCTGAATTTATAACAGACCTCCAATCTAGTAGGCATTGGAGATTTCCAGAATTTCAGATTTGAAAAGGATCTCGAAGATTATCATAAAGACTTAATATTATAACTCACATAGGCTAATTATACATGTAAATTAGCCATATAATCTAATTTTCAAAGAACACAGAACAACCTCAATGTATCACTATCCATCTTCAAAAACTCTTAGAATTCACATCAAGGCAAGGGTGGGATATTTTGGGAGAACAGCATCAAAACATGTATATTATCTAGGGAGAAACAGATCACCAGCCCAGGCTGGATGCATGAGACAAGTGCTTGGGCCTGGTGCACTGGGAAGACCCAGAGGAATCAGATGAAGAAGGAGGTGGGAGGGGGGATCAGGATGGGGAATACATGTAAATCTATGACTGATTCATGTCAATGTATAACAAAAACCACTACAATATTGCAAAGTAATTAGCCTCCAACTAATAAAAATAAATGAAAAAAATATATACAAAAATCTATTGCATTTATATGCATTAATAACAAACTATCAAAAGATAAATAACAAAGAATAAATCAATAACAGGCTACAAGAAAATAATCCCTTTCACAACTGCATCACAAAGAACAAAATACCTAGGAAAAAAATTAACCAAAAATTTAAAAGATGGCACCTTAAAAACTTAAGATGGTATCTTAAAAACTATAAGATACAGATGAAAGAGATAGAATAAAACACAAATAAGTGGAAAGATATTCCATGTTCACATACTGGAAGAATTAATGTTGGTAAAATGTCCGTGGTACCCAAAAGTCTACAGATTCAACAAGATATCAAAATTCCAACAGAATTCTTCACAGAATTAGAATAAAGAATTTTAAAATTTTGTGGAGACACAAAAGACCTCAAATAACCAAAGTAATCTTGAGAATAAAGAGCAAAGCTAAAGACATCTCATACTCTTATTTCAAACTAAGTTACAAAGCTGTACTAATCAAAACAGTATGATATTGGCATAAAAACAGACACATAGGTCAATGGAACAGAATAGAGAGTTCAGAAATAAACCTATTCATATAGAGTACTTAATTTAAGACATCAAAGTGTCAAAAATTTTTTAGTTAGGCAAAAATTTGTAAGTTTTCTAAAATATATATATATTATACATATCATTTATATATATGTATACAAAAGCTTTTACACTATGCTTGATAAATACTTGAGAAAGAACATCCATAAAAAGAAGAGATGGAAAAACTGGAAAACATAAACTAAATTAAATGGGAGCACTGAATATGAAATAGAAAAAGCAAAACAAACTAGATAAAAGGTCATCAGTGAGCTAGTATGAATAGAATGTTAGATCTTTAGTTGTTAAAACACAATAGATATGCAACAAGCAACAATGTTTACTATATAGCATAGGAAACTACAGTCAATATATTGTAGTAACCTATAATGGAAAGTAATTTCAAAAATAATATATGTGTGTATGTATAACTGGATCATCTTGCTGTGCACCTGAAATATTGTAAGTCAAAGAAACTAAACTTCAATATAATATATATATTAAGAAAGAAAAATTAAGATAAGAGAGCCAAGAATATACAATGGGAAAAGACGGTCTCTGCAACAAACAGGGTTGGGAGAACTGGACAGCCACAGGCAAAAAAATGAACCTGGATCACTATCTTACATATACATAAAAATTAAAGAGATTAAAGATATAAATGTAATACATGTATAATGTATGAAATCATAAAACTCCTAGAAGAGAACACAGGCAGTAAGTTCCTTGACATTGGTCTTAGAGAGGTTTTTGGATTTGACACAACAAGCTAAGGGAACAAAAGTGAAAATCAGCAAGTGGGGCTACATTAAACTTCATCTACACAACAAAGGAAATGATCAGTCAAATGAAAATCAAACTTATGGAATGAAAGAAAATGGTTACAAATTTTATATCTGATAAGGGGCTCTAATACAAAATATATAAGGAACTCATACACCCCAATAACAAACAAACAGAAAATCTAATTAGAAAATGAGTAGAAGAACACAACAAACCTTTTTCTTTTCCAGATAAAACACTCAGAGGTCTTGTGAGATCAAACAAGACCAAAGAAAAAAGATTAAAAAAAAAAAAAACACTCAGAGGGCCAACAAGTATATGAAAAGATGCACAGGGTCACTACTCATCAGGGAAATGTGAATCAGAATTGCAATGAGATATATCACCTCACACCAATTAAAATGACTAATCAAAAAGACAAGAAATCATGAGTGAAGATGTGGAGAAAAGGGAACCCTTGTATACAGTTGGTAAAACTATAAATTTGTACAAACACTATTAAAAACAATATGAGTTTTCTTAAATGACTACAAAAAGAACTACCAGGTGATGTAGCAATTCCACTTCTGAATATTTATCTGAAGAAAATGAAAATACTAGTTTAAAAAGATGTATGCACCTGCATGTTCATGCAGAACTACTTACAATAGCTAAGACATGGAAACAATCTTAAGTGTCTATGATTGATGAATGGATAAAAAATTCTTGCCATTTGCAACAACACAGATGGACCTTGAGGGCACTATGCTAAGTGAAATAAGTCAGTCATGAAATACAAATACTGTATAGTTTCACTTGTATGCAGAACCTGACAACAAAAAGCAAACAGAAAAACAAGACAGATACAGAGAACAGACTGGTGGTTGCCAGTGGCAGGTGGTGGAAAGGATAAGTGAAATGTGTGAAGGGAGTCAAAAGTACAAACTTCCAGTTATAAAAGAGATAAATTCTGAGGATGTGATGTATAGCATGGTAACTACAGTTAATAATAATATATTGTATATTCGAAAGTCATTAAAGGAGTAGTTCTCATTTCAATTTCTCATCATAATAAAAAAATAATTTGTAACTATTCATGGCAATGGATATTAACTAGAATTATTATAGTGATCATTTTACAATATATACAAATATTAATTACACTGTATACCAGAAACAAATATTTTATGTCTATTATATCTCAACTTAAAAATAGGAATATAGATAAGTCATATAATTTAATTTTGAAAGAACATAGGACAAAAAATATTTTAGATTTTCTAAAATGGTTGAGAAGCAAAATCAATTATTCTAATTAGTTAATGTAGTAAATTGAAAAAATGTTACTGAGTACTGTGTATTAAACAATAACTGTGAACAAAAGAGGGAGTTTGACAGCCAAAAGGCACATGATAAGATACTCAACATCATTAATTATTAGAGAAACACAAATCAAAACTACAATGAGGTAACACTTCACATCTGTCAGGATGATCATCATCCAAAAGTCTACAAACAATGAATTCTGAAGAGGGTGTGGAGAGAAGGCAACCTTCCTACACTGTTGGTGGGAAAGTAAATTGGTACAGCCACTACGGAGAACAGTATGGAGGTTCCTTAGAAACTAAAAACAGAGCTATACCTGACAGAACGATTCTGCTCCTAGGTATGTCTCTGGAGGAAACAATCATACAAAAGGATGCATGCACTTGCTGTTCACTGTGGCACTATTTACAATAGCCAGGATATGGAAGCGAACTAAATGTCCAAAAACAGATGGTTGGATAAAGAAAACATGGTACATGTATGCAGTGGAATATTACTCAGCCATAAAGTGAAATAAAATAATGCTGCTTGCAAGGATGTGGATGGACCTAGAGACTGTCATCCAGAAAGAGACAAATGAATGTATACTATCACTTACACGTGGAATATAGAGAAAAAGGTATGGATAAATTTACTGGCCAAGGAGAAATAGAGTCACAGATGGAGAAAACAAACTTATGGTTACTGAGGAGAGAAGGGCGGGGGCAGTTAGACCAACTGTGAGACTGACGGAGACATATACACACGACTGTGTACAGAACAGATAATTAATGACAACCTGTTGTTTCGCGCAGGGAGCTCCATTCAATGATCTGAGGTGATCAAAGTGGAAAGGAAACTAAAAAAGAATGGATATATGTAAGTGTATAACTGACTCACTTTATTCTACAGCAGAGACTAGCACAACATCACAAAGCAACTATATTACAATGTTTTTTTCAAGAGAAAGAGTTTAATTCAATGAGAATTCTAGATATTTAAAAAATACCCAATATATCAACCCTGAATATTCATTGGAAGGACTGACACTGAAGCCAAAGTTCCAATACCCTGGTCACCTGATGTGAAGGGCCAACTCACTGGAAAAAACCCAGATGCTGGGAAAGATTGAGGGCAGGTGGAGAAAGGGATGACAGAGAATGGGATGGTTGGATGGCATCACCGACTCCATGAACACTTGCTTGAGAAAATTCTGGAAGATAGTGAAGGACAGGGAAGCCTGGCATGCTGCAGTCTATGGGGTTGCAAAGAGTCAGACACGATTTAGCAACCGAACAACAACCCAATATATCTACTGAAAGGGCTCTTTGACTAATCATATAGGTGTGATGGGTCCCATCTCTTTTCTTCCACTGTTTGTGGATGACTTTGTGTTTAAATAATCCTTGGCCAGTATTCAAAAGTGGTAGTATTCTTTGCCAATCCCATTCACTTTCTCCTACCATTATAACAGAACATTGATCTCGGTCAATTGTCATCCTGTTTGCTGTAGCCCAAATGACTCAGAAAAGCAGATCTTCTTCATAACTCCATAAATTAATCCTGATTTATATAAACCATTTAACATAATCCTAACCTCCTTGCCTGGAGAAGACTCTTGAGAGTCGCTTGGGCAGCAAGGAAATCAAAGCAGTCAATCCTAATAGAAATTAACCCTGAATATTCATTAGAAGGACTGATGCAGAAGCTGAAGCTCCAATACTTTGGCCACCTGATGTGAAGAGCCAACTCATTGGAAAAGATCCTGATCCTGGGAAAGAGTGAAGGCAAAAGAAGATGAGGGCAGCAGAGGATAAGATGGTTAGACAGCATCACCAACTAAACGGACATGAATTTGAGCAAATTCCAAAAGACAGTGGAAGATAGAGGAGCCTGATGTGTTGGAGACCATGGGATCACAAAGAGTTGAACACAGCAATTGAAAAACAACAAACCTCCTTGCCAGTACTACTGGAGCAGGATCAGTGGCTTAAGCCAAGCAGATAATTCAATCCCCTTGCAATTACTATTTGCTCATAGTGAGGTCTGTGATCTATGATGGTCACATCAGGTCTTACAAAAGAGCTTGTGTTTCACAATTAAGAGAAAGTTTTCATTCTTTTTTGCTGAACGTGAACAAGGAAGCTTCCAGTCCTCAGGCCTTCAGTCATATCACATCCCTGAGGGAAAGCTGCCTGAGGATAAATCCTAGTGGTGCTGGAGGAGCAAGAAGAGCAACACAGGAAAGAAACCTGGGGCTCAACAGGCTCTTGGAGTGGGTCCAATCTTCAGACTGTTTTACTTGTCTCTTTGTTTAAGCCAGTTTTTGTGAGCATGGTGCATGGGTTTGCAAGATCAGCATCACTGGGGAGATGGATACCGATGAAAATTCTAGGCTCCATCCCAGATCAAATAAATCAGAAACTTACAGTGTTTCTTGTAGATCTATGTGGCCGAGTGAGGTCTCCATGACATTCCCAGGTATACCAATGTTGGAGAGGCGTTAATATGAGCTACTTTAAGTCAAGATTTCTATTAATTATACTCAAATGTACCCAAAATAATGAAAAAAAAAAGCAATCCCTTCTATCAAACCAAGGGTGCCACTTACACACACAGAGTTGCCAAATAATGCTATATTTAAAAATAAAATTTAACTTTTAAAAATTTTCATAAAATGTAATATAAATTTCTTTAAAATTGAAATTTGAAGTTGTTATCATCTCTATTTGTAATTCATAAAAATTCAGTTTCTCCACTGAACAAAATATATATATATATATATGAGTGTATATGTATCTTATCTACTATCAAATATACATATATTTGAAATACATACATACATATATATATACACATATGCATGCATGCGTGTGTGCTAAGTTGTGTCAGTCATGTCCAACTCTTTGTGACCCTGAGGACTGTAGCCTGCCATATGTATATACATATATATGTGTGTGTGTGTGTGTATATATATATATATATATATATACATATACGTATATATCAAATCAGTACAGTTACGCTGTTGTATCCGACTGTTTGTAACCCCATGGACCGCAGCACACCAGGCTTCCCTGTCCATCACCAACTCCCAGACCTTGCTCAGACCCATGTCTATCGAGTCAGTGATGCCATCCAACCATCTCATCCTCTGCCATCCCCTTTTCCTGCCTTCAAACTTTCCCAGCATCAGGGTCTTTTCCAATGAGTCAGTTCTTTACATCAGGTGTCCAAAGTATTGGAGCTTCAGCTTCAGCATCAGTCCTTCCAATGAATATTCAGGACTGATTTCTTTTAGGATGGACTGGTTGGATCTCCTTGCTGTGCAAGGGACAAGGGACTCTCTAGAGTCTTGTCCAACACCACAGTTCAAAAGCATCAATTCTTAGGTATTCAGCTTTCTTTATGGTCCAACTCGTACATCAATATATGACTACTGGAAAAACCACAGCTTTGACTAGATGGACATTTGTTGGTAAAGTAATGTCTCTGCTTTTTAATATGCTGTCTAGGTTGGTCATAGCTCTTTTTGCAAGGAGCAAGCACCTTTTAATTTCACACCTGCAGTCACCATCTGTAGTGATTTTGGAGCCTAAGAAAATAAAGTCTGTCACTGTTTCCATTGTTTCCCCATCTATCTGCCATGAAGTGATGGAAAATAGATGGGGAAGCAATGTATATACCTATGTATGTGTGTGTATATATATATATATAGATAGATAGATATAGATATAGATATATATACCTCCCCATGTTACCCAACATGGAACTTCCCAGGTGACTCAGTGGTAAAGAATCTGCCTGCCAATGCAGGAGATGCAGGGTCGATCCTTGGGTGAGGAAGATTCCCTGGAGGAGGAAATGGCAACCCACTCCAGTATTCTTGCCTGGGAGATCCCATGGACAGAGGAGCTTAGTAGGCTGCAGCAGTCCATGGGGTTGCAAAAGAGTCGGACATGACTTAGCCACTAAATAGCAGCAACAATTATCTAACCCAGAGCTGCTAAAATCCTTGTAATCTCCTGACGGATCAGGTTGCTTAAGAGCCGCTTTTGGTCTAATATTTGGTCTTTGACTTCAATTCCAGACACAAAGCTTCTAAATCCTTGGAATTTCCTGAGTCGTAGGAGTATCTTTGGTCCTAATGAAGTAAATGTGTGTGTTCCTGGATGGGGAGAGTCAGAAAAATAAAGCCATGTTTAGAAACCTGTACTGTTTAGCCCCACCTCCATTCTCCAAGGAGGGAGTTAATAATTATTCAAACTTCCATAAAAATCAATAAACCAGGAGCTTCAGAGAGCTTCTGGGTTCGTGAGCATACCTGTATGTGAGAAGGTGGGGAACCCTGGGTCCACAAGTACAGAAACTCCTGGGCTTGGGACTCACTGTTCTGGCTGTTTATCTATCCTCTTTAATCACATCCTATATAACAATCTAGTAAGTATAAGCACAGCTTCCCAGGTAGCACTAGTGGCAAAGAACCTGCCTGCCGATGCAGGAGACATAAGGGGCATAGATTTGATCCCTGGGCTAGGAAGATCCCCGGAGGAGGGCATGGCAACCCACGCCAGTACTCTTGCCTGGAGAATCCCATGGACAGAGGAGCCTGGCAGGCTACAAACCAGGGTCGCAAAGAGTCAGGGGCACAACTTGGCACACACACACAAACATAAGTAACTATTTCCCTGAGTTCTGAGAAGCCACTGTAGCAAAGCATCCAATCTGAGGGAAGAACTGCAATAATCCCCCCATCCCCGATTTTGAGCCAAGTAGACACATTGTGGATAACTTGGGGATCCACTACCTAGCATCTAGAATGAGACAGACTTGTCGGACTGAGCCCTTAGCCTATGGGGTCTGACAAACTCCAGGTAGTTAGCATCATAATTGCATTGTAGAACCCAAATTGGTGCCTGGAAAGTTAGAGAACTGGTGCATGGGGAAAAAAAAACACTGCATATTTGGTGTCACAAGTGCTGTGGCATGAACAGGGAAAAGAGAACCAATAGCCTACTTCTGAGGCCGGTTTATTTTGTATTAGTCTAATATGTAAATATAAATCTAATAGTTAGTACACATGATCCTTAGAAGAATAACAGTTTTGAGAATAAATCCACATGAACCATTCTTAAATGGAAACTGATGTCATATCATGTAGGTATACATATTTGTATGTATGACAAAGTTCATTCTTATGGTATTTTTTTTCCTCAAAAGGGAGTTTAAATTAAATAAATTAAAGTAATACATTTCTATATTTAAAAATTACACAGTTGATTATAGTTTCACTTGTGAAATTACAGGCTATTTAAAAATTATATAAATATATGCAATTAATATATTCATATATTCATCAACTGGAAGAACTTTAGACACACGAACATTCAAATGCTAATGGTCTATAATAGCTCCTTCTTATTGTAAATTAAAATTAGTTACATCATCTCTATACTTAACAGCAACTATCAATTTTAGAAATCCAATTTACTTTTAAAAAAATCCTTTTAAACTCTATGCTAAAATATCTTTGAAAGTGTCTCCAGAGAAGACTGTTTTGCCATTAAAATCACCCATTCTATTCATAGAACAAGTGAAAGTCTTAAGTTCACATACTAATGCTGAACTTATAAGAAAATTAGAATCAAGTTTTACACCCATTCAAACATATTTAGTGCTTAATGCTCAAGCTTGAACATTCAATATAAAAAAAGTTAAATAATAAAATTTGAACCCTCTACCAAAAAAGGCACTATATTCATAAATTGATAAGTTGAACTTTTCTGCCATGACTTCTTTAAAGTGCGCTTACATTTAATTTTTTAAAAATTAGATTTCTTGCCTGTTCAAATTATTTTCCATAATGTTCTCAAAACATGATTTTATGGACCAATAAAATGATACATTTAAAGTATTATAAACTTATTCAATGTTGAGTAGGTCTAGGGAAACATGAGCATGAAGAGTGAACAGCCTATAATCTAACTTGGTATGTGTCAAACTGTGATCCTTTGGCTAAATAGAAAAGTTTTATTAGATTTACATTCAGTTAATCCATTAAGTTCTGCTGAGTGAATCACTTGAACTCAAAAGGCAAAGCCTTAGAAGCTGCATATCCCAAGTCTGGTACCAATTTTTCTAACAAGGTGAAAACAGAATGAATTCAATCAAAATGCCGGACAAAACTGTGCATGGAGGGAAGAGTTGCCAATATCACATTACTTTAAATCAAATACAAACACAGGAGCCAAATGATTTCATTCTATCTTCACTGCCTAGTATAGAACAAAACTTGTAGGGATTTAAATTGAATATCACCTTGAGTACATGAATGATTTGATGACGCTATGAATAAAAAATCAACACGTTAAATCAGAATATGAAAAAGGAATGTACTTTCTAAAGGAAACTGACAGCTAAAAGATGATTTTTTAAATAAACTAAAAAGTATTGAGCGTCTTCCACATTTTGGAGTTAATCTAATTCTCTTTAATGTAACTCTTCCATCACTATATTTACTGATTTTGAATCAATGTTTCCATCTCAATAGGTAATATGATAAATATGTCCATGCCAAAGTGAAAAGTAAGTGAAGAATTCCTTGGCCCAGAGAGTAATGCATATTTTAAGTAGAGCTCTTTAAGAGAATGCATGAAATGGATCTGAATTCTTTTGGAATCTACTATGTGTCAATGAACCTACCTTATTCCATTTAATTCTGCAAAACAGCCCTAAGAGACAGAGATAATTGCTCCAGGTAATTTTACAAATGACCAAATCAGATCAGAAAAAAAAAGAAAAAACTATACAAGTTATAATTGTACCCTTAATTCTCATTTCATATTTCATGCTCTTTAAATATTATTACTGTTTATTCTGCATAGTCTCTCTATGGCTTTGTTATTCGCAAATAATAATTTTAATGAAAAAATTTCAGTCTGTTGCAAACCAAAATTAATAGCAGTATTATGCAACAGAACAACCTGACACATTTTGAAAGTTACTACTGAATGAAGGAAGGAAAACGAATCCACTAAAAAAGTACTAGAGCCCATGGCCAAAATTCAAAGAAAAGATATATTTTATTTTCAGAAGAATTTCTTTAGATGTAAAAGTGGAAGCATCCTATAAAGATGCAGGTGTTCTTAAAAAAGTTACAGATACTCTCTATGCCATAAAGCATGTTGCTACTTATTACTGTATTTACTTATTTTGCTTAGAGATGAAAGGCAAGTACTAAAATGTTTTTATATGTGTATAGCAACAAAGACAGAATATGGTTAGCCAATGTGGAAAGCAATATCTTTAGTTTTAAAAAAGTTAACAATGTTACCTAAAATTTATAAAGCATTTTATAGTTTTCAAGGCTCTTTTCCACATAGTATGTACCCCTTCAAAAGCCCTGTGAGATTGCAAGGAAAGATAAATGAGTAACCCGATTTTATGGGTAAGCAAATTAAGTCTCAGAAAGATTAAGTGTCTTGCATAATAATACAAGTAGCTTTTATGGTGCCATTTATATATTATCAAAGTCAAGTTTCTTTCTAGATTTTCTAGTGTCTTCAACAACAGTGATTTTACTATTTGAGATAAAGTTTTACAGATGTTTCCCTAGTTTTCAAAATGGTTTTAATCTAAAGATTAGAACTGAATGAATGTTGTGAAATAACAACTATAAAGCCCCATAAAGGCTTTCAAAAATCATTCACAGAAATTAGTATATTTCTAATGCAGAAAGTCAAATATGTAAATAAATGAAGCAAAAAGGAAGCAATTGTTCTTCAATTTATAGAAGTGGTTAAAAAGGACATCCATGACTTGCATAAACAGTTCCTGAATTTTTGAATTAATAATACCTCATTTTCTTAGTTTAGAATAATGTGAATTATTTTCAAAGAATCAGCGACATGTCACATCATTTTTTAGCATGAATAATGATAGGCAAGTTTGAGCTCTAATGATTCTGCAGGATCACAGAGTATGCAGCTTGGCGGCTTACCATATAAATTAGTGCAGTATCGCATTAGCACGCAAGGCACAATCAGAGAAATGACTTCAAACCGAAGAAAGGAATTGCCATATATTGAAATAAAGCAAAAATGTGCAATAATACCGCTTTACTCGTCAATTTAATCTTTCTGAATTCTGAAGATGGATCTGAGGATTTCGTTTGCAATCATCCTTTACCATGCAGATATGCTGCATAACTATATTAGGGCGACAAGTAACAAAATCATTCCAAATATATTCAAGTAATTAGACTGAATACCAGTCAGCCAGATCAACGTGTCTTTTTCATCTCATTACTTAAGTGATAGAGGATGCCTAGTAACATTGCACAATACCTGATGACTTCTGGTGTTGAGGCAGCCTGCTTTTGCCTATTTTGTCATTTGTATATTTCTTTTTTTTTTTTTTAATGTCTCTGCTTTTTATTTTTATTTATTTATTTTTTTTTTAAATTTTTATTTTTCAGTGGGTTTTGTCATACATTGATATGAATCAGCCATAGAGTTACACGAATTCCCCATCCCGGTCTCCCATCCCACCTCCCTCTCCACCCGATTCCTCTGGATCTTCCCAGCCCAACAGGCCCGAGCACTTGACTCATGCCTCCCACCTGGGCTGGTTGTCTGTTTCACCACAGATAATATACATGCTGTTCTTTCGAAACATCCCACCCTCCCCTTCTCCCACAGAGTTCAAAAGTCTGTTCTGTACTTCTGCGTCTCTTCTTCTGCCCTGCATATAGGGCCATCGTTACCATCTTTCTAAATTCCGTATATATGTGTTAGTATACTGTAATGTTCTTTATCTTTCTGGCTCACCTCACTCTGTATAATGGGCTCCAGTTTCATCCATCTCATCAGAACTGATTCAAATGAATTCTTTTTAACGGCTGAGTAATATTCCATGGTGTATATGTACCACAGCTTCCTTATCCATTCATCTGCTGATGGGCATCTAGGTTGCTTCCATGTCCTGGCTATTATAAACAGTGCTGCGATGAACATTGGGGTGCACGTGTCTCTTTCAGATCTGGATTCCTCAGTGTGTATGCCCAGAAGTGGTATTGCTGGGTCATATGGCAGTTCTATTTCCAGTTTTTTAAGAAATCTCCACACTGTTTTCCATAATGGCTGTACTAGTTTGCATTCCCACCAACAGTGTAAGAGGGTTCCCTTTTCTCCACACCCTCTCCAGCATTTATTGCTTGTAGACTTTTGGATAACAGCCATCCTGACTGGCGTGTAATGGTACCTCATTGTGGTTTTGATTTGCATTTCTCTGATAATGAGTGATGTGGAGCATATTTTCATGTGTTTGTTAGCCATCTGTATGTCTTCTTTGGAGAAATGTCTGTTTAGTTCTTTGGCCCATTTTTTGATTGGGTCATTTATTTTTCTGGAATTGAGCTTCAGGAGTTGCTTGTATATTTTTGAGATTAATCCTTTGTCTGTTTCTTCATTTGCTATTATTTTCTCCCAATCTGAGGGCTGTCTTTTCACCTTACTTATAGTTTCCTTTGTTGTGCAAAAGCTTTTAAGTTTCATTAGGTCCCATTTGTTTAGTTTTGCTTTTATTTCCAATATTCTGGGAGGTGGGTCATAGAAGATCTTGCTGTGATTTATGTCAGAGAGTGTTTTGCCTATGTTCTCCTCTAGGAGTTTTATAGTTTCTGGTCTTACATTTAGATCTTTAATCCATTTTGAGTTTATTTTTGTGTATGGTGTTAGAAAGTGTTCTAGTTTCATTCTTTTACAAGTGGTTGACCAGTTTTCCCAGCACCACTTGTTAAAGAGATTGTCTTTTTTCCATTGTATATCCTTTATTTCAAATCTGACTTCCAAGTTATTGTCTGCTTTAGAGAGAACCAATAATTTCTTCAGGCCAAATCTATTAGACTTCACCAGAATTTTGTAAGTTATAAACTCTTAAGTACTAAAAAATTGTTAGTATGTATAATCAAAGAAGTAAAAATGTACACATGGTTATAGGGTAATTGGTATTAAATTAGCTCCATCACTAATTCTTTGTGCTACCAGACCTTCCACACAACTACTCCACTGGCTACTTTCTTTCATCTTACTGAGAAACCAACAAGAATATGGCAAAGATTTCATAGCAATCAGCTATCCATCACCATCCTTTAATATGCTATGGACCATGTTTTATAAGCTTAACACACATTCCATGATACTACTGTTCCTGCTAAGCCTGTATGTTCATATCACTACAAGAGTCAGAACTATCTGGATGAGCTTCCTGACAGATCAGATTTCAGTCTCAAGTGATATAAAATAGAATACATTTTAATTCGGCTTTTCCTTCACTTATTTTTCACAAACGTATTACAGCTTTGAGGTGAACCCAGATACATAATGTCCTGCTGTGATATACATCCAGTTAATTTAAAATAGGCAAGCATCCTGTATGCCGAAAACAGTTTTATCATTACAAACCAGGAGTTGCCTCAAAAAAAAAAAAAAAAAAAAACACTGGGTTCAAGAGACTCTGGCGGATGCTTCCTAAAGTTCAAATGAAAATTACAGAAGAGTGTTAGCTAGTAATCAATTTAGTTATCTTTTGTACCTAATTCACTTTTAATTAAAGCATTGAAAGTGAAGGAAGATATCCGTACAAAGTTAAAGGTTTCATACGAACATCACTGGAGCTCTTTGTTGATCAAATTAGATGTCAGATTACAACTGATCTGAAAATATATCAGTCTGAGATATTTGTCATGTTCCTTGATCAGAATCCCTTTGATCATTATAGAACAAGTTTTGTAGTAGCAGCAAAGCAATTTATTGAGGGGGAAAAATACAAATTGCTTGAATTTTGCCAGCAACTGTGAGAGCTGTGTCCACAGAAAATGGGCATCCTTCCAACTGGATAATCCACAGTTTTGGTTTGCCACCTAACACAACAGATTATAACCCCTAACACTATAATTGGAATCTAAACTATTTAATCCCCCTTTAGTCAATAACTGATATGGCCACATCGCGCTCTCTCCAGACAGTTTAAATTTGAAGGCCTGCTATTCTCCTGTTCTTTAGTGTGTGTTAGTAGCTCAGCCGTGTCCAACTCTGCTGCCCCATGGACTGCAGCCTGCCAGGCTCCTCCGTCCATGAAATTCTCCAGGCAAGAATGCTGGAGTGGGCTGCCATTTCCTTCTCCAAGTTCTTTAGTATATTCTGGTAAAAAGAAGTGATACTGGAGAAAAGAGATGTATGCACCATGCAGTATATTGATTTACAGCATGTAAACTCTTTAATTTATAGAAGGTTTTGTACATGGAAACAAGAATATATTTTCATTGTTAATTTACTTTTTAACAAAACAGATATTTTAAATGTTATGACTATGGTTTTTATTCAGAACAAATATGCATAATAAAAGAAAAAATATGATACATGAAGCAAATTTCTCTTAAAATTGGTTAAAAAAACAAAAATCTGGTATCACTTAAACAGCTAATGTTCTTTTATTAGATGAGAATTTGCTGCTTTAACTTAGAGGAATTTCGAAACCAAATTAAAAATTTAATCAAAAATTATGTTACTCCTTGATATATTTCCATTCTTTCTCACTAGAATGTTGTTCTATGCTTAATTATTTATATTTTTGCTATTTTAATAGATACAATTCATTTCTTTAAATTAGATTATATATAGATTATTTAAAGTAGATTTTGTATGTGATCATGAACAAAGTAGATATATTTTATTGTTGTTGTTTCAATGTCTTAACCTATAAAATGAGTGTTGGACTATGCTCTGCTTAGGGCCCCTTTCAGCTCTAAAAAGTCTTGATTTAAAGATCTGAAATATTAGGTAGTAGAAAAGATTTATTACTGATGAATTCCAAGCACATGGGTCAATGAAGTTTATTTACTAGCACCTTTTCATTTTACTTGAAGACCAATATACTCAAACTTACTATCACAGTAAGTGATTATTGGTTCTCCAGCGAGGATGTTTTTGTCCTGAAGAAATTATTTAAATTAAACTAATTTTTCTGAGGAGTGGGGTGATTTCACCCCCAGGGGAGATGTGGCAGTGTGTGAAGACATTTTTAGTTGTAAGAACTTGGGGTGGGGGGGGGGGGAATTGATACTGGCCTCTAGTGAGTAGAAGCCTGCAATGCTTCTAAGCACTTGAAAATGCACAGGATAACAACTAGAACAAAGAATCGGCCAAAAGGTCAACAGTATTGAACTTAAGAAACTTTCTGCCTTTAGCCTACTCTTATAAGAGAAATATAAATGCCTATATATTAAATAACATTATGATGACCATAGCATACTTCAGGGAAAAAAAGCAAAAACAGCCTTTCAATTTCTAGATCTGTATCACTTTCAAAACTACAGTTCAATATATTATCTTAGCTTCTTTTTTCTTAATCTTGTAAAAATAATTTGCATATCTTACACATTAAAAACAGAGCAAAATTATTTATTTTCTACTTTGTTTAAACTGTCATTCTATCTTACAAACTGATCAGTCTTTGGCAGAAGTTTCAAGTAATTTCTGTTTAACTTTAAAAATCGACGTGAATATCTCATGTTGGAAAATAGAAACCGAGAATGACACTGCCTATTATTTTCACAGCCCACATTTCCTAAGCACCTGCTGCATGCCGGCATGCCGGGAAGGGGCAGACCCCATGACAAAGTGGAGAAGCACAAAGCGAAATGTTTCTATAAAAACCCAAGGAAGGATAAATGGGACATATCCAAGGGAAAAAGAAATCTAGCCTTTTAGGGATGAAGAGTCATCAGTGAGAGGAAACGATAGAAAATTAATCCAGAGATGTAGACAAGAGCAAAACTCATATAAGGCATGGAGGGCCATTAATGGAAACCGGTAGAATATTTTACAAAGAAAAATGTCAGAATCAATTTCTTTTCATTTCTCTTTTCTTGTTCCTTCTTTCCTTCCTTCTTCCATTAGGTTTTTTTTTTTTTTTTTTTTCTCCCATTTTTCCTTTCAGATGTCACTAGCTGTTTAGAAGAATATAAGCTGAAAACATCATAAATGGGGAATGCCCTGGTCTAGGTTAGTAGTGCTGAGAAAGGGAGAAAAAGTGGGTATAGTATAAAGCTTAATATCCTAAGATGTGCTAGCATATCAGATGAGAGGGTCAGGGGAGTGTATGCTTCCAGGCTTTTGGGCTTAAATATTTGGATTCATGGTACTGGCCATCACTGAGAAATGGAAACCAAAGGAGCAGGGTTTTTTTTTTGAGCAGGTTTTGTTTTCTTCATTATATTTTTTTGCTTGCTGGCTTGTTTTATGGAGAAAAGTAAGTCTTCTACTTTCAAAATATTAAGTTTAAGATTTTCATTGCCCATACAGAGATAAAAGAAAATATTTGGGACTCATAGGAGGGTGAGAGTTTGGATTACAAATTTGGCGTCATCAGTACATAAGAGTACACATATAGTATTAAGTGAAATCACCTATACAGAATATAAAGTTAGAAAAGAGAAAAAGAAATAGAACATAGGCTAACACACTAGAAAGCTTAGAAGTCAAGGGGATGACATGGAATCAGAAAAAGGGAAAGAGAGGATCAGCGAGTTTTAGAAGGGAAACCAGCAGAAAATGTCCTCCCTGAAGACAAGTAAAGTAATAGTTCAAAAAGAAGGCCTAAGGAAGCTGTGGTACATATACACCATGGAATATTACTCAGCCGTTAAAAAGAATTCATTTGAATCAGTTCTAATGAGATGGATGAAACTGGAGCCCATTATACAGAGTGAGGTGAGCCAGAAAGATAAAGATCATTACAATATACTAACACATATATACGGAATTTAGAAAGATGGTAGTGATGACCCTATATGCAGGGCAGAAGAAGAGACGCAGAAGTACAGAACAGACTTTTGAACTCTGTGGGAGAAGGGGAGGGTGGGATGTTTCGAAAGAACAGCATGTATATTATCTGTGGTGAAACAGACCACCAGCCCAGGTGGGATGCATGAGTCAAGTACTCGGGCCTGTTGGGCTGGGAAGATCCAGAGGAATCGGGTGGAGAGGGAGGTGGGATGGGAGACCGGGATGGGGAATTCGTGTAACTCTATGGCTGATTCATATCAATGTATGACAAAACCCACTGAAAAAAAAAAAAAAAAAAAAGAAGGTCTGATAAGAGTGTAATCCTGTTGAGGGTAAAGTCAGGAAAGAACAGAGACTTGACCGTGAAGGTGAAAGTTACTCAGTCGTGTTCAACCCTTTGTGATCCCATGGACTCTTTACAGTCCATGGAATTCTCCAGGCCAGAATACTGGAGTCGGTAGCCTTTCCCTTCTCCAGGGGATCTTCCCAACCCAGGGATCAAACTCAGGTCCCCCACATTGCCAGCGGATTCTTTACCAGCTGAGCCACAAGGGAAGCCCAAGAATACCAGTGTGGGTAGCTTCTCCCTTCTCCAGTGGATCTTCCTGACCCAGGGATTGAACCAGGATCTCCTGCATTGCAGGTGGATTCTTTACCAACTGAGCTATCAGGGAAGCCCATAGTGAGAGGCAATTTTGATGACTTTAACAAGAGTTATTTCAGTGAAGTGCCTGGGTCAAAAGCCTGATTGGAATGGCTACAAAAATGGAGACTTGCAAACACAGTCTTTTGAACAAGTGTTTATTTTTCTTCCTATTGAAATATTGTTAAAATGGCATTAAGACCTTTTCAATGGCATACATTTACAAGGTGGAAAACCAAAGACAAAAAGTAAAATAATAGCAGACCAGATATTAAAACACATTTTGGAATTTAGAAATCAGTTTAGAAGCAAGAGGAAGCGATAACCTACATGATTGAAGGGTTAAATGCAGAGAAAGCAAATCAGTTTTCTCACAGAATCACCAGTTACATGAGAAATGGAGTTGGGAGAAGGCATATGGCTGCAAGTTTGTTTATACCTCAGACCCTTTTGTACCTACCACCCAGCCTCAGGTCACTACCTCCCTACCCCATGCCTTACATACTCTGCTCCTGCCCCTCTGTGTCCAGGAAATCTGACACTGATCTTCAGAAACAGCATTCAGAGTTAATTTCTGTATGATATATGAAACAGCAGACTTCAAAGACAAAGAAGGAAATCAAGAACAAGAAAAATTTCACAAGAATTAGGGAAGAACTGAAGGGTGTTTATCACATTACTTGGTAATTAAACATCTAAACATGTAATAGATAATAGCTGTCATGTGAAATATAGATGATCATTTATATAACCTTGTGGTAAAGAAGTTGAAAAAATCATCCACTGTAAATAAAAACACAATTAACAATGTTAAACAACAAACTTGGAAAAGATGTTTATGATATGCCTAACAAAGAGAGGGTTACACTTTCTGTCACAAGTGCTCCTGCAATTAAGTTAGAGGAATTTAGACAGCTCTACAGTGAAATGAGAAAAGAATATATAAACCATTTAAATAAAGTAAGAACCACATTGAACTTTATCATCAATTAAAAAATCATTAATGGGATATTTTGCTTCAGCAGAATTAAAATTGAGTTTTAATTCTACTCATTGCTGAATGTGTAGTAATGACTTTTTGAAGAGATTTTTGATAAAGTTGTTATTCCAAGGATCAAATCCTTTGATAAGGCAATTTTCAGATCCTTTTATTTAGAAAATAAGAAGTATGTGCTTGTGTGTGTTATTGTGCTGTTTTTGTTTCTATTAACTAAAAAATTGAAAATTCTGAGTTACTGTAATACCTATCCTTGGGAATTGATAAAATTAGGCATCGTGTGTACATACATGCAATATAATATAAATACTTAAAAGGATGATGCCACTAATGAGACTTTTCAAAGACATTGGACTCTAATATCTGTAACTTGTAAATGTTACCTCATAAGAAAAAAATGCCTTTGTGCATATAATTACGTTGAGAATCTTAACATGAATAGATTTCACTGAATTATCCCAGTAGGCTGTCCTTATAAGAGACATGGGTGAAAGAAGAGAAGGCAATGTGCCCACCAAGGACCAAGGCAAAGGTGGGAGTAATGTGGCTACAATCAAGGGAAGCTGACAGTCACCAGATACTGGATGCAGCTGGGAATGTATTCCGCCAAAGTGTCCAGAAGCAGCATAACTCTGCCACTACTTTCAGCCCAATGATACTAAATTTTGGAGGTATGGCATCTAGTACTATGAGAGAATACCTTTCTATTGCTTTAAAGCATCAAGATATGGTAACATGTTACAGAAGCTCTAGGAGGCTAATACACTACCTATATTCATCAATAAGGAAAATGTCTATAGTTTAATTAAGATTGTCAGCTCATGAATCATACATATCCAAAATTACATAAAAAATACCTAGAAAATATACTGACAGGACTTATACATGATTATTAAGATCATTGGTAGTTTGTGAATTTTTTAATTTTGACCATAACCATATATTATTTTTTCTGGTAAAAAATGTTATTTTGATTTTTAAACAAAAAATAATAATTTTTAAACAAAATGCATTTATGTATATATCAACTGCAAAATACTCCCATTTCTAATCAAGTATGCTAAAGTGACATAGTTGAAGTTTTCTGTACCTGGCGATATTGAGCCCTATGAAGTGGCATGGTTGCCTGATGTAGTTTTATAATATATCTTATTAGAAATGGTTTGAGGCTCAAGGAATTTTTGTGTTTTTCTGTGAGTCAGTTAGGAATTATATCTGGCTGCTAATATCAGAGACCTGAGGCTTCCCAAGTGGCATCAGTGGTAAAGAATCCACCTGCCAATGCAGGAGGTGCAAGGGACACAGGAAGGTCCTTGCGTTGGGAGGATCCCCTGGAGGGGGAAATGGCACCCCACTCCAGTATTCTTGCCTGGAAAATTCCATGAGCAGAGGACCCTGGTGGGCTATGGTCCATGGGACCTTAAAAAGTCGGACATGACAGAGCAACTGAGCACACACATCCATCCATCAGAAACCCTGGTTCACTGACTCCAGGGTAGGATAGGCTTATTTCCGCTCAAGTAAAATTAATCTTAAAGTTAGGATTAGTGAGGGCTGGCATAGCAGTTCTGGAAGTCACCAGGGGCACTAGTGTCTCCTGTCTTTATTCTTTCACTTTTAGGGCACTGCTTTCTTCCCAGGGGCGTTCAGTTGTCATGAGGTAGACGTTGATTCAAGATTTTAGGAGAATG
The DNA here is from genome assembly GCF_963930625.1 of Muntiacus reevesi. NCBI lineage: Eukaryota > Metazoa > Chordata > Mammalia > Artiodactyla > Cervidae > Muntiacus > Muntiacus reevesi. The sequence continues at coordinate 62,749,819 of NC_089253.1, read as the reverse complement.
AAAAGGGGCAAAGAAGATACTTCCAACCAAACCCCTTAGGAGCTTTACCTACTAATATCCATTCATATCTGATTGGCCATCCCAATTTGCAGTGAGGCAGCAAAGTGTAGTCTTATTGATGGGCACAATTACTAACGTAGAAGGGAGAATGGGTATTGGTTTGACAGCAGGCAGTAATGATCATATCCACCAAACCAACAACTAAAGATGTCACTGAGAAGTATTTAAATCACCATCCAGGAGGAGTCACTGCTGTGACACTTGTTGCCAGTCATATTACTCTGGAAAGAACAATTCAATGGCAAGATTGCTCTACCTTAAGACTAAAGACTGACTGTGTCTGTTACCCCTTCCTTGCCTACTATAGGCTATAACTAGACTAAGTTCCTATCTTAAGTGCTTGGTTCAAAAAGCGTTCAATTTATTCCACCTAAAAGTAAGACTTGCAAATCTTCAATTTGTAGATTATATACATTAATGATTAATATTTAATGGGCTTCCCAGGTGGCACAGTGGTAAAGAATCTGCCTGCCAATGCAAGTGACACAAGAGACAGGGGTTTGATCCCTGGGTCAGGAAGATCCCCTGGAGTAGGAAACAGCAACTCACTCCAGTATTCTTGTCTGGAAGATTCCATGAACAGAGGAGTCTGATGGGCTACAGTCCATGGAGTCACAAAGAGTCAGACACAACTGAGGGAGATATAGCAGACTTAATTGTTTGAGTTCTTGTGAATCATTAACAGAAAACAAAGAAAGTGAAACAAAGCATAAATGAATATTAAATAGGCATACTAGTAACCATTTTGATATAAGTATAATTTTTTAATTATACTTATTTAATATATATACTAATTTAATATTAAATTTAAAATTTTAATAACTTTTAAATTAAAAGTACTTAACAAATTAATATTAGTATAAAATGAATAAGAATCTAAATATAATTCAATATCAACATGATCTTCAAAAAATGTTCTCTTTTGTATATTTCTATGTTTATGTTACATATTTTATTCTAGTGTGTCTCAGTCACATTCAATATGTTCCCAAAGTTAAACCTAATTTTTGTCCCCTTTGATTGCCTTTTAAATTAACTTTTATAGAAAACAAAATAAAATCAGATTAAAGAATGATCAACTCAGCACACAAATCTATTAGGTGGTCTCAAGAACTATGAGTCTCTTCAAAGATTTATTCTCTCTGTATGTATATGTGTGTGTGTTTGTTTATATTTCATCCACATCTGTAATATGTAAATGTTTATATAAATACATTAGTTTTATATACAAGATCTTATCTCTGCTATAAACATTCACAAATTGCTTTCTCCCTATTTTTAAGTTGCTCAGTTTTCCATCTGTCATCTCATTACTAAACATCCACTGCTTGTTAATCCTGCCTATATGCTCCTAGCTGTCCCTTGCCCAGGAACACCATAAGAGAAGGAGCTGTGATTTATTTCAAGCATAACTGTTGCCCCTATAATATTTATTCCACACATAACTGCTGCTGGTGCACTGTGTGTGCTTAAGAAATGATCTGGAGTTCATCTGAACTAAGTTTCAAAAACAGAAGTAGAAAGAAAGCAGGAGTCGCAATATTCATACCAGATAAAATAGACTTTAAAATAAAGGCTGTGAAAAGAGACAAAGAAGGACACTACATAATGATCAAAGGATCAATCCAAGAAGAAGATATAACAATTATAAATATATATGCACCCAACACAGGAGCACCACAATAAGTAAGGCAAATGCTAACGAGTATGAAAGAGGAAATTAATAGTAGCACAATAATAGTGGGAGACTTTAATATCCCACTCACAACTACGGATAGATCAACTAAACAGAAAATTAACAAGAAAACACAAACTTTAAATGACACAATGGACCAGCTAGACCTAATTGATATCTATAGGACATTTCACCCCAAAACAATCAATTTCACCTTTTTCTCAACCACACACGGAAACTTCTCCAGAATAGATCACATCCTGGGCCATAAATCTAGCCTTGGGAAATTCAAAAAAATTGAAATCATTCCAGTCATCTTTTCTGACCACAGTGCAGTAAGATTAGATCTCAATTACAGGAAAAAAAATTATTAAAAATGCAAACATATGGAGGCTAAATAACATGCTTCTAAATAACCAACAAATCATAGAACACTTTCTAACACCATATACAAAAATAAACTCAAAATGGATTAAAGATCTAAATGTAAGAATAGAAACTATAAAACTCCTAGATGAGAATATAGGCAAAACACTCGCTGACATAAATCACAGCAGGATTCTCTATGACCCACCTCCCAGAATAGTGGAAATAAAAGCAAACTAAACAAATGGGACCTAATGAAACTTAAAAACTTTTGCACAACAAAGGAAACTGTAAGCAAGGTGAAAAGACAGCCCTCAGATTGGGAGAAAATAATAGCAAATGAAGAAACAGATAAAGATTAATCTCAAAAATATACAAGCAACTCCTGAAGCTCAATTCCAGAAAAATAAATGACCCAATCAAAAAATGGGCCAAAGAACTAAACAGACACTTCTCCAAAGAAGACATACAGATGGCTAACAAACACATGAAAAGATGCTCAACATCACTCATTATCAGAGAAATGCAAATCAAAACCACAATGAGGTACCATTACATGCCAGTCAGGATGGCTGCTATCTAAAAGTCTACAAGCAATAAGTGCTGGAGAGGGTGTGGAGAAAAGGGTACCCTCTTAAACTGTTGGTGGGAATGCAAACTACTACAGCCACTACAGAGAACAGTGTGGAGATTTCTTAAAAAACTGGAAACAGAACTGCCATATGACCCAGCAATACCACTTCTGGGCATACACACCGAGGAAACCAGATCTGAAAGAGACACGTGCACCCCAATGTTCATCTCAGCACTGTTTATAATAGCCAGGACATGGAAGCAACCTAGATGCCCATCAGCAGATGAATGGATAAGGAAGCTGTGGTACATATACACCATGGAATATTACTCAGCCATTAAAAAGAATTCATTTGAATCAGTTGTAATGAGATGGATGAAACTGGAGCCCATTATACAGAGTGAAGTAAGCCAGAAAGATAAAGACCAATACAGTATAATAATGCATATATATGGAATTTAGAAAGATGGTAACGATAATCCTATATGCAAAACAGAAAAAGAGACAGATGTACAGAACAGAATTTTGGACTCTGTGGGAGAAGGCAAGGGTGGGATGTTTCGAGAGAACAGCATCAAAATATATATATTATCTAGGGTGAAACATATCACCAGCCCAGGTTGGATGCGTGAGACAAGTGCTCGGGGCTGGTGCACTGGGAAGACCCAGAGGGATTGGGTAGAGAGGGAGGTGGGAGGGGTATCAGGATGGGGAATACATGTAAATCCATGGCTGATTCATGTCAATGTATGGCAAAAACCACTACAATATTGTAAAGTAATTAGCCTCCAACTAATAAAAATAAATGGAAAAAAAAAAAAAACAGAAAGAATGTAGACACATGAACATAATATTTGAAAACTCTTATTGTGGAGTAGGTATCCATAGATGTTCTGGACAGTCATGACCTGCTGGATATCTCTAATGTGAATCTGAGATAGGTTATAAGGATGCAGACATGAATGTAGCACCAACATACACTCCAATCACTGTGATGTACCTTATGCTCATTATCCCATGTGATCCAAACATTATTACCATTATTATTATTATTATTATATGTCATCAATTACCAATAAGGAAGCTAAAGCCTTAGAGAGTATAAATTAGCTTTGACTGAGATCTTAACAGCTGTCGACAACCTTAGTCCAGAACTGAAGTGTTTATCCACACGTTAAGGACCTGTATTTGTGAACATGAAGAACCTTGCTGAGTATAGACACCTGTTTCCTACCAGAGAAAAACCAGTTTGGAGTATCTTTTTCTCTAGATTCACAGTTGTAACTAAATCAGAGGGAAGGACATGTAGGAGATTAAATAGAAAGTTTATTGATATGCTCATTTCAGAAACTAAAATTAGTTTCACAATAACCCCTATCTTTTCATGTAGCTAAGAAACTGACACTTCAGAATTGTGTAAAATGCCATTAAATTCAAGTGAACAGAAACGATTTTCTGAAATAGAATGAAAATCTATTAAAATGGAATCACAAGTTAAGGTAAACAGAACTCACTTGAAAGGTGGTTTTTCTAACATGATTGCACTTGTTCGGTTGGTAAGTCATGTCCAACTCTTTGCAACTCCATGGGCTGCAGCATGCCAGGCTCCCCTATCTTCTACTATTTTCTAGGATGTGTTCAAATTCACATCCATTGAATCAGTAATGCTATCTAACCATCTCATCCTTTGCCACTCTTCTTCTCCTTTTGCCCTCATTCTTTATATTATTAGATATACATATTTATTGACTTTTTAAAAAGATAATCTGTTATGAGATGTGGCTGTACAGTGAGATTACATCGAGTTTCATTTTCCTTTAAAAAATTGAGTATAGAATTCCACATTCTGTGCATTTGTCTTACTTTAAATATATATTAAGGACTTTGGCAGAACTCTTTAGCTCAAGTATACCTATTTAACACAATATGCCTAATTGTCTACTGATATTTACTTTAAAACCCTTTTTACCAACATATAAATATTTACTAATCACCTTATTACTGATATATTTGTGTTATAGTAGTTTCTAGAAGTTATCTGTCAAAAATTTACCTGTTTTATTATTTTTTATAAAAATGTATTCAACCTTTCCTGTAGCATGTTTTTTTGTTTATCTTTTGATTTTCTTTTTAGTGCTACGTAATTGGCCTTTTTCTAAAGTTAAAGAATAAGAATTTGAGTAGCAAGCAATACAGAAGCACAGAATATTGAAAAAGATAAATCGTTCTCATTATAAATGCAGAAATTATTTTAATATCAGATAAGACACCATATACTCGTTGACTATAAAAATATGACACATTTGATAATAAGAAGATAATGTAAGGTTAGGGAAATGTTGAGAATTCTGGGTGGATCATTCTTTATAATAACTTACAAAAATAAATGTCTCCTTTTAGAAAGTAAGATGATGGCTATTATTCAACTTGGTTCTTACTTATTGAAAGATCTATTGTTGTTTAGTTGCTAAATTGTGTCTGATTCTTTTGCAACCCTGAAGACTGTAGCCCACCAGGCTCCTCTGTCTGTGGGATGCTCCAGGTAATAATACTGGAGTGGGTTGCCATTTCCTTCTCCATTTTATCTTTCCCAATAAGGAATCAAACTGATGTCTTCTGCATTGGTATTTTGCACTGCTCATCTTCATACTGAGCCACTGGGAAGCCCCCATTGAAAGATACCTGGATGAAATAAATAGTGTAAAAACTAAGTTTCTTCTCTGAATTTAGAGAACTAAGTAGTAAGTGCAACACCTTTGGAATAAGACAGAATTGCAATCAGTCCCTCCCCTGGGTGTCTAGTTCCTAGGCTAAGGATTTTCAATCCTCCCTGCACATTGCCTGGGGGCTTCCCAAGTGGCGCTATTGGTAATGAATCTGACTGCCAATGCAGGAGACACAAGATATACGGGTTTGATCCCTGGGTCAGGAAAATACCCTGGAGAAGGAAATGGCAACCCACAACAGTATTCCTGCTAGAAAATTCCACAGACAGAGGCGTCTGGCGGGCTACAGTCCATGGGGCCACAGAGAGTCGGACACCACTGAGCCACTAAGCACTCATACACTGCAAGTCCTAAAACATCATATTAACAAATATAATAAAGGTCTCTAAGTATTCAGCCCCTTCCCCTGACACTCACTGCTATGGACTTTGGGTATTAGTGTATATAATATTGTTTATTATACTGCACATTTCTTCCAGCCTGGCTTGAATGGGAGCTGCAGTAAACAACTCTAATCAATAATGATCTTTTTTCATGTAAAATGGCACCTCTTTTAAATATTATACCTATTTACCATAAAAAAAACTCTAAACAAAATCTGGTTGATGACAAAATATGATATTTTATCATGATCTTATACACAATTATTTTCTCATTCTTTTTTAAAATTAAAATATCACTTAACGTCACACTGCTTTTGTCATCTAGTAGAGCTTACACATTTTATGCCCTATATAAATTCTCCTCCCCATATCTTATATTCATTCTTTCTTAAGTTAATTTTTATTTTCCTTTTTCTTGTACATTTATCTGAACACTTCCTAAATATTCTGCTCTGTTCCTCATGACAAAACAACCTAGAAATTCAGTATTTGTCCTTTCATGTAGTGTAATATCTTCCAATTTTGTCTATGTTGTCCAGGTGACAGGATCTTCTTGCTTCTTAAGACTGAATAATATTCCATCATATGTATATAAATACTGCATTTTCTTTATCCATTCATCTGTTGATGGACATGTAAATTGTTTTGATATCTCGGCTATTGTAAATAACATTGCAATGACCATGGGATCCTTGAAATCCTGACTTCATTTCCTTTGGACATACAACTAAAGTGGTATGGCTGGATCCAATGGCAGTTACACTTTTAATTTTTTGAGGAATCTTCATACTTTCCTCTAATTGCTGCATCATTTTCACTAACAGTATACAAATCCTCCAATTTCTCCACATCCTCACCATTTGTTATTTTTTCCTTTTTGATGAGTCATGCTAGTAAGTCATTGCAGTTTTGAATCGCATTTGCCTGAAAATATTGTTCAGCATTTTCATATATCCCTTAGAATGAAACAAGTCACCTTTAAAACTTTAAAAAATAAAACCTTAGGTATAACTCATCCTAAAATTAAATATAGCTCAGGTTTTTTTACCCAAAATCTACAAAATAAAAAATAAATAACAACAAAAGATAAAGAACTGAACTTATCCAATGCATCTGAAAAGACCCGGATGCTGGGAAGGATTGAAAGCAAAAGGAGAAGGGACTGACGGAAGATAAGATGATTATACAGCATCACCAACTCAGTGTACATGAATTTGAGCAAAGCAGGGAGATAGAAGGACACGGGAGCCTAGCATGCTGCAGTCCACGGGGTTGCAAAGACTCGGGCACGACTTAGCAATTGCACAATTTATTAACCTAATTTTTTCTTATTAACCTAAATTTTAACCATTTTTTTAACCTAAGTGCTTTGTCTGGAATTCTTTTGAGAAGGACTGTGGTAGGTATGGGATGAACAGTACTTGAGGCTAACTGAACAGACAGGGGCGAGAATGATCAAGACCCAGTGTGAGTCCTTGTGAGGTTCTCATCTGCCTTCCACCTGCCAGCCAGTACTTGTGCTACTTTAACTTGAGGCTTCAAACCTAGGGTGAGATCAGCCTCCCTGTGGTCCTGTGCATCCTGTGGTTTCACAGCTCAGCTATGGTTTGACAAGGAGAAAATGGTACCTCTAATATACTCATTATATCGCTGTCAAACCCAAGCCAAGGCATGATGTATCCTTATTCAAAATGTACCTCTGATAGTTTACTTTTTTTGCAAAATATTAAATCACATTAATTTTTTGAAAATACAAATCGTTTCATTCTTTATAAGATATCTGAGACCCTAGTATTAAAGAATTCTCATGAAAAAATTAGAATTATTCTATATTTTCCATGTTAGTACCCATCTGTAAGCTATGGTCTATTTAGCTTGTCTAAGAAAAAAAGCAAATTTTAAAATCAACATCCATCCTTTAGTGAAACTTTAAACATTAGAAAATTCTAATTTCTTGAGTTCCTTTATGATCAAAGGAAAAAAGGAATAAAACAATGTTTTGACAGCACTACATTTAAAAAGTTAAAATTCATCTCAAAACTGAAACTAATTTTCAGAAATAAAAATTCAATCATTACATACTCACCAATTTCTTACTGAATTAATAGAGACAACTAAACCCAGTAGGTTGCTTTTGATTATTTTTGTTCCAGAGACAAAATATAAAATGTATATGAATTTTAATTTTAAATCATTGGTTATACTTATAACAATGTGTTTACCAATATTTATAATTGAGTTTGAAGATTAGTAATACAAGTACTTATGACTATTTCATCCGAACATAGCTTCAAAAATATTTTCTCATAATGAATGGATATTTGAAATAAAACTGTATGTAGAAATAACTTTTATGAAATTTTGATATATGATGCTAAATGAACAATGATGGCAAACCCTACACATACATGCACACACATATACACAAACACAGATTTTCGTATTTTCTTTGTATGAGCCTTATATCTTAAAAAGTATGTGTATACATACATTTATACACACACACATTTTACGTTCCAAAGAAACTAGAAAAGAGAACAACGGTCACAAAAAACAGAAAGTTAATGCAAAGTACTGGGGTATAGACCAATTGTGAGCTACAAGAAAAAAAATTGCCTATTTAGAAAAAAATTTTCCAGGTCAATATGCAAATGTCACTTGAAAGCATTCTGACTTTTGAAATAAGCTGCTTCTCTTGAGAGGTTTTACAAATATCAGCTGTGTTTGTATAATGTGTTTGCAAGCAAACCAAATTTGGGGGCCAAAATAAATTTTTATAATGAATTTATATATAAATCTTAAAAAGCTTCAATAAGCACACAGATGGCTTTGCAGGTGGTAATGTCTTAACAACTAAAGCTTTTCGAGAAGAAGCATGTGTCAGTGTCTTGAAGCAATGATGGACACACAACAGAGCTCTAAGAAATCTCCAGTCCATGGAGCTGGCCTCTTTTGTCAATCATTTGGCCACCAGGATACTTTCAATTGTCTCAACATGTCACACTCACTCAACAGTCTTTGTGCTACCAGCCCTAACTGTATATACTGAACAGGTGTATAAGACATGTGTGAAAAAGGTTAGAGATTGTCAGAGCTTGGAAGGATGCAGTAATTGACTTCCCAAAGAGAAAAGAAAAGCTTTAGTAGCACATGCAGTTAGATCAGACTTTTCACCTTCCACATGAAAGTGCAAGTGTTAATCACTCTATCGTGTCTGACTCTTTGCAACCCCATGGACTGTGGCCGGCCAGGCTCCTCTGTCCATAGATTCTCCAGGCAAGAACGCTGGAGAGAGTCGCCATTTCCTTTTCCAAGGGAACTTCTCGACCCAGGGATTGAACTCCCATCTCCTCTAATACAGGCAGATTTTTTATCAACTGAGACACAGGGAAGCCCTTCCACATGAAAGCAGGCTAAAATCAAATGGTGTTATCCATTTGTAATCCTAGATTAACCAAATTGATCAACTATTTCTAATTAACAAAATGAATTGTTGTTATTGGTGTATAATCGCTAAGTTGTGTCCAACTGTTTTGTGACCCCCATGGACTATAGCCCACCAGGCTCCTCTGTCCGTGGGATTTCCCAGGCAAGAATACTGGAGTGGACTGTCATTTCCTCCTCCAGGGGATCTTCCCAACCCAGGGATCCAACCCATGTCTCCTTAATTGGTAGGAGGATTCTTTACCACTGAGCCACCAGGGAAGCAACATATGAATTACCCACACAATTTCAATGATGTGTTAGGTTTTGACAAATATCTGTTTAGAAAAATAGTCACTTTGGCCCCCCAATTGTAGAAAAGGTCATCAAACCATCATTTTGGTGACAAAAATCTTATTATTCTTTAACAGCGAAACATCATAAGTCCTGTCACCCAGGTAATAGCAGCGATCTCATTTAAAGGTCCAGCAAAGATAGTTGAGATTTTGTAGGCTGCCAAGCTATAACAATGATTTTAGCAAAAGATACATTTGCAGAGGAATTTTAATTCTTCCACCATCTAAAGGTTTCAATTTTAGCTACCAGAAAGAGGTCAGAACAAGCTTTTTGGTGCAACCTCTTGAGTGAAAAGGGAATAGTGTCCTGCCCTTGTGACGTTAGCAAATAGAATAGTTGCATGATTATCACTTAGTATGAAAAGGGTGACACAAATATCATCTTGGTACCAGCTATTCTACTGACAACTGCACAAACCTTTCACCTAAGGCTAACTACAATTAAAAATAAAAAGATTTATACTGCAATCCAATAAACTGCTAATTATTAGATTTCTTTCATATGCATTCCCAACACTTGGGAATTTTTACATCAAACAGGTCTTATTTTGTAGACTGGATGCAATTGAAATATTACAGTACTGAGCAGTTTATAATAAAGGGTACTTCAACAAGATTTTTTTTTTCCTTATTGCTATTTGAAGTGGTATGAAGGGCAATGAGGCTTTTAGGGAAACCCTGATTTTTAGCAGATTCTTTCAACCATCTCTGATGGATGAACTGTTGAAGATGTGTTTTAGGTGATACTGAAAATGAACCTATACACGATCTGATTCAATCTTGTGTAGAAACATATCATTACTGTATATATATATAGGGCCTTCCAGTGGGCGTAGTGGTAAAGAATCTGCCTGTCAGTGCAGGAGACCCAAGGGACACAGGTTCAAATCCTGGGTAGGGAAGATCCCCTAGAGGAGGAAATGGCAACCAACTCCAGTATTCTTGTCTGGAAAATTCTATAGACAGAGGAGTCTACATTCTAATGGGGTCACAAAGAATCATATATGACTGAGTGACTGAGGATTCATATTTACTCATATATATATACATACATATGTGTGAATGTATATATGTCAGACTAGAGGAGATCATATGACTATAATAATAAGTGATGTTTATGAAAAGTAACTGATTCTCTATGGTATAATTTGACCTCTATTTCTTGAGATTAGTTACATATGTGATTGCATAAATAAATATCATTATGTTCTGTTTAGACTCCCCACACCATAAAGGACATGTTCTAATCATTAAGATATCATGATGCCTAAAATCACTATGCCCATATTCTGAAGTCTTTGTATTTTGCAGAAAGTCTTTGAACTTTCTGCAAAAGTTCTCATACTCTCAACTGACCCTCACAGAAAACTTTCTACAGTCTCTTTAGGATTCTTATAGATTGATTTGCGCATTTGATGTTTCTGTGCATCATGACTATCACAACAGCCTGCAAGGTTTTCACAATGTTTTAAACATTGTTGAGTAATGTTTATATTTTATTTTCAAAATTCTTATGAGAAATGACTAGAATTTTAATGTTTTCTTGACATTTCTATTTATATAAAATTGTGGGTCACAGAGAAAGTTCTGAGCAGACCATTGATATTTAGAATGAGAATAAGACATCTGAGAGTCAAGCTTGGCAGGACCTAAAAGATGAATTGCATCAGAAAGATGCTTGGAGGCATAACCCAAGCAAAACTATGTAGGGTATTGAGATAAGACTTTGCTTCTTTTGATGATACTCTGAATTTTAATGCCATGCTGGGGACAACACACATTTTCTAAAAACACCCAAACCCACAAAACACTTCTACATTCAAACTGAGAGATAAAAACAAATATTTACTTATTGAAATTAATAAGCAATTGATATATATCCCAAACTTCTCTCCATTTCTTTCTCCATTTTTCTTGAGAAATAATTGATGTGCATCACTATATAAATGTATATACAAGTATTACTTACTTGGGTAGACTATCATGTGTGACTGGATTAACGAATATGGTTTTCAGTAAGTTAACTAATGTATCTCTAAGAACAAATTGGGGGTATGATATAAAACTTCTTCAATTTCTATGATTTCTTAATGAATTATTTTCTAACCATCCAGTTAAATTTCAAAACCTGTCTCCAACACACACATACATACATACCCTATCCACTTTACCTGCTGTATTTTTCCTCTACAATACCTGTCACCATAAAATAATATGAACATACCCATTAACTCACTGGTGGTCCCACGCCTAAGATTCTGCACTCCCAATGCAGGTGGCCTGGGTTTGATCCCTGATCAGGGTAGATATATTTTTCTGAATGCAGAGTTCCAAAATATATCAAGGAGAGATAAGAAAGTCTTCCTAAGTTATCAATGCAAAGAAACAGAGGAAAACAACAGAATGGAGGACTAGAGATCTCTTCAAGAAAATATTTCAAGAAAAAATGGGCACAATAAAAGACAGAAACGGAATGGATCTAAACAGAAGCAGAAGATATTAAGAAGAGGTGGCAAGAATACACCGACGAACTATACAAAAAAGATATTAATGGCCCAGATAACCACGATTGTGTGATTACTCACCTAAAGCCAGACATCCTGGAATGCAAAGTCAGGTGGGCCTTAGGAAACATAACTACTAACAAAGCTAGTGGAGGTGATAGAATTCCAGGTGAGCTATTTCAAATCCTAAAAGATGATGCTGTTAAAGTGCGCATTCAATTGCCAGCAAATTTAGAAAACTCAGCAGTGGCCACAGGACTGGAAAGGGTCAGTTTTCATTCCAATCCCAATGAAAGGCAATGCCAAAATTGTTCAAACTACCACACAATTGCACTCATCTCACACACTAGTAAATTAATGCTAAAAATTCTCCAAGCCAGGCTACAACAGTATGTGAAATAAGAACTTCCAGATATTCAGACTGGGTTTAGAAAAGGCAGAGGATCCAGATATCAAATTCCCAAAATCCGCTGGATCATTGAAAAAGCAAGGGAGTTCCAGAAAAACATCTACTTCTGTTTTATTGACTATGCCAAAGCTTTTGACTGTGTGGATCACAATAAACTATGGAAAATTCTTAAAGACATGGGAATACCAGACCACCTTACCTGCCTCCTTGTATGCAGGTCAAGAAGCGACAGTTAGAACCATACATGTAAAAACAGACTGGTCCAAAATTGAGAAAGATGTACATCAAGGCTGAATGTTAGCACCTACTTATTTAACTTACATGTACAGTGCGTCATGTGCAATACCAAGCTGGATGAAGCACAAGTTGGAATCAAGATTTCCAGGAGAAATACCAATAACCTCAGATGACACCACCCTTATGGCACAAAGTGAAGAGGAACTAAAGACCCTCTTGATGAAAGTGAAAGAGGAGAGTGAAAAAACTGGTTTAAAACTCAACATTCAAAAAACCAAGATCATGGCATCTGGTCCCATTATTTCATGGCAAATAGATGGGAAAACGATGGAAACTGACACTCTACTTTCTTGGGCTCCAAAATCACTGCAGGTGGTGACTGCAGTCATGAAATAAAAGACACTTGCTCCATGGGAAAAAAGCTATGAAAAACCTAGACAGAGCATTAAAAAGCAGAGACATTACTTTCTCAACAAAAGTCCATCTAGTCAAACCTATGGTCTTTCCAGTAGTCATGTATGGATGTGAGAGTTGGACGATAAAGAAATCTAAGTGCTGAAGAATTGGTGCTTTTAAACTGTTGTGTTGGAGAAGACTGTTGAGAATCTCTTGAACTGCAAGGAGATCAAACCAGTCAATCCTAAAGGAAATCAGTCCTGAATATTCATTGGCAGGACTGATACTGAAGCTGAAACTCCAACACTTTGGCCACCTGACTCATTGGAAAAGGCCCTGATACTGGGAAAGATAGAAGGCAGGAGGAAAAGGTGATGACACAGGATGAGATTGTTGGATGGCATTACTGAGTTTGAGCAAGCTCTGGGAGTTAGTGATGGACAGGGAAGCCTGGCATGCTGCAGTCCATGTGGTCACAGAGAGTTGGACATGACTGAGTGACTGAACAGATTTACTAATTGGTTACTGTGCATGTGTGCATGGTAATTCATTTCAGTCATGTCTGACTCCTTGGGACCTTATGGACTGTAGTCCACCAGGCTCCTCTATCCATGGGATTCTCAAGGCAAGAATACTGAAGTGGGTTGCCATGCCCTCCTCCAGGTGATATTCTAAAACCAGGGATTGAACCCAAATCTCCTGCGGCTCCTACATTGTAGGCAGATTCTCTACCGTTGAGCCACTGAGGAAGCCCCATTGGTTACCCTTAATTAGAAATGTAGGCTCCATAAGAAAGACATTTTTGTCTTTGCTTTTTCCCACTGTGAATATAATATATACATATAAAACATGAAACCAGAATTTCTTCTGGTGGTAGTGTTTTAGTAGGTAAGTTGTGTCCAACTCTTTTTTGATGTCATGGACTGTAGCCCACCAGGTTCCTCTGCCCATGAGATTCTCCAGGTGAGAATAATGGAGTGGGTTGCCATTTCCTTCTCCAGGGAATCTTCTCAACCCAGCATCCAACCCAGGTCTCTGACATTGCAAGTGGATTCTTTACCATTGAGCTACCTGGGAAGCCCATAATTTCTTCTAGCTCATAGTGAAACATAATTAATACAGACAAGTAACTACCAGCATGAATTAATGATTGGTTTACTATTGAAATATTAAATGTTACATTATAAAAGATTTTATAAGACAGTCCCAAATTCAATCTAAAGAAATTGATAACTGCATTCAAGAATGTAAAATGTTTGTAATCAGAGTGATTTTTAACTGTTTGACTATGTATGTGTATCATCATAAAACTCCTCATTTATAGTGAATCAACTTGGGACTCTTAGAAAAAACTGATATTCTAATTTAATTAATTGTAAGTGAAAAATAAAATTTAATATTTACACTTTTTTTCACCTGATGAGTAATATTAATACTAATAGTGTTGGAAATTACAAAGTATAATAAGCAGAAAAATAGTCCCCCATTACTCTACCAATTAAAATGAACCACTCAACATTTTGGTGCATGGATCTATCTATTCAGGTTTTAAAAATAATCCTTGAATATATGGTTCCAATTCAATAGCACTGACAATGTTACTATAGATGTTTTTTTCTTAATACTGTATCATTAGCATTTCAAAGATTACTAAAAACTCAGCATTTCTATTTAATCATGTTCTTTATATTGTCATCAAATGTGACTTGTCTTTAATGTTGGTATTTTCAAGGTTATCTTAAGGTTTCTTAAAATTACCCATTCAGTCAATGTTCTGGAAAATACTTTTTGAACTCCTACTATGTGTCAGACAGTCTACTGAGGTTACATAACTGAACAGAAACAGCTATGCCTTGCACATATGGAGCAGGTTTTCTCAAGGAAAGGGGCCAACACCAAACAATGAAAGGACAGACTACAGTTATTTCTACAGAGGGCAGAGATAGCACTTTGTGATCATAACTGGGGGACCAGAGTAAGCGGCAGAGATTTCATATGTGCTCAGTCATGTGCGACTCTGCGATCCTAGGGACTGTAGCCCGCCAGGCTCCTCTGTCCACGGGATTCTCCAGGCGAAAATACTGGAGTGGGTTGCCATTTGCTCCTCTAGAGGGTCTTCGCAACCCAGTCTCTTATGTCTCCTGCATTGACAGGTGGGTTCTTTACCACTAGCATCACCTGGTAAGCTCTATAGATTCCATGTGAAAAGTGAAAGTCCCTCAGTCGTGTCTGACTCTTTGTGACCCCATGGACTATACAGTCATAGAATTCTCCAGACCAGAACACTGGAGAGGTAGCCTTTCCTTCTCCAGGGGATCGATCCAACCCAGGGTTCGAACCCAGGTCTCCCATATTGCAGGAGGGATTCTTTACCAACTGAGCCACATAATAAGGGTAAATAAAGAGGCTTTCAATATACATGTAAACTTATTTAAGGTGGTCTATAATTTTATCTTAATATATTGTTTGTTATTTAAGAACTTAAGAATAAAGTATGGCAATGTGGTTATGTGTATATTGGCACATTAAATAACATTTATTTAAATATTAGATTTGGAAAATATTAGGAAGAATGGAAAGTCATGGTAAGTGGGGGCTTCCCTGATAGCTCAGTTGGTAATGAATCCACCTGCAATGCTGAAGACCCTGGTTTGCTTCCTGGGTTGGAAGACCCACTGGAGAAGGGATAGGCTACCCACTCCAGTACTCTTGGGCTTCCCCTGTGGCTCAGCTGGTAAAGAATCCGCCTGCAATGAAACAAGAATTTTCTTACTGTGTAATTTGGTTATCATTTTATACACTAAACTATTAAAGGTAATATTTCTTAGAATAGTCACATAAAACTTTTGAATAATAATATAATGGTTCTAAGACATTTTTAAAAATATACACATTTTTATTATGTCTTCTTGTGTATAACCTCAAAAACAACTTGTTCTTCATTTAAATCAGAATATGCACATTACTACATTTAAAACATATATAAATTGATTATGATAGCATTTATATAAAATTTTGTAAGTTTTTATGTCCTTGCCTTTATGATTTAATAAACATATGAAGACCAAGAACAGAAGTTTCTGTGTGTGTATGTGGTTTATGTGAATTAGGAGAACATAAATTTTCAGAATACATGCCTAATTTGTCTCCTTGTCTTGGCTTTTATGTCAAAAATAATGCAGATAACTTTAGATTTCATAATCAGAGAAATAAACCACCTAAACATTTGGCTTCTTATTTATTCAGTGGTATCTTGACTTTTAGGTTTGAACCATGTGAAGTGTTAAAGAGAGTAAAATCTAAGGTGCTGCTGTTTATAATAGCCAAGACATGGAAGCAACCTAGATGCCCATCAGCAGACGAATGGATAAGGAAGCTGTGGTATATATACTAATGGAATATTATTCAGCCATAAAAAAGAATACATTTGAATCAGTTGTGATGAGATGGATGAAACTAGAGTCCATTATACAGAGTGAAGTAAGCCAGAAAGACAAAGACCAATACAGTATATTAACACATATATATGGAATTTTAAAAGATGGTAACAATAACCCTATATGCAAAACAGAAAAGGAGACACAGATGTACAGAACAGACTTTTAGACTCTGTGGGAGAAGGCAAGGGTGGGATGTTCAGAGAGAATAGCATTGAAACAAGTCTACTGTCAAGGGTGAAACAGATCACCAGCCCAGGTTGGATGCATGAGACAAGTGCTCAGGGCTGGTGCACTGGGAAGACCCAGAGGGATGGGATGGGGAGGGAGGCGGGAGGGGGGTTCAGGATGGGGAACACATGTAAATCAATGGCTGATTCATGTCAATGTATGGCAAAAACCACTACAACAGTGTAAAGTAATTAGCCTCCAACTAATAAAAATAAATGGAAAAAAAAGGGGAAAAAAATCTAGGGTGCTGATATAAATATGCAGAACATTTTTTAAGTAATGTCAGCTTTAGCATCTTAGACACTGCAAGATTTACAATAATAAAAAATGTTCAGTTTTCCAATAAGCAAAACGAGAGATGCTTCTAGCTTGCTTAAATATAATAAAATATGGAATTCCATTATAAGGCAAATGCTAAAGTCATTCAGTAAAAATATTTATTGATTCTTTAAAAAACAAAAGATTCAATAATTTTAAAAAGTTGTTTCTAAAACTTGAGCTAACATTTAGATGTCATTTCTGAGCATAAAGTATCAGATTAATCCAAAATCCCACACAATGGTAATTAAACTGAATCTTCAAACATACATAGAATTAAATTAATTTCAAGAAAAGAAAGTACTACCATCATAATCACCAATTCTGAGTCCAAAGTAATGAAATTTTAAAAATTTTAAAAAGCAAGACTCAACTACAAGATATGTTATTCAGACTTGCAAACAATAGCTGTTACACTCTTTTTACAAAATGCATAATTTTGAGAACTTTTTATAGACATATAGTGGCTAACACAATACGTAGGCTTCTGTAATTACTTTTTATTTGAAATAGTTGATTTACAATGCTGTGTTAGTTTCTGATCTACAGAAAAGTGAATCAGTTATATACATATATATGTATGTATATATGTACAGTTATATATACATACATATATATCCACTCTTTTTAACATTCCATTCCCATATAGGTCATTACAGAATATTGAGTAGAGCTTCCTGTGCCATACAGTGGGTTCTTATTAGCTACCTATTTTATATATAGCAGTGTGTATATGTCAGCCCCACAGTATGTAGGTTTAATCCTGGCAGTAGTATCAATACATTCAGAGTCCTCAGACAAATTGTTTAACTTCCCTGAGCTTCAGTTTCCTCATCTGAAAATGCACAAGGTACAGTTTGTGAAAGAGTCAAAAGTGGTCATGACAATGCAGTGGGTGACATAAAGTCCCCAATGTTAAATGCCATAAAGTCCCAGTTTCTACTCTTGTTACTCATTTGTGTTTTTCACATGGATGTTTTCTACATGATTTCCTTATTCTTCCCAATTTTAAAAATCATTTTGCCCTTTATCTCTTTCTGACTACTCAAGGAATTTATATAGCACCCATTTTCCTGTCCACATTTCCCAAGGTAGCCCTGACATCTTACCAGATGACTGGATTTATGTCCCAGCCCTGATAATTCCTGTGGCCTGGGGTGAGTTAGCTAACATTTTTACATCTGAGCCTTCTAATCTGCACAGTGAAAATCATAGCGGTACTTAGCTCATGGTGTAATCTGGGAATTAACTAAGACAACATGTGAAGTGTTTAGAACTATGTGTGCAAATCTTAACCGTGACCAGGATGATATAAGTGAATGTATGCTTTTGCTCTTCTCCAAATTCAGTTAACAAGTGATTGTCAGTATAGAGATGGATACATTTTGAATATATTAAATAATCTATAGCTGGGAAGATCATATTGCTCAGACTCTCTATGAATCTCAGAAAAGACACCAGAAAATTAGATCCTATATTATTAAATTATTTAAGCCTTCAGAAACCATAAAAGTAACTGTCACTGAAAAATGACACCTGCTATAGAGGAGTCAACATGAAAAATGACACATTCAGAATACATGCTGCAATTTCATTATAAACATTCCCCGATACAATCGGTGACTAGAAACAGAATGAAAATCAGAGCAGCTGGAGGATTTCTAGAATTTATGAGTGATTTATACCCCACCATAAATATCACATATTCTAAGTCTAGTCTTCAGAAATCAGAGCTGAAGTCCAGTGCTGGGAGAGTGGGATGCGGGAAAGAATTAATTTAAATCCTTGAAACTCATTCAAAAACTAAAGAGCATTTTGAGTATTTTTAATTAAGCTTGTATTTTAGGTTTGCAATTTTTGACAAATAGCTTTCAATATTAAAAATCTTTTTGACATACATCATTTGTAAAAACTAATAACTTTTATAGAAAAACTTAAAATACTAGAGCATTACCCTGTTCCAATGCATTGCTTCGTATTTTGAAACATTCATTAGAGATTTTTAATCTGGCTTTGGAAAAGTGACCAATTTTCAGCTATGGCTCAGGTAGGCAGCAAATTTCTATTGTCTTCTCTTTGGAAGGGAGAGGAGATTTTCTAGACCACTAGCCCATCATATTGGTTTTTCAGATGAGCAACTCTTTATGCTTTGGTCAGTTCCAGCTCCCTGAAGGGTGGGATCTGAGACATCATGACCCTGGCTGGGGTGTCCTTAGAGTACCAAATCTAGTCACAGTGGGTTAAATGTTGCTTCATACTCTTGTATGGGGGTTGACCTCTTCATTTCTGAATATTCCATTTTACAATGGGAATGTTTGTTTTAATTCATCATCATCAACAAAAACAACAAATTATTCCACATCTCTGTAGTAAGATCAGCATTTTGCTAAGGTATCTAAATCACTGCCTTGACTTGAGTTCTCTCTTTATTCATTTAGTCTAAAATCAGACAAAGGGTACTGACCAAACATTATAAATATTTAAATCTATCTATATAATAGTGTAAAACTTTCCCTCCATAAATATTATGAACTGGCATCAGATAGATCAATGACTCTTACTATGCAAAAAATTATTGTACCTTTACATATTTGATAAGTTGACAAGAAAAATATTGCCAACTCTTTCAACTTAAGTTTTATTTATACTTTATATTTATGCATCTAATACAATTTCATAACTTAAAATACTTTAAGTATTAAATCATTAAAAAAGAATTAAATATTGTCTTTTGATATTTTCCTATTCATGAATGAATTTGTCAAACTTTTGATTTCATGTATTACTCTCAGCTTTCCCAGCCAAGAAATAAAGCATATGCACATAAAGCTCCTGCCACTTGTACCAGATATAAAGATTTTATTATGATTATTATTATTATTATTATGGCAGTTTTCATTTGTCTTTAAAAATAATTTTATAAATTTGTATTACTGTCATCCAATTTTGAACAATGTGGAGTCAGTTTGTGTTAACCTAGTTTCAGTGTTGCGCACCACCTGTCCTTTTATAAATCTGCATCCTGAATATTGTTATATTTAGCGTCTTAGTTGGTGAGCATTCCATATATAGCATTTTCATTTTTTAAGTAAGTAGAGTGAAGTCTATTGTTTGGATTATACATCCAGATAAATAAATCCAGTTTATGACAGATTTTACAATATGTGTCTCCTGCCTTTTTCCATGAAAGACACCTCGCGTACATATAACATACTTGAGTCTTAAACTTGATCTTAAATTGTGCTGTAGATATTCACTGTATTCTAGAATGTGCTGTTACACAACCAAAATATTGAGGCCAGCACAAAATACATTAATGGCTATTATTTTCTAGTCACTCAAAATCATAAGTACTGCCGTTTCCTAGTCTTTCTATATCCATTCAGAGATATCATAGCTTAGAAAACAACCTGATGTTGGCAGAAGAGCATTTTAAATTGGGAGGCAGAGTTTTTATATGAAGAACAATACAGTTAGGGAAAGTAGGGGATCAATATTGTCAGAATTGTATTATTAGAGGTCTTACATTCAAGTCTTTACTCCATTTGAGTTAATTTTTATGTACAGTATAGCTTTCTTTCATATGTGACTATCCAATTTTCCCAACCCCACATATTGAAGACATAGTCTTTTCCCTGTTGTTCTAAGTATACATCAATAGATGACTGGATAAAGGAGATATAAGACAGACAAGCAATGGGATATTATTCTGCCATAAAAGGAATAAAATCTTGTCATTTGAAACAACATGGATAACTTAGAAGGCAGAGGAAGACAAGTGTCATATGTGATTTCACTTATACATGGAATATAAAAGACAAACAAAGCCAAACTCATAGATACAGAAAATAGACTGATAATTTCTAGAGGGCTAGATGATAGGGGCAAAATGAGACAAGGAGCTCAAAAGGTACAAATTTCCAATTATAAAATAAATAAGTCAGGAGGATGTAATGCGGAACATGGTTACTATAATTTAGAATGGGTTCATACATGCTAAGTCACTTCAGCTGTGCCCAACTCTTTGCCATCCCTGGACTGTAGCCCACCAGACTCCTCTGTCCATGGATTCTCCAGGCAAGAATTATAGAGTGGGTTGCCATTTCCTCCTCCAGTGGGTCTTCCCGACCCAGGACTCAAACTCACATCTCTTACGTCTCCTGAATTGACAGGCAGGTTCTTTACCACTAACGCCCCCGCAACTGTATCACATATTTGAAAGTTGCTAGGAGAGTACATCTTAAAAGTCCTCAACACACAAAAAATAAATTTTTGCAATTATGCATGGCAATGGGTATTAACTGGACTTTTCCTGGTGAATCATGCTGTTGTATACCTGAAGTTAATATAATGTTATATGCTAATTACACCTCAGTAAAAATACATTATTACAGGGACTTTAGAGAGTCACACATATTTTTAATTCAGATTGTCAAGGAACCATTCAATGGCTTATGATAACATGCCAGCTCTGCACCAGTAAGAAATGACTGAGAGAAAATTTGTTCTAGAAAGTCTGCAAAATAGACTACTTTCTTGCTATACATATGAGAAAGGCATGGCTACAGCATATATGGTAGAAATATCTGTAAGCATCCAGTCTTTTTAGAACTTAAAGAATCGCCATGTGAAAATGAAAGAGGAGATGTATAAAATACCACAGATCAAGAAAACTAAATCCAGAAGCGTCAAGGATGTTAACTTTAGAAAGCCATCTTTAGACAGGATGTTTCTTTCTAACATAAGAAGGAAATTTCAGTACTGTGCCAGGAATATCAAAGAAGTATGCAAGATGACACGGACTCTTTAAAAGAGCACTCCTGGGAGAAAAGAAGTCAGAGAGAGAAACAGATGTGATTAAGGGGAAGATGGATGGGAGAAGGGAGGACTTCAAGGGGACTAGAATTGCAATAATAAAATAAAAATCAGATGAGAAGGAAACAAAAACAGAACTGACAGTTCACATAACTGTATCAGCACGTGGAGGTTAATATTGAGAAAAGTGTCTTAGAATGGAAAAGAAAAACTTTAAAATAAGGAGCAGCAAGGTGATAGATAGCTTGAAGGTCAGAAAAAGAATATGAGTTCTATGAATTAGATATACTGTAGAACAATTTTCACACACAGAGAGAAAATAATTTAAAAAGATGGAAGAAATTCTTAATGGCATGAAAAGTTTGCGAACTTCAATGACTTAACAGTATCAAGGCAATAACAATGACTTAAAAATTTAATAGATGTTAGCAAATAAATAGATATTATCTCAAAATAAGCCCAAAACAGGTCCTCAAAATATTGAATAAGGCTTTTACATCTTCAGTCAATTTCCAATAACCAATTTATTTAAACCATTGAGAAATATGACAGTGTGTTAGATAGAGCTAAGAAAGTGAGGGCCAAATTACTTTTATCAAAGAAGCTTGTATCTTTAACTTGCAAACAACAGCAAGTTCTCTATCATGAGTCAGCAACAACACACTTAATAAGGCATTAGTGCACAGTATGAAAAAGATTAACATTTTAACATTTCACCTTTGTACTGGAAATATGAACTATAAACCAAAGTACAAAAAGTGGTTCAGGCGATGCGCAACACTGTACAACAGCTAAGTTGGCAAAACCTTTGCTTGAATTTAAAGGACCGTACTTGTTAGAATTATTTCCAAATCAATAACCATTAGCCCCAACAATGTTGATTTGTGCCTTTCTGAAAGGTAAATGGCTCAAACAAAATTATTGCCATAAAATCTTCCTCTCTAACAGTATTCATTTCAACAGGAAGCCAATAAATTTGACTTTCATGATAAGCCAATAAATAATGAAAAGGCCAGCATTTTATTTTTAATCAGCAAAAATTTAAATGCATTGCCATACGCAATGTCATTATTGCAAAAAAGCTGTGCAGTTACATTTTGATATGTACAACATGAAGTTTCAAAAATGAAGCACACATGCCATTACTATTACAACATAATCTGAAGATTATAAATGTCTATTAGTATCCTTTAGTTGGAAAATTATCCAGAGGATAATTTTCAGGATTATTTCTGAAGGAAGAAGTAAAACATTCTCAGTCTCAACTTAACACAATGTAATTCATAAAATTATATTAATAAAAGTGCTGCTATAGCAACATTAATGTATAATTTGCATGTAATTTTATTTCATATAGTATAGTTTCTATCATTTTCATCTCTCTCTCTCTCAGTCATGTCTGAGTCTTTGCAACCCTATGGACTGTAACCCGCCAGGATCCTCTGTCCATGAGATTTCCCAGTCAAGAATACTGGAGTGGGTTACCATTTCCTTCTCCGGGAGGTCTTCCCCGACCAGGGATTGAACCCGTGTCTCCTGTGTTTCCTGCATTGCAGGCAGATTCTTGACTCACTGAGCCATTGTGGAAGTCCCTTTCTATCATTTTATCTTCTTATACTTTATGAGAGAGCATGTGACCTGATTAAATTGCATATATTTATTAAATACAATTACTATAAAAATGTAATAATAATAGAAGTGTTTAAAATATAAAATTTTTAAAAAGTAAGAGTTTTTAGAAATACATAATCTCAACTGTGCAATATATGCCCAGTAAAAATACTGGATGAAAACACACCAAAAGTTAAATTTGGTTATCTCTCTGTGGTAACCTTATAGAATTATTATAATTTAAATACTTATACCTAGCCTAGTTCCAGACAGTCAAATCACTTTGCTTTCTTTATTGTTTTCATTAGCTTAAAATTATTCATGTGGTAATTAATTTACTAATAAATAATAGAATATTGTGCTAAGGGCCACATAATGTTGAGTTCTGAATGAATATTTAGAGTATTATGTCATAAGCAGGTCATTAACTTTCTCTAATACCTATTTTGGGGAGGGAGATCTAAAAAGTTATTTCAGGGAATAGTGTGAAAATTAAAAGAAAATATAAAATATCCACAATACTGCTTGCAACCTAAGAGAGTATCATGTAAATGGTCAATTTCCTAACATTGTGTTCCCTTGTCTGTACATTTGATCTATGTGATTCTTTACTCTTTTGTTTCTAACTTTAAAATGTTAGACTCTTAAAATCAAAGTACATTGTACTTTGTACAGAGTACATTTTCAGATGAGCTTAGAAAACACATCTCTACCTTCAACCATGGATGTGAAGAACTAGACATGCTTTTAAATGCTATTAGCCAAAGTAATGTGTTCTCCACTAGTTTGGCAACGTGCTTTTTGTCTTAACTTTATATGGAGGGGAAAAAAAAGTAATTAGAAATGCTTATAAAAATAGCAAAGTCTTCTAAATTTCAAGTTATTTAAACTACTCTGTTTGTGTGCTCCCATTTTGTATTAACACAGAATACTAAAAATAAAACCTGTTGTACATATGAAGAAATAAATCATACAAGCAAAATTAATCTGCAGCCCTCCTTTCAACAAGAATCACTCTCTATGATATACTATAATGAATAGTTGAATTTAAATAGCATTTATAAAATAGTTTCATTAACAAAGTAGGTAGATTACTTTGTTAAAGCTAATGATTATTTGCAAATTACTGAGTGTGCAAAATATTTGCATATCATTATAAAAAGGAGCGGTAAGTGAAAGCTTTTCCCTTAGAGCTTTAAGCAAAAAGTGCAGCCTTCTAATCCATCTTAAATGTCTGACTGCAGAACTATAAGGCAATCAACTGTGTTGTTTTAAGCCACTGTATTTGTGGTAATTTGTTGCAGCAGCAATAGAAAGTCATTATGTCATTGATACTAAAAAATATTATGAATGGGAATTTTGGGGTTTTTCATTCAGGAAAAGGATGCCTTCTAATTATATCACATCCTCTCCACTGTTAATACCTCACAGTAAAAAAAAAAAAAAAAAAAAAAAAACTCATGTTATCCCCTGCTAAAAAAAAGTCTCAGTTAACTTTATCCCACTTTCTCTTCTTGACTCTGCAGTGCTTCTTGCACATGTCTGAAATATGTCTTCTGTTCATTCATTTTTTAGAAGAGCTATATTGAAATATGATTTATATAAAAAGAACTGCACATATTTAATCTTTACAATTTGATGAGTTTGAACATTAAACATACACCCATGATATCATCTCCACAATCAATATAACTAGATATATCCAATACTTCCCAGAGCCTATTGTGTCCTTTAGTTTTTTATTTTGTTTCTGCATTTTTATTTAAGGTGTACAGCAGGTTGTTGTTGCTTATAATTACTGGAATGTAATTGCTTTACGATGTTGTGTTAGTTTCTGCTATACAACAAAGTGTATCAACTATATGTACACATACATTCCCTCCTTCTTGAGCCTCCCTCTCAGCCCCCAAGGTCATCACAAAGCACCAAGCTGAGCTCCCTAGACTATGCGGCAGCTTCCCATTAATAATCTATTTTATATATGACAGTGGATATATCTCAAGGCTACTCTCTCGATTTGTCCCACTCTTCCCTTCCTGCCCTGTATCCACATGCCCATCATCTTTGCCTGCATTTCTATTTCTACCTTGCAAATAGATTCATCTGCATCATCTTTCTAGATTCCGTATTCATGCGTTGCTTCTGTGTTTTGTGGTAAGAACACTTACCATGAAATTAGCCCCTCTTAATAAACTCTGAAATGACATCACATATTGTTAACTACAGGCCCTATGTTGTACAGCAGATTTCTAGAACTTGTTCATCTTGCATAATCAAAACTTGACACCCACTGAATAACAACGTCTCATTTCCCCTCGACAATCACCATAGTATCTCTGCTTCCACAAGCTTGACTGTTTTAGATGACTCATGTAAATGAACTCACGAGCTATTTGTCCTTCACTAACTGACTTCTTTTACTAAGCATAAGGATAACACCATCTTCTGTGTTGTCACAAGTGGTAGGATTGTCTTCTTTTTTTAAGGCTGAGTCATATCCATCGTGCATATTTTTTTGTTTGTCCACTTGACAATGGGTACTTTGGGTTGTTTCTCTAGCTTGGCTATTGAGAACAAGGCTTCAGTGAGCATGAGCATGTAGAGAACTCTTAGAGATCGTGATTCTGACTCTTTTGGATATATACTCAGAAGTGGGATTGCTGGATCAGTTGGCAGTTATATTTTTGATTTTTTGAGAAATCCCCATACAGTTTTACATAGCTGTTCTACCATTTTACATTCCCACCAACAGTATACAAGTGTTCTGATTTCCCAGTGCTTATCTCTTTAGCAGTCCACTTGATGTCTTTTTATATTAAATTCATTACTCAAGGTATTAAATATACTTTCCATTTCAGTCTCTATTGCTTTTAATTACATCACTGTCGTCATAATAACTTTGGCTAAGTTGTCTACTTCTTCTTTTCCTTACTCCCAAATATATCAATCCTTCCTCTGAAAGACATCATCTCTGGGACATTTCTTTTACTTTTGCCACCACCTTAAAGCTGTGGATCTTAATATTTTACCATACATTGTTCTCCCTAAGTATATGCACTCACTTCTTATGCTCAATCTTGTCCAAATAAAACTCTTGGAAGCACAGTTTAAAACATTTCAATGGGTTCCCAATGAATACTTGCTAAAATAAAGACTCAGACCATAGATTCAAGATCACAAAGTCTGTTCAATGTCAACTTTTTAATCTTATCCTAAAAATAATAAGCAAAAAGCATATTAACTACTTGCTGTAGGTTAAACATTTCTTTAGCTACTTTACAGATACCCATTCAACTAGTATTAACAGCCTACCACAGGGGGCATAGTATACTAAATTTCTGACATATTATAGCGGTACAAAACTGGAAAAGAATGCCTACCATTCACAGAGTTTTAATTCAAACAGGGAATCTTGTATTGCCAGTGGGAAAGACAGACAGGTAATAAGCTATTGAGAAAAATGAGCCATGGAAGAGTTGTACAGAGGTCTGATGGTACCACATGTAAGTAAACTAATGAGCAAGACTTTGCTGAAAAAGGTGAAAGTGCTTCCATGAAAAAGCTTCACAGGAGAAGGTAGGGGAATGAGCTAGCTGAGAATCTGGTCAAAGAGTATTCCAGGAAAGAAACAGGATATGCAAATGCCCTGAAGTAGTTTGCCTGATATGGTCCTAGGAAAAACAAGAAGGCAAAGAGAACTGGAACTCAATAAGTGGGAACAGCAGGAACAGTGACTTGTGACCATCTTAATACTCATACATCAATGAACCAGTTTTAACTTCTGTTTTGAGCATGATGGGAAAATTTTGGAGTCACTGTAGCCATTGAATGACTTAATTTCCCTTCTATGTTAACAGAATCTTTCTGGATGCTAATTCAAGAGTACACTGAAAAGGGGCAGCAGTATAAACAGGAATAAGTAAGGAGCCATTAGACAAGGCAGTGTTTCATTGCCACTCTGATAGAGAACAACAGTAGAACAGCCCAGATTTGTTGACAACAGGCATCCTGAATTCAATTTTCATATAACTTTAAAATATCATATCTCCTATTTCATTGCTTACTATCATTTTATTTTCTCTATATATTATCAAATCTGTTACTAAATTCATCATCATCATCAAAACAGCGGTCAATCAAATTATTGTAGTTCAGTTACCGTCATGTATGACTCTGTGACCCCATGAACTGCAGTATGTCAGGCCTTCCTGTCCTTCACCATTTCCTGGAATGCCCCCAAGTTCATGTCCATTGAATCAATGATGCCATTCAACCATCTCATCCTCTGTCACCCTCTTCTCCTACTGCTTTCAATCTTTCCCAGCATCAGAGTCTTTTCTAAGAAGTCTGCTGTTCACATCAGGTGGCCAAAGTACTGAAGCTTCAGCATCAGTCCTTTCAATAAGTATTCAGGGTTGATATCCTTTAGGATTCACTGGTTTGATCTCCTTCCTGCCCAAAAAAGCAGGGAAAACCCCTAGACCATTCAGATATGGCCTAAATCAAATCCCTTATACAGTGGAAGTGACAAACAGATTCAAGGGATTAGATCTGAGAGACAGAGCGCCTGAAGAACTATGGACAGAGGTTTGTGATACTGTACAGAAGGCAGTGATCAAGACCATCCCCAAGAAAAAGAAATGCAAAAAGGCAACATGGTTGTCTGAGGAGGCCTTACAAACAGCTATGAAAACAAGAGAAGTGAAAGGCAAAGGGGAAAAGGAAAGATATATCCATTTGAATGCAGAGTTCCAAAGAATAGCAAGGAGAGATGAGAAAGCCTTCCTCAGTGATCAGTGCAAATAAATAGAGGGAAACAGGGGACGACTAGAGTTCTTGTCAAGAAAATTGGAGATACCAAAGGAACATTTCATGCAAAGATGGGCACCATAAAGGAAAGAAATGGTATGGACCTAAGAGAAGAGGAAGACATTAGGAAGAGGTGGCAAGAATACACAGAAGAACTGTAAAAAAAAGAAAAGACCTTCACAATCCAGATAATCACAATGGTGTGATCACTCACCTAGAGCCAAGCATCCTGGAATGCGAAGTCAAGTGGGCCTTAGGAAGCATCACTAAGAACAAAGCTAGTAGAGGAGATGGAATTCCAATTGAGCTATTTCAAATCATAAAAGATGATGCTGTGAAAGTGTTGCACTCAATATGCCAGCAAATTTGGAAAGCTCAGCAGTGGCCACAGGACTGGAAAAGGTAAGTTTTCATTCCAACCCCAAAGAAAGGCAATACCAAAAAATGCTCAAACTACTGCACAATGGCACTCATCTCACATGCTAGCAAGGTAATGCTCCAAATTCTAAAAGCCTGGCTTCAACAATACATGAACCAAGAACTTCCAGATGGTCAAGCTGGATTTAGAAAAGGCAGATAAACCAGAGATCAAATTGCCAACATCTGCTGGATCATAGAAAAAGCAAGAGATTTCCAGAAAAACATCCACTTCTGCTTTGCTAACTATGTCAAAGCCTTTGACAGTGTGGATCACAACAAACTGTGGAAAATTCTTCAAGAGATGGGAATACCAGACCACCTGACCTGCCTCCTGAGAAATCTGTGTATAGATCAAGAAGCAACAGTTAGAACTGGACATGGAACAACAGACTGGTTCCAAATTGGGAAAGGAGTACTTCAAGGTTGTTATTGTAATTCTGCTTATTTAACTTATATGCAGAGTATATCATGAGAAATGCTGGACTGGATGAAGCCCAAGCTAGAATCAAGATTGCCAGGAGAAATATCAATAACCTCAGGTAGACAGATGACACTTATGGCAGAAAGCAAAGAAGAACTAAAGAACCTTTTGATGAAAGTGAAAGAGGAGAGTGAAAAGGCTGGCTTAAAACTCAATGTTCAGAAAACTAAGATTGTGTGGCATCTGGTCCCATTTCTTCATGGCAAATAGATGGGGAAACAGTGATGTATTTTATCTTTTTGGTCTCCAAAATCACTGCAGATGTGACTGCAGCCATGAAATTAAAAGACACTTGCTC
Organism: Muntiacus reevesi; assembly: GCF_963930625.1. Classification (NCBI taxonomy): domain Eukaryota; kingdom Metazoa; phylum Chordata; class Mammalia; order Artiodactyla; family Cervidae; genus Muntiacus; species Muntiacus reevesi. The sequence goes on along the minus strand of NC_089253.1, from coordinate 62,720,290 downwards.
CTTGGAAGAAAAGGTATGACCAATCTGAACAACTTATTGAAAAAGTAGAGATATTACTTTGCCAACAAATGACTGTCTAGTCAAAGCTATGGTTTTTCCAGTACTTTAGTACTCATGTATGGATGTGAGATTTGGACTATAAAGAGAGCTGAGCGCCGAAGAATTGAAGCTTTTGAAATGTGTTGGAGAAGACTCTTGAGAGTCCCTTGGGCGGCAAGAAGATTCAACCAGTCCATCCTAAAGGAAATCAGTCTTGATATTAACTGGAAGGACTGATGCTGAAGCTAAAAGTCCAATAGTTTGGCCACCTGATACAAAAAACTGACTCATTTGAAAAGACCCTAATGCTAGGAACAATTGAAGGTGGGAGAAGAAGGGTACAACAGAGGATGAGATGGTTGGATGACATCACTGACTCAATGGACATGAGTTTGAGTAAACTCCAGGAGTTGGTGATGGACAGGGAGGCCTGGGATCCTGCAGTCCATGGGGTTGCAAAGAGTTGGACACGACCGAGTGACTGAACTGAACTGAACTTGATTGTCCAAGGGATTCTCAAGAGTCTTCACCAGCACCACAGTTCGAAAGCATCAATTCTTTGGCGATCTGCCTTCTTTACAGTCTAGCTCTCATATCCATGCATGACTACTAAAAATACCATAGCCTTGACTACATGGACCTTTTTGGTAAAGTGATATCTTTGCTTTTTAATAGTTGTCAACATGAGCACACAGTTAAAATGAGTAATTTACATAAGTATGGGTATATAGATTTCTTCAAATTACTATCAAATGACCATAGAATAGTAAAAATCCGACTCCTACAACATATTTGGAGAGTTCCAGTTGATGTCCCTTGATCTATTCCAGCTTCTTTGGAAAAGCTGCTTTGTAGAAAGATAAACTAGCCTGTAGCATATTCATACATATTTTAGTTGCCACAATTCAAAGATACATCTCAATTCTATTTTGGAGCTCTTTCGGCACAACATATCCCTGGACCTTAACTCTTGGAGAGCTCATAGAAAAGTTTCAGAAATCAAGGAATTCCCTGCTGGTCCAGTAATTAGAACTCCACACTTTCACTGCCAAAGGCTTGGATTCCATCCCTGGTCAGGGAACTAAGATCCCACAAGCCCCGTGACAAGGTCAAAAAATAAAAAAAGACTAAAAATACTTTCCAAATCAGTTCTTAATTACTGGTAATTAATTGTAATCAGAGTGACAGCATGGGCAGAACTGTGACTGGGAAACATTCATCTTATATCTAATAGGATAACCTTCAAAAATAGAAATATCCATTAAAAAGATGAAAGAGGACCAGGAAAGTTGTAAGAGTTATCAGAGAAGAAAGAGCCAAGCTGAGTACCTTTAACTATAAATGCAAAGGAAAAATGAATTTGGACCAGGAGGTGTGGTCAAGAGCACCCTATGATGCTCTGACAAGATGCCAATAATAATCAAATTGATAGAAGCATAGCTTACTTAGTGTCAACCTCTAGACTAAGTGCTTTCTTGACACATCATTTAGTTGAATTATCACATAAAATATGTATGGTAAATACCATCATCGTCTTCATTTTACAGATAATAATACAGATAGAGAGTTTAGGTGACTTGTTCAAGTTTTATGAGATATTGAAGAGGCCAGACCATAATTCAAATGTAGTCCATGCTTTTTAATTACTATGCCATTTAGCTACTCCCACACCATCACAAAATTGAGAAGAAGCCCCTGGATCTGGTAATTAGATGACCACTTTTGAATCAAAGACTGTAGATTATGTCAAGAGTGAGCAGATAAAACACCAAATCTATTTTTCTCTCTAGGCATTTTCATTAAAATACTTCTTTTTACATTCTTAGCTTATATATTAATCTATGAGTTTATCCTTTTTTTTGAAGCATTGCCTTCAGTTTCATAACATCACTTTCCCTCTTTTAAACATGGAAGTTGCTCAAAGGTAGTGAGAAGTCATGAAACTGTTTTTTAGCCAAAGAAAATACAAGATTTGTAAGCTCACTTGTAATAAAGACAAATGCATTTAAATACCAAGGTATCACTTTAACAGATAAGGTCAGTGAAAGCCATTTTAAAATTTTAAAGGTATATAATTTTTCACCAACAATGCCATATATAAGCATTTATTTTACAGACATATTGGACAAAGATATTTTGCAAAGATGTATTCATATCAATATAGACTGCAAAGAATTTAAATGCCAACATCAGAGGAATGATTTAATAAGTTGTGTTTTTACATGTAATGGAAACCATGTAACCACCGAAACAAATGGTAAGCTTATATAAAGTGAAACTATGGTTGCCTCTGATGAAAACTTGAGAACCAGGGTACTGAGGTTCAAAACTAGGATGGGGACTTACTTTATACTGTAAATCAATTTGCACTGTTTTAATTTGTGCTAAATATGCTAGCTTCCCTGGTGGCTCAGTTGGCAAAGAACCCACCTGCAGTGCAGAAGACCCGGGTTCAATCCCTTGGTTGAGATCTTCCGGCAAAGGGAATGACAACCCATTCCAGTATTCTTGCCTGGAGAATCCCCAAGGACAGAGGAGCCTGGTGGGCTGCATTCCATGGGATCACAGAGTTGGACATGACTGACTGTCCAAGTACAGCCCAGATTTAAATAATAACTCAAAATTTGATGATTAATTTTAATTATGTCTACCTGTTTTTAAAAAGGCTATTTAGTAGTATATTTTCATAACTTTAAGGATGTACTTAATGAACATTACTGCAACATAGCTGTTAACATATGATTCTAGATCTTTCCTGTCTACGGGTACTTTCCTATAGTTGGGAAGGTTTAAAGACATTTTCAATAAAACTTGACTTCACTTTAACCTGACATCTCTTGCTTTCCCTTGTAAAAATTGATTACCAAATACAGATGTTTACTTCAAATTTGGCTTTTATCAGAGGTTAGGTGAATCACAGAAAGAAAACATTTTCAAATACCTGAAGTCAGTTTTGCTCCTCAATTGCCACTTTGTCAGTGGTAGGAGAGAGAGGGTCCTTATTTGCCATCTTCCCAGCAGTAGGATTTAAAAATGAGGGGGGGAGGGCAGTGCATGGATATCAGTGCAGTTACTAAAACAAGAAACCACTGAACTAAGCTAAGTACCACTACACGGTAAAGGTTATTACTCATTCATAGAAACAAGGCAGAATCCCAGTTATCAGAACTGAGACTATGGAGTTCAAGTTGCCCTAGAAAAAGACAGCAGGGGGAAGTTCTGCAGTACAGGGTTACAGCCGCCATCCACATTTCTTTCCACTGAGCTCAGATGTATACAAGGGGCTCAATATGCCAATTTCAGAGGACAAAAATCAAAAGGTTCCAACTTGGGGGGAAAGAAGGACTAGCAGGTATAGGGAATAGGTCAGAACCTCATAGCTAAGTTGTATAATTAAAATGCAGTTTAGTGTATTATATGTGCTCATATCTAAACTTTGCAATTTCATCCATCATAAGGGATAATTTCCAATTCTCAGCAACATTGAAAGGTCATCAGATACAAAAGCAGTGGTGGCATACCACATTTTCTTCTTGGTATGGAATGCTGAAGTATTGACAAAAAGCCATAATTTAGCTTTATGAAGCAAGAAATTCAACTGGTGTGGTTCTTGCTGTTGAAGTCAATCCATAAAATGAAACTCTTCAACCCCACTGGACAATTTATATCAAATTAATGGTGCTGTAAATTACTCAGATCTGTTTGTCCTGTTCAAATGATAACCTTACAAGTTTTTTTTTTCCTCAGAAAATTTATGCCTGAGTAATATGTCTGATAGGATAATGCTTAGTTACTGAAAGATCTCAGAAAAAAGAAATAATTTATGACATATTATGTATTATCTCTCTATATAGAATGTTAGTTTGAATTTCCATGTCTAAAAGTATGGTATTCCCGAATCCACATAACATTATGATTTTTAAATAAAATATTTCTGGAATTTTAATGGATATTTTATCTAAATAATAAAATAAGCAGGGCTATTGCTTAATCCTTCCCTGATAGCTCAACTGGTAAAGAATCTACCTGCAATGCAGGAGACTTCAGTTTGATTCTTGAGTCAGGGAAGATCCGCTGGAGAAGGCATAGGCTACCCATTCCAAAATTCTTGGGCTTCCCTTGTGGCTCAGCTGGTAAAGAATCTGCCTGCAATGATGGAGACTTGGGTTTGATCCCTGGGTTAGAAAGATGCACTGGAGAAGGGAAAGGCTACCCCCTCCAGTATTCTGGCCTGGAGAATTCCATGGACTGTATAGTCAATGCTGTCACAAAGAGTCGGACACGACTGAGCAACTTTCACTATTGCTTGATTAATTGATCTTTAAATGAATTTAATGTTTTATATTATATAGATCACACTCAAATATTTATATTCAAGTTTAAAAGATAATATTTCACATAGAAACTTTAATTTTTAAATTTTATCACTTCTTACTTATAAACAACTATTTTAATAAAATATTAAGCTAAAAGTGATTAGCGTTTCATTTTCAATAAAAACCATCTCAAGGGAAAATGAATGCACTAATGCCCATAAACTTTGCAAGTAATCCACTGTTTCCTTCAAGAATTTTCTAGTGCATAATTATATTTCTTTTTCTGTCAGTGAATGCAAATTATATGAATATTAATCTACATTTTATGTGTTTCTTTTTCTGAAATGTCATTCAAACATTAATCTGCATTGCTGAAAGAATTGAAAAAAAAACAAAAACAAAAAATAATTTGCACATAAACACATGAGATCTAATGGGCATTCATTTTTAGTATAAAATATGAAGTAAATAATGCCATTAAAAAGAACATACTGAAGGGAATAGGAGAAGACAGTAACAAAGCACACTCATCCATACACAAATATACACACAAATGGAAAGAGTGATGCACTGGAAATAATCAAAACTGCAAATCACAAATATGTAAAGCCCAGTAGTTTTCTATGAAACAGAACCCTTCTATCCACACTTTATTACTGCTCTCATTCACAAAGAAGCCAGATTCTGTTCCTGTAAACAGAGTTTTCACTGTTAAAAGTACAGATATCACAAATCTTAAACATTAAAGTTATGGAATTCTACATAATGGAAACAATGAAATGCCCAGCTGCCTTTTAGAGATATATTTCTTCTATTTCCAAAACAAGATACTTTAAGAACCATAACATGCAACTGACAATTTATGAATTTGAAACAGTCTTCTCATTTTTCTGGGTCATTCAAAATTGATGATATTCAGAATCCATATCACACACAAAAATGATGGAAAACATAATTTTAATTGGTCATCCTTTGACCAATTATCCATCAGAAACTCCCATCTTCCAGGGCACCATGAGAGTTTTAGGACTATGAAAATGGATAACGGAAATCTGGTTTAAAATGAAGCTGCGAAAGAGAATTTTCCCGCACGTACTCCTGGTCTCAGCTTACCCAGTCACCCGAGCTAAGACATCCTTACTGCTCAGAAAGAGCAAATCTTCATCACTTACAACCAATGTGAAACTGCTACAACCCTGAGCCTTCTTCCTCCTCCAAAGAACTTTTGTTCATAACAACTTCCTCTGAGGACCTAATAAAAACTAGCTTCCCTTTCCTCTTCTTGAACTTACATGTGATGTGCCATGGTTTGCAGTTCCTCTGCTATTCCCTAACAAACTCATCTTTGCTTAACGACAACTGTCATTAATGTTAGAGTTGAAACTATAATTTTACAATGAAGGAGCTTGGAGTTTTGGAGCACTTTTTATTTTTTTAACTTTTATTTTATGTTGGCATATAGTTGATTTACAATGTTGTATTGTAACATGTTGTATGTAGGTATATAGTTGCATGTTGTATGTTGGTGTATAGTTGAGTTACAATGTTGTATTAGTCTCAGATATTTATACTGTAGTATATATTGTTTCAGGTTTTTATATTGTTGTTAGTTTCAGGTATATATAATGCTGCATTAGTTTCAAAGTGGTTCAGTTATGCACACACATGCATCTATTCTTTTCCAGATTCTTTTTCCATAGAGGTCATTATAGAGTACTGAATATAGTTCCCTGTGCTATGGTCCTTGTTGATGATACATTTTATATATAGCAGTGTGTATATGTTATTCCCAACATCTGAACTTATCCACACTGCCACCACCACCATCTTTCCCATTTGGAACCATAGCTATCTGTTTTTGCTTGCAATTCTACTGCCTGTTTTAAGAGGTGGACCTAAAATGATTCTTGAAGGTTCTGTCTCCACAGGACTTAATAGAGGCATGAACGTATTTTCCTGCCTCTCAGCGAAGTCTACTTTAATTCATATGTGAAAAATCCTCCATTTACCATAAGAATTAGGAATAGACCTGGCTTAGTTTATCATTAACCTTTCAGATGTTGAAACTTACCAACTCACAGATAATGGTCATATCTGTTATTTGGGACAGGAGCAAAAGATGACTGATCTGTGTTAATTTCAAACATAGTTTATAACATTTGCTTTTTTTTCTGATAAACTCATACTTAGTATGACATGTTTATTTATAAACATGAATAAATACATGAAATTCATTAAAAGAAAGAGATATAGACCAACATTTTAGAAAATGCTGTTTTGTTAACAGGACCACTTCTAGTGCATTGAGAAGTTAAGAATATTGTTCCAAATTATAACTAAAGAAATGGAGAAATTTACATGTATTCTGTCACTACCCTGAATCCAAGTCTTCATCTATTCCTTGTTATATTACTATAAATCTCACAGCTGCTATCCTTGTTTTGACTAATATTGGCTCTCTAGTCCACTATCTTCGTGGTGTCAAATAATCTCTTAAAAAGTAAATCCGATTGACACATATACATTACCATGTATAAAACAGATAGCTAGTGGGAAACCACAGAGAGCTCAGGTCGGTATCTGTGATGACCTAGATGAGTGGGGTGAAGGGAGAGGACGGAAGGTCCAAGAGGGAGGGGATATATGTAAACATATAGCTGATTCACTGCTGTGTGACAGAAACAAAATATTGTAAAGCAACTATACTCCAATAAAAAATGAAGCTCTTTGTAAAATGCAAACTAAAAAAAAAAACTAGAAACAGGAAATCAGATCAAACATTAACCTCTGGTTAAAATATCAACAATTAATAAACTATCAATAATCTGTCTTAGCATGTAGAAAATCACCTGATCTCAACTCCCAATATTCAAAACCCCCAAGATTGAACTTCTGGGTCTTTCTCTAACCTCATCTAACATCACATACCTAATCTTTCAAAGTCTTCAAGCCCTTTCTCTAATGACTGACCTCAATTTCCTCTGCCTGGGGTATTCTTTCTCCTTGCAACCTGTGTATGGTGCATGCTCACTTTTCAGATCTCAGCTCAAATATCACATGTTACCACTATTACTCCTTATAATTATCATTGCTACTACCTCCCTCTGCAGCTTTCTTCCCTTAGTTCTTCCTGTTTCTTTCTCTTAGGGCAATGGTCCAATCAGAAACCATTAATCCTCTCTGTCAATCTACCACATTCCATTGTCTTCTGTCCTCCAATTTTCTAGTGAGTAGCTAGACATCATTCTTGTAATTGCTTTGTTATATACTTGTGCTCATTATTTATATTTACTATAGCAGGCTATATCTTTTGGTCATGTTAATGGAAATGTTCATTCTAGCCACTTTTTAAAAAGTTAAAAAAAAAAGAATATGTGTATACATGTAAATCCATGGCTGATTCATGTCAATGTATGGAAAAAACCACTACAATATTCTAAAGTAATTAGCCTCCAACTAATAAAAATAAATGGAAAAAAAAGTAGAATTATGTGTAGTCATGTGCTTTGCTAGTCTGTTTAAATGTTTGTGCATTACAAAAAAATTCTCAATTATCCACATTCCAGATTTCCATGAAACAGAAGTTACTTTGGTTAAGAGGTATAATTCATATGAGATGTACAGACCATACTAGAAGCAATAGTGGCAGAGAAATATAATTTTGTTTGTGCTTTTGTTTATCAAGGAAAAATATGGTTTTGTCCTAAAGTAGTAGTTGTTGATTCTGTGTGTGTGTTGTGTGTGCGTCGATTATCTCTTTTGACATGACATTTCTTCCCACTCATACGACATATTGGGGATCCTAAAGAGCTTTTTGTCCCTGTGGGTGTAATGATTCAGATACTATACACCAAAACTGAAAACTCTTTTAAATATGTATCTATTGGTTCATTAAATATAGAAAGATGAACGCATTTATATTAATGTAATTAGCTTTGACCTCCTGAAGCCTGAGACTTGTCTTAAAGGAAAGAGTCAAATCCCAGAATATGAACAAGCATAAGGAAGGACAAAACTTAGAAAGTGAATTTTACTAGCCTTGGTTTATAACACCTCAAACCTAGAAAAAACATTGACACTTTAAACATTTGGAAAGGGTTCTTAATAGACATCACTCAGACAAATTCACATCTTAACAGCAGAGCACATCAGAACTTTTAGAACACTTCTTTTGTTGAGTAGAGTAGTGTTAGGTAGTTAGAACAGGGAAAAGGAGTCCAAAGTGGCAGTGGCTAAAAGACAAGGAAGGGAAAAGCCCACGAAAATAGAACAGAGGAAGGTCAAGGGAAGGTCCAAGGACTGGAGTGAGGACTTGAGGTAGAACAGCGCTCCTGCCTAAGCCCAACTTGCATAAGACAGGCCTGGGGGGAGAAAGAAACAGATAAAAAGAGGAGCCAAGGGCTCTCTCCCTCTCTCTCTCTCCCATGCGATGGGGCGCTCTTCTCTTCACGTGCCCTCACGCCTCGAAGATGGATTTTCCTGCTATCTTGTAAATAAAATAGAGCTGTAACCCTGAGCTGTAGTACTGATTTGTCTAAGAGCTATAACACGGTCTGTCCAAGACCCGAGAGCTGTGACATGCCTAGGGGGCCTTTAACGTCCGTCACTCCAAATCTTTGTTGTGACGAGACAAAAATCAAGGAGCATACACTCGCCTGACAGTAGGAAATGGCAACCCACTCCAGTATTCTTGCCTGGAGAATGCCATGGACAGAGGAGTCTAGCAGGCTATGGGCCATGGGTTGCAAAGGGTCAGGCACAACAGAAGACTCTTGATACGTCTCTTGGGCTGCAAGGAGATCAAACCAGTCAATCCTAAAGGAAATCAAGCTTTAATACCCAGTGAAAAAGACCCCGATGCTGGGAAAGATTGAAGGCAAAAGGAGAAGTTAGCAACAAAGGATGAGATGGTTGGATAGATTCACTGACTCAATAGACATGAATTTGAGCAAACTCCAGGAGATAGTGGACAGAGGAGCCTTGGCATGCTATAGTTCATGGGGCAGCACAGAGTCAGACATGACTTAGCGACTGAACAACAATTTGTTTTTTATCTAATGCTTAGCCCTCTGGATACAGAAGAAAGTCTATTTTCTGAACAACCTAATCCATACCAATATCATAATCTATACTTTTGCAGTACAGTATACTTTTGAAACTTACAAATGACATCAGATTCTCACTGAACTTTCAGAATTCAGAATCTTTCTAGCTGTCTCCTAATTTTTCACAGCAATGTATTTATTTGCTTAGGTTAGTAAAAAGCTGCCCTCTTTCTAACCAGGATTTAGTTCAGCAAATCAATTATATAACTGAAGCTTCATTGAAGTGTCATTTGTGTAGTATAATAAGGTTTCTTACTTAAGAAACAAATGGTGGCTATACTTATGCAACCAATTCTCAGAAAGCTATTCCAAGAAAATTAGCCTAATACTTGGTTTCCAAAGTTTATCAGGGGTGAGGAACGTTTCTTCTTGCCAGGCTGGGAAAGAGAGGTGAAATCTGTTAGAGAAACTCTCTTGGACTTGGGAGTCCTATTAATTGGGATAACAAACAGTTAAAGCTTTTAAAAGTCCAATCCAAAATGTATCGAAAAATTCCAGACAGAAATTCAATTTGTGGTCTTAATGATTGCTCGGTATTGCACACTTCTAGTATCACAAGTAAATTCGAGGTCTCTGGAAAATTAACATCCATGCTGCACCTATATAAACAGTTTGGCCAAATCTAACCATGCGGCCTTTTTTGCAGTGAAGAATCTCACGTTTAGATTTTTATGATTGCCAAGTGAGTATGGGGAGAGTGTAGGAACAAAATGCAAATGACTTTAAATACACCGACTTTTAAGTACACTGGGTGTCTTCAGTGAAAATTGTGGCAGGGTCCAAACACACCTTTCGGGGTTATTTTACTCTGAGGATTCTGAACTTTCCATCACCTTTGAGCTATTTACAACTCTGCAAGTTTTAGATAACTGACAGCAATGCAAATGACTCTTGTTCATAGACATGCAAATAGCTTTTGTAAGATAGAGAGACAATTAATTATCCTCTCCACCATGTAATAAACTAGCTACACATCTATTTGTAAATTCACGTCTATATCCCTGATTGAATTCTTCTTTGAAACAGTATAACTTCTTACTAGTTCCCCATTAATCAGTGAGTTAAATAAAATTTTTGCACACATTCATTTTCTATATCTATGAAAGTCATACCCTTTTTATAAAATAACCTTTTAACACATGCATGGATTAAGGGAACTAATTTGCCTTAGTTAGATGTAGATAAGCAGTAATTAAAGTACTATTGAATTAGAAGAAGCATGAAATTTTTGTTTTGGTTTTGACTTACACCAATTTTTGGGTGGACAATTCCAGAGCTAAAGATTTGAAAGTTTATATGGCCAATAATCTTTCCTGGAAGGCTATAATTCCATAACTTTCTTAGATAAATAGTACAGAATAGATAAATTTACCCAGGATAAATTATCATTCCCAAAAGAGCACAAGGAGATCCAAATTTGCATATCTTAACAGCTTTGAATTATAAATGGCAAATACATGATACAAATACCAATAATAGTGCTTAATAATTCATTTAAAAAACTTTTGTTCTTAAATCAAATTGTTCCTAAAAATCATTTGAATAATTCATCCCATGCAATATAATGAATATAGAAAATATGTTTGATTGAAAATGATATTAAACAAATAGAATTATGAGACTTATTGGGCTCAATTGTCTGTGGCTGCAAACAAGCAAAAGACATGGTGTGGAGTACAGACAATGCCATCTGGGGGAAGCTATTATTGTATTATTATTGTATTTATTATGCATATAGTGTGTCCAAGACTGGTAAACGCTGGAACTAGGAGAAGCAAGATATTATATTTGCTCTCAGAAAGCTAAGAGTCTCAGATAACTCTGTAAGATAACTACACAAGTACAATAAATGTTTTATAAATTCTACCCTTTAATGGAGACAGATCTTCACCTGAGAACTGCTCAAAACATTCTGTGTATAAGCATTGTTTAAGGTAGATGCTTATTTTTACAATGTTTTTCCTATTATTACATTTTTATTAAAAATTTAGATGACCCCTTTTGATTTCTTCAACAAAATGCCAAGATGCTCATCATATATAAAAATTAACCAAAATTGGAAAATCCCAATAATATTCCAACTTTAACTTCTCTACTCTGCAAGTTATTAAATCTCTATTACAAAGGAAAATACTTATTCATGATGTAGGAATAAAATCAGCTTTGCTGTATCAACAGGTTATTTTGCTAGTACTTTGGGAAACCAGCATTCAAAACTTATTATTCGTTTAAGTAATTTGTATGCTTATATGTGAAAATGTCTAATTCCAAACTTCTTGGTATACAATTTATTTAAAAATTGTATCAAAATATAACTCAGTTAATTTTATAATTAATAAACTTAGAAACAATAAAACATATTGAAGGGGAGTAAATAATTTTTTAAAAATAATGTTCTACTAGATTCTGTTATAAATTTTTTTCTTGTAAGATACATAGTGGAACAGCAGAAGTAATTCTTAAAAGAATACTGGGGGGGTCTAACTCATGTAGAGGTATTTTACAACAGTATATGCTTCACTCCTCAAGATACTACAGTAAAATCAAAAGTAAGATGAGGAGATTCCAAATTAACAGTCTCTAAGATCTCTTTGAACTCCAAGAATTCTTTTAGAATCACTTTTTGATCACTATAAAATATTAAACACAAGTTTTAGGTGCTGCTACAAAAATTACAAAAATAAATAAAATAATGTAATTTTATTACAAAACAACATAGAAGAAAACCCTAAAAATAATTTTTAAGCCATTATTCATTTGTTTAAACATTGGATGACCCAGTAATGGTTCTCTTTCTCTCTCTCTCTCTCTCTCTCCTCTTGCTTTGTCTTATCACTCCTCTCTGTAGATGAACTGTACTAAAATCAAAGTCACAGAAGTACTTATTAACAATATTTTCAGAATTACATTGTCAAAAAAACATGTTTCCTTACTTTGGGGAAACTTACAGTTTACCGGTAGAACTTTACTGTTAGGTTAAACTAGTAACCTATGCGGAGTTTAGGCTTTTTACCTAGAGGTTTTTTTTTTTTACCTAGAGGATTTTTTATGAGAAATGTCTTATGAAACCTCATGTTTTTTGTCTTTTTTTTTTTTAATTTTTACAATGTTGGTTTGGTTTTCACCATACAAAAACAAGATCAGCCATAATTATAAATTTATCCCCTCCATCTTGAGCCTCCTCCCCACCCCCCACCCTGCTCCTCTAGGTCATCACAGAACACCAGCCCGGGCTCCCTGCATTATATAGCAACTTCTCAACTATTCATTTTACACACGACAGTGTTTATATGCTGATGGTACTTTTTCCATTCATCCTACTCACTCCTTCCTCCACTGTGCCCACAAGTCTATTCTCTACATCTGTGTCTCCATTCCTTCCCTACAAAATGTTCATCTATACTATTTTTTCTAGATTCCACATATATGGTTAATATGAGATAATTGTTTCTCTTTCTGACTTAACTCACTCTGTATAACAAGCTCTCAGTTCAGTCAGTTCAGCCTATCAGTTGTGTCCAACTCTTTGTGACCCCATGGACTGCAGCACGCCAGCTTTCCTGTCCATTACCAACTCGCAGAGCATGCTCAAACTCATGTCCAGCCAGTCAGTGATGTCATCCAACCAGCTCATCCTCTGTTGTCCCCTTCTCCTTCTGCCTTCAATCTTTCCCAACATAAGGGTCTTTTCCAATGAGTCAGTTCTTCGCATCTGGTGGCCAAAGTATTGGAGTTTCAGCTTCAGCATTAGTCCTTCCAATGAATATTCAGGATTGATTTCCTTCAAGATGGACTGGTTTGATCTCCTTACATTCCAAGAACTCTCAAGAGTCTTCTCCAACACCACAGTTCAAAAGCATCAATTCTTTGATGCTCAGTTTTCTTTATAGTCCAACTCTCACATCCATACATGACCACTGGAAAAACCATAGCTTTGACTAGACTGACTTTTGTTGGCAAAGTAATGTCTCTGCTTTTTAATATGCTGTCTAGGTTGGCCATAGGTTTTCTTCCAATGAGCAAGTGTCTTTTAGTTTCATGACTACAGTCACCGTCTGCAGTGATTTTGGAGCCCAAGGAAAGAGCGTCTATCACTGTTTCCACTGTTTCTCATCTTTTGCCATGAAGTGATGGGACCAGATGCCATGATCTTAGTTTTTTGAATATTGAATTTTAAGCCAACTTTTTCACTCTCCTGCACTTTCATCAAGAGGCTCTTTAGTTCCTTTCCTCTTTGCTTTCTGCCATAAGGGTGGTGTCATCTGCATATCTGAGGTTATTGATATTTCTCCCAGCAATCTTGATTCCAGCTTGTGCTTCATCCAGCCTGGCATTTCTCATGATGTACTCTGCATATAAGTTAAATAAACAGGGTGACAATATACAGCCTTGATGTACTCCTTTGCCTATTTGGAACCAGTGTGTTGGTCTATGTCCAGTCCTAGCTGTTGCTTCTTGCCATGGTTACAGATTTGTCAAGAGAGATGTTAGGTGGTCTAGTATTCCCATCTCTTGAAGAATTTTCCACAGTTTGTTGTGAGCCACACATTCCAAGGCTTTGGCATAGTCAATAAAGCAGATGTAGATGTTTTCTGGATCTCTTGATTTTTCTATGATCCAGCAGATGTTGGCAATTTGATCTCCGGTTCCTCTTCTTTTCTAAACAGGCTCTAGCTTCATAGAACTAGGGCTAAATCTACCATATGACCCACCAATCCCACTACTTGGCATATACCCTGAGAATTTTTATGTTCAAAGCCACTGGAATAATTTTCACAAAGATTCCATCCACATTTAGAAAATCCTGTTATATTTGAATCCAATCTCACAAATGATTAGTGAACAGTAATTTTGCCTGAGATATCTGCTGGGTCTAGCACAGATGCAGGTAGGTTATTACTCCCCCCATTCAGAAGCAGGGCATTCACCTAAAGTAGATGTTTCTTCCCCAAGACAGCCTGAAAGTGATGCACTCCCAGCTCTCAATACAAGTTAAGTGACTGGAGGAGTAATGAACAGGTTAATGCCAGTCTTGTTGGCGGAGTTCCTTTTTGTTTACGGGATCCACCAATCTCAGTTTCCAGAGAACAATTTCACCACTATTATGAGATTTACTTATTTTCATTTTTGCCCTGGCTGCCTGTTGCAAATTAGGATGTGGCCAAGTCTTTTCTGATTTGAAATCACACCTTCTATCTACTCTGCTTAATGGTGTCATCTTCAGAGGGGTGTGTGTGTGTGTGTGTGTGAAGGCACATAATGGGAGAGGCTGAAAAGTGAACATGTTTCTTCTCTTTTGACTCTGAAATGATTCAGAGCAGCAGATGTAAAGGTGAAAGTAATTTGCTGTACTCTTCACCTTCCACACTTCTGAGAAGAGAAACATGTGTTGCTCATAAGCAGGCATGATGTTCATATGAATATTAAAGTAAAGATGAAATGAAATTTCAGCTGAAATTGGTTATATTAATATAAGCTGTTTTTATAAAATCCTAGTACCCTAATAAGGCATGAGTTTCCAGTTTCAATTTATTTTTAAGTTTAAAAGAGCAAAAGTATGGCACAAAACTCCTTTATATTTAACCAAATAGAAGACATAGGTTAAAAACTAGATCATGACTAATATGTCAAAAACTAGACCACAACTAATGCACAGCATAGTAACTATAGTTTATAATATTATATTTTATATTTGCTGAGAGGGTGGATCTTGAGAGTCCTCATCACAAGAAAAACATTTTTGTGACTATGTATTGTGATAAATGTTGGCTAGAATTATTCTAATGGTCATTTTGCAATGTGTACAAATATCAAATCATTATGTTGTACATCTGAAATGAATATAATGAAATGAACATAATCAAATGTATATAATCAATTATACATGTTGATTTATAACTCAATTAAAAACAAATAATTTGCTCTAAGACAGAAGTCCCAGTTCACTATTTTCCATAATAAGATGTGTGCATGTGTATGTGTGTGTGGTATTTGGTATTTGAATTAATGGTAGAAAGATGCTTAACTCTATGATGATCTAATTTAGAAGCATTACTGAGGCCAGGATCAGAAAGAAGATAATTTGAATGTAAAGCCTGAACAGTAAATCTCAAAATGTGAAGAGTGCCAAGGAAAGGCTGAAGTATGGGCCCAATTTTAATAGTTATGATGCCAGGAACAGAGGTAGAGAATCTCAGTCTTATGAAATATAAAGCTAACCTCATATCATATCAACAATAAGCCCAAATTCCTCTAATAAAGCACCTGAATCCATAAGAAGGGACAAAAACAGGACTCTTGATATTAAGTTTCTGTGTGACACGCCAATTATTTTATTCTCATTCGAAGTTTTTTTTTTTTTTTTTCCCATTAGTGAAATGAAAGGAATACTCACAATGTCTTACTTTTTTCAGAAAAATACTTTGAATCAAACTGCTTTAGTCTAAAGTATGCTAATATAATATGTATTTAAGAACATACTAGACTATACCTCCTCAGGCAGATATCAAAAATCATTTTTGAAAGCTAAAATATAAAATGCAGTCATTGAATTTTTACATGGATTCTTTATTAAATTAAAAAAACTATTCACATGACTTGCTAAAACTACATAATGATTAATTATCATGGCAGCATCAACAATGGAGAGTTCCTTCCCTTCCAACAGATTTAATATTTTAATTCATGTATCTAAAGTTAAGTGAAAGTCACTCAGTCATGTCCTACTCTTTGTGACTCCATGGACCATAGAGTCCATGGAATTCTCCAGGCCAGAATACTGGATTGGGTAACCTTTCACTTCTTTAGGGGATCCTCCCAACCTAGGGATCGAACCCAGGTGTCCTGCATTGCAGGTGGATTCTTTATCAGCTTAGCCGCAAGGGAAAACCTCATGTATCTTACATTGTTTCAATATAATTCTCTTTTTAGAAGTAACTAAGATTGTTTATCTTGAAAAATTACACGGGAACTTTAGAAATTCTAGAAAAATCTGAGATCTTTATTTTCAGATATCAAGTTCACTAAGTAAAAGTCTTTAAATTACAAAACTATTTTCAAAGCAAATTCAAATAATCACCCTAAATAAAAACTATACAGTCAGTTCTATGGTATGTTTACAAACACAAGTTCTCTTTGAGACTTCCTTGGTGATTCAGTGACTAAGACTCAAGGCTCCCAATGCAGGAGGCCCGGGTTCAATGCCTGGTCAGAAAACTAGATCCCATGTATTGCAAGCAAGATCCAGTGCAGTCAAGTGAATAAATTTCGGGGCTTCCTTGGCAGCTCCTTGGTAAAAAAATCTGTCTGCAATGCAGGAGACCCAGGTACAATACCTGGGTCAGGAAGATCCTCCAGAGAAGGGAATGGCTAACCACTCCAGTATTCTTGCCTGGAGAATCCCATGGACAGAGGAATCTGGTGGGCTAGAGTCCACAAGGTGGAAAGAGTTAACTAACTAACACTGAGCAACTAACACTTTCTGTCAAAAAGAGGCCAGCAAGGACTGCGCTTCAGTAGAATCTCACGGTTAGAAACAAAGTTATAGAATTTCCTGTCATCCTCATTTAATAAATAGGGACTCAGAGACAAAGAGAAGTGATACCATTTTATACATTTATACAAAAAAGTAGATGATAGATACAGGCCTGAAACCTTGATTCTATAATTCCAGTTCCAAGTAGGATAGTTCTCTCTATCCTACTCTTAGTTCCATTCACCTCTCTATTCTATAAGCAGGATTAAATTAATATAATGCAAAAAAATAAGTAGTTTAATTCTTTAAGCTAAAGGTCAAATAAAAAAAATGATTTAAAACCTTTTCAATACAGTATAAGGATTACATGGTCACACCTAAAAATAAGGATTTGCAAACATAACTTCAACATTTAAAAAGGAAAAAGAGTGTTCTAGATTGCATTCTATACATGTTTTAAAAGTTAGGAAAGAAAATGAATAATTAGAAAATCCATTTCATTTCCTCCATAAATGGCATAGTTAATCTAACAGATCAACAAAGAAGTCTGTATTCTATCAAATATCTGAGTGTTATCGGGGAGCTGTCAAGGAGGATTGGGATTTACTGGATAGGTGCTGTGACCCAGGTTGCTTACACACGAGCTTGGGGCCAGGGGCCTCTGGCACCCAGGGCAATGAGTGTTTCTCATCTCCTCGTCACCCGGGGTAACTTCTGAGATCCCACAGTCAGGCTCCCTCTGGAAGGGTGGTCTCAGCAGCACCTCAGGCCCCATCCCCCATCCACTGAGCCCCCCAGACACCCGGCACATCCTAGGCCCTCCTTTCCCAGCCCCTCCGCTAGACCTGCCCTTACTCCCTCCCTGCCCAGCTTTATGAGGCCATAAAGCACACGCTGTGGGATCCAACTGTACCTTGTTTGCGTTTAACACAGTCAAAAATAATATCCTTTATGGGGACACTACAGAAAAGCCTGAAGATTAATACAGAGCCACACTGCTTTATCTGAAGCCCTTGAGTGAAGTGTATCCGAGTTCGGTTTTTCAGATTTTAGATGGAAAATGAGGTATTAATATATACAGTGTACCTTATGTTATATCTTCAGTGGAGTCTAAGTCATCAACTCATAATCAAACACATCAGTGCCCTTGAAATGCAACATATGAATGTTTACA
Organism: Muntiacus reevesi; assembly: GCF_963930625.1. Taxonomy (NCBI): domain Eukaryota; kingdom Metazoa; phylum Chordata; class Mammalia; order Artiodactyla; family Cervidae; genus Muntiacus; species Muntiacus reevesi. The sequence continues at coordinate 62,702,182 of NC_089253.1, read as the reverse complement.
TTGAATACTAAAATAAAAACTAAAGCCTCATGTCTGTCCAGGGCAGGACAAGTTTTGAAACCTAAATTGCTAAGAGAAAAATGGCTCAATTTCAGGACACTGGGATTTTGAACTTTCTGATATAGCGCTTTGAACTTTGCAAGAACTGAAATATATCTAGCTGGAAGGTTTCTCACAATGCGGTTCAAAGTTCTGTTTTTACTCTTATTCTGCTATATTTTTAAAAAATATTTTTACATCCATAGGCTTTTCAAATGTTTTTTAAAATAATTTCATTTATATAGAAGATATTATTTTCAAATGTGCAGATTTGAAATAAGGAGGATATTGGATGATAATAATCAAGAACAGATTTTCTTGATAAATTTGTCAAACAGGCCAAAAATGCTTTTATATTACATTCAATGAGATATAGACACACATGCAGTGCTCTCCAGATAGAAGAGTTAGGCTGCCATATACAGAGAGGTATGATTTCTACAAAACTGAAGATGAATAGGATACCTGGGTACTATGATGTGAATAAACAATGAAGAGATAGATTTGGTACAATGGTTAGAAGATGCAAGCTCACAAATTGTGACTCTTGCCCAGGAAGGCATTCCCAAGTGTCATGTTTCATCCACTGATTCTGCTATCTTGGGAAAGAGTGAGTTCTCAATCCACTGAAACATTGAAAGAAAGGGTTGATGACAATTGTAGTATTATACATAGGGATTGCACAGCATGAATTAAATATCATTGATTTGAACAGATGAACGCTAAAGACATTTTTAATCATTAGAATCTTTGACTTTACGTTTTAAAAAGTTTATCTTCTGAAATGATAAATGCAAAGAAAGTTATTATCCCTTGGCTTTTATAAGGATGAAAAAGTATTCTTATGTGTAATGGATTTAGTGATTGTTGTAAAAAAAACACTTTTATACAACGAATAATCATTTAAAGATTGCATTTTGTGAGGAATTGCTTTATAACTTTAAATGGGTGTGTTTATTTAAATCGAATGTTCTATTCTGTTTTGGAGCAATAGTAGTGTGTGTCTTTAAGATAAGACAGCCACGCACAAACCCACAGCCAAGTCCAGCCTTTGATAATTTCAGACTGACAGGGAGGTAGTTTAATTAGTGAGCTAGCTGTTAATAACTGTTTAAGTGAGCAGCCAAGGAAACGTCTATTAGAAAAAGGACTTGCAAATGAAGGCAAGCCATTCTCGATGCCTCTTTTCAACTGTCAAAAAGGAAGAGAACAAAAAGCCTGCACTTATTTGGAAAAGAGAAGACTACTAAAAAAAAAAGTAGAGACAGACACAAAAGTAATCATGTCTGCAAATATATATTGGGATTTAGAGATACTGGTGCCTTCACAACAGACTTGTACATAAGTGAACTACTTCCACATATTGTGAAAACTCTGCCTTGACCATGGGTAAATCATCCCAAAAAGCTTTAGTAATTCTTTAATAGTAACCAAACAGCATGAAACTGTCTCCTACACCTATAATCAAGGCTACAAGCTTTTACTCTTAAACTAAAATGGTTTATTAATATTTTTCCTGTTTTTTGATACAATAAATAGTACACTTTTTGCATTTACATGGCATTTGTTTACTGGAATATTTAAAGAGATAGATGAAAGGAAAATAAACACAGCATGTTCACTCTTTGAGTATCTTTTTCAACCAACACTTGCTGGACATCTATGTATTTCATATATCACTTCAGTCTGAGGCAAATTCCAAGGATAAATAATTACTAATTAATTGACATAAGACTCTTCTCTAGGCCAAATGAACTTCAGTTTACATCCTAAGTCTAATTATGGAATTATAATTCCAGTTGAAAATAATAGGGAAAATAAGCAATTTATAGAAAAAGTAATCTCAAAAATAACTAAAAGTTGTTACTTCTAGAAAAGAATGGTTTGCCGATAGAAACTGAATAAACGTATTCTACCAAAAATCATTAATATTCAGTATAAATTACAGCTTTAACTTTGGAAGTTATAATATGAAGGTGAGGATTCTTTTACTGCTATTCATGTTATATGCTTGTTAAAATAAAAACAACAGTAACCTAATATTAATTTTATACCTAATATTTTAAAAGTTGGAAATTTTTTAAAATACTGCAATTAAATAGCAATTGCATCCATGTACACTGGGTCATTTCAGTTATATCCGACTCTTTGCAAACCTATGGACTGTAGCCCATGAGGCTCCTCTACCCATGGGATTCTCCAGGCAAGGACACAGGAGTGCATTGCATGCCCTCCTCCAGGCAGATCTTCTCGACCCATGGATCAAACCTGCATCTCTTAGGTCTCCTGCATTGGCAGGCAGATTCTTTACCACTAGCACCATTACTTTTATATTAAAACAAAGAAGACATAATAAATGCCATTTTAGGACCTTTTACTTACAATGAGAAATACAATGCTAAAGACTTTTTTTTCATAACAGTCATTCTAAACACACACACACACACTCTCAAGAAATAAGCCAAGGAAACTCTTTAAAAACTATTATTACTCAGCTTTTTCACTTGAATTTTAAACTTTGCATTTTTGGAATAGTGCCCAGTTTAAAAAAAAAATGCATGCTAGCAATTCAAAATCCACAGAGCAATGATAACAAGAGGAAACAACACTGATAATGTTGGCAATTAAATTGATGAGAAGATCACAGAGACAAGAGTAGTAAAGAATTAGAGTGCTTGGTTAGATGAAACTAGAGAAATAAATAATCAAATAATGTATTTGTCTGAATGTCAAAAAATCATAATTGTTATTTTCTCCTCTATAAATAATTGTATGAACTAGGAATTCTGTTCATTTTTTTCAATATAACAGAAACAAATGTGACTGTACTTTAAGCTAAATATTATTAATTATAAATGCTATTAATTGTTGCAAAGCAATGTATTTTACTTATCATGAGGCTATATACAATCCCCATTAGGAACTAGCTTTTCTGAAATTTCATTATAACTCCTAAAGCCTTGAATTATTATTTCTATTTTCTTCCTCACTGAATTTTTCCCAGTGTCAACTAAAGGATACAAAGTATGAATTCATATGCAGATTCAATTGTGAATTAGAATTGAATACCAAAAATTAAAATTTATTTTATGGTTTACTCTCAAAATTGAAGGTGTAATTATAGTTGTTGAGTAGATATATTATTTATGTATAAACTCACTAGCTAGAATACTCTCCTTAATTTACCACTGAACGGTATTGTGCTAACAGACTAATGGAAGGATTTATGGAAAATCAACCAACTAGGAAAATTAGCTTCCTCACAATAGCCCCTACAGTATAACATACACAAAACAAAAAGAACTGAAGTAATGAGGACAATGGAAGTTATTACAAAATTTAGGTTTAGGTACCCATGAACACAGAGTAATCTGAGAGATCTTTAGACATTTTTAAAAAGTATTTATAAGTGACTTTTGCAAAAGACAAAAGGCTGCAGATAGGAGAATTAACCATAATTGATTTTCATTTTCATGCTTATCAATTTGTTTCAATATTTTGCTTTTGGGATTGCTAACCCTGAAGTTTATAACTCAAAGGATCTTTAGAAATCTAAAGCATCCTTAACTTTACAAAAGAGAATACTGAAGCCTGAGAAATTAACTTACAAGCCTGAGGTTAAACAGTTTGGTTAGTGATGAAGAATCAATTCAAATCTCCTCGCTTACATTCAAGAGGGTATATTTTCAATAAGATGAGCTTGATTTTGAAACCAAGCAGCCCAAATGTAAAGTGAGCAACTAGGCAAATAGAAATAAAGAAATAAGATGAGGTATATAAAATTTTAAAAATAAAATAGAAACTAGAAAGGTCATGCCTCCAAGGCACTCATACCTCAGCGGAGACAACAGGTGATTTTAGGGCAGTATCAAAGGTACAAGGACAGATATTCAAGGGATAGGAGGGGTAAACAAAAGGGAAAAGTGTTTAAGTTTTTATTTTGCTAACCTTAAACTGGGAATTATTTTAAGAGGGTTGGTGATTAAATGACATAACATGTAAAAGCATAATCACTTAATAAAACCACAGTATTTAGTTCCATCTTTACTCCTTTCTTAGTTTAAACTATATGGATGTTCCATTTGTTGTTGCTGTTTAGTAGCTAAATTGCATCCAACGCTTTTGCAACCCCATGGATTGTAGCCCACCAGGCTCCTTCAGTTCTATGGAAATTTTCAGGCAAGAATACTGGTGAGGGTTTCCATTTCTTTCTCCAGGGAATCTTCCCAATCCAGTGGTTGAACCAATGTCTCCTGCGTTGGTAAGCAGATTCTTTATCGCTGAGCCATCAGGGAAGATATACATGCTCCATAAAACACTATTATCCTCTAGAGAGTATCATATGGATTTTAATATATTAGATCATTTTTTTTTATATTTTATGGGCTTTTCTGTTAGGTGCAATTTTGTTTTAGGTAACTTTACTATAAGTATCATATTTAAGTAAATGTTTTACTCCAACTATTTTTGGAGCTTGAAATATTTACATTCATGACATTAACTATATTTTTCTGTAGCCATCTTGTTTTAAGTTATGTTTATCATTTTTATTTAACCTTTAAATTTGTATATGTTTGTTTTTATATGTGGCAAGGACATTTAAGATGTAATGCTGATTTTTTATATCTACCCTTAAAGTTTGCAATAATATTCAAACTTATTTTCCCAGTTCCTATTTTTAGAATTTAAATAAATATAAATTTTACCACTACACTTAAATGCTACAAAGATAGATTTCACTGCATTCTGGGCTCTTCCCTTTCCTGTTCCAAATTTACTTCTGGGCATCTTTGTCACTGATACATAATTGTTGATGTCAGTAATCACTTATTTCCTCCTAGACTGGCCAGGTGTTGCAAATAAAACATGCAACTAGTAAAAATGGAGTGTAAATAAACAAACTGTTTTTTAATATAAGTATGTCCCAAATATGGCATGTTGTGCTGTGCCTAATTGTGTCCAACTCTTTGTGACCCCATGGACTGTAGCCCGCCAGGCTCCTCTGTCCATGGGGATTCTCCAGGCAAGAATACCGGCATGGATTGCCATGCTCTCCTCACAGGGGATCTTCCCAACCCAGGGATTGAACCCAGGTCTCCTGCATTGCAGATGGATTCTTTACCATCTGAGACACCAGGAAAGTCCAAGAATACTGGAGTGAGTAGCCAATCGCTTCTCCAGGGGATCTTGGGTCATGCTTATCTGCCAAAATCTCTACCTACCACACTATTCTTGGGAACTACCATCTCCAAATATCATGGAACAGAGAGAAATTGAAAACTTACACTCTGGTTACATCACAAGGCAGAGTTCTGCAGGAGAGAGACAACTTCATAGCTCCTATCTGGAGCCAACTCTGGGTTTCTGAGCAGGTAGCTGATAGTAATGATATAATTCCCAACTGTATTTACAGTAAGTGTCATCTCTGTCAAGACTACTGGGCTTGCTCTATCGTAAGCATTAAAATATATTTGCTAATCACTGATTCATATAACCATTAAAATGCTTCTCATATTCTGGCACAAAGTTGAATACCAACCAAGTTACTGTGTTATGAGCTTTCAATGGACTGATGCTGAAGCTGAAACTCCAATACTTTGGCCACCTGATGTGAAGAGCTGACTCATTGGAAAAGACCCTGATGTTGGAAAAGATTGAAGGCAGGAGGAAAAGGGGACAATAGAGGATGAGATGGTTGGATGTCATCACCAACTCAATGGATATGAGTTTGAGTAAACTCCCAGAATTGGCGAGGGACAGGGAGGCCTGGCATGCTACAGTCCATGGGGTGGCAAAGAGTCAGCCATGACTGAGTCAGACTGAACTGTTGAATTTACACTAGTTTGAATAGAAAATTTAAAGTGATGCTATGAAGAGCTGCTATATTGAAGACATTTTAAACCAGAATCTCCTTTTTTCTTTAAAAAAACATATACATTCTTAATGTTCTTTTGTAAATGACATGATTACCATATTATTTATATCACTAATAAATACCTGGCCAATTTATATTCTGATGAAAAAATACTTATATCAATTATATGTGGCACATAGAAAACCTTCCCAAAACTTAGAGGCTTAGAGAAAGATTTGGTGTTTGCTTATTAATGATTCCATGAATGAATGACCATTATGAGCTGGGCTCAGCTGTCTGGTTCTTCCAGTATGCCTGATCACTAATGTGGTTTTCAGTTTTCTACCAGATCAGCTAGGTCTGAATATCCTGGGATGGCCCCACTTCCTCATGTGGTGATTGTTTCTGTCTGGGGGCTGTCAGGTCCAAAGCACGTTATTTGGCCTGGTTCCTCTCTGCTCTGGGTGGTTTCTTCTGCTCTATCGATCTAGACTGAATTTCTTCAAAGGTTGTTTTCAGATCTGATTCTGTGCAAGGCAAGTGCACAGACACTTTTATAAGCTTCTACTTGCATCATATTTGCTGATGCCACCCTGACAAAAGAAGGTGAAGGCCAAGCCCAAAGCCAATAGTGGGGAAAATATGCAAAGTTGTGGAGACGGGGAGATCTGACTCACCAGGAGATGTGACTGTAACAATCTAACGCAATTTTATTAGATCTCTGGCAAATAAATCGAGGATATATTTATTGAACAAAGCTAACTAATACATGTAAACATAGAAAGATGTAAGTTGTGCAAAGGATTTGTTTTTATACATTAGAAGATTTAATTCCAAAGATGTGGTCAATTATCTATGAAAACTTTTGTTTTTACTTAATTGTGGTAAAATGATTAATATGTCTACTGTTTACAGACATACTATTTATTTTTTTTTAATTTTATTTTATTAGTTGGAGGCCAATCACTTCACAACATTTCAGTGGGCCTTGTCATACATTGACACGAATCAGCCATAGAGTTACACGTATTCCCCATCCCGATCCCCCCTCCCACCTCCCTCTCCACCCGACTCCTCTGGTTCCTCCCAGTGCACCAGGCCTGAGCACTCGACAGACATACTATTTAAAATCTCTGGGTGGTAACATTTTGAAATTGATACAGTATCATCAATAAAAGGCTACAGTAAAAATCACATATTAAAAGAATGAAATGATTATGAAATGCAAAATCCATACGAAAAATTGTCTAAAATGTTTAGAGTCTATACATGAGTGTAACAACTAAGCAGTTTAAAAAATTGAGTATTGTTATTATTTTAGAGATCACTCATTTTCCCTTAAAAATCCCATCCTTCTCCCGTCCTCATGGAGATAACTGCCGTCTTGACTTTTATTATAGTCCTTTCCTTGGGGATTTTTTTAGCTTTTATCAACCATGTTTAGGTATGCATATCTAAATATAATTTAGTTTTACCTGTTTTGTGAACTTCGTGTAATAGAATCAGACTATGTGCAAATGTTTCCTGTGTTATGTTTCTTGAACTTAACATTCTGCTTGGGAGATTCATCCAGGATCCTGCTGGTGGCTACACTCTTGTTAATGTTAATATACCTGAATTGATCAGGGTTTTTGGTTGTTTAATACTTTGAACTCTAAGAAGTACTTACATATCTTAAAGTGTTTTCCTCTGTTTTTTCCCTAGAAATTTAATATTTTTGCTTTTCTTATTTAGATTTTTATTCCCTATAAAGTAGATTTGTGAATGTGGTACTGGAAAGAGATCTCATTTCTATTTTTCTCATGTGTCTGCTGTCAGTCATTCAGTCATGTAGGACTCTTTGTGACCCCGTGGACTATAGCTGACCAGGCTCTTCTGTCCACAGGGTTTTCCAGGCAAGAATACTGGAGTAGGTTGTCATTTCCTCCTACTAAGAAGATCCTAAGAGGATCTTCCCAACCCAGGAACTGAACCCACGTCTCTTGCATCTCTTGCATCTCCTGCATTGCAGTTGGATTCATTACCACTGAGCCATCTGAGAAGCTCTGCTTTTCACACATGGCTACACAAACTGCAGAACCATTTATTTAAAACCCTCCCCTCCCCCACACACTATTTCATTATACCCCTGTCATGAAGTATCCATATACTTACTTTTTTCCTAGACTTCTTATCCCTTCCAAGTCATTATTTAAATATAATTTTTCTCAGGGAACATTACCAAGAAGACCAATAAGGCATCATATTTATCCCTATTGTCTCTTATTCTCACTCAAATTTTGCTTTGAAAAATCGCTCTGAGGAAGCAAGCTAAGTTGTAGTAAAATGGTACATAGCAATATTATTCTTTAAAGTTATAAGAAAAGCATCATTACTTCCCCCCATGACTTTCTCACACATGTGGTTAAACAAAGAATGGTAGAAGTTGGTGGGGGAGGGGGACTTTTATTTTCCAGCAAAGTATATTGAAGATTTATACATGTGAAATATCTTTTTTGCGGGATAAAAGTCACCATCTATTTTATCTTAGAATTCACATCCTTGGCTCGCGATAATGGTGTCAGAAATACTAAAAGCGTGTCCCTTGTTCAGAGCCCCTGTCATTTATTGAAAGGATGAGGATTTCTGTGGTCTGGAAGAAATGATACATTTGCTGGTGGGCCTACAGCCTGAGGGTGTTTCTAGACCATGATAACTGCCATCACAAGGCTTCCATTTATTCAGGGGCCAAGGGTGCTCCTCTTCGAAAGCTTCACATGGGGCAAAATGTCTCCAGGAATAGTCCACTTTCTGAAAGTGAGAACCCTTACTTAAAATGCTTACCCTAAGTTCCATTATCAATCTTTAGCTAATATATAGCAGAAAATCCAATCTTTAATACTTAACCAAATAACAATTTAAGTGTTAGCAATCTCATTCTAGGTCTTCAATTCAATGATCTGCTCATAGAGTAATCCCTTCATATTTTTAACGTAGCTTCAGAATAAAACCTAAAAATATAAATATTTCAATTTAAAAATAAGACTTGATAGTTGACACAGAGGCATACTATCAAGAAAATAATGATGGTTCCTTTCACTTTAAGTCCTAATTATGATTCTAGCAATGATCAGTTGTTATGCTCTTGTTGTTCTATATTTGAGGTGAAAAGAAAAATATGTTACTGGAAAAGAAGATAAAATGAAGACTGACAACTGAAAGAAATTTGACCTAATTATTCAGGCTTAGCGTGTTGTACATTTATAACTAAAGCATTTCAGATATTATGTCAATGCAATAACTCGCAAAAAGAAGATTATGACAGTAATAAGCACCTATAGAATTTGATCACTTTTCAAAATGATGTGGTCCCTTAACATGATAAATTTAGTGCTTAATAGTGAAAAATACTAATTTTCCACTTATGTGTCTTAGATATTCACTAGTTCAGTAATTAAACACTTATGAAACATAAATTTCTAAGACTGATTAAGACAAATATTAAAAACAGAGGTAAGAACTAAACAAAGCCAGAAAGACATTCTAATCTTTGAATTTAGATTCTTGAGTTCTCAAAAATAAGGTCAACTTCACTAGGAAAAACTCATACCCATATAACCATCTATTATGTCAAACAGATAGGTAGACAGCATTCTCTGAAATGTGAGGAAATACTCGGACAGATGAAATATCTCACAGTGCCAAGGCAAATGGAATCTTCTTGAGTATACTATACCGTTCATTTTATAGCAACCATCACTGACAATAGCATCATCAGCCAATGTGTCAAAGGTTACAGAAGTTGTAGTCTGGTCCAGGCAGAAGGACAGGGACATGTTATTCCATTGTTTATAAAGAAACAATTCCCATTTACGTTTATTCAAACCACAACAGTAAAAACATAAGGATGAGGAGTAGAGAGTTACTGAAGGTCTTTATGAATAGAGAAACATGAAAACAACAGGGAATGCATGAACCCTACAAACCAATTCTAAGACATTGTTTTGTTTATTACCTTTCACTGTGGTGATCCACAGATTGCCTCTTTCATTCAGCCAAGAACCTCTGTACACATGTCAAGCCATGTTAGCAACTCACAGCCAATCAATCGATAATCCAAACTCAACAGTCACACACAAGACAACACCTCAGACCTCCCAACAGAGATGCCACAGATCATGGAGACATGCTCTGGCATCCGTCTGTTTGAGAGACTGTTAAAAATTTTTCTGCAGATGCTGAAATAGAAGACAGTCTCACTCTCTGAAATTTAATAGCTTCACTCAGTCTGTGAAAGCTGGCTAAACCCACAAAAACATGTAAAAATGATTATAACTGGAATCATAATATATTGACTGCTTCCTGGTGCATTTCAGAAAGGAAATCTTTAATATTTGTCATTTCATTTACTAAAGTAGAATAATTCTTTTTTGCAGACTTGTGACAGTGCCCTGGCTGCCTGGAATAAAGGCACACACACTCGCATAGAGCAAGAATTGTGTGATGCCTTACAGAACATGTTCAGTACACCCTCAGTCTCTTCTGTAAATATGCATGGCTGATCGGATCTATACATTTCTCAGAATGCTATATAAAAGACTACATACAGACCAGAAGCACAGTGCCCTCTGGTGCACGTATAACATAAAATAAAATATTTATGTAACAGGAACTACACAGATACAGACACCAATACAAAACAAAATGTTGCTTCTGCATGCATGCTAAACCAATCATTGGGAATTGTAAACTTCTATCATGAAAAAACAAACCAAACCAATAACCTTCATAAAATGTTCTTTATGGCATAGATCAATGCAATCTAACCCATTCAGGCAACCACTTGTATACCCCTCTACTTAATGGATTCACTGCACTTGTGGGAAGCAAGCAGTCTGACAGATTTAATATATGACTCCTTTTGTGTAACTTATTTAGATTCACGCTTAGAAGAGCAGTGAAAGTTAAAGGCCATATATCTCAATCTCTTCCTTTTTCTTGGCCCTTGCTCCCAAATCCTATTTATGTGCATTTCCCTTTTTATCCCATGGCCATTTCCTCCAGCTTCTGAATGTGCAATTACCTTGAAGGTAAAAAATGATGAGGTGACTCAACTGCTCAGTGATTCCTAGAAGATACCATTTCCATTTAAGTTAAAAAAGGTAACAAAGCATGGTGCAAGGTAGAAAGGAAATGCCATTCAAGAAATTCTGATTTAAAATTTTCAGTATTTAAAATGATAAACACAGCCTCACAGTGAACTGAAATTTACAGCAGGGTAGCAGGGTAGAATTTGGGAGTGGTTCACAAGTGGTCACCATTATCCAGTTTTTGGAAGAAGTTGCATCTACAAGAAATACTTTGCAATAACCAGAAAACCTTACCGTGGTGAATGGCAATTAATAACCCTTCATATAAAACCCTTTCCCATCTGAAACTTGCCCTTACAGCAACTTACTTATCCACCACCTTAAGGAAGGTGCCATTTCTTTCCCTTTGCTTCATACCTGTATATCTTGTATCTTGTGCTAAATCCCTGCCGGCTTCTGTCCACAAAATCTGTGTATTCCTGTGAACGATGGAAGGGTCCCTTATCAGAGAGGAGCCAGTCGAAGGGGCTTGTGGCATGCTGATCCGAAACAGCAGCAACCGCTAAAACCCAGCAATGAAGACTCAGTGCTATCCACTCCCATGGAGCCATCAGAGAGAACAATTCAGCACCAGCTCTGCTTCGCCATATCATGCTTCCTCTGGGGACTTAGAGCCTTCATTCTCTTAGCTTTCCCTCAACACCTAGACAAAATACACAGGCAATTAGTTAGCCCCTGGAAGGTTCTTTTCTGGCAGTTAAGGTGCTGAGGTGGAAAATCCTTTTTAAAAAGTCTAATACCATTGTCTCAAATTAGATGATAGCAAAAGTCAACCGCAAGTAGTACACCAAAATGACTTCTTTTTTCCCAGAGCTCTTTCATGCTTAGGTTTCTTTATTTGTTGGAAAATAAGTCACCGAGTTCCAACAAACCTTGTCAGGGCAACATCATACAGTGGAACACTAAAGCCACTCTGAGCAACGATCATCAGCAATTTTTAATTACTTTTTCAGCATAAATGTTTTACAACACTGAACAATTTCAAAAGAAACACTGGATATGTTTATTTAATAAATTCTGCTATAAATTTTAAAACTACATGTATTTTATCCTTTACTTCTTTTAGAGAAAGGCTTTAAATTAATTAAAATTATCCTTAATATAGATAAACTAAGATGGAATGGAACTGTGGGTCTTAGAATACATAAATAATTTTGTGTGTGTGTTTATGCATATGCCATTTATCTATCTCTATATTTAGATAGATGGATGGGTGTGAGGGTGGGTAGGACTGGGAGTAAGCAAGTTTATTCAGATATTTTTCCATTATTCTGATAGGGAAAAACTTTCCTGATTATTTAAACAGAATCATAATTAAAAATTTCTGGGACTCTGGAAGATTTAAATGTGCATCTATGTCTTATTCAAAAAATAAATAGGTATATCAATAAAATTCATATATACACAAAACAATGCAGATTATATATAAACTATGAAAATATATACACTAATTTTATAGGCATTCAAAACTCAAGTAACGAAAGGTATCATCCCAGTGTGGTACAGTGTAATGATTTTACACAAAACAACTGAAACAATATCTATATGTTATGTGAAATATTTCACAAATATCTGAATTCAATTTTACTTTCCATCTCACCAAACCTTTTCAATATTATTATTTATAGCACATAAAACTCTGCAGTAGATAAATTCTGACTAGCAAGAAAGTTTGATTGTGAGCATTTTTGGTCAGTAAAATCTCTTTTAGGGAACAATCAAAATGCATAGTATTAAGTAAAATATTTTAACTATAATGGTTGCCATATTTCCTTGGTGTTAGGTTAAACTCATTGACAAGCTTAATTTGCTTTTAGTTATAAACTTTAATTCATAATTTAATCCTAAGCTATTTCAATATGAAAGATATACCACAATTTTGCAACTAAAAAGTATCTCAAAACAATGATATGATATGATTGACCTAGGTCATCAGGTTCAATTTCAGCCTCTATATAATTATAAGGTCCAATATCCATATACTATCTAATTCATCCCAATAGTATGAGTTGTTTCTGTAGTAATTTAAAATGTGATAACTAAAAAATGACCTCATCTGTAAACAATGTGGGACACCTTACAAGTGACGATGTTTTAAAAATGATTTATCATAAGAAAGGACAATATCATATAATAAAAAGATTTTGGAATAGGAGTTAAAAGACACTGAATCTCCATTAATTATTTGTATAAACATAACACTGTCAAATGATTCAGGTCATAACTTTCAATTCTGATTAAGAAAATAGATTTTTCTTCCATATTGTTTTTCTTATGTGGAAACTATACCATTTACTTTAAAAATAATACATTTCATTTTTATTCATAAACTAATAATTATTATTATATATAATGGTAAAGTATTAACACATCGATGACTAACAAACATTTATCTTTGTGAAACACATTTTTATTTTGTTGATCAAATATATTCAAATAAATAACACAATCATTGCTACCAAAAAGTTGTATTTTCTTACCTAAAGTACCTAGAATAGCACCTAGCATGTAGTAAGGACATTAGGAGTGTTTTAAACCATATTTTATACTGGTACAAAATCATATAATTATACACTATCAAGTTAAATCCAATTCTTTAAGGTCAAGCACATGATTTTGTTAAAATACAGCATGTTATTAACATAAAAGTAGGATATGATTGACCCAGATGGCACTTAAGGTACAATCCTAAAATTCTGTAATTTTTTAGTATATAATTACCCAGAATGACTGCTTTTAATATTTTCTTTACAAATAGGTTGAAGATGTGTCAAGATCTTCATAATTTTTACTTTTAATAGATAGGAAGATGAAAAGATTTTCTTAAATTATATACAGGGAAACTGCCTAAAAACGTTAGTAATATATTTATTTGTGTTTCTTCAACTTCTGATATGTGTACATGTTCCCCACTTCTCTTTAGAAATGTGTTTTTCTGACAAAACAGTTTATTAGCACATGGGAATAAGAATCCTACCCAAATTTAAGTAATTTGGGGGATTTATAGAAATCATTATATTATAATGATATCATAATCATTCTATTATAATGATATAATCATTCTATTATAATTATTCAGCAGTACAGAATCCACCTGCCACTGCAGGAAACACAGGTTCAATCCCTGGTCAGAAAGATCCCCTGGAGAAGGAAATGGCAACCACTCCAGCATTCTTGCCCAGGAAATCCCCATGGACAGAGAAGCCTGGCTTGCTAGAGTCTGTGAGGTCACAGAGGTCACAGAGTCCGTGAGGATACAACTCAGCAACTAAACAACAGCAACAACAATGGCCCAAATATGATACCTAACAGTTCTACTGAAGTCTTCTTTAAGAAATAACGTTGAAGAGTTACAAAACAAGAAGACAAGTAAATACATTAACACATTATTATATTTAGGCTTTCAAAAATCCTGAGAACAAGGACCATTAGGCTCCATATTCACAAACAAAAGGACATCATTAACCTGATTTTTCACAAAAGCAGGTAATTGCACATGTGAATTACCCTTGTACATGAGTACTTATTTTAAAATTATTACTGAATTGTCTTTATTATAATATGATAACTTTGTGAGCTATATTACCAATGGCAAAAGTAATGAGCAGAATTCCTTTGAGGATATTTGAAAGTCACAAGTAAACAGCTGAACTCAGAGGTACCTCTAGGAAAATAAATCATGAGGTATTATGAAAGTGAAAATTATAAATAATTCATCAGTTCCATTCCCTGGAGTGCAGGGATAGTACAAAATGATCTTAAGTTTACTATTCCTAAATAAATGCCTAGTGAGTGAAAGTCGCTGAGTCATGTCCGACACTCTGTGACCCCATGGACTATACAGTCCACGGAATTCTCCAGGCCAGAATGCTGGAGTGGGTAGCCATTCCCTTTTCCAGGGGATCTTCCCAATCCAGGGATCGAACCCAGGTCTTCTGTATTGCAGGGGTATTCTTTACCAGCTGAGTCACCAGGGAAGCCCAAACAGATTTCTGTTCTCTTTTTCTTGTTGTTTATAAGTCATTTCCGACTTTTCTGCCACCCCAAGGCATAAGTACCTAAGAGAGCAATTAAGGAAATAACAGTGTCAATGTACAATACTTTACGGAACATGTAAGGGTATATTTTATGAATAATAAAAGAGATTTAGGGTAAAAAAATGTATTAAAAACAAAAACATGAATTTATATTAAAAAGTAGCATTGATCTAGATTCCCTTTTCATAAAATAAAAGGAACACTATTGAAATATCATACTATTTAAAAATATATATTTAGTACATGGTCTACTTGTAACAAATTATATCTCATAAATAAAATTTAGTGAGATTATCAATTCACATGACATTATTATTACTTGTAAATACCTAATGGCCTTGGGAATCTACTCAGAAAAAAACACACTGAGAATATGTTACCTACTTAGTAATATATACTAATACATGTAATACACAATAAATATACAAAATATGACATATATATATATATACATATTCTAGTATATTAAATTAGTCTTCCTCACTAACTCTCCATAATCTTATTCCAGGGTAGTGATGCACAACTTTTACCTAAAATGTTGACATCTCATGTGTATTTGAAATTCATAGAATACTGAAATTTATAAAATAAAATATGTTCTATCATACGACAGGTGAATTTCTAATATGACTGAAACTACAAAAATGAAAAGCAGATTAAGAATCACTGATACAGACTTATTACCCTTAGAATCATTAGTCAAATCATTAAGGGTCATCATTTAAGCCATATTAATTCATTATCCAATATCTAGTTGGTATTCCAATGTTAATGATTCCTATTTATTTAAAATTAACATTCCATGCTATATGATTGCTTTTACATCTGCATTTGGACCTATTTTTACTAAATGTCTAAAGAATTTTCTGAGAGAGAAAAGTCCACTTAGGATCTTGTGAATACAAAGAAGTTTCATAAATAATTGTGTCAAAGATATTTCTTTTTTTATTTTGAAAAATGTACAGAAAAGCTAAGAGACTAGTAAATACATATATCCTTCAACTAGAAAACCAGTTGTTTATATTTTAATACATATTCTAGTCAGTCTTTTTCTCTTTTTTCCTTTGTCTCAATCCCTTATAGATTGCTTTGTATGAAACAAAAATCTAAAGAAAATTGCCTAATTTGTCAAGGACAAAGGCCCATTCTAAATTTCTCAGTCTGAGCAACTACTGCATTGCTCTATGAAGTAGCTTCTTAACATGCATAATCACTAATTTTAAAATTTGTAAATATAAATATTTGAATCATCAAAATAAAGTCTCCAATTCCCAAAGTGATAGCATTCATTTAAAAAGCCACATTCTCCCAAATAATGAAACGTAATATATTATCTATCAAGTATATAAATATTTATATTTATATATTAAATATTTTAAAAATCTATTAAGTATAAAAAGAATCATTTTATTATAAAATAAGCATATTTGTATAAAATAGTTCCAAATTCCATTAGCATACAGCATACTATTATCTTCTGCATGTGCATGCTGTCACTTCAGTCATGTTTGACTCTTTGTGACCCTATGGACTGTAGACAGCCAGCATCCTCTGTCCGTGGGAGTCTCTGGGCAAGAATGCTGGAGTGGGTTGCCATGTCTTCCTCCAGGGGATCTTTTCGACCAGGGATTGAACCCTCATCTCTTACGTCTCTGCATTTGCAGATGGGTTCTTTACCAAAAGTGCCACTTTCAAAGCCCCATTATCATCATATATTACATAATATATGGGAATTATTTTATTATATATTGAAATAAATGTTAGTTCTGAATGAAATAAATGTTAGCTCTAAATAACTGTTAAATATAACATTGTACAAGTAAACAAGTGATGGAAAAGTTAAAACATATTTCAACTGTAAATATTTAATAGTTTTTCCACATTTATTCATTGTTTATATTCCTATTAAATATAGAAAATAAGCACAAAAGAGTAACTCTTATCCATCATTTACAATGTACAAAACACTCTGATATGTTTTGAGATGGATGTAAACCCAAGTGGCCACGAAAAATACCACTTCTGTCCTCAGAAATTTAGAATTAACCAAGGAATATCATATGTAAGGCAGACATAGTCATCTCTGTCAGAAACATACCTCTGTCAACTGAAAATCAACATTCTTCCATTTGTTTCTTATTCTGGTGCCTTATCTTACAAATGATATTTCCATTCACTCAGATCTACTTTTCCTTACCTCCCAGTTCCAGAATTCTAAGAGTTCTTCCTCCTTTTGGAGGGAACGGTTGATGACCGAAACTACCCGCCTCTGACAGGAACGGGGATAACCACCAGCCTGAGCCTGCCTCTCAAAAGGAAAACAGGGGCTGAAAACTAACCAGAAGGATTTCCGAGCGGCTGAAAGGAGGGACCACTCCAGCTCACAGTAAGTCTCATAAAACTCACGCAGGAGAATTCTTGGGAGGGGCTAAGAGGAGGAGGGAGGAGACCACAGGTCCTACTAACCTCCCAGAATCTGTATGAATTACTACAGTAGCGTCATAAATGCTCATCCTAACACCGATGCGACTCTCTCCAACCTGTCTTAACTGCAGAGCTACCTCACTAAAAAATAAATAAGTAAATAAATAAATTTGAGCTTGCAACACCTTTTTTTCCCCCACTCTGTAATCATGAGGTCTTTCCCGATGATTAGGCAGTTAAGAATCCGCCTGCAATACAGAAGCCGCAGGAGACACAGATTGGATCCCTGGGTGGGAAAGATCCCCTGGAGGAGGGCATGGCAACCCGCTCTAGGTTTCTGGAGAATCCCCATGGACAGAGGAGCCTGGCAGGCTACAGAACATAGGGTCACCATGATTTGGACATGACTGAAGCACACACAGACACCTGTGATCATGATGCTGCCTCTGGATAATATCCAAACTCTTAGGAAAATTTATAAAACTCTTCCTCGGCTTCCCTGGTGTCTCAGTGGTAAAGAATTCATCTGCCAGTGCAGGAGACAAGGATTTGATCCCTGATCAGGAAGATCCCACAAGCCTCTGAGCAACAAAGCCCATGCACCACGACTACTGAAGCTTGTGCGTCCTAGAGCTGTGCTCTGCAACGAGAAGTCACCATGATGAGAGGCTCACAAATCACAGCTGCAGCAACTCGCTGCAACTAGAGGAACCTGTTGAAGCAACAAATATCTAGCACAGCCAAATAAATAAATAATTTTCTTAAGTGTCTTCCCTTGTTTAACGTCATTCAAACCCCATGCCGTGTATATGCCACTGCCATTATCAACCAAACATCAACTCTGCTCCAGTCTTAATTTTATTCCACAAATTTTCCTCACTTTCTCCCTATCCTCAACACCTTCGCTTATGCAGTTTATTCCACCTGAACCATGATTTCCACCTGGACCTCTTCACCTGCCCAAACCCAACCCTATCTCTGAACTCCAGACTAGGTTGTGACTTCCTCCATAAGGGCTCTGTGTGACCCTTCCAGGTTAACCATCATAGTTTATGAAGCCATTACTTCATCTGTTATAACACATTGACACTGCATATTTATCTGTGTAATGTCTACTTGCCTGCATATCTCCCCTGCCCCCAATTGGACTTCGTTTTAGGACAATAATTGTTCCTAGTTTAACGGCAACTGAGTACAGTTAGCAAAGTGTCTGAAATAAAATTGTTTAATAAGTATAGTTTGAGTGAATGAATAAATGATGATTAATTAAGTACTAAATTGAAGTATAATTAATGTGATACAGATGGCAAGGTTAAGAAAACTTCTTCAATGCGGAAAAAAAATAATGTTTTATGGAGGAGTTTGCAACTGACCTATGCCTCAGGATGGCACTGGCTTTGATAGTTGAGAAAAGACAGAAATGGAGTTCTGAGGTCAGAGTTCCTGTGTTCAAACCATAATCGTAAATGACATGTTCAAGCAGTACCAAAGCAAAGCATTCTTACTGTTCAAAAATTGTGAAGAACAAGGATCTGAAAGCACCATTATTAATTACTGGCTGTAGATAGAAATATAAGGTATTCTCATGATCACACACACAATTGTGGAAAGCTAGGAAATTTTTCACTGATGTTCCATTATTCAAGGTTTCAAAAGATAGACCAAATGAATGAGAGGTCATGGGTAACGTCAAACACAAATCCTCTTCTCACTAATGAATGCAATGTGTCACACCACATTGTAACTGTTGCATTTAAAGAATAAAAATATAGATACAACAGTGGAATAGGTTGCTCCTTGCTTTGGGAGGTAGAGGATGGGGAGAAGACTGATGATGAAAATGACATGCTATATTTAATTTCTTCACAACAAAGTAAACATATATTAAGCTCTTTTGATATGCCATGCATTTTACCAATATTTCCTCTTTTGCCTCTGAGATGTACAGTGTGGCATGTTTTATTATCACCATTTACTTATTTAGATGACTGAAGTTCAAGGTGAAAGAACATGCAGCAGAGCAAGGGTTCAAGCACTTCTCTTGAACTTAAACTGAAAACCGTGCTCTCTGTTAGACCATACCACAACCGAATTAGAACTAATTGCTTATTGGAAGTTATTTATTAGGATTTTCGTTGCCACTTAGTGAAATGCTTTCGAACAAAATAAAATCTTTAAATGGACAATATAAATAATAAAAATACAAAATAAAATGAAAATGGGATCATTTTATCTCAGGCAATTATAAGCAAGTGATCTGAGTAACTACATATTATGAATTTTCATAATATACGTTTTCATATGATGGCTTTTCAAAGCATGTCTGCTCCGTATACTTTAATGTTTTCAATAAAGATTATAGCTTAATCAACTAAATGTTACTCAGTTTAATGTCTTTTAAGATATACTATAAACTAAAAAACAAAAATCAGAAAACTAAGGTTTTCAGAGTGTATGTGTTATTTATTGAGTTAAAAGTATAATCATGGTCAGATAGATTTAACTTACCTATCTGATCTTCAGAGATATTACAAGATTAATAGTCTGATTACTCAATCTGATTATAAATTGCTTTACAGTATAACAAAAAGAAAAAAAAAACACTATCCAACATACATAAAACAGAAGTGGTGTCTCAAGATGGGAGACATAATATCATTTCAGAGGAATGAGATGACTTTAATATTTTGTTGAAATGCAGTCATAAATTGTTGTATAAGGTTAGTTTTCTTATGTTCTCAAACATACCAGATAATGACAAGAATATGAGGATCATTTCTAACAGTATTATTTGAAAGAACAATAGTGTGAAAACTCAAGACTATACCTAAAAATATACATATATTTATATATTATAGTTACATTTAGCAAGGAAAATCCCTGGATATAACAAAAATAATTTTAAGGGTATAGCTTTTCATGAACACCAATTAAACTCAAGTATTAAATTTGACCTATTCAAACATGCATGCATAATATGACACATCATCTTCCTATATGCATGTACATACAAATTACCATCTTTGAATGTTCATGAACTATATGTAGTACATAGTCAAATTTAATAAAAGAATGAGAGAATCATTATTCAGTGATTTACATCATCTCTTTAGTAATGATGCATTAATTTATGACTTCAATTCTAGTTATGATCTATAATTTTAGATTTCAAATGGCCTAAAATTGCTCTACCTTAATCTAGACATTGTTTATTTAAAGGTATTGATTTTTTTAAATATTTATTTAGTGACAGACTTTATATTTTGGGGCTCCAAAATCACTGCAGATGGCGGCTGTAGCCATGAAATTAAAAGATGCTTATTCCTTGCAAGAAAAATTATGACCAATATAGACAACATATTAAAAAGCAGACATCACTTTGCCAACAAAGGTTCATCTAGTCAAAGCTTTGCTTTTTCCAGTAGTCATGTATGGATATGAGAACTGGACTATAAAGTTGAGCACTGAAAAATTGATGCTTTTGAACTGTGGCGTTGGAGAAGACTCTTGAGAGTTTTCTTGGACTGTAAGAAGATCCAACCAGTCCATTCTAAAGGAAATCAGTCCTGAATATTCATTGGAAGGATTGATGCTGAAGCTGAAACTCCAATCCTTTGACCACCTGATGCAAAGAACTGACTCATTAAAAAAGACCCTGATGATGGGAAGGATTGAAGGCAGGAGGAGAAGGGGACGACAGAGGATGAGATGGTTGGATGGCATCACTGACTCAATGGACATGAGTTTGAGCAAGCTCCGGGAGTTGGTGACAGACAGGGAAGCCTGGCGTGTTGCAGTTCATGGGGTCACAAAGAGTCAGATATGACTGAGCAACTGAAATGAACTGAACTGAACTGATGCCAAGTCTTAGCTGCAGCATGTGAGATCTTCTAGTTTCCTGACTACAGATCAAACTTGGGGTTTCCGCATTGTGAGCACAGCCTTAGCCACTGAACCACCAGGGAAATCCCTAAAGATATTGAATTTTTAAATAACCCAGTGGAGTAGGTAGGATTTTAAGGAACCCAATATTCATGGGTAGGATTTTGCCACTCTCTTTTCCATACTTCATCAGGTGTATAGGGAAGGCATTGCTTTATCTTAGTGCACCTGCTGAAGTAAACAGTAATATGTTGAAATGGAAAGAAAGTCATTCTGACTCTTAGCTATGCAATTTATTACTGGGTTTATATAAGAATTAAACCCAAAATTAAGTTCTTCTTTTCCTTATGAATTCCTAATTCTTGCATTTTTCTCTTAAACAAATTTATAAAAAGTAACACTGATCCTTGAAGCAAAAGGAAATAAAAAAGCCATTCAATTCCAGACATCACAAAAATCTCACATTCTCCACTCAGAGATGACAGAAATAATGGACTGCACTGATTTGAATTAGCAATTCTTTTTGAATTTTAAAAATAATTGTTTAGGTGGTTAATAACTACTTTAAATTATTTTCAATATGTTTGTTGGAAATTATTAAAATAACTGCATACTGGATGGATTTTCATTCATTTGTCTTCTAAAATTTTACAATGTACTAATATTATCCTCTTAACCACCTTAGTTTATGGCCAAATGATGAAGGATCTGCTGGCATAGGAACCCGGGGAGCCCCTCATGTCTAACACACTGTCATGCACATTGTAAGGTTTTGGAACATGTGCTGAACTGAATTCCTTCTTATTTTATTGAAAATATATGATCTGCTTCATTAGGTACTGCTTACACTAGCAAGAGACTGCCATGATATTAATATGCTGTAATACATTATTATTGTACTTTCTCACTATTCTTCTTCTAAAAAAGTCGAGCTTTCTTGTTTTAAATCACATTGTTAAGACTGGACTGAGAAGTGAATCTTCTTAGTCATTTAACTCTGCTAAACCTCTATTCCAGAGGGTACTTGTCGTTATTTATTTTATTTAGCTGATGGAGCAATACAGTGCCTCTGAATTACAGCTTTAAGTGTTTTCCATCTTAATGAGGGTTAGTATTCCTCTGAGGAGGTTATATTGCAGAGGGAACTAATCTCCTGCTTGATTCTGTCAATACAATCTTGTCCTACCAATAAAGAGGAAGTTAAATGCTACTACCTAATGGTAGAACTGATTAGAAAAAATGAACAGAAAGTGAGTTCCATTCTGTAATTCTGTCCAGAACATAGGAGACATTATCCTTAAAAGCCCAAAGTTCAAGAGTCACTTGCTCTATCTTTACAGTTTAAATATAAAATATGTTGGTGTTTTGATATAAGTGATCAGAGAAAAAAATCATGGTAAGATTCAGATTGTACTCAATTTTCATTCAAAAGGCAAGTGGTCAGAGACTGAAGAGCAAAATTCAAATGGAAAATATTTAGAATAGTATTCTTAGATTAAAAATCTAATTTTAAAGTAAAATATGAGGGATGCTTCAGAAATCTTATTATAATTAGCATCTTTGACTACCAAAACTGAGAAACAAAAGACAGTCTAAAATAAAGATTTAAAATAATCTATGTACAGGAATGAAGTGGAAATAATGGTACCAGACATCTGGATTTAATATGGTTACTGTAACTGGAAACACGGTTCTGCTTTTTCTGGCATTCTTCAATAATAAAAAGCATCCTGGCTTGTAAGGTGGACAAAGTGCTTCTTGTCAGTAAAAGAATTCTGCCACAAAAATGCAAATTTATAGGGAATCTGATGAAAAAATTTAATTGAAAAAAAATACTCTGTGCAAATTCATGCACGTGCAAAGATAATAAACCTTTTGCTCCTGCCTTTAAGGACAGTGGCCTCAGTTACAGTTTTGCAAAGTTTCAGACATGCTTTATAAAAAATATATATTTATGGTGATCCTGAGTAAAAATTGAAAGTATGATACTAACTTGTTGCTTAGCTAAGGTATCTGTACTACTGTTGATAAAGGCTCAATGATGTATTTTAAGACTAAAACATAATAACTGGGATGAAGTTCAGAAATCTTGGAATTTGGTAACCAAATGGACAATAAATCTCTTGCTCTTTAATAAGACTAAATATTGCTTTGAAGTTAACCAGGTCTAGAAGGTGAAAAGAGCTTTTGAGTTAGAAGTGTCTATACTGAGAAACATAAATAGAAGTGTATAATCTGAAGTCACACACACACACACACACACAAATAGTACAGGTAAGGAAGTTCCAAAGAAAGTTTAATAAGATTATTAAAAAGTTTTTTCAAATAACCTGATTGTTTCAGCCATAGAAGACTCTTTTAAAATTTCAAAATAATAATATTCAGTTTCTTTTTAATCATTTGCAAGGAAGTGAAAATATTTGAACTTCCAGCATAAGTCAGGGTTTCCCTCGTCACTCAGTTGGTAAAGAACCTGCCTGCAGTGCAGGAGACCCGGGTTCGATTCCTGGGTTGGGAAGATCCCCTGGAGAAGAAAATCACAACCCACTCCAGTATTGGTGCCTGGAGAATCTCATGGACAGAGGAGCATGACAGGTTACAGTCCATGGAGTCCCAAGAGTCGGACACGACTTAGCGATAAAACCACCACCAACCACCTCAGAGAGTGTGGTTATAAACATTGTCAGTCCATGTCCATGTCATGGCTATCCATGACAGCCATGTTCAACTTTTTGAGATCCCATGCACTGCAGCCCACCAGGCTCCTCTGTCCATGGGGATTCTCCAGGCAAGGATACTGGAGTGGGTTGACAAGCCCTCCTCCAGGGGATCTTCCTAACCCAGGGATCAAACCAGGTCTCCCGTATTACAGGCAGATTCTTTACCATCTGAGCCACCAGGGATACATCTGTACCACCAACAAAAGAACCAGAAACAGGGAAAGTCCTCAATAAATACAAGATGAAATAAGAAAATTAAACTTGTAAAGTGAATTTTTGCAAAGTTAATATGATCTTCCATTCACCGTAAATCCTAAAAATCAAAAGGTATAAGCCACTGAAAATGTTTCCACTAAAAAACAGCTAACAATGAAACACGAATCACCACAGAATCAGATGTCAACTAAATCATTATGACTTTATTTGCAGAGCCATCCTTGTTCTTCCATGTCTCTTTAATAGTTATCCTTTAATATTTTAGGTAGAAAATACATTTTTTACTGACCTATCTGTATCTTGAGCAATTTGACAACCATCTTTTCCCCTTAAAGAGAATTATATTTACAATATCAAACTGGACATGTGTGAAAATATGAGTGATCAAGCATTAAATTTGCCTTGTGGATTAATTCAAAGCATACTTCAAATAGCAAAAAAATCAAAATAAAAAGATAAGCCTCTTAAGCACAATTGTATCTTTTCATTGTTATATTCCCAAGCTTTACCTAGTGCACTCAACTGATCAGACATCCAATAAATATTTCTTTAAAAAGAACAAAAAATAACAAAAAGATGTGATCTATAACAAACAAACCAATCTAGCAGTAAGCAGTTATATCTTTGTCTGCTGTTTTCCAATTTCTTCTGAACCACCAACTAATAAATAGTGTCAGAACATTTGTGTTGCTGTTGTTTAGTCATTAAATTGTGCCCAACACTTTTGCAACTTCATGAACTATAGCCTGCCAGGCTCCTCTGTCCATGGGATTTCCCAGGCAAGAATACTGAAGAGCGTGGCCATTCCCTTTGCCAATTCAGAACTCTGGGTATTTCTAATTAAAAAATGAGTCTTCAGCAATGGACTTTTGCTTACCTAGTTTGCCAGAGATGCTGGGATGGTCTATGTTTGCATACACTAACTATCCTTACAGTGCCTGATGTTGGCAATATATTCAAGCTTGTGTAACTAAACTTTTTTCTAAATATGAACACCTGCTTTCCCCATCATTGCCCAATACAGAATTATGAAAACATTTGGTAATTTCAAGGACCACTCTTGGCAATAAATTACTTTAACTGCTAAAGTAGCTCAAACTGTCTCCACATTTGGGGAGATATAAAGAACTTAAGATACTAAGTTTAAAATGAAAAGTAAAGTAAACCTATTTTTAAAAGAAATCTTTATTATTAAAAAGAGTTTTTATATAAAAAGAGCCAGCCAAGTTTTGAAGAATTTTATAAGAAAGAATAAATGGGGCATTACTATATCTGATACATAGAAACTGTTGAATATAAGTTAATACCTAGCATATTATGTATATACTAGAGGTAATTTTAAGTCTTTATTGAATTTGTTACAATATTGCCTCTTTTTTTTATGTTTTGTTTTTTTGGCCGCCAGGCATGTGGGATACTAGCTCCCTGACCAGAGATGGAACCCACATTCACTGCACTGGAAGCTGAAGTCTTAACCACTCCCAGTAATTTTTAAAATCATACTGTCTGAACTGGCCAGGAATACCTTCTAAACAATAAACATAGGAATCAATATTGCAGGACTTATCTGAAGACAAAATCTGGTAATAGAAAAAAAATTAATAAATAGTTAATAACTGTCCAGTTTCAATGCTGAGCAAACAAATTGTTATCTTCAGCTCAGACCTTTGCAAATCTATATCTAAAAGACAGTAAAGTAAGTCAAATTGTTATCATTCTTGTGATGAAAGAATCATGTGACCCTAGACTAAACTTTGGTTTACCTTACTGATTCAATGTTATTGATGAGAAAGAAATATATTTAATAGTTAATCACAGTTTATGATGGAGTTGCTGTTTTTACTCTAAATCAGAATTGATTTCCTTAAAGAGACACTGTCAAGGATAGATAGAAAAAGTTCTAATGACATGAGTGATCTTTCATATCTTCCTGGCCTACCTTCATAGATTGTAATTTGTTGTTTTGTCTTCTAAATTGGTTAAATAAGAGATGTGTTTAAATGTCCACATTTCATGGATGGATGGAAGAGCCACATGAAAACCTGTTAGAGTTGACTCTAAGAGGAAACATGGGTGCTGCAAGTTATTTTTCTCCACAGTTATGTCACTATTTCAACATAATTGGTGTTACTCTTTTAACTGAAATAGAAAGCTATACATTTAAAATAATCTGTCCTTGATCTACAAGTTCTCAAATAAGCAGACAAGGTGTTGCAAAAATGTGAATGTTGGGGAGGAGCGATGTAAGACTAGAAGTTCCACTCAGAGGTGAGAAGATGCTGAAAATAATTACTTTAGTCAAAAAAGAGGCTTCAAGAATAACTTTTTGCTTCTTAAGAAAGTGCTCAGGGTTGTTTTTCTTAGCTATGAATTTTAAGTTTCAATTCACAGAGAAGCCTGGATTCATTTCTCTTGGTGCATATTTCAAAAAAAGAAAAAGAAAAGTGTTGTTTTTGAGTGGGAATTTCAAAAGTGGAACAGAGTATAACTTACAAATAAAAAAATGCATATCCTATCAAAAATTGCTTACTCAAGACAGGTTTTGAACTCAAATTAGCAAGTTGGTTAAAAACCTCATTTGGAGTGAAATTAGTAATAAAAACAGAAAATATACTTTCTAATCTGTCGCTGTTGTTAAAAGATCATTGGCAATTCATTTTTATTCTAGATTATTCAATTTTGGAAACGCTAGTCTTATTTCACATTATTCGATAGTATAATATTGAAAATATTTTTATCACATGTATATAATATTTTGGAACTTTGTACTCTGGTGACAGGCCTGAATGAAAAATCAGAAATTCTCATTGTAAATTCAAGTAAGGCCACTCAATTTAAATGTTTTGAGTAAGCTAGACTTGGTCTGTATATTAATATATTTGGTGTTATATAAGAAAATGTTGAGAAAGTATGGGTCAATGATCTTAAAGAAGCATTTATTTACAATTCTGTTGTGTGATTTATTCCATCTTTAATGATCTTCTGAATAATTAGATTTTGTTCATTACAATTTGAGGTGTTCACTTCTGAAAAAGACTATTCCACAATCTCTGTACATACATTTACGGGGATGATTGTTTAAAACCATTAGAAATATTGCCACACAAAGATAGGAAAGCCAGTTAAATATATTATCTATCTCAGAAACTCAGTGATTGAATTAACTTTTGTTCTATATTTACTTTGGCTACCTCAGAAGGAGCTTCTACACCCAGTATTAAGTTGCATATCTAAAAGCAGTTACAAATACTTGTATCTTAAAAGTGCATGCATATCAAAGATATTACAAATCACACAGAACTCATGATAAGCAACCTGCATAAATAGGCGATTTTGTATTTTGATACTTGAGTGTACCCATTTAAATTTACTCCTTGATTTGTTAACTACCTTCCCAAACTGGCTTCTTTTTGAGAACATCATTTGAAATGTTTTAAAGATCATATACTTAAGTTGTGAGAGTGTTTAATGAAAGTATGAAATAGTGGGTCACTATTTGACACTGAAAAACTAAAATGCATGCTTACTCAATTCTGATCTTCCCAAGGCTAGATTGCTTTTTAATGGTGCAATATTCTAGAGATAGCTTTTAAAATTAACAAAATGCAAGAGTCCAGAAAAGTTAATAAAAAAAAGCTCAATCCTGATGAGGTTGGCTGATACTCACAGAAATCACGAAGAAAAAGTCTAACTATAAGCATTCTTTCACAATAAATCTATAATGGAATTTAAATGAAACACTCCATTATGAGACAATAATTCTTATGTAGCAGAGAACTACAATACATTTGACTGTAATGTTAACATATTTATTAATTTAATCAATAAATGTGTATTTTATAGATTTAATTTGCTGGAACTGTAACATGGTAGTTTCTTTATTAGCTATTAAAACAAATTTGTTATGCCTTGGGTACTTCTAAAGTCATCCACATCTGAGAAAATTAGGGTTTATGCAGTAATACAAATGCCCCTAAAATATAAGTTAATATAGGTTACACTGAGGAAAACTACCATTTGTAAATCTAAACTTAAAAAATTAAAAATGTGAGAAATTATAAATTATAAGAAATAACAGTGAATATGGAAGAAAAAGATTCTACAAGATTTTCTAATTATTAGATTGCGTGTCATATTTTCACATATGAATTCATGCTTTGTTGGTTAAAAGTAAACAATTAAAAATTAACACAATTATTTATGTTAAAATAAAATACCTAGCAATCCACTCAGCTCACTAAAAGTATATTAGTTATATCTTTTAATCTTTGGGGAAAAAGAAACTGGTTAGAAAATTATCACTGTGTTTATTTCAATTAGAGCATCTACTAGTTATCATGTGCTACTTTGAATATGAAATTGAGAAATATCCCAGAACTGTTTGCATGAATACTTTATTTCAAATATAAATATAGATGAGCTAATTCATGGCTTATAAAATAGTTATCTATGGAAACTTTGTAACTGGATAGGTCTGCAAATAAGTAATTGGATATAAATATTCTTAATAACCCATCAAATATCCTTGAAATGAGAGCAATAAAAGCTTTAAACTGTTATTGATGAGGATATTTGATGACCAGTATAAAACGCTTAGAGTGGCTATTTGATATTGCTAAGAGAGAAAAAAAAAGCTGGATCAGAACTTCTAGATATATTTTCAGTAAAAAGGCCATTAGTGTTCACGGTTAAATTTCATCTTCAGAGAATCTTTTACTCTTTTATAGAGTGGAATAAACATCTGTACACCACCCTTTTCTTTTAAGAGTCAAGACCATCCATTAGCAATCAATGATATTAAGCACATTTCTTTTTTCTTTGGCTCTCTTTTAGAACTCATGAATTGTAAACCTTAAAATCATAAAACTAAATAGCAGCACATGTAACTCTGGTCAGAGTTACACTACTAAATGTCTAAATGAAATTTGCCAAGTAATTGCTAAATTAAAACACCAACAATGCTAGATGTCACCTAATTAATTCTGAATTAAGCTGAATATGAGTTGATAAATGATAGAAATTACCAGTCTGATTTTTCTCAAGTTTATTTATTATGAAAGTTGTTATATGAGAATATTTTGATCTTGCTTCAATTAAACTAAGAGAAACCAACAAGTTAATAGTATAAACCTGCTAAGAAATCAGACTTTCACTAAATGACATTGAAAAGCCAGTCAAGAACAACTATTTTTGTAAAAATGACTCTTCTCCCAGGACAGTCAGTATTAAAGTAGTGGTAAATATAATGTAAGAACTAACGTGTCTTAAGGAGTAAGCTTTTCTCTTTCTAAGCTATATGATATCAAAATAAAAGAAACATGTAAACTCATTAGACACCATAAAAGCAAACCAAGAATATTTGGTACTTATATATATATATATACATATATATATATATGTATATATATATATATATGTTTTTTGTTTTTTTTTTTAAGTTGATTCAACATTACTTCTTTCATGGAGAGTTTTATCCAGAAAACAAACCAAAAAAATCAAATGCAAATGATACCTTTTACAAAATACATATTGTCTCCACAACATTTATCTTTTTAAAGAATCCTTATTTAGCGTCATTTTTTTCTACAACACTCAGGTGTTTTCAACTATGAGAGAGAGAAGGAATGTAAAGAGTAGACAGAAATCTTACTAGGATCCCATTAGTGAGGCGGAACTAAAAGTTGAGGAAGGAATCTTAGATCCATCTCTCTCTACTTTTCACAATGACCCACTACTAGAGGTAAAAAGAAAAATGTCAGAAGACTTCATTAGTCATAAGTCATAGTCATAATATACAAATACCTTTGGGATATTTTTAAATAAAAGATGTTTGTTCAAAAGTTGACACAGATAATCTTTACATTTCTTTTTATGTCTGAACTTTGAGCTTCTGATACTAATACTCAATTTTATAAATGATTTAAATTTTAGACACTTACTCTGGTCTGTAATTACTCATTTTGGAGATAATATGAAAAAAATCAAAGTAACAAGTAGCATAGGAAACTGAAGCATAGGTTGATAAGAAAGCATCAAAGTTTTGAAGTTCTATCAGTTGAGCTCTTTGCACTTGTAGAGAGAAAAACACAAAGGCACTATCTTGAAAAGAAAGTCTATTTTATTTAAAGAACACACAAACCTAGGAGTAAGGCTAATGTCATATATGCATGTATATGTATGATACACACACACATGCACACAGACACTCTTACAATCCCAATGGTTCCATCCTACTTAGGTTTGATTTACTTGACTATCATATACCAGTCATTCAGCATGATTAAAATCAAAATGTATTCTACTTTATAAAAATGTACATTTCCATTACAATGTTGAGTTTATTAAGAGAAAATATCTCATCAGAAACTGAAATGGCATATTATCTGATTAAATGATAAGTGAAATCAATCATATGGTATCATGCTTATTTTATTTTAAAACACTATTAGAGCAATGTAATTTAAAATAAATGCCTCTTCACTCACCCAAAAGTAGACATATATATGTAATATAATATATAATCATGTCATGTTCACTACAATAGAACTCTAGAGGTTAAAATGCAAAAGAACTAAGGAAGTGGAATTCATTGATGAATTACTTTTTCCAGTGGAGTAAAAACTACCTCTTGCATCAAACTAAGAGAAGCACTATAACTTTGCAATTTTATGACCCAAAGTTGCAATTATCTTTCATATGTCTTCAATATGTTATCAGTGAGCCTTACAAGCAGAAAATTATTGATCAGAGATCTACATCAATAAATGTAAGCACTCAAAATATTTCCAGAGAAACATCTTAAAGAATACAATTTTTTAGAGAAGAAAAACTGTTAGAAATAAATGGAACAGTTTTAGGATTGTACCTTATTAATATTTCTTTTTGTTTCACTGTATGGGGACTCCAGACTCCTTAAACATATTAGCATACCATAACAAAACAATATCAATAATAATAACAGAAGGTTTTCAAATTGAGTTTTAGCATTTTAATTGAGACTTTTTGGGGGGGGGATGTTGTTAAATCTGAGAGTGGAAGAAATCTGTTGGCTGGTAACACTATACATCTACAAAACTTGGAATTTTAAAAGTCTTATTTATGTGAAAATTTTCAAAATGGAAAAAATTGTTTATATTGTATTTTTCAGTTTCCAACTGGTTTCCTAAGCCCCAAGATTTCTGTACTGGGGTCAAACATAACTGACCTTAGGGCAAGCTCTTCTCTCACCGTATTTGACAACACAACACATATCTAAAGATTTTTTTTTTTAATTAAGAAAATTACATGAAAATACCCCCCCAAAATTTCTCTCAAGTAGTCAGAATTAAATTGCTGTTTGAAGATGCCCTGCATAGCTCTCCAGCTGTCCTTTATGTATTCAGATCTGTGACCTTAACAAGGAGCAGTTTTAAGGCATTTCTGCAACTACTTCCTTCATTTGGGTTCTACATTCCTTCCTCTAACGTCTACCCTCTCCATTTGTTCCTCTCACCTTGGCCCAGTTTATGATTTCTGTAACATTGTTAGACATTTGAGTAAATGTACCTTGAACACTCAAATGAATGCATGTTAAACATTTAAATGGATTTAAACGGCTCATGAATGCAAATATTACAAAGTTATGCATCATAGCAGACCCATTTGAAAATACATATAACCCATCCCTTCAAACAGGGGAAAAAAATTGTCACGGGAGGGGTCAAACACAGGTTATCTCATTGTCAATAAAATATAGACATTTGGTTCTTACCTGCTTAACTGCATGATGATAAATCTAAATGGCACGCAAAAGAAAAAAAAAAAAAAAAGTCCCCCAAATCTGGATCATCTGTCTTCGAAGCGGCTGTGACAGTTTTAGACACTGGTGCCTTCTTCGTTGCTTATATTTGACTGGCTAGACTATTTGTAAGCAATAGTAGGGTTATTTCGCAACCCCAGTCCCCTCTTTGCCTTTTCAAGCCTCGGGCGGGCATCTCACGCCTCTGGAAGCAAGCATCTCCTCCTCGGAGGTTACAGCCTCCCCAGCGTTTCCTAGTCGGATTGCCGTCCGAGGGTGGTCCCTGCCCTAAAGGGCTGCTCGCGTTCCTGACCTGATGCAAAGGAGAAAGCTCTCTGGGCTCAACTCTTGGGGACTAGGAAAACAGCCATCGGAGACCAACTCTCAGCCACCGGTCGGCTGCAGATCCAGCTTCTCCAGCGGCCGGGAAGCACCACCCCCTCTCGGGCGGACGCCGGAGGGGAGCGCGCCCAGCCTGGACCCTCCTACCTCGCGCCCCACCTCCAGGAAAGGGGGACAGAAACAGAAAATCCTAACTCGCAAGTGGGGGTAGTAGAAGCTGAAAGACTTCTAATCCCTGCGGTTTGCTTTCCACTTCCCTTCCAACCTCTGGCTCCAAGTTGACAGCCAACTCCTTTCCGCCACCCCTCCCGCCCGCCAGATCGCTGCGAGTTGGTGAAGCAGGAGAGGGTGTGACGGTCAGCCACACTTTCCCACAGAGCCCGAGAAGTCAGCTAGCTCTTCTAAACCCAGCTAAGCGGACGGATGCAGAGGGCGACTTTTTTTTTTTTTTTTTTTTTCCTGTTTGAGGCAGGCATGCTGGAGAGCCGTCAAATCTTAATCTTAGTCACAGCTCATCAAAAATAATAATAAAAAATAAATAGAAACGCAGATGGGAGCGGATGAGGAATTCTCATTCCAAATCTGGCCTCTCGCACAGAAGAGCGGTTTTGCTCAAAAGCGGCGGGAGGAAGGCTGGAAATGGAGCAGGAAGTAAGGAGGTACCCCTGGCGCGCGCCCCGCTCCGGGGCTGCGATGCCCACGCCGGGCGCACGTTCGCCGCAGGGGCCGGGGGCCGAGGCTGCGCCTGCGGGGCGGGCGGGGCGCGGGGTACCGTCCCCACCCGGGCGAGTCATCCCCACTCCCGGCGCCCAGCCCGGCAGCCTGGTCCACCCAGCCGCCTGTCCTCCGCGCCCCCCGGAGCCCAGGTAGCTTAGGCGTTGCCACGAGCTGCGGAGAAACCTCCAGGCGAGTCGCCTGTTGCTACCCCACCCGGCGAAAGCGCCTTTGGCCGCGCGAGCCTGCTAGACGCACACCTCCCCTCCACCAACTTGAGTTTCAGGTTATGATACAGGAAAACGCACTTACCTAGGTACCTTACGTCTGTGCCTTACTGGGGGTAGACTAGGTTAAGAAGCAAAGATCTGACTGCACTGAAAGTTGGATTTTTTTTTTTTTTCCCCTTCCCTCCCTCCACTCCTGCGCAACACCAGCAGTCCTCCAAAGAGGATGTTTGAATGGGTGAATTATGCTAAGCTCTCCTTTCTTCAGCTGAAGTCTCGGACGCCGATGGCACTTGTCTGGCAGAACGACCAGGCTGGGAAGGAGACCAGGTAGAAACTAGTGACGGGTGAGGGGCGCCAAGAGGTGCGGACCACAGGCAGCCCCGTTTTCTCGCTGGGAGCCAGGGGGGGAAAGCCCTTGAATCCCGAGACTGGGGGATGGGGTGTTGCTGCAGCTGGAGCACTTTTCTGTCTGGAAGCTAAAAGGGCTCTTGAATTTTAAAAAACCCATTACTTAGGTTGTCGAGTCAGTCATCAATGACGACAGAAATAGTTCTTTCCGAGAATTTTTTTTTTTTAAAGGAAGAAAGAAAAGAAAGAAGGGGGAGAAAAGACTTGAAAAATAGGTTTTCACCTCTATCCATCAGAAATGTAGAAACCAACAACTTGTTTTTATGGGGGGGGGGATTCACAGAGGGGGGAAAAATACGTATGCATTAGAGATGACTAATGATACATTCAGGTTTGGCATTAAATAAATACTGTGTCCTTGTCAATGAGTGAAGTAAAAGCTGAGATTTAAATGTTTCTCAACACAGCTATACTTAAAAGGGAAGTGGTAATCATAACTGTCAGTTAAGCCCATAAAAATGCTCATAAAAGTGAAAAAAAAAACATATCAACATCCTTGTTAAAAATGAGTCTAGGGGTTGAACAAGTGTGAAGAGTGAGCCAATTAATTTTTCATATAAAGCCTGTCCCTGAATTTCAGTGATTAGAACCAATATAATCAGTGCTTCCTTCTGATAGTTTTCTTCCTCTGAAATGAGCACTCTGTCCAATTAACTGTTCACTGGGTAAATTTACAAAATCGAAAATGTACTCCCAAGTGTGATGCCCGAATTTAAATACAACACCCAAAATAATGTGTTCATGTGTGATTTGGGATGTTGTTTAAAAAAAAAAAAATGGTGCTCTCAAAACTCACACTCTTCTTGTTACCATACAGTGGATTTTAGTGCTTGATATCCTGCTGAACCCATAAAAATACACTTTAGGAAAGTACCCCCTAGTCATGTAATTGCTTACAATGAGCAAATAGTGACCTGAACAACCTTCTAAAGATCAGGAACTAGCGAACTTTCTCAGACCCTGAGATTGTCAGCAGGTCTGTTTAAAGCTCACTCTTAGACAAAAATATAAAATTTGATCTTTCAAATGGCACAGGAATATGTGCCAAGAAGCTTTGGTGGGGGGGGGGGGTAGTGGAGGGAGGGATGGTTAATGTTTCCTATAACCTGAACATAAATGAGGGCAGAAATAAATAAAGAATGGAAAAGGGAATGGGGTGATTCATTACATGGGCTATATCATAGTAGCACAATTGCAAGGAACATACTAATTAATCAACAGGGTCACTTATATCTTTGAGTTCTGAAAGTGACAAAAATGCAAGACATGAGACATTTGTTAAACACACAGGCTTATTATAAATAACATTAGCAATAAGTTTCTAATCACATATGAAGAGAACTTACCAGAGGAAATTTCAGGAAGCAAGAGGACTGTGAGAAAAATACATCCAGGATTCCAACAGATATTCCATGATCTTCCAAAGCAAGGTAGAGTGATGAGCTTCAGGCTGGTGGAACTTTGAAATAATCAGCAATTCCTGGTGGCATGTAACCAAGCAAAAACCAGTTACACGGAAAGCCAGGAAGCCCCAAGGAAGGGAGGCAAAATGTGAAAGAGGTGCCTTTTATTGCGGGGGGTGGGGGGTGAGAAGCAGGAGGGGGGAGGCTTATTTGTGGTGATCCTTAGGCAGGCAAAGTGAAAATTTACCGACTGTACAGCCCCAGACAGTGGGCGAAAATAAAAGCTGTGTAACCCCAGAGACCAGAAGGTGGACTACAGATAAATCTGCGAAGAGAAGTAAAAAGATGTGTTGAAGACAGCGAGATAAAGAGAGAACTAGTGAGCGAAGCTGTAGTCATCCTGATAGATAGAGCAGCAAGAGTGATTTAGTCTGCTAAGGAGGATCCAATGAGAATTCAAGAGGGCACCGCTTCGGAAATCCTGCTTAGATCTTCCCTCTCTCAGTTCTTTTAAGAGTTACCTGCGCTGGGAACATTATTATTAGGATTAACAGTATTCCATCAGTGCATTCCACTAGGATCTCCCTTTCCTTCCCTCGCAGCAACGGAGGGAGGCGCAGTAAGGAAGCCCAACTCCACCGAGCCCCCCAGATAACCCCCTGTGTTCACTTTGGGATGGCCGGATCCTCGGGAGTTGGCCTGGGGGGCTGAAGATGCGGAGGAGGCCGGGTCTCCCGGGAGCTTTCGGGGGCGCAGGGCCGGGAGGCGTAGGCAGGGGACCGGGGAACCGCGGCTGGAAGCGGCGGCGGCGGCGGCAGAAGCCCTCCCAGGTCCTGCTTCCTCGGCGAATCCTGCTTCCCCGGGACTCCAGGCGATGGACTTCCATCGGGAACCTCAGCTCCAAATGCCTCACTTTAGCAGCTAGAGCTTTGGAGGTTCTGAGGATCGTCCCTGCCCCTGGGGGGAGCGGGTGACAGGCTGCGAGTCACCCGCGCCCCCTCTGATTCCTGCACTGTTAACGGAGGGAGAGTGAGGCAGAAATGGCTTTGCTGCCGAACGCATTATCTGGCCATGTTCCTAGCCCGGTACCGCACAAACGATCGCCTGATCGATCGGGTAAGACAATCTTGACTCCTCTTCCCCTTTCCTCTACCGCCCCATCGCTTCTCCAAACCCAAACCCCGAGCCCAAATCCCAGCTTGTCTCTTTCTCTCTCTCTCTCTCATTCAGGAACTTCCCTTTTCTATTTGAAACCTATTTCCCCCAGGGAACTGCTTGTGTGACTGAGGGGCTGGTGATTCTCTTTGCAGATGATTTAGATTTTGGCAGTGAAACGAACCCCTCTGCCACCACCCCACCCCCCGCCACTTACACCCCCTCCTTAGAGAGGTTCCCTCGGTGCCCAGGGGTTCGCTCTCAGCGCTAGGGTCTGGGTAAAGAGCGCCGAGGGAGTCTTTTGCCCTCTATCTTCCGCCGGACCCCGAAGCTTAAGCATTATTCGCCTCTCTTTTCTTTCTTTTCTTTTCTTTTTTTTTTTTTAAGAAATAAGAGGGAAAGGTAGAGTGGAAATTGATTTCTTGCAGAGACGGAGGCGCCAAATGAAAGAGGGAATAAACATTTGCCCTGGATAAAAATGTTCTTGGTAAGTAATCTTATTTTCTGTGGTTGAAAAGGATACACATTGCTTCTCACTGCCCCATCCCCCACTCCATTCATTTATTTGCTCTCTGTATGTAAATCACGAGCTAGGTCAGTGGAATTTTTCTTTTCCTTCTTCCTAGGAGAGTTGGAGCTTGTAAGGATGAATCTGAAGTAAAGGGGCTTGAAGAAGGCAGTGTGAAGGCTTTAAGGTCCTAAATTTCCTGCATTCAAAGTACTCAAATAAAGCTGATGCGTGTTTGCTTGCTAAATGAGTAGTTAAATAAATATCTCCCTAATTTCTTACTGAAATTTTCCTTTCTGAAAATAAAGAAAATAGTTTGGGGTCTGTGCCTATGCTTTTCATATACCTTGGCCATGTTCTAAAATATAATATTTTTCAGTTTCATAAATAATGTGAATCCCACCCCCCTTTTGGGGGAGACAGGAAGGATGAAGTCACAGAAATGTTTTACAAATGTGTGCACCTTCCTTCCAATTCTTGCATCGGATATAAACTTATTAGGTCCGGAGTAGGCTTTTGCATGTCCTGGTGATACCTGTGAATTCATCCAGTCCTCTGGCTTTCCTGGGTCTACAGCACCCCCAGCCTGCACAGACTCCGTCGTGGAGAATGGGTAGGTGGAGGAGCGGGAGGAGCCAAAGGCTTGATTGTGTTGACATCATGTGTCACTAGGTGCTCGGAATCACAAAGCTTGCAAATTGTGTGAACTCGGTTTTGCTAGTGTAAACTGACCACTTTGGAGATGAATATTTAAAGGACACCTGCTCTAAAAGAAATTTTGGCAATCTGGAGTTCAAGAACATGATTTATTGGTGAACTATTCATATGCACTTTTTCCTCCACTGTTATCATTCTTCCCACTGTAAACTCCTCATCCTCAGTTTAATGATAATGGATTATTTAACTGTCACAAAATGTAGTCCTGATACAAACAGACTGTCCTTAACCTCATCTGAAATAACTGATCTAAAAAATTCCATGCATGAGAGAGTAAAAATAGACTTTATTTCTGATCATCAATTTTCTAGAAATTGCTAGGGTAAAATCCCAGAAGAACCAACCGAGTGTGCACATGTGCAAATCTGTAGCTGTCATTACTATCAAAATAGGAAAGGGAAAAAAAATTTTTTTCACTAAGGACATGTTTGTATAACTCTTTTTCTTTCTCTCCTCAGGCTGTATTCCATTACTAATGATGTCCTAGAGCAGAAGGTTTCCTTCAGTCATCTGATTTTACCAAAAGGATGATTTCTGTGCATGTTTTAGACACATGTGGCAAGGGAGGTTGGAGATCCACCCCAGGAGGAAGACTATCCTGAATTACATTTATTACAAATACAAACCTAGCAGTTGTGATTTGAAAGAGCATACTTTTTATATAAAAACTGCAATATGCTGTTCAAACCTATTTAAGTTGTTAGTCAAGGAAATAGAATTATTTATTGATAACCCAACAAAATTAGAAAAGTAACATTAACATTTTTAGCACATATGTGAAATAAATGTGAGGTTAATATTCTTTTAAATATTTAGAGGAAAAAAAATAGGACAAGATGAAAAAATACAGTGATCCATGGTTCTTTAACTTTAAAAGAGTTTACAGCACTTAGATATCAATAAATAATATGAGTATTGTAACATTAAATTAGATCATATGATTATATTTGATCAACCTCCAAATAGAGCTATCTCCTAACTGGTTTTTACCTAAGTGCAAGAAAGTTTGAGCTTAGACCTTACTCAGAAGTTGTGCATTTTATTTTTATGTTGAGATTGTCTTTTCCTGGGTAATCTTCACACACATCTGCAGTTGGTATTTTAACCAATTTTTGTTACTGGTAATGTTTTTGTCTGTTATTCTGGCTCCATCTTTTTAAGTATATGGGTATCACCTAATATATATCTTACCTATTAATCCACTTAAATTTCTAACACAAAGCAACATTCAAGACATGTTGAATTAGAGAAATTATGAAGCAATTTGCTTGTGAAGAAAAGTGTCAATATACTTCAGATTATTTTAACCTGAAATAAATGTGTAACAAAAATGGGTTATAATGAGATAAGTATAGTCAAACTGTTCCTTGTATACATACGTAACACTCACATTTATACATATATAGTTGCCCTCACTACAATGTTTAAATTTATTCATTTTAGTCTTTGTTATATGCTTATTTTGATTTCAGAGTTTTCTCTTTGAAAGTGTCTAAAACTTCTTAAATAACTAAATGTGAAAGCATCTTCATGTCTTATTTCATGAGATTGTAATGGAGCAGGACCCTCAGAGGCTTTCCCAGAACAGACCCACACACATGTCCTCCACCTGCCTTTGTAGAAAAACTTTCATCAAGGACTAAAGTTCATCAGAGAAGTGAGAAAATGCAGAAAGAAAGAAAAACAGTCAAGCATGACAAACTAGCACTTTAGCCATTAAACAAAGTCAAGGACCTTAGTTCCTCCTCAAAGGTTATATATAGATGATATTCTGAACTATGTCCTTTGAGCTGTTTTACAGATACTGAAACCCCCACCAGGGGGATGTAGTTTCTGTTGTCTGCCCATAGGCAGGGAGACCTCCAGACAGGTTGGAACCAGAAAGCTGATGATATTGAGTCCCAGTCACCTCACTATCAACCAATCGGAAGAATGAACACAAGCTGATTATGCCCTGTTCCTTGAATACTTAAATAAGACTCCTCACTACCCCCATGTAGGACACATGGTCTCAAGGGCATTGGCCCTCTGTGGCCCTCTGTGCTTGGCAAAGAAATAAAGCTGTTTCTATTTCACCCCAAACTTGTCTGGTTTGCTCCAGCACCATTGTGCAGAGGCCAAATTTCAGAAACAAGGTCAATATGCTGCTAAATAAACTGACCAGTATATTCACATCTCAGAAAAAGTATATCGGAACTTGAAGGAGTAGTAAAGATAGTCACTTTAATTATGATGAAAAAATTGAGAACCAGAGAAATTAAGTCATTAGTATAATCATACACCGGCTACTAACCCAGGGAATTTTTAATATAGCTTTCCTAACTTCTTAGCTAGTATTATTCTAAATCAATTAAATTCTATTACAACTTGCTAAACAAGTATCGTTTTTGAAATTGGGCTAAACAATAAATGAAAGAGAGAGAAAGTACTGTAAAGATGAATAAATTGCAGTCTTCTCCGAGCTTATTTTGTTGCTAACACTCTTTATTGTAGAATTTTTTTTCTTTTTCTGCTGTGTTTTAGCCTCCCCTTTTCCTTCCATCCCTGTCCTCAAAGACTGGGGAATATTTCCTGATGTAATTTTACTTCCTCAGGAAAGATTCTCAGTGTCCTGTTTGTATGTGCATTGAGTCGTTCACTAGACTATGTTCAGCTACACAATACAACCTTAAAATGTAGATAATTTCAATCACCTGCAACATCATTTTCCATCATGTCACCTCTATTTTCTACATTTTAAATTTCCTGCCAATATAAAAAATGGGATTGTATGAAGAGGAAAGACAGGATCTCAAAATAAGCCATTTAATTAGACCCTGACTTACCTCAGAAATAAAAAACTCACACACACGCAGACACTATGAAATAAACACAGAAGTTAGGACAGTGCATTGTAATGAAGACAATATATAAAAAAAATTTTCCATTTAAAAAGTTTTGTCCTTATTAGGAGAAAGCTGCAAGACTTTAGCCATTTAGAGGGTGTTCAGTTTTCTGCAGTGGTTGAAGCCATATCAGTCTTCTTCATTCTTTCATATATGTCAATATTTGAGTGCTACACATAAACCGTAAGTTTTGGTAATGACAAACATAAAAGACAAACAACAACATGAAAATCCATGGGAGTTATT
This sequence comes from Muntiacus reevesi, assembly GCF_963930625.1. Lineage (NCBI taxonomy): Eukaryota > Metazoa > Chordata > Mammalia > Artiodactyla > Cervidae > Muntiacus > Muntiacus reevesi. Next base: position 62,661,496 of record NC_089253.1, on the reverse strand, counting down.
ATTACTTCAGAAGAGGTATCATTCCTGGATTAAACAAAACAGGAATAGAACCAAATTTAAACATTATGATATGCTCTCTAGTATAAAGTTAAAGTTTTACACTAACTTAGAATATTCCAAATGATGAAACCCATATTAAGAAGAATTCATATTGGTTATTTTACGTCTTAAATTTTGAAAAAATCCACACTAATTCAAAACCTATGCGTTGACAAATAAAAATGTGCAATTGTTAAAGGAAAACATCAGTTCATAGAATTCTTTTGAAAGCCTTCTATAAACCTCTTTACATAAATTATCTCAATATCAAGCTGTGCAATTTTGTTATAAACTTTCCATATATGATGTGACAGTCTCAAAGAGCTTAATTAATTTGGCAAACTCAGTAGAAGGACCAGAAGTGAAAGTCAAGGGGATACACAGTTTTGAGCCATTAGCCTGCTGTGGCCCCCTTTGCCTGGCAAAGTAATAAAGCTATCCTTTTCTCCTTAAAAAAGCAATTAAGTCAATTTTTATGACTTCATAGTCTCATTGGATTTTCATTGTACTTTTCAATCATCTATATAATACTGGGATATAGAAGCACCCTGGGAAGATTTGTTAAGTAATGTTTGTATTGTTGTATGTGTTTTTGTGTGACTGATATTGTCTTCACTTGCACATCATGGAATTAAGAGCCTAACCTATGTCAATCACATACTGCCTACTATCAGTTCCATGAAGAGGAAATTGTTATTGTATTTTTCCATTATTTATTCTTAACTGACTTACTTCGTAAACTAGTATAGGATCCTAAACAGAAAAGAAGCTGAGTAAGTATTTAGTTAGTAGATGAATTTAAGTACTTCGCCAAACTTTCCCTCTTTAACATTAAAATTTAACATGTTAAAATTTTGAAATTAACCATAATAATAATGACAATCACTAAATTCTTTGTACTATCAAAATTTATTCATGAGTGTAGTGATCAAAATATCTTCATTGACATAGTGATCCTATGGATTAATCCAACGTCAGCTAACATGTATAAACTTGCATAATTTTTGAAGGAATTTACAAAAATAAATAATTTTGAAAACAATCAAGGAAATAATCACATACAACTTTCTTATAATCCTTTCTTGTATCTGGATTTCAGTAGCTATTCAGTATGGCAAAAATAATAATAATAGCCACTCCCATGAGTTTCCACACTCTAATTTCTAGCATATGTAACTAGGTTTATCTAGTATAGTCAAAAGAAACTGCCAATTTCAAAAGGTTAAGGACCTTGAGAAGCAGAGAGAAGCCTAGATGAACTGGGTCTGCCTAACGTAACCACAAGCATCTTTACAAGAGAAAGACAGAAGAATGGAGCCAGAGAAAGAGATGTGACCCAGAAGCAGATGGAGTGATGGGGGATTACCATAACTAAGGAATTCAGGCAGAGTACCCTCTAGAAGCTGGAAAGGGAAGACACAGACTCTTCCCTAGACCTTCCAGAGGAAATAAAGCTTTGCTGACCCATTTTAGACTTCTGTCCTCAGAACTAGAATAAATTTGTGTTGTTTTAAGACACTATGTATTTCTGATAATTTACAACAGCAGCAATAAGATTCTGAGTCAGTCAGCAAAGAGTTCAAAAATAAGCAGCAAGTTGTTTCCTTTAGAGGACCTTTGATTTCACAGCAAATTCTTGCTTTGTGGCCAATCCATTCCTCCAGGTACTGAATTATTTGAAGAGCCAAGTTGATTCTTTGGTTATGTAAGGAATGAATAGAAACCAGGACGTTGAGGACTAGACAAAGCACTATTTTCCAAGAATAAACTAACAATTTAAAAGTTTATAACATTACATAGTTTTGTTCATTTAGAATCTATTACTTGGTATAGTTTTATTCAACCCATACTGATTTGTTTTTTAAAATGCAGATATAGGTGTAATTGGAGATTATATGAAAAATGTATGGTATGAAGAAAAAGCACAAGATAAAGTGCAAAAGCCAGTGGAAATTAGCAAAATATTAGAAGAAATCTGATATCTAAAATGAGACCACAAGAGAATGACTGACAGGGAGTGGGAGGATTTTTATTTTCATGAAAAGATTGATATGAAGCAATTTGATCATTTTGTCTTCTCCTTTTATTTTGTACAGTACTGCAATCAAGAAAGGAAACTGAACATTTACTTAGTTAGGATGCATCATTAATTTTAGTGTCTCATGAACTCCTAAGGCCTATCACCTTTTAATGAAAATAGAAAGAAACTAAACTACTTTATTGTCAATTCTCTTGGTACTTCAAAATCTTTCTAATACTTGTACTTCCTATTCTGACAAAAATACATACCTTGTAGGAGGATGAAAAACAATCCCTCACATTGATCATGGAGTTTTGTCTCTGAGGAGAAAATATGAATTTACAGACAAAAGCGATTTCAAAAGACTATATAAGATGAATTCATTTCACATCTATAGGAGACAAAGACTAAAAGTCAATTCAACAAATATCTATCAAGTATTTATTCAACACTCATTTACTGGTGGTTATATACAAGCAGCAAGTTTCTAAACATTATAAAGATATAAAAATAAGTAAGTTATAGCTTTTATGTCCTAGGAGGAGGATAAGGGGAGTAAACTGACAAATATAAAAGGTCTTTTTTTGACTCTATTCTACACTCTATTCACATAATCAATCATCCTTTTATCAAGAGACAAAAATATATATTGATTGCCATCCAAAAGCCAAGCACTTCTGAAAATAATGTATGGGATAAGATGACCAAAGTCATGGACCCCAAGTATCTTACAATATTGACATTATCACAACATCAACAGCAAAATAAAATAACAAACCTAGGGTTGAATAATTGCTGGTGTCTTTAGCTGAGGCATGAATGAGCTGTGCAATATGTGCTTCATTAATTTATATTATTTAATAGCTTATGGAAGCATGTAAGTTTGTTACTTACTGAAGTTTGTTAACTACTGTCTGTACTTGTTGGGAGGAAGAGTTTCCTTAGAGTTTGATTCAACAGTTTCAGGAGGATGGATGTTTTTTATACTATAAATTGGGAGTTAACAATTTCAGTATCTTGTTAAATTAAAATTTGAATTCTTTGCTCACACATCATTCAGTTGAGTCAGCAGGATGAATGTGGTGATCTGGTACACAATGATTCAGGAACGCAGATGACTTCCATTTCTGACTCAGTGTCCCTCTAAGTCCCTAGATGCTCTTTATTCACTCGGTAAATGTGGGAAAGAGAAATTGTGAAAGATCACTTAGGAGATTTCATGGACCAGACTCAGAAGGGGCTCATGTCACTTTTATTTACACCCCATTGACCAAAACAGTTCTTATGACCATGTCTGACTTCAAAGGAAATGGTAAAGTGAAGTCAAACTTTGTGCCTTGGAAGAAGAAAAGACCATTGATACTCTCAAACCACAGCATTCTGATATGTGGCTATAGCATCAAACCATCCCTTCATCTCTGCAGAGCAGAGATTTCAGCTTTGCTTGTGGTAAAGAATCTGCCTGCAATGCAGGAGATTCGGGTTCAGTCCCTGGATCAGAGAAGATCCCATGGAGAAGGAAATAGCAACCTACTCCTATTCTTGCCTGGAGAACTCCATGGGCAGAGGAGCCTAGTGGGCTACAGTCCATGGGGTTACAAAAAATTGGACAGGACTGAGTGGCTAACATTTTCACTTTCACTTCGTAGGATGGAATTAGATGAAGGAGTTTTGTGAGTGATACCGTACTGGGTAACAGGAGAAATTCCAGTCCTTGTCAGCATCTAGAATGGGCTCTGCACATGGTTTGTGCTTAATAAATGTTTACTAATAAATTACTAATGCTTGCCTATGGTCTTGGAGGTTCCCATAAAATACTTCTGTGCCAAGTTTGGCATTCAACTGTGAATCTAAACACAGATTTAGACTTTTTACAAAAGTAAACTCAAAATAGATCACAGACCTAAATCTAAAATGTAAAACCCAATGCTCCTAGAAAATAATATAGGAGAAATCTTGACTTTGACTTTGAAAATGATGCATTAGCTACAGCACCAAAAGCACAACTTATAAAAAAAAAAGATAAGCTGTACTTCATTAAAATTAAAAACTTTTGCTATGCAAAAGACACTATTAAAATAATGGAAAGACACAGCATGGACTCAGAGAAAATATTTGCGAAAGACATATCTGATAAAGGATTGGTATTGAAAATAGACAAATAACTCAATAGTAAGAAAAAATAAAAAATTTTGGGAAAAGATCTGAACAGAGACCTCATTAGAAATTTACAGATGACAAATAAGTAGAAGAAAAGATGCTCAACAGCCTGTGTCCCTAGGACATTGCAAATTTAAAAGGCAATAAAATGATACTGCACAGTTACTAGAATGACTAAAATCCAAAAAAAGAAAAACTAACAATAGCAAATGGTCAGAGGATGTGGAACAACAGGAATTCTTATTTATTGCTATTTTGGAAGAAAGTTTGGCAGGTTTTTATAAAGCTAAATATATTATTATATGATTCATCAACAGAACTTCTTGCTATTTACCCAAATGAGGTAGAAAAGTATGTCCACAGAAATACCTGCAGTTTTATTTTTAATTGCCCCAAATTGGAAGCAACCAAGTCATCCTTCAGAAGAAAAATGGATAAATAAGCTGTGGAGCATCTGCACAGTACAATATTATCCAATGATTAAAATAAGTGCACTACCAAGCCATAAAAGGACATAGAGGAACCTTTAATTCATATTGCTTAGTGAAAAAACCCAATCTGAAAAGGCTATGAACTGTAAGATTTGAACTACATACATTTTGGAAAAAGTAAAACTACAGAGACAGTAAAACAATTACTGATTGATTAGTGGCTGATTTTTATTGGTAGAGGTATTGGGGAGGGTGGAGTAAATCAATGGAGCACACGGGATGTCAACCTCAAATCAATGGTCAGTGCTTCCAGGACAAAACAATAACTGACCTTCCTTCAACATCTCCGGTTGCTGCATTTCAGTCTTTTTTTTTTTTTTTTTTAGTTTATTCTTATCATCTTGAACTTTTAAAGTTGAAATTCCCTAAGATACAGTCCTTGAACTTTTTCACATTTATGTCTACACTCAGTCTCTTGGAGAATTCACTCATTTCCATGGCATCCCAATATCATCTGTCTACTGAATACTCTCAAGTTGATATTTTCACAATGATCACTTGCCTTAGACTTTCCAGAGTCTATACAAATTCCTATTTAACAACTTCACTTGGGAGTAGAGTTATCATGCTAAATTTAACATGTCTAAAATTCTCCTCTTGGACTCCAACATTTCCTCAAACTGATTCTACCTAAGTTCTTCTCCAACTCAATGAACAAAAATCCATCTTTGCAGATAGGAAAAAGAGAGATAGAGAGATCTTTGACTTCCCTCTTTCTCACAGAGCTCCTATTCAAAGAATCAATAAGCATCTTGACCCTACCTAAAAAATATAACCAGCAATCAACTACTTCTGACCTCTTTCCTTGCTAATTTTCTAGCCCAAACCACCAACCATTTCTAACCTGATTAGCTGTAAGAATATCTTCTTTGCTCTGTCTCCCCATTACCATTTCTTTCTATACTTAAGGCAACGAATACTATCATTCTGTTAAAATGAAAATTAATCATGTAACTCCTCTGCTAAAAGTAAGCATTAAGTTCCTATTTATCTAGAACAAATACCAAAACAATTACCATGGATCCAAAGACATTAAAAGATTGAATCTTTCTTTATCCTCTAGTCTGTTATGACTGTACCCTTATCCACTCTCTTCCAGCCATCGTGGCTTCTTTGCAGAAACTGCAACACATGTTCCTTCCTTAGGCCATCATATTGAAAAGAATTCATATTTTATACTTGTCTGATCGCAATTCCAGGCCTCATTGGGTTCCAAAGCAGTTGTTCAGTATGAACTCCCTCTGGAAAAGCTGGATATTCTCCATGATGTACATAATTCATGAGAAACAAGGTGAAATACAAGACCATCTTACCTGTCCCCTGAGAAACGTGTATTCAGATCAAGATTCAAAGTTAGAACCAGGCGTGGAACAACAGACTTGTTTAAAATTGGGAAATGAGTGCATTAAGGCTGTAAACTGTCACCCTGCTTATTTAACTTCTACACAGAGTACATCATGCTAAATGCCAGGCTAGATGAATCACAATCAGTAATAAAGATTTCCAGGAGAAATATCAACAACCACAGATATGCAGATGATAGCTTTCCAATGGCAGAAAGAGAAGAGGAACTTAAAAAAATCTATTGATGAGGGTGAAAGAAGAGAGAGAAAAAGTTGGTTTAAAACTCAAAAATCAAAAGACAAAGATCATGGCATCCAGTCCCATCACTTCATAGCAAACAGATGGGGAAAAGTGAAAAAAGTGACGTATTTTCTCTCCTCTTCTTGGGATCCAAAATCACTGTAGACTGTGACTGCAGCCATGAAATTAAATGATGTTTGCTCCATGGAAAGAAACCTATGAAAAACTGAGACTATGTTTAAGCAGAGGCATAAAGCATAAAGACATAAAGCAGAGACATCACTTTGCTAACAAAGGTCTGTATAGTGAAAGCTATGGTTTTTCAAGTAGTCATGTATGAATGTGAGAGTTGGACCATAAAGAAGGCTGAGAGTTGAAGAATTGATGCTTTCAAATTTTGCTGAAGAAGACTCTTAAGAGTCTCTCAAACAGCAAGGAGATCAAACCAGTCAATCCTAAAGAAAATTAATATGGAATATTCATTGGGAGGACTGATGTTGAAGCTGAAGCTCCAATACTTTGGCCACCTGATGTGAAGAGCTGGCTCATTGGGAAAGATGCTGATGCTGGGAAAGTTTGAAGGCAAAAGGAGAAGGGGACAGCAGAGGATGAGTTGGTTAGATAGCATCACCGACTCAATGGACATGAGTTTGAGCAAACTCCAAGAGACAATGGAGGACAGGAAAGCCTGGAATGCTGCAATCTATGGGGTCACAAAGAGTCAGATATGATTTAATGACAAAACAACAAATGACAACTCCTTCAGGTCTCTTTTCTTTCCAAAATGCCACAGTGCAATCCTTCCTGTATTGTGGATAGCACCCTTGAAAGCTGCTCTCTTCCAAAATCCCAGGAGAAAAGTGAGCAGAAATGTCTCTCCTCTGATATTTCTAATTATCTCTATTCACACCCAGACTCCACCTTGTTCTTTGCTTCCTCTCCTTTTTTCCTATGGTCAAGAGGACTTTTGTTAATTTCCTGTAGGTGACAAAGCTCTCATTGCTTCTAATGTTCTTAACATTAAAGTAAAAAAATCTCTGGATTAAAAATTCTCTGCTAGAGTAAAATGATTCCTCTGTGAATCTACTGAGATCTGGCTCTCAAAGGGAAGTGTTAAAAATTCAGTTTCTTTAATGTTTAGCTCTTGCAAACAAAAAACACTGGTTTCATACCATACACCGAGTTGAGACTAAAGAAATACATTCAGGACATTAACTGACATTGTTTTTCCCTTAAGGGAGGAAAGAACAAACAACTTCTGAGTTAAAATATTAAAATACTACCCCATTGCATTATAATGAAGATGGACTTATGCAAAACTTTCACAAAAATAATATAAGGTGATGAGTTTGAATTCATCTACATGCAAGGACATACTTTTAATTCAGTGCAAATATTCCTCTGTGGTCTTCTCTATGACATTTTCAAGGAGGTTATCAATACAACCTAGTAGATCCTGAATATTTGACTCAGAACAATTTCTCCCTTCAAAAGGCAGATGCCATCACTTCTGTTCTTTTCACAATATTGATTCTATCAAAATCTGAAATGTGGGGTCTAGGTCACATGCTTGGGCTACTGAAAAAAAAGGCAAAGGAGAAAAATAAATCTGTCTTTAGCTTCTACAGTTAAAAGGTAATGGACTTCATAGTCAATAACAGGAACTAAAACAAAATAGTGGCTCTCTAAAGTTAAATTTTAATTGACAGATTATTGTAAGTTTCTTATAGAATCATCCTTCCCTTAAGATGGTGGAGTAGAAGGAGGTGCTTCATCTTCTCCTGTGAAAACTTCAAAATTACAACTCACTGCCGACCAACTATTGACAGAAGAATGTTGGATCCCACCAAAAAAAGATACCTCATGTCCAAGGGCAAAGGAGAAGCCCCAGCAAGATGGTAAATGGGGGCAAAATCATGTTTAGAATCAAACCCAATACTGATATAGAATAAGATACCATTGATTGATTAAAATTATCATGCAAATATATTTGAAATGTAGTCATCTTACTTTTTTCCCCACACAAATTTTATCTTTCCAGTAGCTTTTCTTCAACCTCCAAACCAAACAAAGATTCAGTATAGAAAAATCTATGGACATTGTCCAGTACAGTTACTCCTTTTTGATAAATTCTAATTGAGTTCCAAGAAAAGTTGTAATTGAACCAATGCAACAATTCATGAATTTACTCATATTATTGCCCAAAGCACATTAATACATATAATTAAACATTAATTAGAAAAATAAGAAATACTTTCAATCTAGTTTGCAAAAGTAAAAAATTATTGAAAATTATAAAGAAGATTAATTTTCTTAAACTTTATATTGTTTTAATTATTTAAATTTATTTAAAATTTGTATTATAAATATATACATGCAATAATATTTAAAATACAATATTTGTTAAATCTTTGTACATGTGTGGATAGAATCATCAGTTTATTTGCTGTTCTTCCATGAATGAGTTGATAGTCCTCACAGGCAAGACACAAAAAATTTTAATGTTATATAGATGACATTAGGGACCCTAAAGATATCTTACTTAAATACAATAATACATACCTCAATTTTTCCATATTTAATTATGTTTTATTTATATTCCATAGATGGAAAAACTGAGAAAAGATATTGGGAAAGAAGGGCAAAATTTTGGTCACAGATAATATAACCAAATATTTCTAACAAAATTTAAAGCTATTAATGATTATTGCTACTGTTCTCTGACAAGATCTTAGTTTGTTTTGAGAAACCCCCCTTTTTCTTATTTGAAATTCACAGAAAATATACAGTATTTGTTGTTAAGTATGAGTAATTAGGCTTTCTAGGTGGCTCAGAAGATAAAGAATCTGCATACAATGCAGGAGATGAGGGGTCTAATCCCTAGGTTGGGATGATCCTCTAGAAAAAGGAATGGCAATCCACTCCAGCATTCTTGCCTGGGAAATCCCATAGACACAGGAGCCTGGCAGGCTACTTTTCATGGAGTTCCAAAGAATTGGAAACGATTAAGCAAATTATACACACATGAGTAATTAACAGCAGATTTTTAAAAGTCACCATTTTCTTGAAAAAGTATAAGCAAATGTGCAATTTCTTTTTAAAGGGTAAATATATATTTGCAAATTAATATATACAAAGATAAAAGAAAGCAAACTCAATATATTCATGGCACTATATGTCCCACACATGGATAATAGAAGATTTTCATACATTGTAATCACTTTACTATTAGCATATATAACCAGTTCAGTTCACTTTAGTAGCTCAGTCATGTCCTACTGTTTGTGACCCCATAAATCACAGCACGCCAGGCCTCCCTGTCCATCACCAACTTCCGGAGTTTACTCAAACTCTTGTCCATTGAGTCAGTGACACCATCCAACCATCTCATCCTCTGTCGTCCCCTTCTCCTCCTGCCTTCAATCTTTCCCAGCATCATGGTCTTTTCTAGTGAGCATCTCTTCACATGAGGTGGCCAAAGTTTTGGAGTTTAGCTTCAGCATCAGTCCTTCCAATGAATATTCAAGACTGATTTCCTTTAGGATGAGCTGGTTGGATCTCCTTGCATCCAGGGGACTCTCAAGAGTCTTCTCCAAAACCACTCTTCAAAGGCATCAATTCTTCAGTGCTCAGCTTCCTTTATAGTCCAACTCTCACATCCACACATAACCACTGGAAAAACCATAGCCTTGACTAGACAGACCTTTGTTGACAAAGTAATGTCTCTGGTTTTTAATATGCTAAGTTGGTCATAACTTTCCTTCCAATGAATAAGCGTCTTTTAATTTCTGCAGTCACCATCTGCAGTGATTTTGGAGCCCCCCAAAATAAAGTCTGCCACTGTTTCCATTGTTTCCCCATCTATTTGCCATGAACTGATGGGACCAGATGCCATGATCTTAGTTTTCTGAATGTTAAGCTTTAAGCCAACTTTTTCACTCTCCTCTTTCACTTTCATCAGGAAGCTCTTTAGTTCTTCCTCACTTTCTGCCATAAGGGTGGTGTCATCTGCATATCTGAGGTTATTGATATTTCTCCCTGCAATCTTGATTCCAGCTTGTGCTTCATTCAGCCCAGTGTTTCTCATGATGTACTCTACATATAAATTAAAGAAGCAGGGTGACAATATACATCCTTAACATACTCCTTTTCCTGTTTGGAACTAGTCTGTTGTTCCACGTCCAGTTCTAACTGTTGCTTCCTGACTTGCATATAGATTTCTCAAGAGGCAGGTCAGGTGGTCTGGTATTCCCATCTCTTTCGGAATTTTCCACAGTTTATTGTGATCCACACAGTCAAAGGCTTTGGCGTAGTCAATAAAGCAGAAATAGATGTTTTTCTGGAACTCTCTTGCTTTTTCAATGATCCAGTGAATTTTGGCACTATATAACCAAGTTCTTACTAAATATTCTCAGTGATAAATTCTGTCTAATATAAATAGCTGATCTATTTCTAATAGTGTATAAAATTCACTGTTGCATTAGAATTCAGAAAAATTGTACATACATATCTATCAATGCTATAAGTAAAAATGTTTTTCTTTGTTTAATACAGGTCATTTTTATTCTATGCACTCATAGAAAATTATTCAAACATCATCACAATGCTAATGACAAACTTGGTAGCCTATGATCTTGATACGCTCGTTCTCAGTCAATAAGTCATGCTCTACTCTTTTGTGACCCCGCAGACTATAGCCCACTAGGCTCCTCTATCTGCGGAATTTTTCAGGCAAGAATACTGGAGTGAGTTGTCATTTGCTTTTCCAGGGTATTTCCCCACCCACAGATCAAATCCAGGTCTCCTGCATTGGCTGACGGATTCTTTACCACTGAGCCACCTGGGAAGCCCAACAATCTTGGTAGCTCTCCTTTAGTCCTTCAGAGTTGAAATATACTCCAGTCTTCTTGTGTTTTCCTAAAACTGTGACAGTACAAAACCAGTAAAAGGCAGATAGTATACTAGTCTGCTCAGGCTGCCATAAGAAAGTACGGTAGACTTGGTCGCTTAAACAATAGAAATTTATTTCTCGCGGTACTGGAGGCTGTGAAGTCAAAGATCAAGGCATTCACATGGTTGGTTTGCACTCTGGTGAGCACTCCCCTTGACTTGTAGGCGACTGTGTTCTCACATGGTAGAGAGAAACTTTGGTGTCTCCTTTTTCTTCTTTAAATATTTTATTTATTTATTTTTAGCTGCTTTAGGTCTTTACTAATCTGCAGGCTTTTCTCTAGCTGCAGAGAGTGGGGGGCCACTGTCTAATTGCGGTATGGGGGTGTCTCAATTTGGGGGCTTCTCTTGTTGTGGCGCACAGGCTCTAGGCATTCAGGCTTCGGTAGTTGCGGTGTGAGGGCTCAGTAGTTGTGGCTGCCAGGCTTTAGAGCCCAGACCCAGTTGTTGTGGTACATGAGCTTAGTTGCTCTGCAGCATGTGAGATCTTCCTGGACCAGGGATTGAACCCATGTCCCCTGCCCTGGTAGGCAAATTCTTTACCACTGAGTCACCAGAAGTGCCCCTCTTCCTCTTCTTTACGGGCACCAATTTTTCTGGATCAAAGATGGCCTTAGGACCTCATTTGGCCTTAATAACCTCCTTAAAGGCCTCTGTCCAATGCATCACATGGGCTGGGGGGTTAGGGCTCCAATATCTGATTTTGAGGAGACTCAATCCATATTAGCTAGACCATGCCAAAAATGACAATTCACTCCAATAATATTTTACATTTACTTTTAATTTACCCAATAAATTTTTTTTTTTAACCCTTGGTCTAGAGCAAGAGTAGTTCACCACTTAAGTTCTGTCTTACCAAACACGATAATGCTTCCATGCAGAGTATTCTCCAAAAAGAGTGCTCATAAGGGAAACTGTGGGTATGCATATTTTTTTTTTTTTTTTTAGTTTTTGATAACACCCTACAGTATGTGGGATTTTAGTTCCCAGTCCAGGGATTGAACCCATGCCTCCCACATTAGAAGATAAGAGTCCTAACCACTAGAGCTCCAGGAAATTCTTGTAACTTCTTACTATACTCCAGCAAGAAAATGAGCATGGCAAGGTAGACCCAGGATATCAAGTTAAGCAAACACCACAAGAACACATGGGGTAAAAATTAGGAAGATGCACAACTGAAATTTCTGAGTCATTTTTTTTTTGCCATATGGAAATATTAATAATTAAATAGATTCACTTTTAAGTAGAATTCTTTTCATTTTCTCAATCTATATGCCCTAAGAGATTTCTTAAAATCTGTTACATGGTTAGTGTAATGACTAGATTGATCTGGACACTTGTCACACTGTTGGTTGCTCATTGTCTGAAAGCCATTCCTACAAGTGAGGAATTCTCCACAGCATGAGATGAGGTTGGGCTCAGAGAAGCTACAGAGATGCACTTTTCCAGCTCAAGCATATGTTGTAGGCTGTATCATCAGATGCTCATGCCTAGCAGAGTTTAAATCTCCAACTAGGAAGACAAATCATCTTGCACAGTCAGGGTTAACTTTCCTGGTAGCTGCTGGGTCAGCTGCAGCCCCCTCTCTGTGGTTCTAACAGCAGAAGCCAAACTGGCAACACCTTTAGCTGCATCTAATATCCTGTGGCGGGTTTCCTGGTGGCTCAGAGGTAAAGAATCTGCCTGCAATGCAGGAGATGTGCTTTCAATCCCAGGGTCAGGAAAGATCCCCTGGAGGAGGAAATGATGACCGTCTCTGGTATTCTTGCCTGGAGAATCCCATGGACAGAGGAACCTGGAGGGCTCCAGGCATAGGGTCACATGGTTGAAGACAGCACAAATGCATGCAATATCCTATGGCACAGACGGGCTGGCGGTGAAGGAGATGGGGAGTATAAACAGTCTCACTAGATGGGCTCTGGGATGAGATTTTTGCTTGCAGCTGGCCACCTGCATTCTTTGCTCTTGATTATTTTCTAAGCCTGGTTCTGTGGAAACATTTGAGAAAATGTGAGTTAATAAAAATCTTCACAATAAAACCATACTTCTGCTTGCATAACCCATAGTTACTTCTAATGCTTATTTATAGTACACTTTGCAAGTAACTGTAACATGTGCGCCACCAGTCTAGATGACTCTTCTGTGCTTCTGATAGATGCATAACTGACCATGCATGTCACAAAACACTGCAAATTAATAAACTCAAAACAGCTCTCATCATCTTTTTCCCTCAAATCCTATGCATTTTCTGGTATCCTTGATGTCAGTGAGCGGTCCCACCAAACATCCAATGGTGTGAGTCCTTCTTGAATTACTTTCCTACTCTTCCTCCATATCCAATTATCAGCAGGTACATACAACACAATAAATAACCCTGTTCAGATCAGTCCTTACTGACTGTATCATTATAACCCTTGCCCAAGCTATTATTATTATCTGTCATTTGGACCACTGAATGCAACACATAACTGCATCTAAACCGAATTCTCTACAACCTTGTTGGAGAGATATTTTCAATGTCATGTAAACCATGCCATCCCCCTAATTATAATTACTTGCTCCTTAGAATGGTTTCAACTGTTAGGTTGATTCACAGTTCCCCAATTTGACTTATAAGCCACCTGACCTGACCCCAATCAAATTCTCCAACTTCAAGTTGTACAAAAATTCTGTTTACCTTCTTTAATCAAGACACTGCCTTATTTTATTTTCTTCTGCCTGTCGTGTTTCCACATGCTTCCTTTACACTTGCTATTTGTCTGTTCGGAATAAGACTCCTTTTCATCTAAAAGTGCTTGATTTCTACTATATTGTCATATCTCAGGTGAGGTGCAATTGTCTGGTGGGCCTTGGACATCTCTGATAAAATAATGTCTTTACTATAGGCCTAACATCTGTAGGTATGTGATCATACTGCATATAGCAATCAGTGATTATTGTATAAGAAGCTGAATTAGTTTTTCAACTCACTGTAAACCTGTAGTTGAGTTAGCTGCCCTTAGACATTGATACTAGAATATTAAAGATTGGTTTGCCATGGTCAAGAATAATACCATCAGGTAAACTTTGCAGCTTTTGTTATTTTAATAAAATATTTTGTTATAAGAATTAAATGCCCTTAAATATATATACATATATATATAAATATGGAGAAGAAAGAATAACTATATAACATTGATGCTCTGTCAATTCTAAGTGGCCAAATTGACCTAAACAAACAAAAAGAAAAAACTTCCTATTTTCTCAAAGAATTGTTGTTTGTTATTGTTTAGTTGCTAAGTCATGACGAACTCTTTGTGACCCCATGCAATGTAACCTGCCAAGCTCCTCTGTCAATGGGATTTTTCAAGCAAGAATACTGGAGTAGGTCGTCATTTCCTTCTCCAGGGGATCTTCCTGACCCAAGGCTAAAACCCCTGTCTGTTACATTGGCAGGTGGTTTCTTTACCACTGAACCACCTGGGGAGCCTTTTCCCGAAGAATAGTATATAACTTTTCTTTACTGTGGAGCTGACTTTCCCAAAAAGAAAAGAAACGGTCAAGAGCTAAATGCCGGGCCTATGGAAAGAGTGCTCATTGGGAAACTCACAGGGATATAAGCAGGAGCAGGTGTGTCGGTCCATGATCACCTAGCATACACCCAGATGGCCAGCAGGGAATGACATCACAATCTAGGTGGGGGATGCTCATTCTTCCTCCACAAGATCCTCGAAGTGGCAAGAGCTGATCCTCTTTGTGAGATCTGGGTCAAGACATAATAGCAATGTGATAGAGCAAAATTGTGACTCCAATCCTATCCTGCTGGCCCAGTATTTCAAATGGAAAAGCACAAACCTCTCCTTAGCATAATCAGGAGCCTTAGTCCACCTCTTCCTCTGGACCAGAAGCAATTGCCTGAACACTAGACTGTGACTTCTTTCTCCAGGGCTCTGACCAAGCCAACTTCTTTCTCTGGAGGTCAGCTTCTTGGAGATCAGTTTTGGTCAAGCAAACACTAACTTCTCACTGAAATAATTAAAATGATTAAGTTTCAAGTAATTCTAATTACTGTGGTAATCCAAGTAGTAAGAACTAAAGAATCTCTTGATGAAAGTGAAAGAGGAGAGTGAAAAAGTTGGCTTAAAGCTCAACATTCAGAAAACTAAAATCATGGCATCCGATCCCATCACTTCATGGCAAATAGATGGGGGAACAGTGGAAACAGTGTCAGACTTTGTTTTTGGGGGCTCCAAAATCACTGCACATGGTGACTGCAGCCACGAAATTAAAAGACACTTGCTCCTTGGAAGAAAAGTTATGTCCAATCTAGATAGCATATTAAAAAGCAGAGACATTACTTTCCCAAGAAAGGTTCATCTAGTCAAGGTTATGGTTTTTCCAGTGGTCATGTATGGATATGAGAGTTGGACTACAAAGAAAGCTGAGCGCTGAAAAATTGATGCTTTTGAACTGTGGTGTTGGAGAAGACTCTTGAGAATCCCTTGGACTGCAAGGAGATCCAACCAGTCCATCCTCAAGCAAAACAGTCCTGAATATTCATTGGAAGGACTGATGCTGAAGCTGAAACTCCAATATTTTGGCTGCCTGATGCAAAGAACTGACTCACTAGAAAAAACCCTGATGTTGGGAAAGATAGAGGGCAGGAGAAGAAGAGGATGACAGAGGATGAGATGGTTGGATGGCATCACCGACTCAATGGACATGGGTTTGGGTGGACTCCGGGAGTTGGCGATGAACAGGGAGGCCTGGCATGCTGTAGTCCATGGGGTCACAAAGAGTCTGACATGACTGAGCGACTGACCTGAACTGAACTGAATCCAAGTAGTTTCAATGCTATATATAATTTTAATACACCTGATGCAGTAATAGTTCTGTCTCAGTCTTGTAATTCCTTCTTCACATTTTAGTAGTTTTCCAGATTTCCTTTCCTTTTGTTATATATTCTTGTATAAATATCTGAGATGGAATTCAGTTTAAATTTCTCACCAACCTATTTTTCAAAGAGATTTTAACCTTATTTCTTTTCTTCAGAATTAGACATTTTGGATATATCAATTGTGTCTTTTCACATCTGCCCTGGGAATGTGAAGATTTCATTATCATTTGTCTAATGAAATATGATAGCACCCTTATGGCAGAAAGTGAAGAACTAAAAAGCCTCTTGATGAAAGTGAAAGAGGAAAGTGAAAAAGTTGGTTTAAAGCTTAACATTCAGAAAACTAAGATCATGGCATCTGGTCCCATCACTTCTTGGGAAATAGATGGGAAGACAGTGGAAGCAGTGTCAGACTTTATTTTTTGGGGCTCCAAAATCACTGCAGATGGTGACAGCAGCCATGAAATTAAAAGATGCTTACTCCTTGGAAGGAAAGTTATGACCAACCTAGATAGCATACTAAAAAGCAGAGACATTACTTTGCCAACAAAGGTCTGTCTGGTCAAGGCTATGGTTTATCCAGTGGTCATGTATGGATGTGAGAGTTGGACTGTGAAGAAAGCTGAGTGCTGAAGAACTGATGCTTTTGAACTGTGATGTTGGAGAAGACTCTTGAGAGTCCCCTGGACTGCAAGGAGATCCAACCAGTCCACCCTAAAGGAGATCAGTCCTGGGTGTTCACTGGAAGGACTGATGCTGAAGCTGAAATTCCAATATTTTGGCCACCTCATGTGGAGAATTGAGTCATTGGAAAAGACCCTTATGTTGGGAGGGATTGGGGGCAGGAGGAGAAGGGGATGACAGAGGATGAGATGGTTGGATGGCATCACCAACTAGATGGATATGGATTTGAGTAAACTCCGGGAGTTTGTGATGGACAGGGAGGCCTGGCGTGATGCGATTCATGGGATTACAAACAGTCAGACAAGATTGAGCAACTGAACTGAACTGAATGAAACATGTGAGCTTCCCTGGTGGCTCAGTAGTAAAGAAACTGCCTGCCAATGCAGGAGACACGAGTTCAAGTCCTGGGTGGGTAAGATACCCTGGAGAAGGGTATGGCAACCCACTCCAGTACACTTGCCTGGGGAATCCCATGGACAGAGGAACCTGGCAGGCTACAGTCTATGCATTTGCAAAAGATTTGGACACTACTTAGTGACTAAAGACGGAGAAGGCAATGGCACCCCACTCCAGTACTATTGCCTGGAAAACCCCATGGACGGAGGAGCAGTAGGACGGTAGGCCGCAGTCCACGGGGTCGCTAAGAGTCAGACACGACTGAGCGACTTCACTTTCATGCATTGGAGAAGGAAATGGCAACCCGCCCCAGTGTTCTTGCCTGGAGAATCCCAGGGACGGGGGAGCCTGGTGGGCTGCCGTCTATGGGGTCACACGGAGTTGGACACGACTGAAGCGACTTAGCAGTAGCAGTAGGGACTAAAGAACAACAAAGAAATATATATATTTCCCTGTGGACTGTGAGCTTTTTAAATATATAAAGATCTTGATTTTTATTAAGTTCTAAACTTTAAAAAGCAATGTCTTACTCCAGTTATAGACATTTGCATATTATATATTTTTTTCAATAATATTTACATTTTCCTCTCAAGTATCATAAATAAACTTATAGTACTTACCTGCATAAACCTCAACATCTTAGTGCATAATACCATAGTCCTACTAAAGCACAAGTAGAAAATACAGTAAAAACTTAAAATTTTAAATGTTACTTGATAAATTTGGGAGCAATATTACAGATTTCCATCATGGCTTAAAAATTTGAACTCAAATTTTCTATTCTTATTACTGTTATTACTGTTCAAATTTTTATTAGAAGCTAGTTGCAATTTTAAACTTCAAAATAAAAGTAATTCTTTGGTACAGATTCTGAGTAGATTGTCTTCAAATAATTATAATCTACTTTTTAAGTAAAAAGTTTTGTGAGAAAAGTGAAAATGTCAAATCCTTCCCATACTTGAACAAAATCATTCAATAATTAAGAATAATGTAGGTTATATTAAAAAAAAACAAACCACAGCTGGAATTGTTATATAAACTGAAACACTATGTCATATATAAATATTATCCATATATATATAGATTAGGTATTACATAACCATATATAACCATATAAGACACTATATATAATATTTTCACCAAATTAAAAATTACGTTTTATTTATATAAAATTAACAGTGTACTTCACAGTAGTTTGAACAATAGAAAAATAAATGAAAACAAAGAAGATAGAGACCATATATGTAATGATTAAAATCTGAATAAATGACTGTCAAATTGCCTGGACATCAAAAATAAATTAAAAAATTGTTTCAAATACATAATCATTTATTTATTAATATTATGAATATCCAGTTATTTGGTGTGCAAATTTATATTGCTTATCTATCTTCTTAAATATTTCACTGTGTCAGTGACATTTTGGACAAGAGTTGATGAAAAATGAATTATTTTGAAAGTACAGTAAAAATCTGAAGTGATAATTTGTGATCTAATTTATTAAAATGTCAATAATGTCTGAAACCCCATGTGTTTTATTATTAACATCTCTTCATTACTAGCTCCAAAAACTATTTCTATAGAATCTTAAGGAAGGGATGCTAGATAATGACCGAGATGAAGGAGAATATGACATATTGAAGCTTTTGAACAGTTGAAAAAGAGGAAACAGCCCAAACTTTGGAATAAAAAAATGATCAAAGTATATAAAACAGGCAGTGAGAACTTATGGTTATTCAAGACTTCCTAATTCTGAGCAAAAGAACCTAAGGAGGGAACCTGAGCCTAAAGAAGCTGAGAACAAATTGGTTTTTCTTTCTCCTCCCTCCCCTTCTCCTTCTGTCCCTCTCTAACTCCCACCCCCAATTCTTTCCTTTCTCCTCTTCCTAACTTCCTTCTTTCCTTCCTCCCTCATTCTCATTCTCTTTATATATAACCTTTTTCCCCCTAGCAGAATATCAGAATAAAATTGGTGTCTGCGTATGGTTTCCAAGACACAAAGTGTACCACAGTGTCAACGTGCTATTTGAAGTGACAGGTTACAGAGCTATGAAAGTGAAAGTTGCTCAGTAGTGTCCAAATCTTTGCGACCCATGGAATTCTCCAGGCCAGAATACTGGAGTGGGTGGCCTTTCCCTTCTCCAGGGGATCTTCCCGACCCAGGGATTCAACCCAGGTCTCCCACCTTGCAGGCAGATTCCTTACTAGCTGAGCCACAAGGGAAACCCAAGAATACTGGAGTGGGTAGCCTACAAGGCAGTTAGTGAACATGAGATGGTTCACTGTAACGGAGGACAGCACACTTGTAGAAAACTACTAAAAGATTGAGTTATCAGGTGAAGAATTGAATAAGAGTGTCACAGGCAGACCTCAAGGGGAAATAACAGTGAGACTTGAGATGCGAATCCATCAGCAAAGAGGAGACCATCTCAAGAGCTAATTGAAAGTGAAAGTATCTTGAGTTCTGTAGATGCACAACAGAAGCCCACACAACATGTATTGAACAGTCAGACGAAGGGAATTATTGTCATTAAGACTCATAAGGATTCACATAATACTACATAAATCTAAAATAGCCTTCCCTGCTACCACAAGGTCACAGTAAACTTCCCCATTTACTAGGACACAATATTGGAAGCAGAATGGGAAGGAAAGAAAATCTGAAACATCAATGGGTTATCACAAAATAAATAAACAACAGATCTGGATGGTTATAGCAATATCAGGCTAAACATTCTGTAAGACAAAACTGTCAATGGAGGAAAAAAGAGAAATTTGGTTTTGTTTTTTTTTTTTAATGAGAAAATACTCAGTCTATCAGGATAACATGACAATTATATCTCTACCTAAGATGTACATTCAATGTTGATTTTTTTAAATAACATAATTGCAAAGATCACCAAATTGTCTGGTGGCCTAATACATATACACATGTATGTGCATATTAATCACTCAGTCGTGTCTGACTCTTTGCAACCCCATGGACTGTAGCCCACCAGGCTCCTCTGTCCATATTCTCCCAGCAAGAATACTGGAATAGGTAGTCATTTTCTTTTCCATGGGCTCTTCCTGACCCACAAATTAAATGCAGGTCTCCTGCATTGCAGGCAGATTCTTTACCTTCTGAACCACCAGGAATGCCCAATGCATATGCATATGTATATGTATGTCTAATACAATATCATACAAAGAGTGTTATCCAATCTACTGTAATTAATTTTTTTTAAATTACAGGATAAAATGTAGGATATTTACAAATATGTGAAAATTAACATATTCCTAAATAACAAATAAAGAAGAAACAAGGGAAGCTAGACAATACTCTGAGATGAATGCATTAAAGAAGCTTTTAGAAAGTAATTAATGGCTATAAATGCCTATTTTATAAAGAGAGAGAAAAAAGATCTGAAATTAGTAATATAAATTTATATCTTGAAAAATAGAACAATAAAAGAACAATCTGGGTTGAATCAAGCATTAAAGAGAAAATGTCAGTGATAAGGAGTAGAGAGAAAATTTTAAAAAGAAGATAAACAAATAGAGAAAATCAATAAAAAAATACTGACAAAATTGAAAAACTTTAAGGTATACTGACCAAGAAAAAAGAACAAAGTATTAAAATCACAAACGGCAAAGAAGATTACACAATTGAATTTACAGAGATAAAAATGTTTATAAGGGAATACCATGAACAACTGTATGCTAACATATATTAAATAATCTTGAAAAAATGAAACATTGCTGGAAGGGTACAAATCAGCAACTCTGACATATAAAAAAGAAAAAAAAATGAATAGACTTGTATTAAGTGTAGCGATAGAATTAGTAATTCAAAAACTCCCCCCAAAGAAAACACCACTACAGGGCCAGATGGCTTCACTGGAGAATTCTTACTATTTCAAGAATTTATCCTTATTTTTCACAACTCTTTCAAAAATAGAAAAGGAAGAAACACTTTCTATACTAGTCAGATTTCTCCAGAGGAACAGAATCAATATTATATATGGAGAGAGAGAGAGAGAGAAATTTATTATAAGAAATTGGCTCATTCAATTACAGAGGCTTAGATGTTAGACAAGCTGCCTTCCATAAGCTGGAGACCCAGAAACACATGTAGCATACATCAGCCTGAGTCCAAGGGCCTGAAAACCAGAGAAGTCAACGATGTAGATTCCAGTCTGAGGCCCAGAGAAGATGAGATGAAATGTCCCTGGTCAAACGGTGATACACAGAAGAAGGAATGGATTCCTTCTTTCCTCACTTTTTTGTACTTTTCTGACCCTTTGTGGATCAAAGCTAGTGGAAGTGATGGAATTCCAGCTGAGCTATTTCAAATCCTAAAAGATGATGCTGTGAAAGTATTGCACTCAACAGCAAATTTGGAAAACTCAGCAGTGGCCACAGGACTCAAAAGGTCAGTTTTCATTCCAATCCCAAAGAAAAGCAATGCCAAAGAATGTTCAAACTACTGCACAATTGCACTCATCTCACACATTAGCAAAGTAATGCTCAAAATTCTCCAATTCAGGCTTTAGCAGTACATGAGCCATGAACTTCCAGATTTTCAAGCTGGATTTAGGAAAGGGAGAGGAACCAGAGATCAAATTGCCACATTCGTTGAATCTCTTTTGAAAATGCAAAAGAGTTCCAGAAAAACATCTACTTCTGCTTTATTGACTATGTCAAAGTCTTTGACTGTGGGTCACAACAAACTGTGGAAAATTATTAAAGAGATGGGAATACCAGACTGTAATACCTGCCTCCTGAGAAATCTACTGTGGGATGAGTGTAATTGTGTGGTAATTTGAGCATTCTTTGGGATTGCCTTTCTTTGGGGTTGGAGTGAAATCTGATCTTTTCCAGTCCTGTGGCCACTGCTGAGTTTTCCAAATTTGCTGTAATATTGAGTGACACATTTTCATAGCATCATCTTTTAGGATTTGAAATAGCTCAGCAGGAATTCCACCATCTCCAATAACTTTCTTTGTAGTGATGCTTCCTAAGGCCCACTTGACTTTGCATCCCAGGATGTCTGACTCAAGGTGGATGTACACACCATCATGGTTATCTGGGTCATGAAGATCTTTTTTGTATAGTTTTTCTATGTTTTCTTGCCACCTCTTCTTAATATCTCTGATTCTCTTAGGTCCATACTATTTCTGTCCTTTATTGTGGCCATCTTTGCATGAAATGTTCCATTAGTATCTCTAAGTTTCTTAATGAGATCTCTGGTCTTTCTCATTCTATTGTTTTCCTCTATTTTTTGCATTGATCACTGAGGAAGGTTTTCTTATGTCTCCTTGCTATTCTTTGGAACTCTGCATTCAGATGGGTATATCTTTCCTTTTCTCCTTTGCCTTTAGCTTCTCTTCTTTTCTCAGCTATTTTTAAAGCCTCCTCAGACAACAATTTTGCCTTTTGGCATTTCTTTTTCTTGGGGATGGTCTTGATCACTCTCTCCTGTACAATGTCATGAACCTCCATCCCTAGTTCTTCAGGGACTCTATCAGATCTAATCCCTCGAATGCATGTGCCACTTCCAGGTCTTTTATAAATTCAGCTCTTTTATTTTGGTCTAGGATCCATTTATATTTAACTTTTCATCATATATGGTGTATGATAAGAGTTTAGTTTTTTTATATGAATACCTAATTTTTCAGTATTGTTTATTGAAAGCATTACATTTTACTGATTCAGTGATGGTGGCACATTTATTGCAAATCAATCGACCATATAAGTGTAGCTTTATTTCTCGACTCTATTCTAGTCCCTTCCTCTACATGTCTGTCCTTTTACCAGTATAAACTTGTCTTGAATTCTCTAGCTTTACATTAATCTGGGTCAAATTTATTTCAAAACTTTTTATGGTTTGTTACAAGAGAAATAACAATAACCTCAGATATGCAGATTACACCACGCTTATGGCAGAAAGTGAAGAGGAACTAAAAAGCCTCTTGATGAAAGTGAAAGAGGAGAGTGAAAAAGTTGGCTTAAAGCTCAACATTCAGAAAACAAAGATGATGGCATCCAGTCCCTTCCGTTCACAGCAAATAGATGGGGAAACAGTGGAAACAGTGGCTGACTTTATTTTTTGGGGATCCAAAATCACTGTAGATGATGAAATCACTGCAGCTGTGAAATTAAAATACACTTACTCCTTGGAAGGAAAGTTATGAACAACCTAGACAGCACATTAAAAAGCAGAGACATTACTTTGCCAACAAAGGTCTGTATAGTCAAGGTTATGGTTTTTCAGGTATGGATGGGAGAGTTGGACTATAAAGAAAACTGGGTACCGAAGAATTGATGCTTTTGAACTGTGGTGTTGGAGAAGACTCTTGAGAATCCCTTGGACTTCAAGGAGATCCAACCAGTCCATCCTAAAGGAGACCAGTCCTGAGTGTTCATTGGAAGGACTGATGTTGAAGCTGAAACTTCAATACTTTGGCCACTTGATGTGAAGAGCTGACTCATTTGAAAAGACCCTGATGCTGGAAAAGATTGAAGGTTGGAGGAGAAGGGGATGACAGAGGATGAGATGGTTGGATCGGTGTCACCGACTCACTGGACATCAGTTTGGGTAAATTCAGGGAGTTAGTGATGAACTTGGAGGTCTGGGGTCCATGGGGTCTATGCTGGCATCCATGGCGTTTCAAAGAGTCGGATCTGACTGAGCAACTGAACTGAACCACTTTAAAAATGGCACTGAATTTTTAAAGTTTCCCATTTTTCATTGTTTGTGTATAGATTTACAGCTGATTTTTGTACTTTGAGCTTGAATCCTGTGATCTTACTGAATTATTAGTTTTAAATCTTTTTTGTAGAATTCTCAGCATAATCTATATGTACAATCATGTCATTTCTTTACAGATAGTTTTACCTCTTCCTTTGCTATCTGTACACCTTTTAGTTATTTTCTTTTTTCTTGTCATACTGTAGTATTTAGGACTAACTGTACTTAGTTACAGTTCAGATGTCCTTGGCATGTTGTCTGTCTGAGAAGGAATATTATTTGATGTTATATATATAGGCTTTTTATAATGATAGAGATCAAATTGAAGACAATTTTATTTTATTCTATTTCTAGAATACTAGGAAATCATATCACGATTGATAATTGAATTTGTTCAAATGTCTTGCTGCATTTATCATACGTTCATACAGTTTTCTCATTTATTTTGTCTATACAGTGATTTGCATTGATTGATTTTTAAATATTTAATTTTGTATTTCACAAATAAGCCTTGATAGATGGTTCATGAACCATTTTATGCATTGTTGGATTTAGATTGCTAACAATCTATTGATGGTTTTGCATCTCTGTTAATGCAATATATTAGTTGCTAGTTCCTAGTATCAGAATAACACCATCTGGTTAGGCTACTTACTCTTCAGTACTTTGCATTCCACTAACAGGAAGTTCCTTGTAGTCCCTTGAACATTGTATCCTGTTTCTAATGTCTATTCCTTACCTCACGGTATTCTTTCTGCTGAAAGTCTCATCTATGTCCCTTTGACTGAATTCTGCATTCTTTAAGGCTTCTAAATCCATCCCAGCCTAGATTACCCAATGACAAGTATTTCTTCTTACCTTTAATCTAGTTCGAATGGCGTCCAGTTGATTGCTTATGTCCCTTTCTCATTCACTGATGGCTCATATGGTAAAGAATCTGCCTGCAATGCAGGAGGCTTGGGTTCAATCCCTGGGTCAGGAAGATTCCCTGCAGAAAGGAATGGCTACCCTCTTCAGTATTCTTGCCTGGAGAATTCCATGTACAGAGGAGCCTGGTGGGCTACATTTCATGGGGTAGCAAAGAATCAGACACAACTGAGTGACTGACACTCAACACATTCATTAGAATGTGATGTCCTTGAGAGAATGGAACAAATCTACCCATGGTTGAAAAAGCAGCAGAAGATGAAATTAATTAAAAATGAATAAATTAAAGAAAAAATGACTTGGAGATGTTATTTCTGGGGGAGTGGAAAGATAATTTAAAATTGTTTAATGCAAAAAATTGCTAAGAACAATTTTAATTATAAGAAATATCAAAATTTGTCTGGCAGAAAAATGTGGAAATCACATTAATATGGCTTCAAGACATTAAATGATTCTAATATAAATTATTTCTGAATTTCATATAAATGTAAAATGATACATTAAATTTACTTGATCTATATGTTTTGAAATGCTTTTTGGAGCAAAAAGATTTCTGTTGAAATTTCAGCATCTAAAATAATTTTCTGTTATTACAAACTATAGGTTTCTATATCTGGAAAATTTTTATATACTTATTTTGAAGCACAATATTTTTAAAGATATACTTTGACATTATTATTTTTATTCAACTTTTTTGTCACCTTTGAAAGATCATAATTATTCAAAATCTGTTGGTGATTTTATTATTCAAAACCTGAGTTGAGGATTCCAGTATGTTTCTGTACCTCATGGAATGTTATTTGAGGATATTGTTCTTTTTATTTTGGTTACAATCTTAAAAGTTTTTCCTGTTATTGGCACTAATATATTTGCCATGTGTTTTATTAAAACCATAGGAAACTTAACTACAAAATACTTTTAAAATATTTTTCTTTCCTTCCCACAGTGTCTCTTAGTTTTTGCATGATTGTTTTGCTATATGTTTCATAAAATATATTCTGATGCTTGTGCATGTAACAAAATATGACTTACTGATTGCCAACTCCGGTGTTTTCCATCAGTCTTGATTCTGCTCAATTTAACAGTGGCCTTGCATATAGTCTATCACAATGCTCTTATCACTTGACTTCACGGGGTAGCAGTGACTTCGCATCTTGCATCGTATCTTTCCAATCATCCTTTTTTGCCTGTGTAGCAAAGACATTTCCTAGGATTCCTAATATGCCACTTAGAGTATATAATTAATGGCAAGGGCTGGTTGAAGCACCATGGGGGCTCCTCAATCATTGCTGTGTCTCTTGAACTCACTGTCTATACAGGACTTAATAGTAATAGATGAACAGGGAGCATTAGATAAAGAAAGAATGTGTCATTTGATCTTAACGAATTTCCTCATAAATATTCCACGTTCAGAATTCTGGATTTTTATTCCTGAAGTAGATAGTGGTTTCTATTTCAGGATAGTTTTTATATTATAAGAGAAAAAGACTAGATTGTCCCTCAACTGGTGAAGATTTTAGAATACATACATGTCAGATATTAACCAATTTAACGAAATTAATGCTTTGGTCTCATGTACAACAGGACAGTGCTTATATATTAAAGATGGCAAAAAAAAAAAGTGCCCTCAGAATCAAAGCATGCTGGACCAGAAAAAGTCAATTATCAGAGGTTATATATTTTTTCCTCTTTAATAAATATTATATATACATATTCTCTCCAATTTTCAAGGTGGCCTTTCAACTGTAATATGATATGTACACCACAATGAGCAGCTCAATTTAATCATCTAATTTCTAAGAGTTTTCAAAGACAAATTAAGTCTGTTAAATGATTCAAATGATACAATGTATATAACTTTTTAATCAATCAGCTAAGCTCCTTGAGCTATTTGGATTTACCAAGGTTGCAAAGATATTAAAGAATGAAATAGAGTGATATTGAAATTTCTTCATTTTCACTTCCTAAATTCCCTTATCAATTCAATCAGCAATCATAAGGTATTGAGTTTATTGACGTCCCCAGTAGATTTGAAGAATTTAATATGTGAAAATTATTTTGGAAACACAGCATTTA
Source organism: Muntiacus reevesi (assembly GCF_963930625.1). Lineage (NCBI taxonomy): Eukaryota > Metazoa > Chordata > Mammalia > Artiodactyla > Cervidae > Muntiacus > Muntiacus reevesi. The sequence goes on along the minus strand of NC_089253.1, from coordinate 62,634,560 downwards.
TGAAACAGAAAGGACAGAATACAAACATTAGAAGAATCAGGTTTGAAAAATAGTTCTTCCATATTGCTGTGGACTTAGTCCCAAATATAGAAGTATGTCCTCAGTGTTGAGAAGTGAACAGTAGATGTGTGTGTGTGTATGTGTGTGTGTGTTTGTGTGTGTATAGAGTGGCACAGGACCCCATAGCCCTTTCCCCTATGTCCTCAACCTGCCTTTTTTTTCTGTAGAAAAACTAGCCCAAGAATAAGTTTAATCAGAGAAGTGAGAAAATATAGATGCAAAGGAAATCAATCAAACAGGACAAAAAATAATAATTTAGTCATTAAACAAAGTCAAGGACCTTTAGTTTCTTCTTAAGGGCTACAGATAATATTGTGAGTCATATCCTGTGATCTGTCTTATAGGTACTGAAACCCCCACCAGGTGGAAGACTAACTACATGATGACTAATTAGACTGCAGCCATAACATAAGCTGCCGCAATTCCATGAACTAGCCTCAGAGAAAACGGAAGTTGCTGACCTTGGAACTGAAGATTTACTGCTCTTAAAACAATCAAGATAATGCTGATCAGCCCATCAGGGATCAGTTGATTTTACCAATTTCAAGATGACTGTCAGAACTGACTCTGCTGTTTCTACATGTAGCCCCCTCCCTCTGCCTATAAAAGTCCTTAGTCCCTGATTGTCAGTGTGGGGAGTCACCCTTTGGAAATGGTGGTTCACCCACCAGCCTCTCTTTTGCCAGCCTCTGAAAAAGAGCAAACTTTCCTTTCCACCAACCTCGCCTCTTTGTTGACTTTAGAGCAGCCGGCAGACAACCCCCAATTCTGGTAACAGTTTTTTGGCACCCAAAGTGGGACTGCAGTGTTCTAGCAGTGTCTGGGTCCTCCAGGCTCCCTGGAGTAAAGCCACTGGCTGCAGCAACGTGCCAGGATGGTGATGAGAACAGTTTGGGGCTCCCAGGGCGTGGTTGCTGTGCTCTCGCGACATTTGGCTCCCGGGATTTCCAGGGTAAAGCCGCTGCTCCCTGCAGTGGGCGGAAATGGTGGCCATGAACCCGATGACTAGCTGGCCCTGAGAGAGAGAGAGAGTTGGCGGGATACTCCTAGCAGATGCTGAGACCGTTTGTTTTGAGGATCCTCCCTGTTTCTTCTTTGCTCAGCACTGCTGCCAACTTAGAATTTTCCTGGGTGAAACAGCAAGATGCATCTAGACGAGTCGATGAGCTACAAGACCTAGTAAGTCCAGCTGTTCCCTATCCCCCCACCCCCGCTCCAGGGGAAATATCTATTTTGAGCATGAAGTTCTGTTTGGGTATTTGCCAGTTGGTTCTGATGTGTGTCTTCTATTGAGGACACTTTGTGTTGGGAATGTATTTGTTTGGACTTTGTATGAGTCACATCTTGAAGAACTGAGACAATTCTGTCTGCTGGTGTGCGAATATGTATTCCATTTGTATAATGGTATCCTCGTTGTCTTTTGTAAAATGGGAAACGCAGGTTCTTTTCATTAGAAAAATTTAGGCTAGGAAACTATGATTAAAAAATTGTGAGCTAACAGTGCTCTTTAGATTCCAGAGAAGATTGGTTAAGATGAAACTCTTTTGAATCTCCAAAACTGGATCTTTTTGTCTACGCAGTTAGAGAAACCTAGCTTGATAAAGTATTTTCTTCAAAATTCTGACCTCAAGAGACTAAAAATATACCTAGGAGAAAGTTTGAAGTTAGCACCTCTCATCCTTGAAATACAAACACAGTCCACTTTTCCCGAGACTTCAGCCTTAGTTGAAGAAAAGAGGGTTTGGGTTTATAAAACACCCATCTGGTACCATCTTAAAGAGAAATTGTGCTATAAGAAAAATGTATTTTCTTGGGGATTATGAAATATGTTAAGTTTGTCAATCAGAAAATGCCAGTATATTAGCTCAATTACATGTTTCTTGTTTTTTGTTAAGGTTTTTAAGAGTTAGAAATTTCAATATATAAAAATGGTAAGGGAAACACTTCAGTATGCAAAGCAAATAGCATATGTATTCTTGGTGAGATGAAGTATAAAGAATGGAGATAATTTTTATTGAGAAAAATGATAATTTTGTTTTTCATTTGGTTATTTCTGGATGGGGGTTGAATAATCTTGATATAGAATGTGTGATAGATGGTTTGTAAGAGAGGAACTTTGAGAAAAGAATTTTGTCTCTTGTCAGGAATGATTAAGCTTAGACTGAATTTAATTAGGTAAATGAATTTTCTTATTAACAGCAAACTGTTGCAACACTGATTTTTTTTTTTTTTTCTGTTATGAGAACAAAGTTCTCCTTGAATATTGAGCTGCTTTTGATAACAGAGAATTCTAATGGAAAGTTATTGTTTTGCTCCTAACCATATTTTTGACCCAGTGTTCAGGATGGAAAAAATTGTCTAGTGAAGTTGTCACAGAGTATATAACGGCTTATGATGTGTATCACTGCTGGCTTTAAGTTTATTGCTTGAAGCACATATACAATGTTTGTGAAGCAATTGGGTATAGCTGATAAAATATGTACCTATAAAATATTTCCCCATCAACATAAACCTCTATACTTGTTTGTCATGTCTGATTAGTTTTCCCCAATGTGTATAGGTAGGCAAATATATAAACAAAAATATAGACCTAGTACTAAGAGACATGAATGGATCCAGATCAGGCAACTGAACCACTCCGGCAATGTCGGAAAAGTATATTGACTATCAATGATATCTATGGAAAGATTTGCAATTAAAAGATGAACATGATTTTTAAAAATATTTACATATTGAAGTATGGGAATTCATTTTGAATTATACATTGTTTAATTTGGACTTAGGCTAACCAAGCAGCCTATTAAACATACACTGCACATCTACTTTAACCACTAAGAAAAAGTACATTCAGAGAATAGTACAAAAATGGATTTTGATTGTCATCCTCATTGTAGTCTGCTAAATTTGAAATGTTTGTTCAGGTGCTATGACAAAGCAATTAAACAGAGAGGTAATGTCTTCATAATGCAAAATACTGATTCTAAGCCTGGAACTTGATATTTTTTCCCCAACTTTATGTCCATTCCCCAAGTTAGGCAGGCCTACACCCCGTTTCAACAAAAAATAGCCAAATGGTCATTGTCTCATTCTCTCAAAGAATTGGGGAAAATTGAAGCAGAAATGCCAACTGAAACTGCATTCCTCTGCCAAACTGATGACTAATGTCTCTCTCCAAAATTTTACTCCCTTTTTTCCTGCACTTGTTCTTTTTCAAACATGAGGGGTGTCAAAGGAAAGGGGAGACTAAAACAGAGCAGGACCCTATGGTCCGTCCCCCATGTCCTCATCCTGCCTTTCATCTGTGGGAGACTGTAACCAAAGAATAAGTTTAATCAGAGAAGTGAGAAAATACAGAAGCAAAGGAAAACAGTCAGACAGGACAAAACAATAATGGTTTATCAATAAGCAAAGTCAGGGCCCTTTAATTCTTCCTCAAGAGCTATAGATAATATTCTCAGCCATATCCTATGAGCCGTCTTACAGATAGTAAAACCTTCACCAGGTGGAAAAAGTTAATTACATGATGACCAGGCTGGAGCCATGACATAAGTCACCACAGTTCCAAGAAATGGCTTCAGAGAAATGGGAACAAACTGATCCTGGAACTGCAGATTAACTGTTCTTTAAACAATCAAGATGATGCTGATCAGACCACTGCATGACCAATTTCTAGATGACTGTCAAAGTCGACTGTTGTTTCTGCATGTACCCATTCCCTCCCTCTGCCAAAAAAAGCTCTTACCCACTGTTTGATGGGGTGCGGAGCTGGCCTTTGAACATGAGTTCACCCCCAACTCCTCTTTTGATAGCCTCTGAAAATAAGCAAACTTCTCTTTCCACCAGCCTTGGCTCTTTATTGGCTTTAGAGCAGTGAGCAGCAGGAGGACCCCACTTCTGGCAACAATTTTCGGCACCCAGTGTGGGGCAGCTGTGTTGTAGCAGTATTTGGGTTCTCCAGGTTTCCTGGAGTAAAGTCACTGGCCACGGCAATGTGCCAGCTGCTGATGATACCAAAGGATGATTGTTTGAAAAGCTTTTGTGTGATTAACTGGGAAAGTTCTTTGAAGTCTAAGGAATTCTCCAACCTCACAACAACCAGACCTGAACTGCACATAATTGTCAGGTCAGAATGAATGTAGGAAGTATCTCAAAAACGTTCCTGCAAATAAACAAACATGATCTATACCCTGGAGGTCAGAATGAGGTCTTCATGATCAAAGGATAAAGCTTTAGTGGCTAGAAGCAGTGACAGAGGCGAGCGGGAAGAGGATAATTAAATACTTAAAAGTCTGGACTTGAAAAAATGGAAAAAGGAGCCTGTGGTGAGGAGTTGGAGCAGCAGAGGGTCAGAGTACAAGAAAGCATTCTGTAACTGCAAGAATCCAAAGGGTCTGATATTCCTCGGGACATGGAAAACTGCTATGAGATTTAAGGGTTTGAAAACTAATGTGGTAATCAGCCTGAAACTCTTATATGAGAACTTCCATGACTCTTGGTTGGGAGCACATCTGGCTACTAGAAGTAGCTGAAGAAAACCCTTTCTATGAGAAAGAATCAGACTTGCTCCCACAGACTAAGCTTTATATACAAGAATAATTTATCCAAGAGAGTGGATATATGTACCTTTGTAGCTGATTCACTTCACTGTACAGAAGGAACGAACACAGCATTATAAAGCAATTATACTCCAATTTTTTTAATGTCAAAAAATGCCAACCTGCCATACAGACCAGTAGATATCTATGAAAATATTTAGAGTAACACACTTTGTAATAAAAAAAAAACCTCCTTTTAAAACCCTTTGCCAGGAAACTTGAAAAGTAAACACTGGAAAACAATACAGCAGTAAAAATTAATGGGCTCCATAGCATCACAGACTTAATGGACATGAATCTGAGCAAACTCCAGGAGACAATGGAGAACAGAGAAGCCTGGCATGCATGGGGTCACAGAGAGACATTACTTAGTGACTGAACAATAGCAACATCTGTTTTCAGCAAAACGGCTGGATCTTACCAACCTTATATTACAAGAAGCCAAGTATTTCATTCAAGAAGGGCAGACTTCATAGTCAAACCAATAGTCAAGCCAACGTTCCCTCTCAGAAAAACTAGAAAAGTTGCGTATAAAGCAATAATCATTTTCTTGAAGACATTTGAGAGCTAACAAGCAGTAAAAAACCATAAGGATAACATCCACTAAAATGCAAAACAAGCAAGAGAGGTCAGCCTAGCTTTGGGGGTCACCTTTTTCAGAAGAGTGGCTGCCAGTTCTGGAATAGGGTGCTGGGCAATGAGAAACCACTCAGAGAACTTATTTCTGTCAAATTCTTGGGGGTAATAAAAGCAGAGTCTAGAGTTTGCCAAAACAGGAGAGAAGGGGAGACAGAAAGAAAGTGAGTGAGGGAAAGAGAGAGAAAGAGACAGAGAGACATAATTAAACAGTGAGAAAATCTGGTTAAATCCCTGAACCAGAATAGATGGTCACTCAAAACATAAGAATATGTACTAACTAAAAAATATATGCTTACTTTAAAATGTCCTTGAAACAAAAATTAAATGAATATTTGACCTGTAGAGACATCAGGTGTCTTCTATAAGCAGAAGGAAAACAACAACATGGAAATATGAAGATGAAGACAGAAATGAAAAGCAATGGAAAATAGAAGCTTGTGGGTGACTCTAAATGAGTGTGTAAAGTAAAATATATGTTGTCTTACTTTGAATGTGTGTGTATAGTAAAAGCAATAAGAACATGTAAACTGTGAGGGGAATGAGTAGTTAACACATTCTGAGATATTTGCATTAGCCAGGGGAAAACTGAGAAAGTCGATTTTTCCTAGGTCAAGTATGTATATTCTTGCATGTATATATTTCTAGGATGACCAATAAGGAGAGTGTGGAAGAGCGTTAGCCATCATAACTATTTTTAGGAAGTAGAAAATACACAAATCACCTAAAGCAGGCAGTCTTAAATATAAGCTGCTTGCAAGAGACAGTTGAAATACACCTTCAAAAAGGTTCAAAAGGTTGAAGAGAAAATAATGAAAATATATATACCAAACAGGATATGAGCCAAAGGAGAGCTCATATAACTATGTTAATGTCTAACCAATTAGAATTTAAATCAATAAAAAACATTTAAAGGAATAAAATGATAATTTATAGTTAAATAATTTAGTTTACCAGTTGTATATAAGAATTATAAATTTGTATGCTCTATATACCCCTTCAAGGATCACAACCTTGTTGTGGTGAAGGGGATTGCATAACTCAATGAAGTGAAGGGCCATGGTGTCCAATATACTACTGGAGAAGAGTGGAGGGCAAATTTTAATAGCTGCAGAAAGGATGAAGCAGCTGGACCAAAGTGGAAATGATGTTCAGTTGTGAATGTGTCTGGTGGTGAAAATAATATCCAGTGCTATAAAGAACAGTATTGTATAGGAACCCGGAATGTTAGGTCCATGAATCAAGGCAAATGGATGTGATGAAGCAGAAGATGGAAAGAGTGAACATTAATATCTTAGGAATCAGTGAACTAAAATGGATGTGAAAGGTGGAAATTTAATTCAGAAGGCCATTATATCTACTACTGTGGACAAAAATCTCTTAGAAGAATTGAAGTAACCCTAATAGTCAGCAGAAGAGTCTGAAATGCAGTACTTGGGTGCAATATCAAAGTAACAGAATGATCTCAGTTTGTTTCCATGGCCAACCATTCAACATCACAGTAATCCAAGTCTATAAATTAAAAGACACTTGTTCCTTAGAAGAAAAGCTATGACCAACCTAGACAGCATATTAAAAAGCAGAGACATTACTTTCCCAATAAATGTCCATCTAGTCAAAACTATGTTTTTTCCAGTAGTCATGTATGGATGTGAGAGGTAGACCATAAAGAAAGCTGAGCACGGAAAACAAAAAAGAAAGAAAGCTGAGCACGGAAGAATTGATGCTTCTGAACTGTGGTGTTGGAAAAGACTCTTGAGAGTCCTTTGGACTGCAAGGAGATCAAACATCTGTCCTAAAGGAAAGCAGTCCTGAATATTCACTGAAAGGACTGATGCTGAAGCTGAAACTCCAATACTTTGGTCACCTGATGTGAAGAACTCACTCATTGGAAAAGACCCCAATGCTGGGAAAGATTGAAAGCAGGAGGAGAAGGGAATGACACAGGATGAGATGGTTGGATGCCATCATCGAGTTGATGGACATGAGCAAGCTCCGGGAGTTGGCAATGGGGCAGGGAAACCTGGCATGCTGCAGTCAATGAGGTCACAAAGAGTCGGACATGACTGAGTGACTGAACTGAAGTGATGTCCCCACCACTGATGCCCAAGAAACTGAAGTTGACCAGTTCTATGAAGTAACACCAAAAAAGATTTGCATCATGATATCTTTGCATCATAGGAGAGTGGAACACAAAAGTAGGAAGTCAAAGGACTTATCTAGATTAATGCTAAGTTTGGTCTTAGAGTACAATACGAAGCAGTGCAAAGGTTAACAAAGTTTCATCAAGAGAACACACTGCTCATAGCAAACACACTCTGAAAAGACCACACAAGAAAAGACTCTACACACCAACATCACCAGATGGTCAATACCAAATCAGACTGATTATATTCTTTGTAGCCAAAGATGGAGAAGCTCTATACAGTCAGCAAAATCAAGACCTGTAATTGACTGTGACTCAGATCATGAGCTTCTTACTGCACAATGCTGGCTTAAATTGAAGAAAGTAGGGAAGAACACCAGGCCATTCAGATATGACCTAAATCAAATTCCTTATTGATTATACAGTGGAGGTGATGAATAGATTCAAGACATTCAGTGTGGTAGAAAGAGTGCCCGAAGAACTGTGAGCAGAGGTTGGTAACATTGTACAGGAGGTGGTGACCAAAACCATCGCCCCCCAAAAAATAAATGCAATAAAGCATAGTCATTGTATGAGGAGGCTTTACAAATAGCTGAGGAAAGAAGAGAAGCAAAAGATAAAGGAGAAAGGGAAAGATATACCAACTGAGGGCTTCCTATGTGGCATTAGTGTTAAAGAATGTGTCTGCCAATGCAGGAGACTTAAGAGATGCAGGTTCAACCCCTGTACCAAGAAGATTTGAAGGAGGGCATGGCAACCCACTCCAGTATTCTTGCCTGGAGAATCCCATGGACAGAGGAGCCTGGCAGTGTACAGTCCATACGGCAGCAAAGAGTCTTACACAACTGAAGTGATTTAGCATGCACATATGCATACCCAGCTAAATGCAGAGTTTCAGAGAAGAGCAAGGAGAGACAAGAAGGCTAGAAATGAAGAATGCAAAGAAATAGAGGAAAACAGTGGAATAGGAAAGACTAGAAATCTTGGCAAGAAAATTGGAGATATCAAGGGAATATTTCATGCGAGGATGGTCATGATAAAAGACAGAAATGGTTAGGACCTAACAGAATCATAAGAGATTAAGAAGAGATAGCAGAATACACAGAAGAGCTATTCAAAAATGTCTTAATGATCCAGATAACCATGATGGTGTCGGCACTCACCCAGAGCCAGACATCCTGGAGTGTGAAGTCAAGTGGGCATTAGAAAACATTACTACAAGCAAAGTTAGTGCAGGTAATGGATTTCCACCTGTGCTATTTCAAATCCTAAATGATGATTCTGTTAAAGTGCTACACTCAGTATGTCAGAAAATCTGGAAAACTTAGCAATGGCCACAGGACAGGAAAAATTCAGTTTTCATTCCAATCCCAAAGTAGGACAATGCCAAAGAATATTCAAACTACCATGCAATTGTGCTATTTCACATATTAATGAGGTTACACCTAAAATCCTTCCAGCTAGGCATCAGCAGTATGTGAACTGAGGACTTCCAGATATAAAAGTGATGAGTTTAGAAAGGTAGAGAAACCAGAAATCAAACTGCCAAAATTCACTGGTTCATAGAGAAAGCAAGAGAATTCCAGAACATCTACTTCTGCTTTATTAACTACACTAAAGCTATTTACTGTTTGGATCACCAAAAACTGTGGAAAATTCTTACAGTTGGGAGTACCAGACCACCTTATATGTCTACTGAGAAATCTGTATCTGGGCCAAGAAGCAACAGTTAGAACCAGACATGGAAAAATGGGATGGTTCAAAATTGGAAAATTGTACATCAAGGCTGTATATTATTATCCTGCTTGTTTAAGTTGTATATAGTGTATATCATGAAAAATGTTGGGCTGGATGAACCATAATCTGGAATCAAGATTGCTGGGAGAAATATCAATAATCTCAGATATGTAGATAACACCACCCTAATGGCAGAAAATGAAGAGAACATAAAATCCTCTTGATGAGAGTGTAAAAGCTGGCTTAAAACTCAACATTCAAAAAACTAAGATTATGGCATCCCATCCCATCACTTCACAGTAAATAGAAGAGGAAAATGTGAAAGCAGAGACAGTTGTTATTATCCTAGGCTCCTAAATCACTGTGGATTGTCACTGCAGTCATGAAATTAAAAGATGCTTTCTCCTTGGAAGGAGAGCTATGACAAACCTAAACAGCATATTAAAAAGCAGAGACATCACTTTGTAGAGAAAGGTCTGTGTAGTCAAAGCTATATTTTTTCCTGTAGTCATGTAGAGATATTAGAACTGGACCATGAAGAAGGCTGAATGTTGAAGAACAGATGCTTTCAAATTGTGTTGCTGAAGGATTCTTGAGAGTCCCTAGTGCTGCAAAGAGATCAAACTAGTCAATCCTAAAGAAAATCCACCCTGAATATTCATTGGAAGGACTGATGCTAAAGCTGAATCTCCAATACTTTGGCCACCCAGTGTGGAGAGCAGACTATTGGAAAAGACTTTGATGCTGGGAAAGATTGAAGACAAAAGGAGAAGGGGGCAGCAGAGGATGAGGTGGTTGGATAGCATCACCAACTCAATGGAGATGAGTTTGAGCAAACTCTGGGAGAGAGTGAAGGGCAGGGAAGCCTGGCATGCTGCAGTCCATGGGGTTGGAGAGTTGGGCATGCCTTAGCGACTGAACAACAGCAACATGCTCTATACAATGAATGAGGAGAAATGACAAAGATTGGTTAAATTATACCAAAATAAAACGAGTAATAGAAAAGTGGTCAGAAATGGAATTTGTAAAATGTTCAATATGAAGAAATAATTGTCATTCTTATAAGCTTAAAAATGATCGCCAGTTCAGGTTGGATGCATGAGACAAGTGCTCAGGGCTGGTGCGCTGGGATAACCCAGAAGGATGGGATGGGGAGGGATGTGGGAGGGGGGTTCAGGATGGGGAACACATGTAAATCCATGGCTGATTCATGTCAATATATGGCAAAAACCACCACAATATTGTAAAGTAATTAGACTCCAACTAATAAAAATAATTGGGAGAAAAAAATGCATCATTTAAGACTGTTTTAAATGGTATGTTGTTAAAATAATTAAAATAAGCCTTTAGTCGTATGATACCTTACAAAATAACTATTCATGAAAATGCATGAAAATGTAAAACTCATGAGAACCTTATCTGTACAGATAATTATCACTTTATGTAGTAAACATAAATTTTCAAAATTTAGAGAGTACAATCTGTAGAAAATTAAGAAAGCATGATTTATGGAGAATTATCTCTCATCTATCTAGGTCTATTCTGTTTGCTTACCTTACTAATAGCTACCATAAAGCCAAATGTAGTTCATTTTATTTTGGATTTTAAAAAAAATTAAAAAACTGATAAGTTTTTGTCAAAGTTAGCAAAATATGAACTTTGCAACTTAAAATTATTTTAGCACTTTATTTTAAAATTATCCAAGGTACAGTGTAGAAAAAGATAAAAATGTGAAATAAATTAAAATCATTAAAAAAATTTAACACATAAAAACATTTTAATTTTGGCATATTTTCTTTTCATCTTTTCTAAGTGCATAATAACACTATTTATCATTATAATACCATTCAGGGTACTGCTTTGCCCCCTTGATATTATTTCTGAAAATATTTAGTATTTTGGTATAATAATCATTTTAACAAACAAATATTTTATTTTGACATATAGTAACTTGCTAAACATTTTTAACATTTTTATTATAGCTGTTGCATATTTGAATATTTTTTTCAAATAGTATTTCAACTAATATATTTTATACACAACTTTTTCTTCTGGTAATTTTGTTGTTGTTGTTGTTGTTACCAGAGCCATAGGAATGGGAAAATGGGGTTAAATACTGAGTAAAAACATGATTCTGGTTATAATATAACTTTCCAATATATTCTTTCATAAGTAACCTGAAACTTAATTGAATATCCTCAAGCACTTATTGAGTACTTAGTTTGTAGAATGAGAGAAAAACACACAGGGGTAGGAAAGAAAAAAGCAGGGTTACTGCCATTGAAGTGTTTATAAATGATTTCACAGACTAGAACACTGCAACTCAAAGAAAGAACAACTTTTCACTTTTGTCTAAATTAAAGAAATTCATGCTCTTTTCTACTTGTTATTAAACTTTTTAATTTTGTTTAACATGTTTCTTATAATACTTATGTTTTGACATTGCAGATATTTTTTGACTCCTATCTTCACCTATTACAATTTAAGACCTATGACAATCATAAGACAGATCATAGTTTTCTACTATATATGGGTTCCTGAAAACCTTCGTTTGTAAAAATCATTCACTAAAAATAATAGGGCTGTGAGAATAATAAATTTGGTGCCAATAACTCAAAACCTAGTGCCCGGTGTTAAGAGCCTTAAAAAAACACAATAACAACCCCAATACTAAATAAATGTATTTAATATTATTAAATCTCTGCTGGAATTTGCACCTGGAATGACAAATCTTTTGTAGCTTTAAACATGAGATTTGTGCTTCCTGGTAAGTGAGAATTCCAGAAAATGTATTTTTCCCTATAGAGGGAATGGTTTTATCAAACGTTAATATTTATCAAAATTATCAAAGTTAGTTATTTATCAAAGTTAATAAATAAATTTTGGAGAAGACATTTTTATTAACCATTATTTTAAAATAAAGGGCGATATGCTGTTAAGCTTCTCTCTACACATGAACAGTCCCAAGATACGTTGGAGAATTTAGCAGTTTCAAAGCCTGTCAAACATCTACTTCTTACTCCAAAAGAAGGGACCTCTTTGGGATTTTCAGTATTTTGAAGGGTTGCTTCAAAACATTATCTGGGAAAAATTGCGTATAAATGAACATGTATTTTCTGATATCATTCTCTTATTTATCCAATGTATATAATCCAATTCATGTGAAAAACAAGTATGTTACAGAACAGAATGTCTGTCAGCAGCTCCGCTTCCACAGTAAAGCTTTATTAAATTTTTTTTCTCTTTTTGTATGCTTTCACAAAGTTCCTTGTATTTGGACATTTTGAGCTAATAAGCCCTCTAATATTAAGTTACTTATGTCTTTTTCTAACATACTTTCATTTTTAAAATAATCAAAATAAGTGTTTGCTTATATTGTTTCATAAACCTACTTTCATTGTTCACTTTTTTTTTAACCCTATAACTGAAAAGGAACTTACAATTAATACCTTTGCTTCAGTCATGCAGAGTTATATAGGTGGTATTCCAAGTCCTATTTCATTGTTTTCTATTATGCAGAAGAAATAAATACATTAATTTTGATATGTAGATTTTATTTCCCCTTGAATGGCTATATGAGATGGTTTCCTTTTATATTTGCTTAGCAAACTATTTCTTTACTAAATCAGCTGTTTTTATTAAAATATAATATTCTGTAAGAACCACAGGGCTTTATTTCATCACTGTAGCAAATCCGCATGAACAGTTTATTTCAAATCAGTAGCAGATCATTTATATTTAAAAAATTATAACATTCTAATATTTAAGATGTAATGATATTGCTAGGTGAAGTAGATATGAGTATACATGGTACCTGCTCTAAGTACTTTCATAATCATGCAGTTTACCACATATTTCAAGAGAGAATTGTTAGTTTTCAGATTATAAAATAATTCCAACTCTGAGCTAATCACAAGGATGGTTTCTGGTCTCTCCTAGCTTTTCACTTTGCTTTTCTTTGTTATTCATTCTCTTTTCCATTATAGTACAAATGAAATCAGACAGAATTCAGATAGTTGATGCTTAAAAACCAACGGCTAAATAAATCAGAGTAACAGAAACCTTGATTCATGATGTTGAGAGAATCAAAACCATTTCAGATGGTTGTATAATCAAGTTTTTTATGAAGAAAACTGAAAATTAGAAGAAGTATTATATGAAAAAAAAATTCTTCTAGTGTCTGTTCATCCCATAATCACTAACTTTGAGAATTGTATTTTAATATTAGGATAGTTAGTTACTGGTGTTTGAAACATTTATTAAAACACAAACTATAGCTCTAAATATGCTGAAATAGTGTCTCTTTAAAACACATTCTTCAACTCAATTATTCAGTCATCATGTATTGAGCTTCTACTCTGTGCCAGTAGAGTAAAAAGTAAATAAATAAATAAATAAAGATGCAAACTGGAGAGATCTTGACATTTAGGGGTTAAGGCAGAGAAGTTTAGAAAAAGACTGAGAAAGAGAATCTGGAAAAGAGAAGCAATGTCTCAGAAACTAAAGAAAAGCAGGATCTAAAGGAGGATTTAAGAGTATCAAATATCACATAAACATCAATTAAATATAGACCAAAAAAGTGTCCATCTATTTCATCTGTCCCTACCCAGCATCACATAAACAATTAAATATAGACTTAAAAGTATCCATCTATTCCATTTGTCCCTACCCAGAAATTTAGGGATGACCTCTGGAGAAATTAATTGCATATAAGGATATATGTCAGATTGCTAGTGTCTTAAAAGTAAATGTGCATGGGACTTCTCTGGTGGTGCAGTGGTTAAGACTCCATACTCTCAAACCAGGGGATGTGGGTTCAATCCCTGGTCAGGGAAATAAGATCCCAAATGCTGTGCAGAGTGGTTAGAAAAAAAAAAAAAAGGAAAAGGAAATGTGTAAAATGAATGTACGTAAAAGCTGATAAAAGTTGATTAAAGGCCTGTTGTCTGGTTCATAGTGCTGCAGCAATAGTGAGTTTTCTGGCTATATATACATAGAACTTTGGGGAGAAGAGCATATAAGAATCTGTGCACTATTCATGCAACTTCATGTGAATCTATAATTATTTCAAATAAAAATATTTTAAAAAATGAATGGCTAATCCAAGTAAATTTAAACCCAATATTTTGATTCTCTATTCTCACTGGAAAGAAAAAAATATATGACAGTAAACAATCTTCATTTCTGTTTAATTGCTTGTATATCATGGTATTTTGGATATGGAAGTCTGTCACCATTTGAGCAGTACTGTAGGACTGAGCAAATGAGCGAACATATTGATGTTATTGGGGGTCATGGATCTCACTATACAAGTGAGTAAAAAATGTGGAATGAGAAAGGCGAGAAAGGATTCTGTGGTCTTAGATTACCATCAAAAATATCAGTATAAACTCATGATTTCAATATTTTATCCACATTATAGCTATATGTACCTATACATAATTCAGTGTGTAGCTTACTTACATGATTAATATGTAGTGTGCTTATGAAATGAGGTCTGGCATGGAAGATTCCTGAATTTAAGATTTTTGTAAAAATGTGGATATGCTCCTACTGTGAAACCCTTGTTTCAAGCTTCAAGTGGGCAAAGCCAGGAATAACATAGGCAATTTTGTCTTACTCAACCCACTTAGAAATACACTGTATGATCATGTGAAACTTGGTCAAAAATGTTCAGGGGTGCATGTGTGTGTGAGTATATTTGATAGAGAGTGATAAGTATTAAAGTAAATGTAAAATGTTAACAATAGATAAATCTGAGTGAGGAATGTATCAGTGTTCTTAGTAATATTCTTGCCATTTTTCTCTGAATTTGAAATTATTATAAAATTAAAATGAAGAAAGACCAAATGTAAGATAATTGACGTAAGAGAAGAAGGGGATGACAGAGGATGACATGGTTGGATGTCATCAGCGACTTGATTGACATGAGTTTGCGCAAGCTCTGGGAGTTGGTGATGGACAGGGAAGCCTGGCATGTTGCAGTCCATGGGGCCTCAAAGATTCAGACACGACTGAGCAACTGAACAGCAACAACAAGAACAGTTTGTGGTTCTAAAATCCTTTTTCCTCCTCTTTTCCCTTAATTTTGAGGGATGTTTCCCTCATCGCACTGTGATAGGACATACATTTTACTTCATATGTAGAAAATAGGTTGCTTCCTATCACTGCAGGAATAAAACTAAGTTCTTACACTGGTGTTTGGTGTTTTGAACTCCTCCTACCAAAAAAAAGAAAAATTCAGGACATAAATCTAAATACTATTTACACATATTAATAAATAAAGCAGATGTGCACACTTTGTTAGAAAATGCAGTGCTTGCAGTTCAACTTCAACAAATACATTTTAAATGACATCTTTCAGATCCATAATATAATTAGTATATATAATATAATATAATATTATATAATAATTATAATATATTTATAATTACATTAATTATATAATTATATATTATATACAGTATTAATTAAATACAATTATATAATATTATATTATTATATATAATATAATAATATAATAAAATTAATATAATAATTATAACCCATAATAATATCTTAATGGTTATTAAGCCTGCACCACAGTCACTGTTTTCAATCTGGTTGCAGCAGCAGTAACTGAATTGGTTGTGAAAACACTAGTCTCTTAACCATACAACTGCTGGCTTTTTGACATGTGACTGAGGGAGAAAGTTGTTAAAATTCCAAGATTCTACTCCATATACCCTCCCCGCCACTACCAGGTTCTTTTTTCTTTTTTCCATTGTCTGTATTTTCACTGTCAAAGCACAGTTATTGGCTTTTATATTTTGACATCTATGCTTCTGGGGTATAACAGATTCAGGCCACTATTTAGGGTAACAAACACCCCAGGGTGTTGAATGTGTTAGTTGAGGTTTTCTAGAAATTTGCCCAGAAGTTCCTTGCTTCTCAATACTTTCTTCAAGTCATTTAAATAGAGAACTGTGGCGATTTCTGGTGTTATTAAAAAAAAAAAAAAAGACAGAAGCACAAATAAAAACGACCCCTTCTTCCCCAGTTCTTTGAAAAATGATGAATATTTCAGGAAAGAGATACAGGGATCTGATTCAGACTAGAGTTTCAAACATGAATTCTAAAAGTATGAACTGGTCTGTCAAATTTTAGTGACTTTTCCGACTTCCCATTCTTTATCAATAATCTGTGTTACTGTCTGGTGAAGGGCCATTCAAAAAACCTAACCTGGAGAGTTTGGTCACTTATTATTTGAGATCTATGGAAATAATGATGGCTTGAATCAGTGTTTAAAAAAAATTGCATAAATTGTGTGCTATATGATAAGCTACCACACATGCTATTTTTAAGTGGTTAGTTTTTCATTCCTCTGGGAAACATAAGGGAAAATAACCCAAATTGATTTCCTTTACTCATAAATTGTAGGGTTATTTTGATACTTAAGAAATTGGAGAGTAAATAAATGGATTATTGTAAATGTCATAGCAGTACTTGTGTGCCTGGTAGGGACTTAAATTTTATAGTAAAATGTGTTTGATAATAGCACACAACTAGAGGAGATCATAGGCAATTTAAAGTACAAGTGAGTTTACATTAATATAAGTAGGTCTTTATTAGAGTAAAATGCAGCCATCAGATTATATTTTAAACAACAGGGAGATGGGACATGATAGCAACTGTGAACTATATAGAGCAGAACAAAATGCAGAGAAATAAGGAACCCAGGGAAAGGTGCTCAACGCTTCTAAAATGACTGACTGCAGTCAAACAGGAAGGCTTACCCCTCGTGCTCAAGCAGTAAACACAGAGGAAAGAGAAAAGCCAAAGGAAGCTGTTCATGTATTATTGTGAACTTGCATAAGGACCGATTAAGAGCTCAGACAATTTCTTCTTTGTTACTGTAGATGAATCACCAATGGAGGATTATATCTCATGATAAATTTGTTTTACGTAATTATAAAGAACCTAAATACAAGTTCTTAGGTTGCTACACTTTTTTGAATTGCTAAGTGTTGTGCTACCTTGGTGTTGCTCAATCCCAAGCTCTGCTCTTCATCAGGGCATTTTTAAAAATTGACTGTTATTGAAGTATAGTTGCTTTACAATATTGTGCAGGTTTGTACTGTACAGCCAAATGAATCAGCCATGTATATATACATGTATAACCCTCCCTTTTGGACTTCCTTCCAATTGAGGTCACCACAGTGCATTAAGTACAGTTTCCTGTGCTATGCAGTATGTTCTTACTAGTATATATTTTATACATAGTATCAACAGTGTTGCATTGATGCATGCATATTCAGTCCTGTCTGACTCTTTGTGACCCTATAGGCTGTAGCCCACCAGGCTCCTCTGTCCATGGGATTTTCCAGGCAAGAACACTGGAGTGGGTGGCCATTTCCTCCTCCAGGGAGTCTTCCCAACCCAAGGACTGAACTCATATCTCCTATTTCTTCTGCATAGGCAGGTGGATTCTTTACCTAACTGAGCTACCTGGGAATCCCATCAATAGTATATGCGTATCAACCCCAATCTCCCAATTCTTCCTACACCCCTCACATCCCCTATGATATCCATACATTTGTTTCTATCAGTTCCTTTTTGAATCTGATTCTTTTGTTTATCAGAATTAACTATGACAAAAGGCAAAAAGTAAAACTGCATGAATTTGAGATTGTCTGTGACCAAGGTTTAAATTTCAGATCGATTTCCTTTCTTTAAGTACTGAAATAGGGCTGTTTTACCATTTCTAGTTTGAACTTACCCTTCCTCTAATTCCTTATCAATTTTATGAATGCTTGCTTTTCACAAGAATTTTGGTGGAGTTGTGAAATAAATGTTTTGCATCGAGAAACTCAGTAGCCTTAAACATCATAACTAAGCCTTCCTTAATTGAATTCACCTTATATCTTATGCATCTGATTCTCTCTGCTGCACAATGACACAAAAACATAGTCATTTCCAGTGAAGTCGTGTTATTTTCAGTTATTTCACAGTCAAATCAGATTATCCCTCCAACTGTATTTAGTAATAGTTCCATTTTATATGTTCTGCCCTTCTGAATTTCATGCTAAGCATCTAGTGGTTTATGAAAATACCACTCATATATGTGGGGAAGGGAATAGAGAAATTCATTATTGATTTTTCTTGATGCTATATTAACAACATTTGAGATGTAATCATTTTCCTCTGATCCTTGGGCATTTTCTCATCATTGCTACACTATTCCAAAACACAGCCTAGCTTCCTTCAAACCCAGCAGGATAGTTCACACTATATCTTTTGCTCTGCGGACACTGTTTCAGTTTGCAAACATTGCCACAGGTCTACCAGCTTTCTCTCTGCCAACTTTTCCACTTTATCTGTTGGACACTGTTGAGTGGACTATTCTCTCATATGCTATTCTCTCATATCTCTCATATGTTATTTTAAATGTATTTGTTTTTTGTTATAATGGATCTTCGTTTCTGCTTGGGTTTTTCTGTAATTGCAGCACACCAGCTTCTCATTGCTGTGGCTTCTCTTGTTGCAGAGCACAGACTCTAGAATGTGTGGGTTTCAGTAACTGTGGCATTTGGACTCACTAGTTGCAGCGCCTGCCCCCTAGAGCACAGACTCAATTGTTGCAGTATGTAGGATGTTCCTGGACTAGGTATCAAAACCGTGTCTCCTGCATTGGTAGGTAGATTCTTTCAAACTGAACCACCAGGGAAGCTCTCCTATATGCCTTTGATCCAGAGTTGTTGGAGGAGAACTTACTCTGCCCCTTGTTATATTAAGTAAACAGGGAAGCCATCAGACCAAGGCGACTAATGTCATGAGAGCCTACATAAGCAAAGAAAAATCTAAGCCTATAAATGCCTCAAGTTTATGAAATCAAATCACCACGGATAACCAATCACAAACAGTCGACTAGGCTTCAAACTTTAGCCAAAAATAATTTCCTTTCTTTGCTTCTTCACCTTCTCCCCATAAGTCTTTCCTCTGGCTATTGGCCAAAGCACTGGTCTCACCTCACACCAACTTTCCATGTAATACTCAGGGTTCTACAGAGAATCAGAGCCAATAGGACTATACTAAAGAAACAATCCCAGAAAACCCAGACCCTATTTGGAAAACGTCCTTAAAAATTCTCCTTCTCTAGAACCACTCAGATACTGAAATGTTTTATCAGAGAAATAGAACCATTGCTCTATATGGGATGTCCCCTATTTACCAACCTTTAGGGTGTGAACTTTCAAAGATGTGAACGTGCATTCACATGTTGAATCACATAGTAGGTTCACATGTTTTGTGTACATTGTCATGTGTGTGCATCCTCTACAAGTGGTCATGTTTTTGTGTACTTTACTGTACAGTACTGTAGAGAATACAGTGGCAGAGTATCTTGATTTCAAGTCCAGGATGTCCAGAAGCAAGTGTTAAAGCAGTGGTGATGTACTAGTACTACTATATTTTTCAAGGTATTGTACTGTAAGATTAAAATATTTATTTATTTATTTGTGTTTTTTAATGTGCTATTTGTGTGAAAAATATTATACACCTATTACAGTACAGTACTATATAACCGGTTGTGTTAGTTGGGTACCTAGGGTAACTTCTTTGGATGTAAGGAACAAACTGGACTTACAAACCTGCTCTTGGAACAGAATTTGTTCAGATATAGGGGATTTACCATAATCCTGTGATTCTGGAGGCTGAAAAGTCCTATGACATGGCATCTGCAAGCTGGAGACCCAAGAAAGTCAGTGGTGTATTTTGATGGCCTGCGCATTAGCACAGAAGAGTTCTTAGCACAGGTCAATGTTCAAGCTCAACCAGTCAGGCAGAGAGAGAGAGGATTCTCCTTTCCTCTACCTCTCTTCACACAGATGTCTCACAAATAGATCTAGAGTAGTTGCTACTTCTTGCTCAGTAAGTCAAATCAGCATAATGTTATCAATATAATGGACTAGTGTGGTATCTTGTAGAAGAGGAAGACAATCAAAATCCCTATGAACTAAATTACGACAGTTCTGGAGCGTGGAGCTATGTGTGATTTTCAGCAATGTCAGGTCTGCATCTACACTACTCTGTACTTCAGGGCTACATAGAAGCCTTCAGGGTAATTCATACAGCACTTGAGCTGGGAATTTTATTAATATTCCCCCTGAGGTTGTCCTTTGGTCTCATTACTTTGTCCAGTGACATTTGGTGCCAACTAGTCAAGCTTCTTATTAGTATATTTGTTAGTTTTTGAAGAATATTTAAAAAGTATCATACATACTTTCATGCAATTTTTGCTTCTTGTAAGTGGTTGATTAGGAATAATAAATGCAGATAATTGCATGTTATTGCTGTTTAGTCACTAAGTCATGTCCAACTCTTTGTGACCCCATGGACTATAGCCCTCCAGCCTCCTCTGTCCATGAGAATTTCCAGGCAAGGATAAAGGAACCAGAAATGCAGTCCATTATATTGGGAAAGGTTGTAGTAGGAAACCTGGAAAATGATACATACCTGGCAGGTTTTCTTTATTGCATGTAGAAAAAGGAATGTATGATAAAGAGACTGTAAATGCCCCCCCCCCCAAAAAAAAAGGATACAGGAACCAGTTGCCATTTCCTTCTTAAAAATAACTGCATGCTGGTACTGTCAAATCACACCATAGATGTCATGGACTACCAGCATTCTCTTAATTGCTCTAAATAAAGTCATTTGGGTCTTCACTTCAGATTAGAAAGCCAAATCTAGAGAATCAGTTTGGAAAACTCATTTTAAAATTGTGTTCTTCTAGAACTACTCCCAATACCCAAAGCTGTATTTGTCAGGGTTCTCCAGCAAACAGAAACAATACCTTATAATACTTTTAGTATCTATCAAAGTATTGTCTCACACAATTATGGAGGCAAAATCCCTAGGTCCACCATCTGCAAGCTGAAACCCCAGGAAGAACAGGGATATAATTTGAAGTCCTGAGAGCCAGAGAGCAGATGGTGGAGATTTCAGTCAGAGTATAAAGGCCTGAGAGACAGGAGTGCTGGTGTCAGGAGAAGGTCAGTTTTCCAGCCATGGAGTCAGGCAGAGTGAATTCGACCTTCTTCATTTTTGTTCTAGTCAGGCTTTCAGTGGGTTAGATGATGCCTATTCTCTTTGGGGAGAGCCATCTGTTTTACTCAATTGGCCAGTTCAGTTGCTAATTTCTTCTACAGATACCCTCTCATATACCAGAAATAATGCTTAACAAGATATCTGGGCATCCTGGGGCCCAGTCAGGTTGACATACAGAATTAACCATTACAGTCAGTCCTTCATAGCCATGACCACACTACATTAACTCTCTTGTTCACTGACATACTTTTTAAAAGTGGTCTATCCTTATTTCCTCCACTTCACCTCTAATTCACTCTCTTGTCCATTTTATTTTCTTCCCCTTCCTCTGTCATAAGCAGACTATTTTCCCTTTATTTCCTCATTTCAAAACTAAATGTTTACTGCAAAGTCACCAGTTATGTTTCATTTAAGAATCCATTTGTAGATTGTGTGACTGGTTTTTTCTGGACCATTAGACACTGTTAACCACTACCCACTTCCTCAAATTACTCTTCTTTCTTGCATCTTTGTGGTAACTAATTCAACATGATCTTATTGGCCATTATTTCTCATTCTCTTTAATTAGTTTCTCTACCATTCTTTCCCCTTAAATGTTGATGTTTTTCCAAACTCTGTTCTTTATTCTGTATGTATTTGAAGTGAATCCTTAATTGAAATCTTTATAGCCTACCACCATTCCCTGAACATTCTACTATCCTGACAATATTCACAAGGGTTTCCAAATAACCTAATTTAAAGGAAAAAATCATAAAATATAACTGGAGAACTTATTAAAATCTATAAAAGCCTGTTACAACAATACCCTAGATAACATGTCCTGTTTTGTTTGCACGTCTTTGTATTGCACATCCTAACACAGATATCCAGATATTTTCTAATCTTATATGCTAGTCACTTTTGCTTTCCTTTAAAGAAATTTAACAATCAATACCCATAAAACTTTCAATTAACATAAAAATAGATGTGAATTCTTGCTTTCTACTTTATATGCCATTGTAGATCGAGATTCTATTAACAGATACTGTCTTTGTAAAAAATAGACTGCATATTTATTTACTGCATTCTGTCAAAGTAAAGTATATTGTATTCCAAACATATTAAAAGTAGTTTTATAAACTTCACTAAACATATCTGATAGTGCAACTGAACTTGAGAGGAGAAATGGTATTTGCTGATGAGCACATATTTCTTAACAAATATACAAGCTGCTAGGTACTAACAACTTCAGTATAATTTTAAATCAAATGTGTAAAAAAAGTTGTCTGCATTAATCAAAATATGGTAATATTGAAGAGATCATAAATATCTATGTTTTCTTCTTCAATAATATTTTCAAAGTGTAAACCAAACAGAAATAATAGAGTAAATTATATGTATTATTTAAAATTGATATGGATGCCCTAAAAATGGATGGTATGTTAAAGGGATGGCAGAAATGTGGATTTTAACTAATGTGGACTTATATTAAATCTTTCTCATTTTAGGAAAAAAATCCCAATCTGGATTCTTCAATCTGGATTTATTTTTGACATTCATACAATTTTACTTTTAGCTGATATAAATGCACTAGAAATTTGACCCCAGTTTCTTGTGCAACCTGGGAGACTACTGAATATTGTCTATATCATTATTTTTACAGTTTTATAATATTCTTTCCAGATCTTGTAACTTTCTTGTCAATTAATATAGACTCTAAAATATTTTCTAAAGCCAACCAAACAATGCCTGGGATAGAATTGAGATGTTACATATATTTGAATAAATTTAGGAATAAATGAGGGAGATTTGTTAGCAGCATAGTTATCTTTGGGAATAAAGACAGGATTAATATTCAAGTTAAAGTTTGAAGAACTTACTTGTGGTAGTTCCATTATAAGATAATGGATAAAGGCATTCTTTTATTAAATTATAGCTTTAAAATTCAGAGATTTCCTTGAAAATTCTTTGAAATTTTCTTATTATGCTTCCATAGGCATTATGCAAAGCTACTATTTATTAGCCAAAATAAGTTAGTCACTGAAGAAATAATTTAGGTTGTTTGAAATCTGAGTAAATAACATTCTAAGGTGAATGTATTAGATTGGGTAAAAGGACCTGTTATTTAATGAAACAATTTCAAAGGAAACTATTTTAAGCTCAGTCTGCTAAGCAGTGAAGCTATTTTCAGTGGCTGGATGATGTGAAATGTTGATTGCTAGCCAAGTAATAGATTAAGTCTTTAGGAACACAGATGAGTCACTGGTGAAGTAATAAGCATAATAATACTTAGCACTTTTAATCTTCAAAACATTTTATAAACATTATCTAATTAATCTGTACATCAATCCCATGAGACAGATGAATATCATTTTCATTTTACTGATCATAGAACAAAGAATACTATTTCCAAATGCCAAGTCAGAGAACACAAAATTCTGGTCTTGTACCACCAGTCTCAGAAACTCAAGACTTTTAAACTAATTGCAAATCTGAGGCTCTGTACATGATTTAAGTTGACTTTTAGAGGTTAAACATATGATTCCTGAAAGGTTGTATTAATATATTATAGTTAGCATTATATACTTTACATACCAATTTAATTGTTTATCATTTAAGTATATAAACCATTTCACTATATTATTCTTTCAAATTACAGCCAAGATTCTGAATTAATTATTCTTTTAATATCCTGTGCTTTACTGTATTTCTTGTTTAAATAATTATGGTTGATGATACTTAAACTTTCTTCATACTCGTATCTCTTTTTTTTTCTTTTGATGATTTTAAAATTGTAAAAAAGAATACAATTACACTGTAACCAATGACACTATGTAAATTACAGATGAAAGTTTTTTTTCACCCCAAACCCATCACCTTCATAGACCTGGGACAGCAAGACCAGCAGCCTGGAAGATTATATCTTCCACATTCTTCTTGCTCACACTATACACATTTGGAGAGATTCCATTCATTTTCTTGTACATTTTTGCATAAAGAAATAGTAACATACTTTGCTCTTTGTCACTTGCTTCTTTCATTTAACAGTAAAGCTAAGCCAACTTTGCCACTTGTCATTGTTGTTGTTCAGTTGCTAAGTCATGTCCAACTCCATGATGATTTTAGTACGCCAGGGTCCTCTGTCCTCCACTATCTCCCAGAGTTTGCGCACATTCATCTGCAATGAGTCAGTAATGCCATCTAACTATCTCATCCTCTGCTGCCCTCTTTCCTTCTGCCATCAGCCTTTCCACCACCAGGGTCTAGTCCAATGAATCAGCTCTTGGCATCAAGTGGCCAAAGTATTAGAGCTTCAGCTTCAGCACCAGTCCTTCTGATGAATATTCAGGGCTGATATATTTTAGGACTGACTGTTTTGATCTCCTTGCCATTACTTAATTCCAGTCCTCCAAGGGCTAAATACTAAACTCCTTCCTGAGTTCTCAAGGCCATGTCTGTCTATATCTCCTCTGATCTCACTGCTCACATCTTTCTCAGCTTCATGATCTGCTCCTGTCAAACTAGTCTCCTTGAAAATTACCAAGCTTGCTACCACCTCTAGGCCTTCAGATTTTATATTTACAGTCTTCTCAGGTAACTATTTGCCTTGTTATATTATTTTTAACAACTTAAATTATATAACAAGGATGCATTTGACCTCCAGAAAAACAAATAATCACATCTCTTTTTGGTAAAACAAGACTCATTTAACCTTTTACTGAAGAAGTGCTATTAAACACAATGAAACTTTTCAGTAGCTAGTAACATTTTTATCAAAGATGGCAAAATCCTTGGGTTTATTCCTTCTCTTCTTAGTGGTTTGCCATGAGCAGACAGAGTCCCACAATGCAGGATGTCATTGCCACTACACCATTTCCTCCTTCTTACTTGGAGAGGCTCTTTCTCATCACCTCATCTAAAAGCTAAATACTTTGGCCACCAGATGCAAAGAGCTAACTCATTGGAAAAGACCTTGATGCTGGGAAAGATTGAAGGTAAAAGAAGTGGGCAGCAGAGAGTGAGATGGTTGGATGGCATCACTAACTCAATGAACATGATGAAGGACAGGGAAACCTGGTGTGTTGCAGTCCATGGAGTCTCAAAGGGCTGGACAGGACTTAGTGACTAAAAAATACTTATTGTGACTTACCCCTCATCTTACCACTTACAAAAAATGATAGATAATATTTGTTGATCTATTATCTTTAACTACATTCTTATTAATATTGACCAATTAATTAGTATAGATATTTGTCAAACTTTGTATTTCATTTGTTGTTTTATTTCATTGACACTGATAAATAGGAGATTATTTCACACATGTATTCCCAATATGATTTTTCTGTAAATTTTATATCCTTTGCCAAATTTTCAAAATGTTTTAGTTTAGGATTCTGTTTTCTAAAATATGAACTCTTGTCTACCATCTGAATTAGACTTTTCTAACTTTTGTCACATAAAGTTGATTTATAATATGATGAAATATATTTATTTTTTCTTTTGCTGCTTATGAGGTAAAGTCTTCCCCATCCCTATAGTGTATATGTAGACCCTTGTAAGTAATATTTTAAAATTAATTTCTTAAGTCATTTTTTATTTTAAATTGTTCTGTGACACAGGAGTCTGTCTTTATTGTTTTTTTAATGGGCACTTAGCAATACCATCACATGGACATCACCACATGGTCAAGAGCAAAACCAGATTGATTATATTCTTTACAGCCAAAGATGGAGAAGCTCTATGCAGTCAGCAGAAACAAAACCTTGAGCTGACTGCAGCTCAGATCATGAACTCCTTGTTGCCAAATTCAGACTTAAATTGAAGAAAGCAGGGGAAACTACTAGACCATTCAGGTATGACCTAAATCAAATCCCTTATGATTATACAGTGGAAGTGACAAATAGATTCGATGGATTAAATCTGATAGAGAGCCTGATGAACTATAGATAGGGGTCATGGCATTGTACAGGAGGCAGTGATCAAGACCATCCCCAAGAAAAAGGAATGCAAAAAGGCAAATGACTGTCTGAAGAGACCTTACAAACAGCTGAGAAAAGAAGAGAAGCAAAAGGCAGAAAAGAAAAGGAAAGACATACCCATCTGAATGCAGAGTTACAAAAAATTGCAAGGAGAGATAAGAAAGCCTTCCTCAGCGATCAGTGCAAAGAAATAGAGGAACACAATAGAATGGAAGGACTAGAGATCTCTTCAAGAAAATTACAGATACCAAGGGAACATTTCATGCAAAGATTGGCACCATAAAGGACAGAAACAGTATGGACAGATATTAAGAAGAGGTGGCAAGAATACACAGAAGAACTATACAAAAAAGATCTCAATGACCTAGATAACCAAGATCATGAGATCATTCACCAAAAGCCAGACATCCTGGAGTTCAAAGTCAGGGGGATCTTAGGAAGCATCACTATGAACAAAACTACTGGAGTTGATGGAATTCCAGCTAGGCTATTTCAAGTCCTAAAAGTTGATGCTGTTAAAGTGCTGCACTCAATATGCCTGCAAATTTGGAAAACTCAGCAGTGGCCACAGGACTGGGAAAGGTCAGTTTTCATTCCAACCCCAAAGAAAAGCAATGCCAAACAATGTTTGAACTACCACACAGTTGTACTCATCTCACATGCTAGTGAAGTCAAGCTCAAAATTCTTCAAGCCAGGTTTCAACAGTATGTGAACCAAGAGCTTCCAGATGTTCAAGCTGGATTTAGAAAAGGCAGAGGAATCAGAGATCAAGTTGCCAACAGGCGCTGGATCACCGATAAAGCAACAGATTTCCAGAAAAACATCTACTTCTGCTTTGTTGACTATGCCAAAGCATTTGACTATGTGGATCACAACAAATTGTGGAAAATCCGTAAAGAGTTGGGAACACCAGACCACCTGACCTGCCTCCTGGGAAACCTGTATGAAGGTCAAGAAGCAACAGTTAGAACTGGACATGGAACAACAGACTGGTTCCAAATTGGGAAAGCAGTACATCAAGGCTGTATATTGTCACCCTGCTTATTTAACTTATACGCAGAGTATATCATGAGAAATTTCAGGCTGAGTGAAGCACAAGCTGGAATCAAGATTGCTGAGAGAAATATCAATAACCTCAGATATGCAGATGATAATACCACCCTTCTGGCAGAAAGTGAAGAGGAACTTAAGAGCCTCTTGATGAAAGTGAAAGAGGAGTGTGAAAAAGTTGGCTTAAAACTCAACATTCAAAAACCAAAGATCAGGGCATCTGGTCTCATCATTTCATGACAAATAGATGGGGAAACAATGGATACAGTAACAGACTTTATTTTCTTGGGCTCCCAAATCACTGCAGGTGGTGACTGCAGCCATGAAATTAAAAGATGCTTGCTCCTTAGAAGAAAAGCTATGACCCACCTAGACAGCATATTAAAAAGCAGAGACATTACTTTGCCAACAATGTCTGTCAAGTCAAAGCTATGGTTTTTCCAGTAGTCATATGTGGATGTGAGAGTTGGATCATAAAAAAAGCTGAGCACTGAAAAATTGATACTTTTGAACACTGTGCTAGAGAAGATTCTTGAGAGTCCCTTGGACAGCAAGGAGATCACACCAGTCAATCCTAAAGGAAATCAACCCTGAATATTCATTGGAAGGACTGATGCTGAAGTTGAAACTCCAATCCTTTGGCCACCTGACTCATTGGAAAAGACCCTGATGCTGGGAAAGATTGAAGACAGTAGGAGAATGGGATGCCAGAGGATGAGATGTTTGGATGGCATCACTGACTTAATGGACATGAAATTGAGCAGGCTCCGGGAGTGGTGATGGACAGGGAGGCCGGGTGTGCTGCAGTTCATGAGGTCACAAAGAGTTGGACAAGGCTGAGCAACTGAACTGGACTCAACTGAATACCATCACATTTGCCAACTGAAACAACTTTTTATTTCACTTAATGAAACGCCACTTTTTTCATACATTTAAATATACTAATATATGTTCTTATATTATTAATAATATTTCTTATATCTTACCAAAATAATATAATGGTAATTTGATTTCAGTGTTTTATATAGTATTATAATGTCAGGTAGTGAAAATCTCTTTCTGTAGGTTTACTGACTCTTCTTGAGTATTAAATTTGTATATTGTTAAATGAAAAGTTTGAAATTATGAGTTTAAATGCATCATTATTTTTTATTTTTTTCTTCTTTTCTAAACCCCTGGTGATATAGTCTGAGTCCTCCGCACAGCAAAGCCTGCAAAAAAGAATCAGAGAATACATACTTTTTTTAGTAAGTGTAAAATAAGGCAATAAAAATGGAAAGAATAGAAATAGGAGTAAAGAGAATACTGGGAAGGTAATGGGAAGGGATGCATTACCATGCTAGGTACTGATTTAAATCAATTCCAGGGAAAATAGAATAGACTGCTCCAAAAGGTTTTACTGGATCCTAAGGAGTTATCACAAACAGGTTCAAAGAGAAACTCTTTCCTAGTGTAATCCATAAAGTGGGAAAATAGTTTTATTCCAAGATGATTAATTCCTCCATCTTCTCTGGTTGTCTTAACAAGTCTTTTCAGCAGCTCTTTGGGCTCATTGATCTATTTCTAGCAGTGTGGTGTTCAGTAGCTGATGAACCATAAACCCAGGCATACAACTGTTTGGTACATATGAGTTGATGATAAAGGAAAGCCTAGTTCTCCCATCCCAATAGATGGATTCTATTATTCAAGGTATATATGGACCGCAGTGAGAAAGCCACCTATATTCAAAGTCTTTTTTTTTTTTTTCTTTTTTTTTTCAAAGTCTTTTAAAACAGACTTTACACTTCTCCTAAGTGTGTGTCTCTTGCATTGGTCTTAAAGCTCTATATTTTTCCTTGTCAATAAGCATTTTTACTAAGGAGTCAATCATTTCCTCAGTTTTTACACATTTGTTGCCATAAATCTGGAAGGAGTGTATTCTTACAATTATTTTAGTCTCTTCTCTATAGATGTTTTTATCTTACTTCTCACTTCCATTTTTCTTTTTGATTTGTCACTCTGTGTGTGTGTGTGCGTGTGTGTGTGTGTTTAAGATTTGCTTATTTGGCATGCTGGGTCTTATTAGCAGCATGCAGGATCTTTAGCTAGTGTATGCAAATTCTTAGTTGCAGCATGCAGGATCTAATTCCCTGACCAGGGATTGAACCCAGGCCCCCTGCATTGGGCGCATGCAGTTGTAGCCACTAAACCACCAGGGAAGTCCCTCTGTTTTTAATATTATATGAGTTTGTCTGTCTCATTGTTCGTGTCAAAAAGAATCAGCTTTTTAATTATTTACCCTCAATTTTTTGTTTAGTTTCTTCATTATTAATGCTGACTTTTATTCTAAATGTATTTTTAGTTTGGTGCTTTTACATTGAATTTATGCATGATAGTAATTTAGACATAGTCTTATTTGAAGAAAGTGACCCAAATAGAATAATATCTTAACATATCTTTTTCTAATAAGCTTAAAACTTTTATGAGTTATCAGTCTAAAACAATGTTATAATCATATGAAGAATGACTACAGATGATTATATTAACAGTAAAAATTAAATTTACTTCTAGACAGTGGAGAAATTTCAGTGGAAGATTTGTGTTCATTTTGAAAGTTAGGAAACAACTAATTTAATAAGTATATATTAAAATGCTTAATCAATCTTAGTATTTCAAAGAAAAAATAATAGGTAGTATTATTTCTAGCAGTCGTTTTTTTAGACCGTCTTTGCTATAATAATTTTCCAATAATATTGAGTCAAATGTGACAGTATAACAAAGGAGATGAACAGAGAATGTATACTAATCATGGTCTAGTTATTTAAAAATATCTAGCATTTTTTTACATTAGATTTTCAATATGCGCTCTGTGAAGGATTTTGTTCACTCATGCACTCTCCGTGACTTTATATGAACTTCCTCAGTGATTTTTAACACAATTTCATAAATATTTTCTTTATATAACCTTCATAAATACAGCATTGATTGTGATAAATCAAGTGTTATCATTATTATATTTCTTCTAATAAGTGTGCTTAAGTCTTCATTTTGATCAAATTTATATTTTAAAACACGACAAGAAAAACTAAACATAAAGTTCTCTCCGTGTGTCCGTCTGGGCTGCCTTCCTCCCTCCTGGGACTTCCCAGGTAATGCGGTGGTAAAGAACCCACCCGCCAGGGGCAGGAGTCTCAGGAGACATGGGTTGGATCCCTGGGTGGGGAAGATCTCTTGGAGGAGAAAGTGGCAACCCACTTCAGTCTTCGTGCCTGGAAAAATCCCGTGGACAGACAAGCCTGGCAGGCTACAATCCATGGGACTACAAAGAACATTTGAAGTGTCTGAGCACAAGCGCCTTGCTCCTGAAGTGCGGCGTGCATCTCCACTACGTCCTAAACAGAGCTTCTCAAAATGGGAGTGCCTGCTTGACCTTAAAGATTGATTTTTACCCTTTCTTCTGAAAAGAGTAGCATTCTTTCCTAGGTCTGTAGGGTGACGTGTATGTGCTTACCTGGACCATGCTCCCTTGGGGAACTTTATGTAGAATCCCGGTATGTCATTTTGATGTATGGTTATTTGTCTGGAAAATGTATGTGACTGTGCCCTCCACATCTAACAGGCAGAACAATTCAGAGCTTTCTGAGAGTCTGTCTCCTGGGTGATAATCTTCTATTTGACTCAAATAAAATCCCCCTTTTTTCTTCTTAACTTGATAGTTTAATTGAATTTTCTTGGACAACTTTATTTCAGTAATGGACTAGAAGGACTTTGACTTATCTAGCACCCAGTATATCAAACTCTCAGTACTCTTTGACCAAAATCTCTTTACTTCTACAGCCTTCTGCATGATCATTTTTTTGATCCTTCCATATTTTCCAACTCTACTATATGCTCCATAAAATTTCTTTGCTGATATTTAACTATATTACCACCAAATTTCTCTCTTTCAAATCTGTAATATTAGATGTTGTGAGAGAGAGAAATTAAATTATGCCTCACTCTATATTTACTTTGTCTAGCTTTAACCTAAAAGCTCTTCCACCAAAAATACCAGTGAAATTTTAAAAATTTCTTCTCTAAAAAATAACATTAACATTTTTGCATGACTAGCTCTTTTTCATGAATCTCATTGATATTTGAATCTGCATATTTCTCTAATAACTCCTTCAGGATAGGGATTTTATTTATCATATTGTCTACTTTAGTATCTTTCACTAAGTAATCAGGAAATATATGGTAAAGTATTATTTTAATTCTATTTTGGGGAATTATTCATACTGTGAAATACAAGACATACTGTGATAAAGTTTTCTAGTAAGTGAGTAAAAGGAAATCAATAAGAAGAGCTTCTCAACAATGTATTAATAGTATTTTAATATGTAAGCCATCATGAGAACTCCATAAATATCACGCCTTATCACCTCCTGCTCTGTGGAACTGAAATTTGTTTTGTGAGTTTCAGTTTTAGTTCCATTTATGGTATCTGAAGGACTTTATCATAATAGTGTAGGAGTTTTTAGTGTATGTAATTTTCATTTTCACACTAGAGACATTTATTTTAAAAATACATTATGTGCATGTTTACAATGAATGGAAAGAAATGGGAAGGAGATGCCAAAAAGGAAATTTTCACTCTTAATGACAATATGCTATATAGTCTGCATAGTTTGAGAATTACTTCAAGTTGATTTTTTCTGCTAGTCTGTTTGGCCACTTAGCTAAATATGACAGCCAAAATTTTCTCTCCTATTACTTTTTAAAAGCTTTGCAAACTATACTTTGATTTCTCAATTATAATTTTCCAACTTGCACTCTACTTTTAATGCTCTTCACTGTTAGACATGAAGATTAAGAAATATATGTCAAACTTGATATGTGTGTGTTTCTGTGTATGGGGGGTGGATAGAAGAAGGGGTCACTGGAAAATTTAAAAATCTGACCTATTTTTCTCCTATAGTCTATACATTAACTGTCTTAATCAAGTTTGTTGAAGTCTGCAAAAATCCCATATTTTCCATATGAAAGCAATCTTAAGATGCCATCTATTTAGACAATCAGAAAAAGTTATCTTCATAATTCTAAATTTTTTATCTAAAAATATCTAAATTTTCAATAGATTTATAATTAAAAAATTCACATCACTGTAATGCTGGAAACCACCTAATTTATCTTATGTTTCTGATGCATTCATATCCATTATTACTAGGTGGTCAGTTATTATTTCATAATTATTTAATGGTAATATATTTTATAATTTTTAAGCTACCTCAAGTACATTTTTAATTTAGTAAGTTTAAATGTAAATAAGTTACTGATAACTCAGCAAGATTTGTATCTCATTTCTAGCAGAAAGAACTAAAGAAAAATTTAAATATATAGGTCTAATTTTTGAACTTTGTCTTATAAATTCTTTATCCTAGAGTTTTCCTTTCAACATTTTATCTCCAGAGTCCCTTTTCTCTTAAATATTTGAGGCAATCCTACACCTGTGATAAAGCCTCAAACTCCTCAATCTCAGTCTGTTCCTGACTGAACTATACATAGTAAAAATTAAGACATAGTTTGATTTGTGATCATCTTAGATTTGAAAAGACCCTGATGCTGGGAAAGATTGAGGGCAGGAGGAGAAGGGGATGACAGAGGATGAGATGGTTGGATGGCATCACCGACTTGATGGACATGGGTTTGGGTGGACTCCAGCAGTTGGTGATGGGCAGGGAGGCCTGGAGTGCTGCGGTTCATGGGGTCACAAAGAGTCAGACACGACTGAGCGACTGAAATGAACTGAACTGTACTGAACTAGATTTGGTAATATACACCCATCTAGATCTTTATTTTTCTAATACTCATAATCTTTGCCATGTGCTATAGGTTTAGTTGACTTGGAAGGCCCTAGTAATGAAAGAATAAGTGACAAACAGAATAAGAAGACAAAGGAGAGAGGCAAATGAGAAACAAGATTGAAAAATATTCTGTGGAAACGTTAGTTCAGAACTTCACAGGAATTCCTTGGCTGCCCAGTGGTTAAGACTCCACCCTTCCAATGCAGGGAGTGTGGGTTTAATCCCTGACTAGGTAACTATTATCCCACATGCTACTTGTTACAGCCAAAAACTGGGCAAACAAAAACAAGATAGAACTTTAACAAGATCACAGAGTCAAAAACCAAATATGAAGGAGTAGAATTTCACACAGTTAATCTCAAGGATAGGAAATGGAAATTGGTGAAAAAATATCCAAATTTGTAAGGCAAACATATGACTATACTCAATTTCTTATACAAACTGTATAGACTTTGTTCCAAAAAAATTCTTAAGGTTGCACACTAGTAAAATTAACCTTGGTGGTAATGAGAAGAACATTGAAAGACCATCTCTAGTGTGGTCTGAGAGTATAAAATCGTTGTTACCTTAAGTATTGAATACAATGGATGGACTTCAGCAGTGAATGTTCATGAGAGGAGGCTGCCAGGAAGATATTTAAGGAGACATGATATAGTTCAAAACAGTAGGGGAAATCCCTTTTCTGCTGTGCCTAAATACACAAATAATTTTATTCAAAAAAAGACTTAGAGCTCCTCTACCCTGAGGAGCAGGAGGCAAAGTAAGGGTAAAAGACATACCCAGGCAAAAACCTAGAGACTTGGAATGCAGGAGTCAGAGAGTTGAAGAAATGTAATGTGGTAGTCATCTGTAATTCACAGGCGGGCATAAAACACTTGGCGAAATGTAGTGGGAGAAAAATAGCCTTTCCAAAAACCAACAGAGCAAATGTACTCAAAGACAATACTCGGAACAAGTAGATAAGCCAAGATCCAAGACTCTTTATGATTAAGTAAGAAAAATACCTGAAGGGAGAAGCAGACACCCAGCTTGTGAACATAGGCAAAGTCAGGTTTATAGGAAAAGATGAAGCTTATGCTCTTGAAGTGCCTGCTTTGGGATGATACATAGATGTTAGGTGAGGATGAATTGGTGTTTATGTGTATACATTGTAAATGTTAAATATCATTGGCAGGGTCTCATAAAGCAAACTAGACAAAGAGATGACTGTGCATGTAATGTACAAAGAAGTGTTCCTAGGGAAAAACTGGTAAAGGTGTGGGAAAAGCTGGGCAAGAGAGAGGGAGAAATCATAGTCACACAAGTGTCTGATTTCAAGTCAAGTCCCCTTTTCTTGTAGGGGTTCCTACAGTAGAGGAATTCTGAAATGTAAGAAACGGTGCTCCAGGAAAACTGAAATTCCCAGGCATGTGGAGTCCAAGGGAAGGCCTCTGAAGATGCTCAGATATCAGCCAGCGGAGAAAAAGCACATCAAAACGGAGGAAGAGGTTTCACAAATGTAAGAACGTTTGAGAAGATCTGGGTGAAGCACTAACAATGTCTGTTGCATCATTTATAGCTGTTCACATAACTGATCATAGTGGTACTCCTTGTTATGCTGAATTTCACTGTTGACAATAAAAATGGGGAAACATTTTTTCCACATTTTAGGGTTTTCCAGGGAATTCTGTTGTCATTTTCACATAGTTCTGAGTTCTGGGTTTGGGGTCCTGAGAACCCCAAAGTATTATGAAACATAGATTGTTGGTTACATATAGACAGAGATGGCTAATTCAGGTAAGCATCTTTCCTTAATAATTGGGCTTTACAATGTATATTATCTGTCTGAATACATCCTGAGTTATACTACATAAATTTTTTAGAGATTGATTACTAAAATTTGGATGATCTTTACTTTAAAACCCATTAGGAATTAGAAGCAAAATTATTATTGCTGTTATGTTTGTATCTAATCATAATTAAGGAGTGTAACCTTAGTGTGTACTTCTTTTCACCTTTTGCTTGTAGAGAAAACCCATGGGTGAGCAGCAGCACTAAAGCTTCACTGTCCAGATGCTGTTTATCTGAGAGGATCTTGAAAAACAGGATCTTTCCTTACTGGAAAGCTGGAACAGGGGTATTAAATGGCAATGATAGGTAGATATTTATTGGTTTCATGCTTCACAGAAACTATAACCTACTAAGAGTCTTGGCCTCTTAGAAAGTTCCAGTTCATTCATAGTATTTCTTTGATATAAAGTTAGTGAAACCCAATCACATCAAAAGACAGAATGAATGTTTGAAGACCATGTCTTTGTCTCTGAAATTCGCAACACTGGTACCAAAGTCCAAAATTTCATTGAGGGAAAAGGAGCAAAGGCCAATGAAACTATAACTTGATAAACATGATGAATCTGTCACCTATTTTTGTGTTCACTGAAGACAATTTATTTTAGTTTGAACGAAACAATCTAGTTCAGTGTTAGGAACTGAGGTGGTAGGTGATTGTAAAAGATTATTACAGACAATGGATGAGATATCCCTGGCCTCAAGGAACTTAATGACTTATTTGAAAGGCACAGGTGAATACTTTAATTAATGTGAAAGTAGTTTGGTTCAATATAAATTAAATGCAAAATTGTGTCTTATAATTTTAAGAGTTAGAATAGGATTTTAAGTGTTAGGACAATATGCAGTTTTCTTCCTGAAAGAGTGACCGGGGCAATACAAAGCCTTCATTGTATAGTAAAGACTTCAAGAGCATTTTAAGTTACCCTCCAAGAAATGGCTTATTTAAAGATAATTTCCTTGGAATTTATCTTAGCAATTAAAACACACCAATGATTTATCAC